>NC_089229.1:56013315-56684982 GCF_963924675.1 Phocoena phocoena
TGGGTAGTAACAATGGTGATTAAATCAGTCAATGCATGTCTCACAATAAACGGTCAGTTAGTGTTAGCTATTATTGTTACTAATATTATTGATTCTATTATTATGATTACGTAAGGTATGAAATGGAAAATAATATATCGAAAAGGAATTGGAACAATTCTCCATAAATTTTGCACACCAGGAGTAACTTTTAGAACCACATAACTCTCACTTTTTAACATTTATATTCGACAATTTCATTATCATAATAATAGCACAAAAGTAAGTGGGTAAATGTATTCTTTCAATTGTGAATCTCCTTGTTCCTTGATCATGTAGAATTCTATTTGAATGCTGTGAACTATAAAATATTGTGCAAAGGTTAGTGTTACTATTTTTTTAACATCTTTATTGGAGTATAATTGCTTTACAATAGTGTGTTAATTTCTGCTTTATAACAAAGTGAATCAGCTATACATATGCATATATCCCCATATCTCCTCCATCTTGCGTCTCCCTCCCACCCACCCTATCCCACCCTTCTAGTTGGTCACAAAGCACCGAGCCCATCTCCCTGTGCTATGCAGCTGCTTCCCACTAGCTATCTATTTTACATTTGGTAGTATATATAAGTCCATGCCACTCTCTCACTTAGACCCAGCAGTCCTACTACTGGGCATATACCCTGAGAAAACCATAATTCAAAAAGAGCCACGTACCACAATATTCATTGCAGCACTATTTACAGTAGCCAGGACATGGAAGCAACCTAAGTGTCCATCAACAGATGAACGGGTAAAGAAGATGTGGCACATATATACAGTGGAATATTACTCAGCCATAAAAAGAAACGAAATTGAGTTATTTGTAGTGAGGTGGATAGACCTAGAGTTTGTCATACAGAGTGAGGTAAGTCAGAAAGAGAAAAACAAATACCGTATGCTAACACATATACATGGAACCTAAAAAAAAAAAAAATGGTTCTGAAGAACCTAGGGCAGGATGGGAATAAAGACACAGACGTAGAGAATGGACTTGAGGACACGGGGAGGGGGAAGGGTAAGCTGGGATGAAGGTTAGTGTTACTATTAATTTGAGTCTAGTCATTGGTTTCAGTGTAAAATGATTAAAATCTATTAAGAACTAGTTATCTTCTATAGCACATCATTTGAGTAGAGCAAAGATGAGTAAATGGTGCTGAAACTACTGCAATGTGATAATCACTGAGCCTGGACTGGTTCAACATCTTGATGTTTCGACTTCTTGATAAATCAGTCTCTAAGGTTCAGTTCATTCACACAGTGTGAGGCTACTTACCTGTTCAAAGTACATCAATTTTGTCCTCCAGTTTTCATATTGGCTTCCTGTCAGGGTTTGCATTGATTTTAAAGTTTTATTGTTGACATTTAAAGCACTTACTAGCCTGATACCTTCTCATATTAATGATTTCCTTATCCCCATGGGACAAGGAAAAAATTTTGAGATCTTCTGCTAGCTGGATGTCAGTCTTAAATGTCACCTTGAGATTCAGAGTGCAAAACCTTTTTGTGTTTTACTCATGTTCTTCTCGAGATCAGATTAGATGTTAGAAAGAAAATAACATGTCTTTTCTAAAGGTCAGTGGGGCATCATGGAAAAATATATCGAGAACTTGATTTATCAAATTACTGTGTATTTTCAGATTTGTGACAGATCAAATGCCCCAGAAATGTTACAATAAAAAATTAAATCTATGAAATGGAAATTATTGAAATATTCTTATTATTTAAACTTGAGAAACAAATGCTGTGTTCCTGAGTGAAAGAGTATTTTACTTGTTCTTATCTATAACAGTAAAAATTGTAATTTTATTTTTAAAGTTAGTCTCTTAAGGTACAATTTTTTTTTTTTTTTTGCAGTACGCGGGCCTCTCACTGCTGTGGCCTCTCCCATGGCGGAGCACAGGCTCCGGACGCGCAGACTCAGCAGCCATGGCTCATGGGCCCAGCCACTCCGCGGTACGTGGGATCCTCCCGGACCGGGGCACGAACCCGCATGCCCTGCATTGGCAGGCGGACTCCCAAGCACTGCACCACCAGGGAAGCCCTAAGGTACAATTTTTTAATATTCTAAGATATTTGTGATAAATTTTATAAATGGAAAACTTAAATTTTTTATAATCAACTATAAATAGATTTTTTGGATTTAATGTTTAATTATGAAGACTAGGTTATGCTGTGTGTTTGTGTTAGATAGCTTTGGTTAATTATTAATGCCAAGAGTACTCTAATTTTGGGGGTAGAAAATAACTGTTACATGTGAATATAAACTGTTAAAGTATAATATAGAAAATTAACTGTGTATGACTGCATATAGTCATATAGTATATAAAAACATATAGCATTAATTCATGCTCTAGGCAAACCAATTTTTATGTCCTAGTATAGGCTCTAGAAGAAATCTCCTCTATCACTTACCTACCTACTTATCTACCTATTAGTTTGTTTTGTATCTCGGTCCAGTGCCTTGTCTGTCGTTTGCCATGTTGACATTTGATACTTGATAACGTACTATACATCTAACCCTCTCTGCACATAAGGTAGAGTACAGAAAGTATTTTGAAAATTGAGTGCTAGATAAATGTGACATATCACCATAATTTCACCATTTTTACTTCTACAAAGGAACATTTTGCCTATGAAAGCAACCTGACTTCAGAAGGTCTCCTTCCTACTTTGCCCTCTCTCTCACATCCTGTCTTTCTTCCTGTAGCTGTGTAATGGGATTCCTTCTGGTAGACATGACAAAAGAAAAACTATGAAAAACTTTAATATAGTGAAAATAAAACAGAATATCCCTCCTAGGACATTTTAAGTGAGGTCCTTTGTGGCTAGCTCAAGTTAAAACATGTAAGGTGAAAGACAAAGTGTGTATTTATGGTTAAAAGATCTTCTTAAACTGTATGTAACCAAAAGCCCCCAAATATATACTTTTTATTTTTTGAAATTCAATTTCTATTTTCTCATAATACGAGTGACTTGATTTATAAAACAACTGGTTAGCCAATTTTTAACACAATTCATGGTATAATTTTCTTATGTTTGCAGATAAGTTTCATAGTATATGAGGAAAATACGTTTAATATATCTGACACTTTGGAATCCATTATCACTGAGAGATTTACTATGAACCACTTCATGACATAATATGTAAAATACAAATGTTTCGTATTGTTGATGCTGATTTAATGATGATATTGACAGTTTTGTGACTAAATCCCTAAGCAGAGGATATACTGAAAATTTGATTTTTAGCAGGTTCTTTCTTTCTTTAAAATGCAGCCCATGGGCTCAGCTATACAATTCAGTTTTAGAATATATTATAAATACTAATGCAATATGCAACATATTTTGGCCTTTGGCTTTCTGTAATTATTCAGTTTAGCTGCCTCAACATTCTCATTTTGTCCTCCTTGGAGGACAATTTCTTTTTATATATTCTAAAATTATTTTTATTGTGTTTTCGGTTATATTCATAAGATTATTATTTGGGGGTTAAACCATGTAAAATTGTAGATATTTGATAGTTTTTGACCTACAGATACATTATCTTGAGATTAAAAAAAAAAAAAACGTACCAAAAAGGCAGATTTTTAAAAAGCCTTTAATCCTTGATGGGTGGCCAAACTTTAAATAAAAAATTATCTTCCCATATTAAAATGTATTATGTAATACATAATAAAGATAAAGTACTTAAAACATTATCATATTAAATTAATTTATAGTACATTATTTATAATTTACAGTATAAAATTTATTCTCCATAAATATGCAATACTCCTTTTCTAAGGTTCACATTTTGACCACTTTTTCCTAGCAGCATATGACTTTGACTCTGTATTTTTTAGAACACAGCTAGAAATTCAAATCTCAGACTTGAGATTTTCCATACTTTGTAAGATCTGTACTGTAAGATTCTCTAAGAAGAAGCAGACTTCCTTGTTTCGCATCTTAATTTCTGACCTACAATTAGAGCTTATGTGTTTTCTGTTAATATAATAAATACCATTAGATCCCAAAACTCTTCAGTAATAATTTCTTATGAAACTCAAGTTTCTTGGGAATTATCTAGATATATGGCTTCCCCTGGGAAACTCCTTCAGGCTTCCATAACTGCACCTAATCAATTTTCAGGTCTTCCATAACTATGAACCAAATTAGGGGCAATTGGCTTTTTCTGAGGTATGGTTGCAGTCATCAGATTGGGTCTTATACATTTAGGTGTTAAGAACCTTAAATCTATTTGGTTCTTAAATAGGTACTCTAGACAGAAACAAATAATAAGCTTATTATAAAAATAAATGTAAAACTTGTTTTACTAAAGATTTGGGTTAAACTGCAGACCTATTTATTGCTATTTGTAAAGCAAAGTATACAACTCTGAGGACAGTTTATCAGCTCAGAAACCAGTAAGGTTACACTCTTGACATGTAAGAGTGGGAGGGGCTACTTTTGTTACTTTCATGTTGATTTTGTCTTGTTTTTATTTCCAATTTTGTTTTTATTGGTGCCTGTGCTAATTGAAATGACTGTCATCGCTTGCCCTAATAATCATACCCATTATTCCTCTCTCCATACTCTGAAGTCCAGTTACTAATATAGGCTTTGTTCTTGACACTCACATTCTCCTGGAAGATGGGAAAAGGCAAGCTTGTCTGTGGTCTATAATCATGTTTCTGCTCCCCTGCCCTGTCCCCCACCTTCAGCCTCACTTTCCCCCCCAGGTTTCTGCACTGTTGATTTCAATGTTAGAGGATAGTTTTCTGGGGCTTTTTTTTTTTCTCTCATTTGGTGGACACTGAAGATAAAGTTCTGACTTGGTTTTTTTTAAGGCTCTGAAAAAGTAGATTTTTACATTGACAAACAAATTAAAATATTCTAAGAACTAGTGTGGAGGGAATGTGAATTACTCCACCCTGTAGGACAAATCACCCTGTAGGATAATAAACTTTTCTTTGCCTCCTTATCTCATCTCTTCCTCTGCTTTTTTTTTTTTGTGTCAATCGCCAATACGTCTGTTTGGGCTGCTATAATAAAATTTCATAGACTGGGTGGCTTAAGCAACAGACATTTATTTTTCATGTTCTGGAGGCTGGGAAGTCCAAGATCAAGGAGGCAGCAGATTTGGTAGATTTGGTGTCTGGTGAGAGTCCACTTCCTGTATCATAGGTGGCTATCTTCTCACTGTGTTCTCACATGGGAGAAGGGGGGAGAGGGCTCTCTGGGATTCTTTTATAAGAGCACTAATCTCATTCATGAAGGATCCACTTAATCACCTCCCAAAGGCCCCATCTCATAATACCATCATTTGGTTAGGATCTCAACAGATATATTTTGAGGGAGATATAAGCATTCAGTCCATTACACAATTAAATTTAAAGTCATTGACTTTTTAAATTTTATTTTATTTATTTATTTATTTTTGGCTGCATTGTGTCTTTGTTGCTGCACGGGCTTTCTCTAGTTGCAGCAACAGGGGGCTACTCTTCGTTGTGGTGCGTGGGTTTCTCATCACGGTGGCTTCTCTTGTTGCGGAGCACTGGCTCTAGGCTCACGGGCTTCAGTAGTTGTGGTGCACAGGCTCAGTAGTTGTGGCTTGCAGGTTCTAGAGCGCAGGCTCAGTAGTTGTGGTGCACGGGCTTAGTTGCTCCATGACATGGGGGATCTTCCCAGACCATGGATCGAATCCATGTCCCCTGCATTGGCAGGCAGATTCTTAACCACTGCACCACCAGGGAAGTCCTAAAATCATTGACTTTTATTCAGCTGCAAGACTAGTGAGTCTTCAGAACTGGACATATGTTGTTTCAAAGAATCTGGTCTAAGTCTTATTGAGCATATAGGATTATATGAGAGGTAAAAACTGAGGAAAACAAAGGAAGAAGTAACTAAATCAATTTGGAGAACTGGGGAGTAATCAAAAAGGTACATTTCAGCTGAACTTTGAAAAATAAGTCATATTTTGCCACGTGGAGTGGAGGAGTAGGGAAGTTGGTTTCTAGGAGAGGGGATGCCACGTGTGCAAAGGCACAGAAGCATGAAAGATCATGGCCCATTAGGGAGCAAAAGGCATGGTGTTGGAGAGGCCGATGATGAAAGAATCGGGAATTAGAGGTGGAACCATTTTGGGTCATATGTGCTTTGTTTAATTTCTATCTTGAGGAGCTTTTGGTTTTCTGACTGACCATGAGTCTCATTTTCACGTCAATGGGATTTGTGGCCTATCTTGATATATGAATGTTATGGAAGTGAGAATATTGCTGTGTACAGACCACTATGAAAACTAATTACCATATTACTACTTGTAACTCTATGGGTGGGGGAGGTAATGCTTGGATATCACTTAAACGTCCCAAATTAGGGAAGTTGTGAAGTTAATCATGGTACATTCATGAAACAGAATATTATGAAATAATCTTAAAACAATGATTGTGACATTGAGAAGAATGGCAATAGCATATTGCACTGCTCAGTCACATAACTTATAAAGGGTAAATCATGGTTCAAAATTTAGTGCTTTTAATACCTAGTCCAGTTCTGGCCTACTAAACCATAAATATGAAATTTATACTTTAGTCAAATGTTTTTATTCGTTTGTTCCACATTCATTAAATCACTATTTACTCATGTTTTTCTATTGAATTATGGCATCTTTACATATAGGATACAGATATTAAAATATAGTAGCAAAAGATATGCTGAATTTTGGTAGAATGGCATTATTAAACCTGTTTGAATTCTTATTGGTGCCGTCAGGATTTGTTTTTCCTTCTAATTACCTTTCCGTTAGAGAATTCAGCATTTGGCACATGAGAGCTAAACAAGGAAAAGTCACCAAGCTTATTAAAATGAAAGATCCAAAAGACATTAGTAATCTAAGAAAAGACAACCTATGTTTAATTACTTATAAGAAATGCAAAATTTATATCCAACTCCCAAACAAAAGTAATTTGATGCAGGAATTCGCAAAAAAAAAAAAAAAAGCACCGTTAATCTACATGTAATTCAGGTAAATCTGGAACTACATTAGGCTAATATGCCTTTGTAATTTTGTGAGGGTTAATGAAAATTAAAAAGGAAAAGCTTTTTTTTTGTCAGTTTCCTTCTTCTGGCATAAGACTTGGTTAGAAACCTTGACAGGTGTGTTCATTCTTTTAGGTCACTGAGGAACCATTAAATGAATTACTTCTGCTGTGCACTTAACGTCACTAGAGGTTTAAATCATGAAAGCATGTTCCTGTAAGCCTGAATTATTCCCAGAGAATATTTCATAAGTATCATGATAAAATCCTTCCATTATTTTTGTTTCTTCTGGATAAGTTAATGAAGGGGCAACTTTAGAAAATAAGTGATCCTGTATTTTGTTGGTCATTTCTTTTGACCATGGTATTCTTTAGATTTTTGTGTATAAATTTCAAATACCTCAATGATGGTTTTCAGGAGATCATATAGATGGCTATTTTATTAGAACAGCTCAATTGAAGTTATAACTGACATGCAATAAACTACACATATTTAGAGTGTATAGTTTGACATTTTGATGTATATGTACAACCATAAAACTAACTCCACAATCAAGAAAATGAAATATTAATCACACCCAAAAGGCTTCTCAGGCCTCGTTGCAATTTATTCCTCCTGCCCTTATTTCTTTTCCCTAAGCAACCACTGATCTGTTTTCTGTTACTATTAGTTTGTATTTTCTAGAATTTTATATAATAGGAATCATACAATATGTACTCTCTTTGGTTTCTTTCCCTCAGCATAATTACTTTGAGATTTATCTATGTTTTTGTGTGTGTCAAGAATTCATTGCTTTTTATTGCTGAAAAGTATTATAGATATCGTGCAATTTATTTATCTATTTACATGTTGTTGACATTTAGGATGCTTCCAGTTTGGGCTATTAACAACTGAATAGCTATGGGCACTTGCGTACAATTCTTTGTACAGAAATACATTTCCATTTCTCTTCAGTAAATACTTGAGTGTAATAGCTGTGTCATACGGTAGATATACGTTTGAGCTTTTCATGAAAGCCTTTATCTTTACTTAGTCTTTTTATGGCACAGAATACGATCTTACTTGGTGCACTTCTTTTTCTTAACATCTTTATTGGAGTATAATTGCTTTACAATGGTGCGTTAGTTTCTGCTGTATAACAAAGTGAATCAGCTATACATACACATATATCCCCATATCTCCTCCCTCTTGCATCTCCCTCTCACCCTCCCTATCCCACCTCTCTAAGTGGACACAAAGCACTGAGCTGATCTCCCTGTGCTTTGCGGCTGCTTCCCACTAGCTGTCTATTTTACATTTGTTAGTGTGTATATATGTCCATGCCACTCTCTCACTTCGTCCCAGCTTACCCTTCCCCCTCCCCGTGTCCTCAGGTCCATTCTCTATGTCTGTGTCTTTACTCCTGTCCTGCCCTTAAGTTCTTCAGAACCATTTTTTTTTTTTTTTTTTAAGATTCCATATATATGTGTTAGCTTACGGTACGTGGTGCACTTCTAATAGATGTTTATTCTTCTTTTTCCTGGGTGGAGCATTCAGTAAATATGAAGTGGGTTAAAATGGCTGAAACGTTGTTCAAATATCCTATAACTTTACCAATTTCTGTGACTACTTTTTCTATCAATTATTGTGAGAGGAGTATGAAATTTTATACTAAAATTATAGATATGTCTATTTCTCTTTATAGTTTTATAAGTTTTTGTTTCATGTGTTTTATTAGGTTCATAATTATTTAGAAGTTGTATTCTCTGTATGAACTGACTCACATATCATTTTCAAATACATTTTGTCTAATATTAATATATACACTCCAGATTTCTTTTGATTACTGTTAACATGTTTTCCCATTCTTTTACTTTCAAGCTAGTTGTGTCTTTATATTTAAAGCAAGATCTCTTGTAGGCAGTATGGAGTGAGGTCTTCATTTATTTTTAATCCATTCTGAAAAGCTCTATGCAGTGGTGTGTTTAGACCATTTACATTTAATGTGATTATTAATAAGACTAAGTTTAATTATAATACTTTCCTATTTGTTTTCTATTTATTTTTAATTTTCTTAATTCTCATTTTCTTTTTTTTTCCTTGCCTTATTTTGGATTGAGTATTGTTTATCAGTTAATTTAATCTCCTTGGTTGGATTATTAACTCCCTCAGTGGTTGTTTCAGTGTTACTGTTCACATCTTTACCTTATCACAGCCTACACTCAAGTTATATTCTTCCCCTTTAGTATGACAACCTTCAAAATTATACTTCCATTTATCGCATTCTAGATTTTGTGTTATATGTGTCATACATTTCACTTCTACATGTTATATTACTTTTGTTCTACATTAAATTTTTTAAATCGATGTAAATAATAATTTAAAAATCTTTTATATTACCCATGTAGTTACCATTTCTGATGCTTATCATTTGTGTAGATAGAGGTATTCAACTGTTGTCATTTTCCTTCTGCCTGAGGGAATTTCTACTACATATTTTTTGTACGACAGATCTGCTGGAGATGAAGTTTGATTTTCATCTCTCTACATAAACTGTTCATTTATGTATTCCAGGTATAAGAGCTGATTTATTGTTCTTTTCCATTAATTCTATTATCTGCAACATTTCTGGGTTGATTTTGATGGATTGATTTTTCTCCTCATATGGGCCACATTTTCTTGCCTCTTTGTATGCCTGGTAATTTTTTACTGGAGACAAGACATTGTGAATTTTACCTTATTGCATAAAGGTATTTTTTTATAAATAACCCTTAAGCATTTTTCTGGGATTCACCTAGCAGGAAGAGTTTAATAATTTCAGTTGTTGATTTTAAACTTTGTTAAGCAGGGCCAGAATAACATTTCATACAAACCTAATTTTTCCCACTATTGAAACAAAACCCTTCTGGGTATTCTCCCCAATACCCCCAAATCATGAGATTTTCCACTGTGGCTAATGGGAGCAGGAACTCTTCTCAGCCCTTTGAGATATCCAGAGATTGGTCTCTCAAATCTTTTCTAGTCGTTCTTTTACCAGCTTCAGTAGTTCCTTCACACATATGCAGTGATGAATATTCAGCTAAAGCCTCAAAAGGCCCTTTGAAGATATTTGGAGCTCTCCCTGTCTCTGTCTCTCTTTCTCAAGAATCATTCTTGAGTACTTAAGAAATTTTAAGAGAATGGATTTTAGGGCACAGAAGTATCATAAAATAGAAATATTCTAATATAGTAATTTATTTCTGTACAAAAGGCCCAGAAGAAAATCATTTATTAATTTCTTTCAGTCAATATATACTACTAAATACAAGCTATTACTTGATACTATTCTAAGTATTGTGTAGATATATGAGGTGATATTTTAGCTCAAATAGCTACAATATGATATAAATGCAAAAAATCAGTGGAAATGTTTCACTCTAGGAAATTACGGGAAACTGTATTACCTCAGAACACACACACAGATACACGCTTTTCAATCAAGATTATATTTACTTCCTGGCTTTTCCATTTACTAGTGATAATACATACAAATCAATTAGCGAATAGTTTGCCTTGACATCTTATATTCCAGTGGTAAACAGTGAATTAATGAACTAGAAATATATAATATACCATATATTTTAAAGCTCTATGAAAAGATAAAACTGGGTAAGAAGGATAGGGAGTAAGAAAGGTTAAAGTATGTGGTAGGTGCTTTTTTACAGTTTCCAGAGAAGACCTTGTGATAATTATGTCATTTGAGCAGCGTCTCACAGAAGTAAGGAAGTGAGTCAGTTAGATATTTGGGTGAAGAGAGTTCAGGAGAAGGAAACAGCAAATAAAATACTCTGAGGTAGTGGCAAGTTCGATGTGTTTGAGATAAGTGAAGAGTCCCATATGGTAAAGGAGGAAGAGAATAGGTGATAAAGTGAGAAAGTCATCTAAGACGTTATAGGCCATTTTAAGGACTCTGTAAGTGTGCTGAACGTTGGGCAGGTGTTTTTGGTAGATATTGAAACTATAGGGATGAATAAGACTTACATATTTCCTAATGTCAGAGGATTTAAAACCAATCAAAGAACTCAGTAAATCCTCCGTCTCCAGATGTTACTTAAAAGATTCAGAGATGATAAGTAAATTTAAAGTAAATTATTTAAGTAAATTTAGTAATGCCACATACCTACTAAGAACAAAACATATTTGAATTCATCATTTTAATCAAGAAACCCTATTATGTTGAGTTATTTCACTCCAATCACAGGTCACATTCATGGATAATTACCTATTTTCTATCATTCCTCAATTCTTGTCAGCCATAGTTGTCTTCCTTTATTATCCAAAATAAGATTGCATCCCCCAAAACCTGCCTAATCCAAATTGATGCACCTATTTGCAGATCTTGGACTATATATTAAGTCCTACTAATTGTAGAATATGGAACAGAATCTAGAGATAATCTGAAAAAGATTCAGGTATATTGAGGTTAGTGTGTGAGGTAGCACACAAACCACTGGATCATGTATCTTTCAGAATCTTTTATGTTGTAAACCTAAATCTGGGCTTTTGAATATAAAGCCAAGAATTTTTTTCATTATTTCTCAAACTCATTAAAAGAATGAAAGATACTGAGAAGATATATTTTAATCTTCAAGTTCCTTACAACTGATAGCAGAAAATATTGGGTCCATTGTGGGAAGTATTTCTTCAAGTGTATCAATTATAGTCACATTTTATGGGATGAATTGGGAGATTGGAATTGACATATATACACTAATATGTATAAAATAGATAACTAATAAAGAAAAATTATAGTCACGTTTCTTTTCTACCGGAGGTGCCTCTTACCTATAGGAGCTTTGGCATATGGTAGGATAGAAACAATACTTGTGCAACAAAAGCACATTCTATTGGACAACTTGATTGGGAGTGTTACATTTGTAAGCACTCTTCACACAAAATTTGCCAGGGAATAATGAATAATCTGTCTTACAGTCTTACAGTGACATACAGTACTACTGGGTCACACAGTTTCTTGAAGTCCCAGAATGCGTTTCACCTCAGAGTTACCAGGGAGAGACGATGAATCTTCCAATCTTTGAGTCCTTTGTTCCTGGCCATGCACTGTGCTCTTACACCTCTTCTGGATTTGGCCACTTCAAATCTCTCTCAGCTATTCCACAAATTACTTCTGTCATATCTTCTCTAGTTGTATTTTTCTTGGATAATCAGTAAAGTGAATGTTCTCCTTTCCCATTTCTTTTCAGGGTCATAAATATTCACAGACTCATTTTCTTTAGGGATCCAAACACTTCTAGCTTCACTTTACAATTTCTTTGTCCCCCACCCCGGGTCATCACTGTTCCTACCTACAGCCCAGGTGGAAGGAAACATGCCTTTCAGAACACAAAATGTGTGTGCCTGGTGCCCATTTCCATGCACATGGCATGGGGTAGGGTTAGAGCTAGACCAAGGGAACAACACCCTTTTCTTCATTTTTAGTTAATTTCTTACAAAGCTTGTTAACTAGAGCTTCCATAATGGCCAAATTGTTTCTTGGTCTTAAAATTTGGGCATTTATTTGTAGACATTATTTTTCTTCAAAAATTAACAGAAAACTTATCATTTTTTCTTCTAGAATAAGCACCTCTTTTTACATGTAAATTATTAATATGCAAAATGAACATCCTACAGTAAAGTTTATGCTTCTAAACTATTTTCATTTCAAGTATAGTTTTATCAAAAAGAGGAATATGTATTTTCTGGAATACTACCAGTTATGTTTTATATGAAAAATTATAAAATTTTCTGGACAAGTCCCACTACTGAGCTGTATTAAATTGTAATAAAATGACATTTGTGGCAGTTACAGTGTATTATTAGTTCTTTCTCCATGCTCCAATTCTATGATATTAGAAAGAATATCATGGTAAAAATTGAAGCCTAATTTATGTGGAAATTTGGTACATCAAATTCAATTCTATTTGCAGATATTTACCCTCAGCCAGCATGAAACAGAAGAACTTCTTTCCTTTGTTTTAATGTGTCATAGTAAAAAAATGACAAAAGTCCCCAAGGAAAATGAAAATGAAGAACAAGTCATGATTCTTGATCTTTTCTGTAGAACCAAGGATGTTAAATGTATGTTGAGAGGAGCAATAATTTCATTGAGTTTGTTGCATCTTGAAGCATTCCTAAAAACTGATAAAATGTCCAACTGCCACTGATTTAGTGTAGTTACTACAACACTAAACTAGCAAAATAATTATCAAGTGCCCGGCAATGTGCTAAATCTGTCCATTTAATCCTCATCGACTCTTCATCTATTTTGTAGGTGATGACACTCAGGCTTTCAGAGGTTATATAATTTTCCGAGGGTCACATAGCTTGCAAGCGGTGGAGCCAGGAGTTGAATCATACCTCTCCAACTCCAAGTTAAACACTCTTTCCCCCAAGCACAGACTCTCATTCACTGTAGGTACTTAATATCATTGCACTGAATAACTAACTGACTCCTGTCTACATATATCTTTCTGCAGTGTGATATTGATGAAGAGTATGAATTATAAATATTCGTTGATTTCTCCCTTTTCCTCACTGACAACTCCCTATGTTTCTTACAATCTATTCTCCACACAGAATTTAAGTGATTTTTAAAATCTGTGTTAGATAACATCACTTCCCTGTTTTAAACCCTCCAACTCCTTCTTGTTTCTTTATAGAATAGTAAAATAAAATAATGATCTCCAAAACTATATATCTTCAAATCTCAGATATTATTTCAGCCCGTCTCCTCCTCTTCTCATTTCATGCTCACTCTACTTCAGCCTTACTAGCCTCCTTTTTGTAATAACTCTGAAGATACTAAGTTCATTTTTTAAGGTTCTTTGTTCCTGCTATCCGTTATGCTGGAATATTCTTTTGAAATATTCGTTGGAACTTCCCAAGGGAGTTGCAGGATAGACGATAAATAAAATAAATACTGTCATTCGAGGGAGAGAAAATATAATATGCAAAGTCATTCATGAAAAAGCAAAAATAAACAGAATACCTTGGGTGGGTATCCTGGGAGGCAAGGAGCTTTGTGAGATGAGAAAGTAGATTGGTGTATGTGAGCACATAAGAAGATGGATGCAGCATGGGCTGGACCATGAAGACTAGATGTTGTGCCCATTTTTATATTTTAGTATAGTTTAAGATGACTGCAGTGTTAAGACAGAATACACAGCACGAGAGACCAAAAGCCTAGGGGTGTGTAAGAGATGGGTGCGTTATTTCAGGTGGTCAATAAGAGAGTGTTGGCGCAAAGGTCACACCAGTGAGAATGGCAAGTGGAGAATAGATAGATGAGATCTTTTTGAGATTTGGGGTTTGGTGACCAATTTGATATGGTCTGTGATAGAGCAAGGGTGGTTTAGAATATTTAGGGCAGTGCATTGGCATTTGTGTTAAAAAAAATTGTTAAAGGTGTTCAGAAATACTTTTGACTGGGTTGATTTCATAGGAGGAATCCTTTCTATTGGATCCTAAAGGACAGGTAGACTTCTAAAGTCAGACATGGAAAGGAGCAGGCCCTTCAAGGACCAGGGTTCTTTTCAGCCTTACTTTTCAGTTTCTCTAAATTACATGAGAGAAAATTTGCCTTAGTTTCAGCATCAAGAAGCAAGAATCTAAGACAGCTTCCAGAGGTTAAAATATTTTTTCTGACACTTCAAGAACCAAAGACAACATGTCTTTGAGTCATTTTAGTTATAAATGCAAAAATCAAAACACTATTCCACCTATCTGGAGAAAAACATCCCTATAAAGTAAGATGGAAACATATAAATTTCATCTTTCATGTCTTACAGACTAATTTATACTTATCAATGTAAGTATTATACATTTATGCACTTTAATCATCTTTTTAAAAATATTTTATGGAGTAAGCAAAAATCAATCATATATTTATAAAAAAGCCAAAGCAACTCTGGGATGTTTGTTGCATGCATGTGGCATCTGAGAGTTATTTCTTATAGTCTTAATAGGTTTTTATGCTTATAGTAACTTGATATTCAATTTTCTTTTTCATTTTTGGTTTTAAAAAGAGACAACTAAATGACTTTTACCTATGAAGTCTTTGATATTTAAAATGTTTAATGTCAGTCATTAAAAGAGTAAGGTGGTGGTTTGGCACTGATTTATAAAGAGATGTTTGTGACTTTCTTGAATTAAAATAATTTTTTTTATTATTATTTTTTGACTGTGTTGGGTCTTCATTGTTGTGCGTGGGCTTTTCTGTAGTTGCGGCGAGTGGGGGATACTCTTCGTTGAGGTGCACAGGCTTCTCATTGCAGTGGCTTCTCTTGTTGTGGAGCAAGGGCTCTAGGCGTGCGAGCTTCAGTACTTGCGGCTCGCAGGCTCAGTAGTTGTGGCTTGCGTGCTCTAGAGCGCAGGCTCAGTAATTGTGGCGCACGGGCTTAGTTGCTCCACAGCATGTGGGATCTTCCCGGACCAGGGCTCGAACCTGTGTCCCCCACATTGGCAGGCGGATTCTTAACCACTGTGCCACCAGTGAAGCCTGAATTTTTTTTTAAGTTACATAAAATGTTTATCTACATCACTCTTCCATTTCTTGTTCTTGGTATTTTTATATCCCATGATTACTATGTAGTAATGCTTATTCTAACGTATATCCTTTATGAAATATAAGCTTACACGTCGGTCTTATGAGAACTAGTAGATTTTTTTTCAGGAAATGTATTATTTCTGAAACATATAAATCTATAATATCACTCTTCTCACTGGTAGGTAGACTTCCTAGAGAGTAAGTACAGGTATAGGGGTTCAAATTCATGTACAACTTAGAAGGCCTATTTATAGGCTGATGTGAGGTGCCTTTGGGAAGGGAATTGGTCTATTTCTCCTAAGTTTAATGCTAAGGTCATTTCATAAAACAGCATGAATAAACCCTCAACTCTTAATGAAATAAACGTGCATGTTGAGGAAGCGTCAGCTCATTTGTCACTTTTAGCAAACTCGAACACTTGGAGGGTTGAAAATATTTCTGTGTCCCAGACTTAGATGCATCATAAAACTGGTCTTCAGAATGAAGTTAATGGAACATGATTCACCCTGTTGGCTTTATCAACATGCAGATTCCTGGGTTCGCTCCACGTCTTTTGTATCAAATGTCAGTGAGTGGGGGCCCTGGAATTTGCATTTTGAGTAAGCTCCCCAGGTGCTTCATGGGCCTTCTGAAGAAAGAGATTTGACACACTTCTCAGGTTTATTTGCCTTCTAAAATAACATTTGAGCTTAAACGTGAAAAATCGATGGGGATTTGGATGAAAATCTTGGGAAATTACACTATATATGGTATCTTGGGTATTTAGCAACTGGGAACTTACATCTATGGAATGTCTAAGTACTGGATGCTTTGTACATGTCATTGAATATAACCCTAACCACAATCTTTTGGAGATAGGTATTATCAGATCAGCTTTATGGATGAGAGAACAGGCCCAAAGATGTTAAATAACTTTACCAGAGTTACACAGGTAATGACTGGAAGATAAACAGATTATATCTAGTTACATCAAAGTTTCCACTATGTGGGAAGTCCAGCTGCTGGCTTGGATGGGGCAGAAGATGGGACAGAGAAAGCAATACTTTTTTGAAACAAACTCATGCTATATAGTAAGATTTGCTCTATAGGTTAATAAACAAAATGATAAGGAAGAAATTCTTACATCAACTTCACAGGTGAGACACAAAGAGGTTAGGTAACTTGTTGATAAACACATTTATTCATACATTTATTTATTTATATATTAAATGGTTACAGGGGATTAGATATGAGGTGGAAAAGAGTATGCCTTGGGTCTGCCGCCATGGAGTTCACAGACTAGTTTAAGAGACAAAGAGATAAATTGACTTATACTATAATTTGTGATAAATGCTACAAGAAAAAAAAAATAACAGGAGAAATGTAATTTAAATTTGGGACTCAAAGAGGGCTTATCCAGAGAAGTGACATTTGAGCTAAGATATAAAGTATGAGGAAGATGAGCAAAGTCAAGAGTGAGAGGAAAAGCATTCCAGGTAGAGGGAATACCATGAGAAAGTCTATGAGGCAGAAAAGAATTGGTCCTTTAGGAACTGAAAGAAGGACAGTGTGGCCAGCCTGGAGGACAAGGTGTGAGTAGTACAATATGATGTTGGAATCAGTGACCAGATCACTGAGGCCTTTGATGGTAAAATAAAAGATTTGGGGCAATTTTTCACTGTTAAAACAGAGATGGAAAAAGAGAATACAATATACATTTTAAAAGATTATTCTGAGTGTTGTGTACGTAGGCCAGCTTGGTTATGGAGTAGTTCAAATGAGAAAGGTTGGATAAGACCAACTGAGAGTGGCAACAGAGATGTAGAAATGGAGAGTACTTTAAAAAATAAATTTGGATTTAGAATCATCTGAGCTTCATACTGGATGAGCGAGGGCATCAGGACAAAGCTATGTTGAAAATGATTCCTAAATCTCTCTCTTCAGCAACTGGATGAGGAGAGGATAGAGGGCCATATGCTGAGAAAAGAAACACTACAGAGGAGCAGGTAGCAATACAGAAGGGAGAATTTGGGTGAAAAATATATACATGTGGTCTTTTTTGAACACAAAGATGGTATTTTTATCCATGGCCGTCAAGGAGCTCCCGTAAGGAGACAGCATAGAATGAGGAACAAAGTTAAGCAGGAAAGGAGTGAGGAAGTGAGACTGAGCTGGAGAAGCCAGAGGAATAGAAAAGAAATTAGAACAGTGATGGTGTCATGGAAACAAAGAACAGCAAGAATTTCCAGGATGGGATGGGCAGTTTTGTCGGGGGTTTCAGAGAGGGCTGACAAGATGAGGAGTGAAGTGCTCTCCATATGGTCCTACCCAATGGACAGTTTTCAGGCCTATTCTACTTCTGAAAATCTTGGCAGTAAAAGTGTATAGGGAATCGGGTAAAATTTGGAGATTGGGAATTGGGGAAGACACTTTTAGATAGAACATAGTAGAGCCTATTCGTATAATAATGGGAAGGGTACAGAAAGTGGGAAGATTGATGATCTGGAAAAATAACGGGTAAAGGAAAAAAATATTTTTGAGAAGATAGGAACATGTGGAGGACCTCTGACAGAAGAAGGGATACTTTTTCTCTTTTGCAATTTTTAAAGATAATTTTATTGAAGTATAGTTAACTTACAATGTTGTGTTAATTTCTGATGTACAGCAAAGTGATTCATTTATACACACACACACACACACACACACACACACATATATAAAATCTTTTTCATTTCCTTTTCTATTATGCTTTGTTACCTGCGCTCTACCATAGGACCTCGTTGTTTACCCATCCTATGTGTAATAGTTTACATCTGCTAATCCCAAACTCCCAGTCCTTCCCTTTCCCACCCACCCTCCCCCTTGGGAACCACAAGTCTGTTCTCTATATCTGTGAGTCTGCTTCTGTTTCGTAGATATGTTCATTTGTGTCGTATTTTGGATTCCACTTATAAGTGATATCATATGGTATTTGTCTTTCTCTTTCTGACTTACTTCACTTAGTATGATAATCTCTAGTTGCATCCATGTTGCTGCAAATGGCATTATGTCGTTCCTTTTTATAGCTGAGTAGTATTCCATTGTATAAATATACCACATCTTCTTTATCCATTCCTTGTCGATGGACATTTAGGTGGTTTCCATGTCTTGGCTATTTGTGAATAGTGCTGCTATGGACATAGGGGTGCATGCATCTTTTTGAATTATAGCTTTGTCCAGGTATATGCCTAGGAGTTTGATTGCTGGATAATATGGCAACTCTATTTTTAGGTTTTTGAGGAACCTCCATACTGTCTTCCATAGTGGCTGCACTAATTTCATTCCCACCAACAGTGTAGGAGGGTTCCCTTTTCTCTGCACCCTCTTTGCGTTTTTTATTTGTAGACTTTTTAGTGATGGCCATTCTGACCAGTGTGAGGTGGTACCTCATTGCAGTTTTGATTTGCATTTCTCTAATAATTAGTGATGATGAGCATCTTTTCATGTGCCTATTGTATGTATGTCTTCTTTGGAGAAATGTCTATTTAGATCTTCTGCCCATTTTTCAGTTGGGTTATTTGTTTTTTTGTTGTTAAGTTGTATGAGCTGTTTGTATATCTGAGAAATTAAGCCCTTGTCGATCACATCGTTTGCAAATATTGTCTCCCATTCTGTGGGTTGTCTTTTCATTTTGTTTATGGTTTCCTCTGCTGTGTAAAAGATTTTAAGTTTGATTAGGTCCCATTTGTTTATTTTTGTTTTTATTTCTACTGCTTTGGAGACCTAAGAAAACATTTGTATGATTTATGTCAGAGAATGTTTTGCTATGTTCTCTTCTAGGAGTTTTATGGTGTCATGTCTCATAGTTAAGTCTTTAAGCCATTTTGAGTTTATTTTTGTGTATGGTATGAGGGTGTGTTCTAACTTCATTGATTTGCATGCGGCTGTCCAATTTTCCCAGTACTACTTGCTGAAGAGACTTTTTCCCCCATTGTATATTGCCTCCTTTGTCAAAGATAGTTGACCATACGTGTGTGGGTTTATTTCTGGGCTCTCTGTTCTGTTCCATTGATCCATATTTCTATTTATGTGCCAGTACCACACTGTTTTGATTACTGTAGGTTTGTATTACTGACTGAAATCTAGGAGGGTTATTCCTCCTGCTTTGTTCTTTTTCCTCAGGATTGCTTTGGAAATTCTGAGTCTTTTATGGTTCCATGTAAATTTTATGATTATTTGTTTTAACACTTTTTCATTTTTAATGAGAGAGAATGATAAATGATGATGATGATAGCTAACACTACTTTTTTGCTGTATGCTGTACCCTTCTCTGATGTATATATACATGTGTGTATGTTATTATATGAATACATTATGTTATATATATTAATATAATGTATTTAACTTTGTAAGATTGGTATTATCATCATTTCATACATGGGACACAAAAAGTATAAGCACTTTGCCGAGGTTCCACAGCTGGTAATTGATGAAATGGGATTTGACTCAGAGCCTAAGCTCAGAACTGCAGACCTGCTGGAAGGAAGGTGAATCCCTTCTTGTCTGATAACTTCTTCCTACCTGATGTATAAGGCAAAGTTATCAACTGAAGAATGCAGGGATGGTGGTAGTAAAGGACATAAAGGGAGATCATTAAATGTATGAAATAATGATTAGAGACAATGGAAGAGTAAACTTACAGGACTGTGGTGAGATTTTCAGGTGGTGGTAAGTACTCATTTGAGTTTTGTGGCAACAAATTTATAGTGATACCAGTCTGCTTGGTTTTGTGATCAAACCCCTTCTATAATATGCTGAATGAGTCCAGAAAAAAGGAAGTGGATAGTTGGGTTCATTAGGGTTAGAATGGTTTTGTTTTTATTTTGTTTTGGCAAGGAAGTTGATGATATTTGCAAAGAAAGTTGAGAATATTTGCAAAGGAATAGCAAATCAAGAGTGTAAATCTAATTCTATCTACATTTTATTTACCTTCACTGCATTGCCAACAGGAATTACTGGATTACTATGGTTAAGCAAACAATTAATAACAGTGCATCAAACGCTGATTCTGTAAGACTGAAACTGGAAGAAAGTACTTAAAGGGAGAAAACAAAAATCCTATGTGGCTAGTTACTCGAAATATAATAATATGCTCTGTTTTGGCAAGTAATGGAGATTCTTCTAATTTACAAAAGTACCTTCTGAACATACCTGCGTTTGGAGAATCTCTTAGGATTGCTAATAATGTTCTTCCCCAGGTACATTGCTGAGGTTTCCTGTATTTTTTCCGAAACATTTAACTTTGGAAGCAAAGTACATTTTTCCTATACATTTGCTGTATTTTTCCTTAAATTCTTTATTTTCTTAAAACTATTTCCAATATCTGCTTTATCCTTGTTAATGGATACTAACAAATTTACAATTTCATGGAAATTAATGTTGATTAAAATAGATTTTCTATCATTTATATAGGAAAGACATGATACATAATTGCTCGTAAAATTTAAGAAGCAATGATGTGTAAATTGATTCCTTTAAGAGAAATGTGCTGTTTTAAGGTCACTATTTCATGTGTGCATCATTCATTACCCATGGTGACACTATATTGCCTATTTTAAGTTATCTCAAAGCCAGAAACAAATAAAGAGCTAGACCTAAGCTGGTGAGAAATGTGGTTTATTAGCATTTTTACAGATTCTTGCAAGTGAAGTTGCACTAAATGGATCCACGTGGGAATGGTCTTGAATACATAATTTTCTCTGCAAATCTTTCATTGTAGGATCAAAGATTATGAATTTTACAGCCATAGACAATGTTAAACTTATTTTATTCCAATCTCAGATGCACATATTTATTTCTGAGTTTTATGCAAATTCAGCTACCAAATATTACATGTAAATGTTTGTTCATGCCTATATTTTAATTATAAAGTGGAATCAGAAATCAATGTAAAATTTTGGAAAGAGCTTACCTAGTACATACTAGAATTTACTCATATATCAAAATTTATTGTGATAAAAACTAGTATTTTTTTTGTTAACATTTACACGTCTATCAAAAGCAGTGGATATAATTTATAAAACCTAAAATATGTTGACTGTATTAAGTGTTATGAAAATTAAGATCTTTTTCATGTCACTTGACTTTGACAAATACTTATCGGAATGAGGGCAGGAGCTCAATCAATATTGAGACGGACAAAATCAAGGGACTTTACAGCTGAAACCTAGACAGGTCTGATAGGATAAAGTGGAAACCTCAGAATGAGCCCTTTCAAGAATATTACTGGAACAACAACAACAAGTGAAACAGAGCAAAAAACTAAAAGTAAGGTGCCAGGAAGTCACAGTAGTTGTGATAATTCCTGTAGGGGCTATAAGTTAGTATTCAGTAATTCATTTACTCAATATATGGTACACGCCTACAAGTGTACCAGGCAATCTTTTAGAGGGTTGGGGTAGAGTAATGACAAAATCTGTGGCCTTGTTACCAGAAGGGGGACCCCTTCCAGGGCCTGAGAGTGGGCTCTTGTCTAACACTCGGAAATGAATAGTCTGAAGAGACAGACATACTGCCAAAACAAAAGACTTTATTGGAAATAAAAAAATACAGTATATTTCTTAAAAAAAGAAAAGAAAAAGACTTTATTGGGAAGGTGCACCTGGGAGGAGAGCAGCGGGGTAAGGGCACCCAGGAGAACTGCTCTAACATGTGGCTCACAGTCTCAGGTTTTATGGTAATGGATTTAGTTTATGGGCTGTCTCTGGCCAATCATCTTGCCTCTGCCCATATTTGGTCTGACTCAGGATCCTTCCTGGTGGCACGCACATCTCTCAGTCAAGATGGATTCTAGCCTGAGGGTTTCTGGGATTTTGGCAGGACATATTATGGGCTGGCGCCTCCTCCCTCCTTTTGGCCCCACCCGAATTCTTCTGGTTGGTTTTTGGCAGCAGCACTGTGTTCCTTATCAGGACCTCCTGTTGTGAGACAACTCATGCAAGCAGTTATTATCCTGCCTGGCCAGGGTGGGCGGTTTCCGTCAATGGTTTCCTAACAGCCCCACGGATTTCACATTCTAGTGAAGGGGAGAGACCATAAATAATGAACATAATGAATAAGCAACTGTTGGAAAGTGATAAAGGCTATGGAAAAAACAAAACAACAGCTCTAGGCAAGAGGAATCAGAGCTGTAGAGTGTGGAACTGATTACAATTTTAAGTAGGATGATTAGTACAGATCTAAAAGAGGTGGTATTGCCTCGTTGAGGAGTAGGAAATGAGAGAATTAGCCCTGCATATATTTGGAGGAAGAGAAGGCTCTCAGTGCAAAAGATCCAAAATGGGACTATGCCTGATTTGCTCATAATGGTCAGTATGTGTGGAGTATAGAGAATCAGGGGAGAGGGTACCTGGACACTGGGTCCAAGAGGGGCTGGCAGGGCTGTTTTGCTGTGGCTTTCTTCTTCACTATTTATGTCCTTTTCTACATTTTTCCTTCTCCCTAGTTCTACAAGGAAAGGGCTGGCATGATAGGCTGCTTCATGAACAAGTGGAAGGGGAGGGGAGAGGAGTGGAAGGTGGATTCCACAGGATGGATAGATGGAAGGACTGGGGGTTGGGGGATGGCTGCATGCTGTCTCATAGAATGTAAAGAGAAAGGCAGGCTAGACAGATTTGGATTGAATCCTGCCTCTGGCACTAATTAGCTACCTGACCAAAAAAAATATGACTTCCCTGAACCTTGATCTCTTCGATGATAAAATGGGCACCATGACACTTTTCCCCTAAAATCACCACGAGGATTAGATAATGTATGTAAACTGTTGGGCACAGGTCCTGGCATATAGTAGGCGTATGTGGCAAGTTATCTTCTTCCTTTTCCTATTTTGGCGGCCTAGCACTGTCATTGATTTCAGCCCAGAGGGTATCATCTTCTTTTGAAAATAACTTTTGGATTTGAGTAAAAGAAGTATAATTCTGGCATTATATCAACAAAAAGACGATTGAAACAGTTATACAGAATAAGTTGGACTCACAAACATAATAAGAAAAGTATTTTAAACTTTTTCCCACTGCATATTCAAACCTGTTCTAGGCAACTATTCTTTTTTTTTTTTGGCCACTCCTCATTGAATAAAACCTAGAGGAAGTTCAAGGCCTTTTCTGGTCACTTTGAACACATGCCTATGTCAGGTGGGCTAACTGCAGTGGAAAACAGGGCCTGGTGGTCTTGTCATTATTATTTTCTTGCCTATAGTGCCCCTCCCCCACCATTTGACTGTCTCTGCGAGACAGGAGAGGTGAATGGCAGCTTAAGTTCTCACCTGACTGAGATTGTCCTGAGCTGGTGGTAGTGTCCTCTGTGTCTGGTAGAGGTTTGAAACTGACACTTTTCTTGTGGGATGATTTTTGGGTTCTCCAGAGACCTTGCAATACTGGGAATCTTTCTCTTCAAGATCTTGTGAAATGAATTACTATATCTGTTTCAAAAATCGATTTATCTGTTTCCAATAGTCATCTATATGTTTTGCTCAGCCCTGAGGCACCAGTAGTACACTCCCCGTGTGCTCTGCAGGGTCGCCTCACACCTCCACGCGGCTCTCTTGGCCAAGATCTAAGTGAGGCCCCAGTTTGCTTGCTTGCTCGAGTGGCCCACTTTTGTTCCACAGGAAGTAGTCATGCATCATTTACCTCAACAAGCTCTGGGAATGCTGGCCATCTTCAGTACCTTACTCAGCATTCAGAGCAGCTAGAACCATAAAGCTTTAGATTTTTCAGATTTGAGTCCCATACCCATAAGTACATCACTGAACATCCAGAAGACACATGGTCTCTTGAAGCACCTTTTCCTAGGCTTAAAATGAGGTTCAAATGCCCCCACTATCCTCTACTGAGGGTAGGATGGAACTCATAGCCCATAGGTAATTTTCTGTGGACACATCTTCTAGTCTCTGGTGTTTTAGCCTCTACACTATAAACCTTGAAGGAGTGAGGAACCAAGGGTCAAGAACTAGTGTTCTGGCATCTCCTTTCTAAGTGGTGCATAGGCAGTCTTATTGCGAGAAGTAGTAGAAATGCTGACTTCAGGACTTAACCAAACTAAGACTAAAATAATTCCACTTCACATCTTGTTACACCATCTTCTCGAGACACAAAAGAGTGTGTTACAGAATAAAAAGTTCTGAGATAAAACATCTCTCAACTCTCCATGCCACACATATAAGCAAGTGTCAAAAAATAATCTCAGCTCCCAGAAAGGCTGGGAGAGTGGGAGAGTGTCCAATAAGGCACCAACTGGGAGAACTGCAATTCCTGTCATATGTATTTAGTATTTGTTTCAAATACTAAAACCACACTTAACCCTCCCTATCAGCATCCTTTATGCTCATAAGAATAATATATGTATATTTAATATTCCAGGCAATACCATTATTTACTTGAGGCACTGATTTTTTATGTGTTCAGTGTTTAAATATTTGAAAATGAGTCTCTTCCCCACAACTTTCAGTATTGTGAGATTCAAATGAGTATTTT
Source organism: Phocoena phocoena (assembly GCF_963924675.1). Taxonomy (NCBI): domain Eukaryota; kingdom Metazoa; phylum Chordata; class Mammalia; order Artiodactyla; family Phocoenidae; genus Phocoena; species Phocoena phocoena. Next base: position 56,038,410 of record NC_089229.1, read on the forward strand.
ATCTTCAAAATAATTACCAAGATAAGCGAACTTTCCTCTACTGAGGATAGATTTTATCTACTTATTTTTTGAATGACTGAATGTCACTTGGATCCAAATCTAATGGAGACATGAGCAAATGATGTGTGATTATGTGGTGATCAAACTGTAAAATAACATTTGTGGGGAAAAAAGACATGACTTTAATGCAATTAAACTAGTTTCTCATGTATACCATAAGGATTCTAAAAAGAGGCATTACAAATGGAATAATATGGAAAAGCAGCATCATTGAAGGAGAAGCATTGCTTTTCAAGATGACTATTTGGTAGAACACAGCACTAACTTAGGTAGAAATTTCTGATAAGATTAATATCATTTTATTCTTCTTAGCTCATAAGTAATATGTGAAAAGCTAAAACACAGATTATTAGTGGCATTGAAGGCTTTATACTTACAGAATTCTCATCTTTTTTTTCTTTTATTGAAGTATAGTTGATTTACAGTGTTGTGTTAGTTTCAGGTATACAGCAAAGTGGTTCAGTTATACATACATATATACCTTTTTTTCAGATTCTTTTCCCTTATAGCTTATTACAAAATATTGAGTATAGTTCCCTGTGCCATACAGTATGTCCTTGTTGGTTATCTATTTTATATATAGCAGTGTGTATATGTTAATCCCAAACTCCTAATTTATCCCTCCCCCACATACCCCTTTGGTAACCATACATTTCTTTTCTCTGGCCAAAGAAAACTTTTGTTTTTTGTTTTTCTGCTTTGTATATAAGTTCATTTGTATCTTTTTTCTTTTTTTTTTTAGATTCCACGTATAAGTGATATCATATGACATTTGTCCTTCTCTGACTTACTTCACTTAGTATGATAATCTCTAGGTCTATCCATATTGCTGCAAATGGTTTTATTTCATTCTTTTCTTATGGATGAGTAATATTTCATTGTATAAATATACCACATCTTCTTTATCCATTCATCAGTTGATGGTCATTTAGGGTGTTTCCATGTCTTGGCTATTGTAAATAGTGCTGCAATGAGCATTAGGGTGCATGTATCTTTTCGAATTATGTTTTTCTCTGGATATATGCCCAGAAGTGGGATGGCAGCATCATATGGTATCTCTATTTTTATTTTATTTATTAATTTTTTTGTGGTACGCGGGCCTCTCACTGCTGTGACCTCTCCCATTGTGGAGCACAGGCTCCGGACACACAGGCTCAGCGGCCATGGCTCACGGGCCCAGCCGCTCTGCAGCATGTGGGATCTTCCTGGACCGGGGCACGAACCCATGTCCCCTGCATTGGCAGGCGGACTCTCAACTACTGCACCACCAGGGAAGCCCTATTTTTAGTTTTTTTAAGGAACTTCCATACTGTTCTCCATACTGTCTGCACCAAATTACATTCTCACTGACAATGTAGGAGGGTTTCTTTTTCTCCACACCCTCTCCAGCATTTATTATTTGTAGACTTTTTGATGGTGGCCGTTCTGACCAGGGTGAGGTGATACCTCATTGTAGCTTTGACTTGCATTTCTCTAATAATTAGTGATGTTGAGAATCTTTTCATGTGCCTGTTGGCCATCTGTATATATTATTTGGTGAAATGTCTATTTAGATCATCTGCCCGTTTTTTGAGTTTTGTGTTTTTTTTTGGTATTGAGCTGCATGAGCTGTTTGTGTATTTTGGAGATAATCCCTTGTTGGTCGCTTTGTTTGCATATATTTCCTCTCATTTAGTGGGTTGTCTTTCTTTATGGTTTTTATGTTTATGTTTTTTATTTGTTTATGGTTTCTTTTGCTGTGCAAAAGCTTTTAAGTTTGATTAGGTCCCATTTTGTTTATTTTTGTTTTCATAATCTAGGAGGTGGATCAAAAAAGATATTGCTGTGATTTATGTCAAAGAGTGTTCTGCCTATGTTTTCCTCTAAGAGTTTTATAGTGTCCAGTCTTACATTTAGGTCTTTGATCCATTTTGAGTTTATTTTTGTGTATGGTGTTAGGGAATGTTCTAATTTCATTCTTTAGCATGCAGCTGTCCAGTTTCCCCAGCACCACTTATTGAAGAGACTGTCTTTTCTCCATTGTATATCCTTGCTTCCTTTGTCATAGATTAATTGACTGTAGAGGCATGGGGTTTTTTCTGGGCTTTCTATCCTGTTCCATTGATCTGTATTTCTGTTTTTGTGCCAGTACCATACTGTTTTGATGACTGTAGCTTTGTAGTATAGTCTGAAGTCAGGGAGCCTGATTCCTCCAGCTCCATTTTTCTTTCTCAAGATTGCTTTGGCTATTCAGGGTCTTTTGTGTTTCTGTACAAATTGTAAAAATTTTTGTTCTATTTCTTTGAAAAATGCCATTGATAATTTGATAAGGATTGCATTGAATCTGTAGATTTCTTTTGGTAGTATAGTCATTTTGACAATATGGATTCTTCCAATACAAAAACACAGTATATCTTTCCATCTGTTTGTGTCATCTTTGATTTCTTTCACTAGCATCTTATAGTTTTCTGAGTACAGGTCTTTTACCTCCTTAGGTAGGTTTATTCCTAGGCATTTTATTCTTTTTGATATGATGGTAATGGGATTGTTTCTTTAATTTCTCTTTCTTTAGTTGTTAGTGTATACAAATGCAAGATATTTCTGTGTATTAATTTTGTGTCGTGCAACTTTTACCAAATTCATTGATGAGCTCTAATAGTTTTCTGGTAGCATCTTTAGGATTTTCTATGTATAGTGTCGTGCCATCTGGAAACAGTGACAGTTTTACTTCCTCTTTTCCAATTTGGATTCCTTTTTAAAAAATTTTCTTCTCTGATTGCTGTGGCTGGGACTTCTAGAACGATGTTGAATAAAAGTGGTGAGAATGGACATCCTTGTCTTGTTCCTGATCTTAGAGGAAATGCTTTCAGCTTTTCTCTGTTTTCAGTATCCACAAATCAATCAGTGTGATACACCACATTAACAAATTGAAGAATAAAAACCATATGATCATCTCAATAGATGCAGAAAAGCCTTTGATAAAATTCAACATTCATTTATGACAGAAACTCTCCAGAAAATGGGCATAGAGGGAACATACCTCAACATAGTAAAGGCTGTATATGATAAGCCCACAGCTAACATCATACTCAATAGTATTCTCATCTTGATTTTCAATTTGTGTGTTGATTTTAAAAGGAAACCTATATGTGATGCAATTCCTTAGCACTCATACCCTCTCTATTTCTATCTCTCACTCATTTGTAGTACTCAAAAGACACATAATAATTAGTGAAAATCAGAAATATTCTCTACCTTACTTCTTACACTCTTAAGTATATATGTTACTCAGAGTTAAGCCTACTAGCATACTTTATAAATGTTAAATCCAGAAATAAAGATGACATTAGTAAATGTTAAATATCTATACTAGATACTCTTTTAAAAATTAGTTTGCTTTTAAACAATGTTGCCAGTGTTTTCTCGGCACAGCAGTGAAGCATTACTTAGATGCAACCAATGTAGTGCTAGTTAAAAATACTCACTGTTGTTAGCAATAAATATCTTTCCTGGAAACCAACCATAATATTAATGCAAAGTGGACTCAAGCAAAACAAGTGAAGTTTTCAACTGTTTCAACTGGCATGGATTCTAATAAATAAATATAAAATAAATTACGTATTCTCAGCAACAAATACAGAAAAAGTACCCATTCCTACTATAAAACAGCTACATTTTATGTTTATCAAACTGAATTTAATTAGTTTGCCTTTTGGTCTATGTGTCAGAAATTAAATGACTTCCTTCTGTGAATGTACTTTCCACATAATTTCTAATACTTGGAATATATTTAAAAAGTTAGTTGAAGCTATGACTTCTCCTTATAATAAATTTATGACTAGATTGTTTTCAAATTAATTGAAATTGGAAGGAAAAATTATCCAGGAAGATTGTAATAAAATAAGACACAAAGAAGATTCTCAAAGAGAGCTATTTAATATTTGTTTATTATCAATAAAAGAGGGGTGATGAAATCTTCTGAATCCATTTTTCCCCTCTCTCTCCAGGGACTTCTATAATAGAGAAAATATATTTTTTAAAAAAGCCATTTACTAAAAAATACCTTTACATTTAAAATCTATTTATTATGCATACATTAGTGTAAAGCCATTGAAGTAGACAATGCAGTTGACTCACCAACATCCATTCCATCTTAGACTATTTTTCTAAGCCAATAATTCCTTTTTTTCCTGACCAATAATTAGTTCAGAAATGGATGTGTGACCCTGGTCTTGTGAAGAAAAGCCAACTGAGGGATCTGGGAAAACTTTTCTGTCTCACAAATGAGAGCAACAAGAAGGAATAGCTTACCTTTTTTCACTGAAAGGATAGATATCAGGCAATTTTGCATCCATATTGCTACCTACCCGAATATGTAGCTGGTACCAAGGATCACAGATTAGAGCAAGGTGAGTGGGAGCATAGTTGACAATTCACATACCAACTCTGGAGCACATACCCTACAATGAACTTCCAGTTACATAATAAAATATTGTATTCATTCGTTTGTTTACTTATTGTCTGCATTCCCACTAAAATGTAAACACTGTGAAGCAAGGACATTGTTTTGTTCACAGTTATATCTCCAAAGCCTAGATCAGTAGCTGGTGCATGGTAGGTACTCAGCATTTGTCAAGCAAATAAATAAATAAATAACTTTGTTACTTTAAAGACAGCTTGAATCAGGGTTTTCTCCTTTTTATAGCTGAAAGCACACTAATTGATAAAATCATTTGTTAGTGTCCTGACAAAAGTTATGCTAGTTTTGAAGTTTGACTTACAGCATAGGAAGGGAATGTCTACATATGGGTGAAGAAACTCAGAATCTATTTTAGAAATATCATAGGAGTATGAGCAAATGAATACAGATATTGACGTTGTTAGGAACCAGGTTCTCACTGTGGAAAACAGAAGATAAAAATATGGAAGAGGGAAAAACCTGTGACATTGAATTGCAATTGGAGATATCATTAAAAAATATATATGTATGACAGCATGAACAAAAATAAATTCAAAATGGATTAAAGACTTAATTAAATGTAAGACCTGAAACCATAAAATTTCTAGAAGAAAACATAGGCAGTATGCTGTTTTACATTAGTCTTATTGATATTTTGGGGGGGGTCTGTTTCCTCAGTCATGGGAAACAAAAGCAAAAATAAACAAAGGGACTACATCAAGCTAAACAGGTTTTGCACAGCAAAGGAAACTATTAACAAAATGAAAAGTCTGTCTACTGAATGGGAGAAGATATTTGCAAATGATATGTCTGAAAAGGGGATAATATCCAAAATATACAAAGAGCTCATATAACTCAACATGAAAACCTGATTTAAAAAATGGGCAGAGGTTCTAGACAGACATTTTTCCAAAGAAGACATACAGATGGCAAACAGGCACATGAAAAGATGCTCAACATCACTAATCATCAGGGAAATGCAAATCAAAACCACAGTGAGATATCTCACACCTGTCAGAATGGCTGTTATCAAAATGACAGCAAACAAATGTTGGTGAGGATGTGGATAAAAGGGAACCCACTGCACTGTTGATGGGAATGTAAGTTGGTACAGCCACTATGGAAAACAGTACAGAGATTCCTCAAAAAATTAAAAATAGAACTATATTTTGGCATACAATCCAGCAGTTCCACTCCTGGGTATTTATCTGAAGAAAATGAAAACACTAATCTGAAAAGATATATGCATGTCTATGTTCATTGCAACATTATTTACAGTGGCGAAGATATGGAAGCAACCTAAATGCCTATCAATAGATGAATGGATAAAAAAGATGTGGTATATTATATAATGGAATATTACTCAGCCATAAAAAAGAATGAAGTCTTGCCATTTGTGACAATGTGGATGGATCTAGAGGGTATTATGTTAAGTGAAATACGCCAAACAGAGAAAGACAAATACTGTATCATTTCACCTATACATGGAATATAAAAAACAAAACACACGAAGAAACATTAAAAAAACAGAAACAGAGCCATAGATTCAGAGTACAAACAGGTGGTTGCCAGAAAGGGGGGTGGAGAGGGAAGGAGAGAAATAGGTGCGGAAAATTAAGAGGTATAAACTTCCAGCTGCAAAATAAATGAGTCACGGGTATGAAGTGTACAGTGTGGGGAATATAGTCTATAATTATATAATATCTTTGCATGGTGACATGCATGGTGATCATTTTGAAATGTATAGAAATACTGAATTACTATGTTTTGTAACAGGAACTAACATAGTGTTGCAGGTCAATTATACTTTAAAAACAAACTCATAGAAAAAAATCAGATTTGTGGTTATGTTTTAATAACCTTTGACTGAAGCAGATTACTTGCCATAATGTGGGTGGGCCCCACCCAATCAGTTGAAGGCCTTAAGAGGCAAGACCTAGGTATGTTTTTCTGCTTCCAGACTGCTTTCAGATTCAAGATACAACATCAACTCCTGTTACAACTTCCAGCCTTCAAGCCAGCCTGCTCTGCGAATTTCAGGCTTAAAGCCCGCCCCCCCGCCCCCCCTACCCCAACCAATTGTGTGAGCCAATTCTTTAAAATAAACCCCTCTGTCATATAATATACACACTATTGGTTCTATTCTCTGGAGAACACTCACTAATATATCCTTTATGCAGGACTAGGGACAGTTCAGAACAAGCACAGAAACAGGATGGTGTGAGGGTAAGGCACTGAAACCAAGGAAGATAAAGTCAAGGTAATCATTCAAAGGGAAACACAGGACAAAAAGATGGAAAATAGGTCAGATAAAACAAGAAAATGACTATTCTGATCTAGGAGGTCCAATATCTAACTAAGAGTAGGTACAAGTCCAGAAAAAAGGACAGAAAAAAAGAAGGGACAAAATTATCAGTAGAATATATCAAGGAAAGTACATCATTCTGAAAACTGAAAGGGCTCCTTGATGGTCCCAGGAAAACAAATGAAAAAGACCATCAGCAAGTCACACCACCAAGACAAACACCAGGATAAAGAGAAGTCACTACAGCTTCCAAAGTGAAGGATACATCAATTAGCAAAAAAATGGGATTCAGAATTTCATCATATTTTTAACCAACAACTCTCAACTAGATACTAGAAGTGAATGCCCTCAAACTTCTGAGAAAAAAAGACCAAACACTATTTTTTTAACCTAGAATTCTATACCCAGGCAAAAAAAATAAGTATAAGGGTAAAATAAAATGTCATAAAAATGTCATTTCTAGGCATCCAGTAATAATAATGGCAACAACAACAACTCAAGCAAGAGGATGTTCCTCGTTCAGCAAAATGAGGGATTCAATAAAAAAGAAAGTAAGGCAAAGGGTCCAGAAAAGAAGGATCCTAGAGAGAACAATAGCAAAGGAAGTTCCTGGAAAGCCTCTGTTCTCTGTCTAGGGAACAAAACTCTACAATCAGAGCAGAAAGCTGCATGAGGAAGGGAGGATGGTCCAGGAAGTAAATACAAATGATAGATTATTTGATGTGTTTGAATATTAGGAGAAAATGATTGATAGCTTATTTGACAGATTCACAGCAGCATGGAATAATTGTAATGCTTACATAGAAAACTAAGCCAATGAAAAAATGAATAACTATAGCAGAAACAAAAAACTGAACAAGAAGGGAGACACAAGGAGTGATATAGGTGTCTTAATAATGTGAACTGTCACTATTACTTTAACCAAAAAAAACCCTAATCGATACAACTGTTTTGAGGAAATGGGGAAGGTGAGATTGGAGGAAGTAGAGTAGAGAGATATCTTCTTAACTACCATAAGGGGAAGGCAATAGATAATGAGAAAATGATTGAATTAAGAAGAAATAGTATAAATTTTCTATTTAGATAAATGAATATAAATACCAGAAGAAACAGCTAAAGACTTGAAAGTGGTTGCCCCCGGGTAATAACTGGTAAATGGGGAGGGACAGGCCAGAAGACGGTTTTTAATATCAGGATTTTTCTTACTATTAGTATAATAAACATATTAATAATGTTTGATTTTTAAACTTGGGTAGATACATTTTCATTTAAAAATTAATTTTTAAGAAGTAATATGCATCTCATGCATATGTAATGAGGACAATTATTTCACTGTTTATGGAGGATGATATTCGTTTCAATATGGTTTGCGCTTTTTATTAGAATTATAAGTGTGTGTAAAATTGTGACTGAATGAAAGAATGGAATGAAGAGAGCTAGAAGTATACATTGTGAGGCCACTATACCAGTCATGGACTTCTTTTATGTAAGAGAAGAATACAATTTTTTTTGGCTTAAGCTGAATTTCTCAGTCTTATGTGATATGTAGTATGAAGTAAATTGTTCTTTCTCCCAAGAGTTAGAGTACTTAAATTTTAATGTAGAATTAAAAGCAATAGAAACAGAATAGTATTACAGTAATAGAGTGTTTAGGCCTTGTGTCTTGAATTTTCTCCTAAATAAACCACAGCTAACCTTCTGATAAAATACATTATAAACAAAAGTTAATTTTGTATGTAAGTTATTAGCATGACTTAAGAAGTAATGGAGGGACTGCCCTGGTGGCGCAGTGGTTAAGAATCTGCCTGCCGGGCTTCCCTGGTGGCGCAGTGGTTGAGAATCTGCTTGCTAATGCAGGGGACACGGTGTGGGAAGATCCCACATGCCGCAGAGCAAGTAGGCCCGTGAGCCACAACTACTGAGCCTGCGCGTCTGGAGCCTGTGCTCCGCAACAAGAAAGGCCGCGATAGTGAGAGGCCTGCGCACCGCGATGAAGAGTGGCCCCCGCTTGCCACAACTAGAGAAAGCCCTCGCACAGAAACGAAGACCAACACAGCCAAAAATAAATAAATAAACAAATGTGGGGTTTAAAGAAAAAAGAATATTAAAAAAAAAAAAGAATCCGCCTGCCAATGCAGGGGACACGGGTTCGAGCCCTGGTCCGGGAAGATCCCACATGCCGCGAAGCAACTAAGCCCGTGCACCACAACTACTGAGCCTGCACTCTAGAGCCCACGCCACAACTACTGAGCCTATGCACCAAAACTACTGAAGCCCACACGCATAGAGCCCATGCTCTGCAACAAGAGAAGTCACCTCAATGAGAAGGCCGTGCACCTCAGTGAAGAGTAGCCCCTGCTAGCTGTAACTAGAGAAAGCCTGCACAGCAACAAAGACCCAACGCGGCCAAAAATAACTTTTAAAAAAAATGGAATTATTGTGAGGTGTCAATAAATGGAATCATAAAGAAAGATCGATGGGAATATGAGTTATATTTGTTAAAAGTATTTATGAGTTATAACTACTTACAAAGTAGGAAAATGAAACTAGCTATATGAAGGAGTATATTTAACTAAAATTCAGCAGAATTAGCTAATAGGTTTATTGAGAATATTGCTGCTGTCAACTTCTATTGGCATTGCTGGCCAAATAATAAATTTAAGACTATTGTACAAGTAGGAAGCACAGATGGAACTTGTAGTTTATTAATATCTCATCTTAAAAGAAATGGTTGTTTTATTTTATTAAAAGCTCTCTCTATTTGTGTTCATGTTTCTAATCCACTGTATTTCCTGAGTGATCTATACTGAGAAAGTCTATGTAAAGTGGTTTTATAAAGATCCATGACTGGGGGGATGTTATTTGTGCCTATGCATTTTTAAAAATAACAGCTTTATTGAGATACCATTTACGCACTATGAAATTCATCCTTTTAAAAGTACAGTTTGAAGTTTTAAAGTATACTCACAAAGTTGTGCAATCATCACTACTATCTAATTCTGGAACATTTTCATCATCTCAAAAAGAAACCGTAAAAGATACACATTAGCAGTCACTTCCCCCCAATAAACTACTTTCTATTCGTATGAATTAGCCATTTGTGTCTGAGCTCTTTCGCTTGGCATACTTTTCTCAAGATTCATCCACATACCTTATTGCTTTTTATGGCTGGATCATATTATGTTGTATGGATATACCACATTTCGTATGTCTAGGCATCAGCTGAAGGGCAATTTGGGTTGTTTCCACTTTCTGATTATTATGAATAATGCTGCTATGAACATTTGTGTACATGCTTTTGTGTGGACATGTGTTTTCAACTCTCTTGGGTATATACCTAGGAGTGGAAATACTAGGTTATGTGGTAATTCTGTTTTTAATATTTTGAGTCAAATTTTTTCTTACAATGGCTGCACAATCTTAAATCCCTGTGATTAATGTCTGAGGGTTCTGATTTCTCTACATACTTGTCAACACTTGCTATTGTCTGTCTTTTTTATTATAGTCATCCTAGTGGGTGTGAAGTGAAGTCTCACTTTGGTTGTGATTTACAGCTCCTTAATAGCTAATGAGCATCTTTTTATGTGTTTATCAGGCATTTGTGTATATTCTTTGGAGAAATGTCTATTCAAATGATTTGCCCATTTTTTAACTGTTTTTTTATTGTTGGGCTATAAGTGTTCTTTATGTATTCTAGATATAAGACCATTTTCAGGTGTTTTGCAAATATGTTCTTCCGTTGTCTGGATTGTCTTTTCACTTTCTTTATGGTATACTTTGAAGCATGAAAATTTTTAATTATGATGAAATCCAATTTATCTATTTTTTAATATGGTTGCTTGTGCTTTTGGTGTCATGTTTAAGAAACCATTACTTAATCAAAAGTCATAAAAATTTATACTTATGATTTCTTATGAGAGATTTACACTTTTAGCTCTTACACTTAGTTCTGTGATACATTTTGAGTTAATTCCCCTACCTGGTGTGAAGTAGGGGCTCAACTTGATTTCTTTTTTTTGCACGTGAAAATCCAGTTGCCTCAGCAACATTTGTTGAAAAGACTATTCTTTCCCCTGTATATTGTCTTGGCATCCTTGCCAAAAAATAATTGACAATAAATGTGAGGTTTTTTCTTGATTTCCAATTCTGTTCCATTGATCTGTATGTTTATCCTATGTCAGTATGATATTGTCTTGATTACTGTAGTAATGTAGAAGATTTTTGAAATCTAAAAATATAAATTCTCCAACTTTATTCTTCTTTCCAAGAGTATCTTGGCTGTTCTAGGTCGCTTGAATTTCCATATAAATTTTAAGGTCAGCTTGTCAGTGTCTGCAAAACTGACAGCAGGGGTTTCGATGGGTTGTTTTGTAATTTAAGTGTGAAAGTTTTACACTTATTTTGTTAGATTATTAAAAGTGTTTTACTCTTTTTGGTACTATTGTGAATAAAACTGTGTTCTTAATTTCATTTTCAGATTATTCATGCTAGTGTTTACAAATATAATTGAATTTTTGTATATTGAACTTGTGTCCTATGAACTTGAACTCATTAACTCTAATAGATTTTTTGTATTACTTATGATTTTCTACATTCAGGATTATGGAATCTTTAAATAGAGTTTACTTTCTTTATTTCAAATCTGTATTCTTTAATTTCTTTTCCTTGACTCATTGACCTGGTTAGAAGCCCCAGTATAATGTTAAATAGAAGTGATAAGAGTAGAAATCCTTGTCTTGTTCCTGATCTTATGGGGAAAGCATTCAGTCTCTCACCACTAAGTGTGATACTAGTTGTGGCTTTTTTGTAGATAATTTATATCAAGTTATGAAAGTTCCATTCTATTCCATAGCGTTGAGTGTTTTTTATCTTAAATAGGTGTTAGATTTGGTCTGTAGTTTTCTGTAATGCTTTGGTCCACTCTGGTATCAGAGTAATACTGGACTCAGAATGAGTTGAAATGTGTTTCGTGCTCTTCTATTTTGGAAGAGTTTGTGAAGAATTGGTGTTGTTTCCTTTAAATGTTTGGTAGAATTCACCATGAAGCCATCAGGGCCTGGGCTTCTCTTTGTGGGAAGTTTTAAATTACTGATTCAATCTCTTATTATCAATCTACTCAGATTTTCTATTTCTTCATGAGTCCCTTTTGAAAGTTTATGTTCTTCAATTTCATCTAGTTTATATAATTAGTTATTTAAGAGTGTGTTGCTTAATTTTCACATAAAAGTAAATTTCTGTGTTTCTTTCAAATACTGTAAGTATTAATATGTTAAACTTGTCTGCCATTGTAGTTTGTGTTTATCATTTGTTCTTCCCATTTCTTCATCTCCCTGTTTTCTTTTTCCTGCCTTCCTGTATACTACTTGAATATCTCTAAAAGATAATTCCATTTTCATTTGTCTATAGTGTTTTTGAGCATATGGCTTTATATAGCTTTTTAGTGGTATCTTTAGGTATATATTAGTTCAAGTGATTTATAGAAACCTTACCTCCCCGTTATGTCTCTTTATCCTCCCATGTTTATAATATATATAATATCTTAAATATTTTCTCTACATATATTTAGAAGTACAATAGTACTATAATGTTTCCTCAAATGCCAAACATAATTTAGAAAACTCAACAGGAAAGCCTATTTATTTACCCATAGTTTTCCTTGCTACGTTGTCTCTTCCTTCCCAGTCTTCTAGAGTTTCTTCTTCTATTGTTTTCTTTCTATTGAAAAGGACATCCTTCGACCATTTATTTAAGGTAAGTCAGCTGGTGACAAATTCTATTAGCTTTCCTTCATCTGAGAATGTCTTGATTCCCCCGTCATTTCTGAAGTATATTTCTGCTAGCATAGGATTCTAGGTTGATAGTTCTTTTCTTTCAGGACTTAGAAGATGTAGTGCCACGTTTTCCTGGCCTTCATGATTTCTGGTAAGAGTTCTGTTGTCTTTCTAATTATTTTTTCCCTATAGGTAAGGTGTCATTTTTCAATGGCTGCTTTCAAAGTTTTTAATTTATCTTTAGTTTTTAGAAGTTTGATTAAGATGTGTCTTAGCATGTAGTTCTTTAGGCTTATCCTTTGGGGGTTGCTCAGCTTCTTGAATCTGTAGGTTTATGCTTTTTTTCCACCAAATTTGGGATGGTTTCAGCCATTACTTTTTTGAGTACTTTTTTAGTTCTGACCTCTTTCTCCTCTACTTTCAGAGCTCCAATGATACAAATGTTAGATCTTTTGTTATCGTCTCAACATATCTCTGAGGCTCTGTTAACTGTTCTTTATTTTTTTGTTTAGTTTAGTTTCTCTCTGTTTTTCAGGCTGGGTAATTTTTATTGTTCATTTTGCAGTTCCTGATTTTTCTCCTCGGCCTTCCATTTTGCCACTGAGCACATAAGTCTTTAAAATTATGGTTATTGTATTTTTCTCTTATAAAATATCCACTTGGTTCTCTGTACCTTTTCTTTCTTTACTGGGACTTTCTAATCTTTTCTTGAGGCATTTTAATTTTTAATTTGTTTCAAGCATGTTTGCAATTACCTGTTGAAGTATTTATATCATGGCTGCTTTAAAATCCTTGGAAGATAATTCTAACGTCTCCTTTTTCTTGGTGCTGACATCAGTTGATTATCATTTTTCATTAAGTTTGAGATTTTCTTGGTCCTTGATCATGAGCAATTTTTTATTTAAACGAGGATGCGTTCATAATATGTATGAGACTCTGAATCTTATTTAAATCTTCTGTGTTAGCTGCCTTTCTGTGACACCACTCCTACAGTGGAAGGAGAGGGGCTGCTTCATTATTGCCAGGTAAAGATAAGAGTCCAGATTCTCTGCTCAGCCTCCACTGACCCTCAAGGGGAGTGTCATTATTATTGTTAGATCTCTCCATGTGATTGCCATTGATACTATGGTGGGGGTGGCCTTATAACCACTGGGTGATGGTGAAAGACATTATCCCCACTAGGCTCTCCTGACACCACTCCAGTGGGGAGTGGGTAGGGCACTTTTTTAATGCTGAGTAGATGTAAAAGTTCGATCTCCACTAGCCCCTCTGGTGATGGGCTTATTGCCATCCAGTGGGAATGAAAGTCCTTACGTCTTACTTGGCCTTCTTTGATACCATCCCACCAGGGGTGGTAGGGCACCTCCTTACAGGCTTACAAGAGTGGAAGTCTAAGTGCCACACTCAGCTTTTCCTGATATGGATGGGAATGTAGCCATAGATTTTTCTGTAGTTTTTTTCTGTTTGGCTGGAGTAAAGCAGTTATTGTCTATAAGTTTCCTATCTTGCTAGGCTTCCCTTCCTTGTGGCTAGAGAGAGCAGGCTGTTGTTATCGTTGTTTATAATCTGCATCCATTGGTATTTCTAGGTTGTCGACATGTTCAACTCCAAGTCTGGGATACAGGGGGCAAAAAGAAAACAGAGAACTCACTACCATATTGTTCTTGGGCCCCAAGGTCTCTAGCTGATCTTCCTTCTTCTCTTCACTTTTCAGAGCCTTCTTATGTTTGTTTATATACAATGTCCAGAGTTCTTGGTTGTATTTAGTGAAAGAAATAAGGAAAACGTGCTTACTCCATCTTCCTAGAAGCAGAAATCTTGTTTCTTTTACTAATTTTTATGAGTTATTATCACAGTAGTTTACCTGGAAATTACAATTAATATCTTAAAACAATTTAATTCAGATGAATACCAGCTTGATTTCAACAGTGTACCAAAAGTTTGTTCCTTTATACTTCCATATCCTCCCAGTCCTGTGTGCCATTATTGTGTAGATTTGAGGTTTTCTCTACTGTTCTTTGATTTTCAAGGACTCCCTTTGGTATTTCTTCTAGGGCAGGTCTTTTGTCTATCTGGGAATGTCTTAATATCTCCATTTTTGAAGGACAGTTTTGCTGGATATAGAACTGCTCATTCATAGTTTTTTGTTTTTTCTTTTAGTACTTAGAATATGTCATCCTGCTGCCTTCTATTCTCCATGGTTTCTGTTGAGAAGTCAGTTGCTATTCTTATTGAGGTTTCCTTGTACACGATGATTAGCTTTTACTCTCATTGCTTTTAAGATTCTCTTTGGATTTGGTTCTCAACAATTTGACAGTGATGTTCCTAATTATCCTACTGGAGTTTGTTGAGCTTCTTGGTTGTGCAGATTAATACTTTTCATCAAATTTGCGAAGATTTTGGCCATTATTTAATTATTGTTTTTTCCATTCCTTTTCTCTTTTTCTAAGGATCCCAATTTGTATATGTTGGTACAATTGATGTTGTCCTATAGGTCTCTGAGATCCTGTTAATTTTCTTTATTCTTTTACTTTTTGTTTCCTCAGATTGAACAATTGCAATTGACCTATCTTCAAATTCCCTTATTCTTTCCTCTGCAAGTTCAAAGCTGATTTTGAATGCCTCTAGTAAATGCTTTATTTGTTATTCAGAATTTCTATTTGGTTCTCTCTTTTTTTAATAATCTCTATATATTTATTGATATGCTTCATTTGGAGACATCATTTTCATACTTTTCTGTAATTCTTTAGACATATTTTCATTCTTTGAAGGTATGTTCTTTGAACATACCTAAAATGGCTGATTTGAAATATTTGTCTAGTAAATCTAATGTCTGGGTTTCTTTATGAACAGTTTCTTTGACTGCTTTTTATATTATGTATGGACCATATTTTGTGTGTCTCATATTTTTGTTGCAAATTGAACACTTTAAATAAAATAGTGTGGCAATTATAATCAGACATCACCCCACAATTTTCTGTGCATTTTGTCATTGTTGTAGTTTACTTCTTTAGTGACTTTCCTGGACTAATTATATAATATAATATTATATAATATGTAATATATATAATATAATATTACAATATATAATATATATAAAATATATTATACATTATATATTATAATATATATTATATGTAATATAATATATTATAATATATATCTGTATTCTTTGTTATGTACACCACTGAAGTCTCTACTCAATGAGATAAGCTACCTTTAACTACTTTTGTATTTCTCTTTTCTAAAAAACAAATCTTTGAATAGAGAGGGTACTAATAAGAGAAGAAAATGGAAAAAAAAGACAATAAGGAAACCAGATGACATGCTAAGGATGTGAACTGATGCCACATTACCCAAACCCCTACAACCTCTGCTTATACACTGGGCTGAATTTAGAGAATGAGGATGTGGGACCCCTGCATGCCAAAGTCAAAGAATGGTTGCTGAATTCCTCAGTTTATCTGCTACAAGTCCTGAGAAACAATGTTCTCTCCTTAATGGTACAATCTAAAAGCATATAGTTGGGATAAAAGTGATTGTTTTTTGTTCTCATTTTTAAAAATAAGAAAAATTATATTGAGAGGAGTTAGGTAATTTTTCCTAGGTCACCAAACTCTTAGTGGCAGAGTTGAGTTTTAAAATCCAGGCTATTTTCCATTCACTATGCTACTTGCATTATAGCATTCTATTATGTCAATAGGTAGAACTTATTTTTTTATCTTTTGACTTAATACAATGTGATTACTCTTTCATGACTTTTTTGCACACTATGTGTATTATTGAACTCAGACTGAAGAGTTTCCATAAGAAATAATTCTATAGTTCTGTAGCAGATAAAATGGGACAGAGCTTCCAGATATAATGGAGAAATGTATTTTACAGGTGGGTGGCCTGTGGGGTGCCAAATCACTTGATGTGTGAGTATTAGGATGGGTGTAAAACTGAATTATCTTTGCTTTGTAACCATGGTGTGCCATTCATCTAAATATAAGGCTTCTTAGAACTATTTTCTTCTCTCCATTTTTTTTTCTTTTAAGCATTGGAATGTATTTTTCCAAAATTCCTAAGAAGTATATTAAAAAACTAACTTAATTGTCCCCCAATAATCATAAACACTATAAAGCAACATATGTTAATGTCTCTTTATCATAGCCTTTTTTAAATGAGTAGATTATAAAGAGACTTGCACACATCTGAAATATGGGTTTTAATTTTACCTTGATATTTGTCCTAAATAACTATCAAAAAGGATTATTATATACAGAAAAAATTTTTCTGACCTGGCAACATTACTATTCATTGGAGCCTCCATTTATATTAGCATTTTAGATGAAAAAGTAGCCTTAGTATTCAATTCAATTTTAACAATCAAGTCTGGATGCAGTGTGTTGATTCAGAATTTTGGAACATCACTTTTCATCATATCACATTGCAACAAAATGTATTATGGCTTGATGAGCCTGGTTTGAATTGTTGATGTGAATAATTACAAGGGAAAAAATGATATGGGTCAGGATTGTCAGAAGGAAATCCAAAAAGGAAAGGATGTATTTAATGACAACTACAGAAATGGCAGCACCTAATAGACTCTGTTGTGGAAGTGTCAGGGTTTCTGCTTCCTAAATGACGAAAGTAAGAAAGAAGTCTGAGGATGAGATGATTTAGTTCTGAAAGAATGACTCCCCAAGTGCAATGACCTCCCCACATCCCTAGGAGTCAAGCTGTCTCAGAAACTGAGTGTTCATTCAGGGCCAATAGAGTGATAATATCTCCCTGAGACAGGAGAGATCAAGGTTATATAGATATTTTCAAATGATCCAGAGTCCTTTAACATCAGCTGACTGCCATTCCCAGGTTGTGAAGCAGAAGAAAGATCTAAGTGATAATGTGTGCCTGTGAATTACCGCTCTGTTAATGGTATTCTTGTTAATATGAAATCGAGAAGGCAGATTAAAAAGGCAGGAGTTACAAACTTTTGAGGCAAGCTAATTCCAGCTACTTCTCTGTGAGCCATTCATTTGTTTGTCAAGTAAAAAAATCACTCTAGTACTCACATTCCTTTGGTATATTCTGATACAACTTTCAATTTACTAAATAACACTATGAGGGAGAGAGGAAGGTTAGGGGAAGGAGGCAGAGGGGGATAGGGAAGGAAGGAGGGAGGGAGAAACCAGAACCTAACCCTCGTTAAAGGCATACTATCTCCATCAGATGTTTTTTTAAAGTATAAAATACTCAGCATTGAACTAATAGACATCAGGAGTTATGGGCAGTAGACCATGATGTCTCGGCCTTATTTTGTAACTTTGAAATGCCACCAAGAAAGTCTTTGGTTCTCACGTTCTTTGCCAAAAATTTTGAAAGTTTAACTAGAATTTGCCTAAGGTTGTGTCTCAGTCATAATAATGATAGCATCGATTACGTGCCAGATTTTATCACACACTATCTCATTTAATGAGTTCTATGATCTCAGTTTTATGATTATGGAGACCTAGGGCAGTTAAACAATTTATCTCAGTTGACCTTATAAAAGAAAGAGTAACAGATAGATTGGATCTTAGGTCTGTCTGGCTCCAAAGACTATGAAAGCTTTACTACCCCAGGCCATTGTACTTTGCAAGATAATAGATACTTATTTAAATGTTGATATGAATGCTATTTCTCCAATTTTACCTGAAAATATGAAGCTTTACTTTCATAAGGTTATGGGGGTCTCTTGATGAGACAGCTTATGTTAAATCATCAATATTCTTTCCTGGCATAGCATCTGGTTCATAGTATGCACTGAATATCCTGAGTGAATAGAAGAACTGGCTCTGCTGGTAACAGAATAATCCACACTCCCCTCTCCAATCTATTGGATATAGTTGTATTTTACTTGTTCATGAAATATGATTTCGATTTCTTCATTCTCTCCTAATGTGACTATTGAAAGAAAGATATAGACTAAAATATAGCTTAACAAGTATAAAAAGAGAATACGTGTTTCTTTGCAGAAAAACATCCCAAATGATAGACTAGACATGAAGCTTATCATCATCAAAAGACACTCGTTAGCAGATCTTTCAGGTGACCCAGAAGCAGACCTTATTAGGAAAAAAAACCCATATACTTTAGTAATCACAGGCTATTCACTCTATATTTTAGAGTATATGCCTTGGAGTCCCACAAAGCAGGCTTCCAAACCTAGTAATGTGACTCTAGGCAAATACATTAGTTTCCTGTTAAGAAGGGGCCAAATTATTGCCATTTGTATGTTTGTAATGAGGATTAGAAATAATATGACTAAGTTCTTGGCAAATAAGTCCTTAGTAAATTGGCATTTACTATGGTGGGAAATGAAAATGTCCTCTTCGGCTTGCTGAGTGAAGAAACTGAGGGTTTTTTTTTTTAAATATCATAAATTTTAAGTTTTTCAAACTTTTCCCGTGGATAACTGTCTGGGGATACACATAAATAATATGAGTTATGGGCTTCCCTGGTGGCGCAGTGGTTGGGAGTCCGCTTGCCGATGCAGGGGATGCGAGTTCGTGCCCTGGTCCGGGAAGATCCCACATGCCGCGGAGCGGCTGGGCCCGTGAGCCATGGCCGCTGAGCCTGCGCATCTGGAGCCTGTGCTCCGCAACGGTAGAGGCCACAACAGTGAGAGGCCCGCGTACCGCCAAAATATAATAATAATAATAATAATAATATGAGTTATATTTTCCAGTTTTATTAATGCTTTTTTTCTCCCACATATATCTTTCAGGGCATGTATTACTTTGAAAAACTAATAAGGATGATTTCTTGAATCTCTTTGCTTTGGAACCAGCTCTAAACAAACTTATCTGTACAGTATCAGCAATTACACAGAGTAGAACATAGCTAATTATGGTGGTAAGGTATCATCCTGGAAACACAAATGGGGAGATTCCTGGACTGACCTTAGGCAAGTAGTATAGAATGAACTTACTCTAAATAACCATACAGCTTGAATCGAACCAAACATTATACCTTTGCCTTTGATTTCTTTGGAATGCCACCAAGGCCCTGTTGTTGGAATACTTCTGTGGTTTCTACTAATTAACTTAGTGCTGTAACCTGTTTTGTAACTGGCATTAAAATTGCAAAATCAAAACCCTGAGTGTATACATACAAATTATTCAGGTTAAAAGAAATCCAGCTGGGAAATACAGAAACTCAAATCCCCTTACTAATTTTAACTTAATATAGCTCACAATTTTGAAATAATAGGACAATCTCAAGAGTAATAATGATATACAGCAGCCAACAAGTTTGGATTAATAGCAAAAGTCTCTTTGTTCTTTGGTTTAAACTAGTTTGTAAATATATACAGAGATTTTTTTTTTAATTTCAGGTTTTTCTTCTGTGTTTCAATTCTTACAGTCTGGTTTAATCAGTGATACCAGTCATCGGGTGTAATTCTATATTGTCAAACCCAGGATTGTGGCTCCACAGTATGGACCCATCCATCTTTCCCCATACTTTTAGCCATAGACACTTAGGAAAAAACACTATCACCTGATCAATTTTGGTCCGTAGGGTGAGGGTATTCAGTAAGACTCTTTCATGTTTCAGTTTCACAAGTAGTATAAAATAATTAAGAGTTATGCACCAGAATTGAATACCTGCACTCAGATGCAATTTGCTAATTTATTTATTCATTTAGCAACTATTTATGGACCAGACACTATTTTGGACACTGGGGATTAAATGGTGAAAAAACCCTGCCATCATATTTTTTAATATTCTAGTGGGAGGACACAGAAAAAAGCAGAAAATAAAGAACTTTGAGGTAAGAGCAGACACAGTGACTGCTGTGATGTGAAGAAGGTATTGTTTGTCAGATTAGATCAACTTACTAGCTCTATCACTTTTGAAAAGTGATTGAACATCTCTAAGTAACTGTAAAAGGTAGATAATATTACAAAATTCATAGGACTGAAGTGAAACAGTACACATAAAGTGCTGAACTCAGTGGCTGATATATAGCAAGTGCTCAAAACTAAGCTGATAGAGGGAGACTTTTGCAACGTAGTAAAGACTATCTACAAGAAACCTACAGCTATTATTAAACTTAATGGTGTGAAACTCCAATCTTTCCCACAAATATCAGGTACAAGACAAGGATGTTCTCTCTCACCACTCCTTTTCAATGTTGTACTGGAAATCCTTGCTAATGCAATATGGCAAAAAAATAAAATAAAAGGCATACAGATTGGTAAGGAAGACATAAAGCTGTCTTTGTTTGCAGGTGACATGATCATCTGTAGAAAATTCAAAAGAATTGAGAAAAAACCTCCTGGAACTAATAAGCAATTATAGCAAGGTTGCAGGATACAAAGTTAATATACAAAAGTCAATTGTTTTCCCATATACTAACAATAAACAAGTGGAATTTGCAATTAAAAACATAATACCATTTACAATAGCATCCCCCAAAATGAAATACTTATGTATAGATCTAACAAAATATATATAAGATCGATATGAGGAAAACTATAAAACTGATAAATGAAATCAAAGAAAAACTAAATAAGTGGAGAGATAGTCCATGTTTATGGATAGGAAGACTCAATATTGTCAAGACATCAGTTTTTCTCAACTTGATCTATAGATTTAATAAAATCCCGATCAAAAAACTACAAAATCTTTTTTTTTTAAGATATTGACAAACTAATTGTAAAGTTTGCATGGAGAGGTAAAAGACCCAGAGTAGCCAACACAATATTGAAGAACAAAGGTGGAGGACTGATGCTCCCTAACTTTAAATCTATAGTAATCAAGACAGTGAGGTATTGGAAAAAGAATAGATCACTAGATTAATGGAACAGAATAGATATTGAAGAAATAGACCAATAAATATAGTCAACTGATCTTTAACAATGGAGCAAAGACAGTCTCTTCAACAAATGGTGCTGGAACAACTGGACATCCACCTGCAAAAAATGACTCTAGACACAGACATTACATCGTTCACAAAATTAAACTCAAAATGGATCATAGACCTAAACGTAAAAGATAAAACTATAAAATTGCTAGAATATAACATAGGATTAAAATCTAGATGACCTTGGATATAGTGATTTTTTTTTTTTAGATACAACACAAGACATGACATGAAAGACGTGGAAGAAATAATTGATGAGCTGGACTTCATTAAAACTAAACACTTCTGTGTGAAAGACAATACCAAGAGAATTAGAAGACAAGGCAGAGACTGGAAGAAAATATTTGCAAAAGACATATCTGATAAATGACTGTTATCCAAAATATACAAATAACTCTTAAAACTCAAAAATAAGAAGATAACCTAATTCAAAAATAGCCCTGGGCTTCCCTGGTGGCACAGTGGTTGAGAGTCCACCTGCCGATGCAGGGGACACAGGTTCGTGCCCCGATCTGGGAAGATCCCACATGCCGCGTAGCGGCTGGGCCCGTGAGCCATGGCCGCTGAGCCTGCGCGTCCGAAGCCTGTGCTCTGTAATGGGAGAGGCCGCAACAGTGAGAGGCCCATGTACGGAAGAAAAAAAAAAAAAAAAAAATAGCCCCAGAATAGATGACAAATAAGCATGTTAAAAGGTGTTCCACATCATATATCATCAAGGAAATGTAAATTAAAACAACAATGAAATACCACTACATACCTAGTAGAATGGCCAAACTCTGGAACACTGACACTGCCACATACTGGTGAGGATATGGAGCAACAGGAACTTCCATTTATTGCTGACAAGAACATGAAATGGTACAGTCACTTTGGAAGACTTTTTGGTGGTTTCTTACAAAATGAAACATACTCATACCATATGTTCCAGCAATCATGCTCCTTGGTATTTACCCAAAGGAGTTGAAAATTTATGTTCACACTAAAATCTGCATATGAATGTCTACATCAGCTTTACTGATAATTGCCAAAACTTAGAAGCAATCAAGATGCCCTTCAGCAGGTGAATGTATAAATAAACTGTGACACATCCAGACACTGGAATATTATTCAGGACTAAGAAAGAAATGAGCTATCAAGCCAGAAAAAGGCATAAAAGAACCTTAAGTATACATTACTAAGTGAAAGAGGTCAATCTGGAAAGGTTACATATTGTATGATTACAACTGTATAACATCTGGAAAAGGCAAAACTATGGTGACAGTAGAAAAGATCAGTGGTTCCTAGGGGTTTGGGGAAGGGAGAGATGAATAGGTGAGCACAAGGATTTTTAGGGCAGTAAAAATATTCTGTATGGTACTATCATGATGAATACATGTCATTATATATTTGTCCAAACTCATAAATATACAAAGGCAAGAGTGAACCCTAATGTAAACTGCGGTCTTTAGGTGATTGTGATGTAGGGTCATCAATTAAAACAAATATAAACTCTAGTGGGAGATGTTGATAGTGGGGGAGTCTATGCATATGTTGGGGCTGGGGGTATATGGGCAAAGTACCTTCCTCTTAATTTTATTGGAAACCCAAATCTGCTCTTAAAAAGTCTCTAAAAAGCCATGCTCTTAAAAAAGTCTCTAAAAAATTCATTATTTACATTTATTCCACAAATAAAGAAAATTATTTACTATGTCAAAGCACTATTTTAGGTGTTTCTGAGTATGTAATAGAAAACAAAGCAAAAACAACAACAAAATACCCTGCCCATAGGGAATTTACATTTTAGTACACATGATTTTATTAGGTTGAACCATGTGATTACTATTTAATAGATTATAAGCAGTTGAATAAGGACTTGTTCAAATTGTAGTTTCTCACAACTCTGAAGTAGAGGAGTGGATACCCCATTCATATTTACAAAATATTTTAAGTTATTAATTAAAGAGTAAATCAGAGATCTGAGTGTTGAGGTATATATGAATGGCCTTTCAGTGTTTTTGAGCAGGGTCTTATCTTTATAGTACAAAACAGTATGGACTCCCACATGATAAATTTGTAATTATTTATTCAATCCATAGACACCCATATTTGAAGATCATCTAATAAAAATGTACCTTTTCTCAATATTAATTTTGGTTTTAAAAATATGTTATGAAATAATTTCTGGACATATATGTACAATATAACATTGCAGCCAACTTAGGACAGTTTAAATGCAAAATTCACTTACATTTAAAGGAAACAAAATGATAGAAATTAAATTATCAAAAGATACAATTTAGCTTCCTTAAAGTAAAATAGTGTTCTGGATCCAAGAGCAGTTCCTGACTATCTACCAGGGTCCAGGTCTAAGGGACTGGTTTCTCACATTCATGGCTAAGGGCATACACTCTGGAGTTGTCCAGCTTTGGTTAGAATACTAGCTCTACCATTTGCTGTCTGTGTCCCAGTGGAAAGTCAGTTAGCCTTTCTGTGCCTCAGTTTCTTCACATGTAAAGTTGAGATAGTGCTAGTTTTTATGTTAAAGCTTTCTTATAAAGTTTGAACAAATTAAAGTGTTTAGAAAGGTGCTTGGCACATAAATGCTATCTGTTTAGCTCTTGTTATTATCATTATTATTATTCATCACAACTTTTGACTAGTGGCCCAAATAACATCGTAAGATGCTGTAAAATGCTAAGAATAGTGCTTGACACAGAAAGTTTTATATAACTGTTGACTATTAGTATCACAGCTATTTTTTTATTGTCATTAATGGTATTACTAGTATTCTTCTCTTGGTTTGGAAAAAATTCTCTGGTGGAAAATATGGTCTCTCTGAAAGGAGCATGGCTTGATCTTGAGGGGTGGCGTATAGAAGGAAAACTTGACTACTTTGGCGGTATTAGCTAATTCTCAGAAAGCTCACCTACATAGTAAAATCACATTACATTTCAAAACTTAGGAAAACTAAACCCGATTTTTTCACCTCTACAATAACCCCATGTGATATTGCAAGGAGGTATTTTCTATGGTGTGTTAACTTTTTCAATTGCCACTTTGAGAAAAATATATTATCAATTGAAGAAATACAGTACCATCTTCCATCTATGTATTCAAATTAACAGTTCATGACAAGCTCTCAAATATCTACAAATAACTAAAGGTCATAATTGTTCCTATTTTATTCTATTTTTTTTAACTAAATTTATTTATTTTTAATTTTTGACTGCGTTGGGTCTTCCTTGCTGTGCTTGGGCTTTCTCTAGTTGGGGCGAGTGGGGGCTTCTCTTTGTTGCAGTGCACAGGCTTCTCATTGCAGTGGCTTCTCTTGTTGCGGAGCATGGGCTCTAGGCATGTGGGCTTCAGCAGTTGTGGCATGTGGGCTCAGTAGTTGTGGCTCACGGGCTTACTTGCTCTGCAGCATGTGGGATCTTCCCGGACCAGGGCTTGAACCCGTGTCCCCTGCATTGGCAGGCGGATTCTTAACCACTGTGCCACCAGGGAAGTCCTGTTCCTATTTTGGAGATGGGCAAACTGAAGCTCAGAGAGGCTACTTGGTTTGATTGACTAGAATCATAAATTTGAGGGTGCTGAGACTAAAACCAAGATCCTTTGCTACCTAGCGAACAACAGGTATTTAAGGAATACCTGTTTTTTTATTCGTAGCGAACAACAGGTATTTAAGGAATCTTCTCTAGGGAATTTAATCTCATTTGAGAAATAGGGGTTCCCCCGACCCCGTTTTTTCTCTGCTGACTCAGCAAGGTGAAGAGGAAAAGGCACAAAAGAGGACAGTGCATTTGATAGAAATTAATTCTTTGCAATAATGACTGCCTCAGTCCATAGACTGGGTGGTTTATAAGCAACAAAAATTTATTTCTCACAGTTCTGGAGGCTGGGAAGTCCAAGATCAAGGCCAACATATTAGGTATATGATGACACCCCTTCCTGGATCATAGATGGTCATGTTCTCCCTGTGTCCTCACAAGGTGGAAGGAATAAGGGAGCTCTCTGGCATCTCTTTTATAAGAGCACCAATCCCATTCATGAGGGGCTGCCCTTCCACTGTCTGGATTGACATTACAATTGAATTGACAGTATTCATTCATGAAATAAATATTTATAGAGGGCCTAATGTGAGATAGACTTCTGTTTGAAAAGTTGAAACTAGATATTCCCACTGTGCCTCACACCCCACTCATTTTGTTCTGTGAAGTATAAGCTGCTTTATTCCTCAATCTTTCACAAATTCTCATCTACAAATTAATTTGTTCTACTTCTCTGTTTCCCTTTATTCCTACTCTTTCCTCTGCATGTCTGGGGGTTTTACATAGTAAATATAAACTACCTTACATTCTCAAACTCTTTAGAGAGTACTCTCTTCTTTTCCAAACTTACCTGAACTTGGTTCACCTTCAGGTCTAATCTTGCTCTGTAACCACCCAGGGTGTAGATGTTCATGCAGGGATAGGCCACACATCACAGGGACAGGTCCGTGGGTGTAGGATCACCATTTTTCTTAGCCTTCTATTACCTTTTCACGTTCTTTTTCTTTTTTTTAATTTAAAAAAAATTTTTGGTTGTGTTGGGTCTTGGTCGTGGTGCGTAGGCTTCTCATTGTAGTGGCTTCTCTTGTTGCGGAGCACGGGCTCTAGGCACAAGGGCTTCAGTAGTTGTGGCTCGCGGGCTCTAGAGAGCAGGCTCAGTAGTTGTGGTGCACGGGCTTAGTTGCTCCGCGGCATGTGGGATCTTCCTAGACCAGGGATCGAAACTGTGTCCCCGACATTGGCAGGCAGATTCTTAACCACTGTGCCACCAGGAAAGTCCCTACATCTTTATTTTTAAAAATTCATCTTCATTTGGAGATTGTATCATCTGGTTCAATGCAGCATAAGCTGTATTTTTTTAATCAAAACCAGATAATTTAATAGATATAAATTGATATTAGCTCATTTTATATTTATATATATTCAGATAGACAACTACAAAGGATAGCCAATTAACTCATTTTTCATTTTAAAAAATGTATTAGAACTGAGTGTAACATATAATAGTACAGTCAGAAGACCATATCAATAAATTCATTCCAAAGACAAAATAACTCACATATTCCACAGATAAAATCACTATCTCGCAATTTTTTTGTATTCATGAAAGTTTCTTGCTTAACTAAAATGAATTTGTTTTAAAATACAGTCAGTAAATATTAAAAGATTAACAAACCCAAAGTCATATTAAGGGTCATTGGAAGAATAAATTATAGGTACTTGGACTCTTGCTATCGGATGCATGTGGCAAGTAGCAAAATAATGAGAATATCTTCTCCTAACAGTAACTTAATAACTCCTAATCATGCTGACTTCTGTTTGGTTTTCCCTCTCTGAGCACGCAGTCAGCACATGGTCCTCTATACTAATGGAGAACAGCGTTAACATCCCTAATACAGAGCAGATGGCCATTCCCTTGGGAGTTTTCTTGCAGTCACAGCAGTAGCAGTTTCCAAGCATTGGAGAATGATGGAAGGAAGGGAGGGAGGGAGGGAGGGAGGGAGGAAACGAATGAAGGAGCTAAACACTAGCTCCAGAAAAGTAACTTAAACTTTCTTCCAGCAACTTTAATTTCTGAGCTCCAAATGCCCTTTATGATCTCTTATTTTGATTGCCTTGATTTAACACAATTTACTGAGAAATGTATTTTTGCCAAGTGGTAATAAGTGCTATGGAACATACTACTAGGGAGGATGAGAGAAGAGAAAAGCTACAGGAACTGAATAATTATCCCCAAACTATTAATTCTGTAAAATCATGGAGAACGTCTATTTTATTCATCAACGTACCTTACATGGAACTTAGTGCCTAGCACATTGGCGGTGCCTAGTAGAGATTTGGTGAATGAGTGGATGAATAAGAAACAATGTCAGAAGGGACTGGGAATGTTTGGATAACTCAGACAAGGGTCAAACATTTAGTCACATGCTACTCACCAATCTGAAAGCTCTAAGAAATAGGTAACAAAGAAAGCCATTACATATTTAAATAAGGCTCAAACATGCCCTTGTCAGTGGATTGACAGCAGTGCAGCTGGCACTCTGATATTAATGCACTTGTGGGTGAGAAGGACATTTACAGTTACTTCCTCCTTCCAGTTACACGGCAAGGTCCTAGGAGATACCAAGGGCAGGGCTACTATATCCTTCAGAGGCAGTTTCCTGAATGCAGTCAGGAAGAAAAATCCATGCTATTAAGCATGTACACCAGTAAATTGTTACCACCAAATTTGTCATGCCTGCTTCCTCCTGGAGATTTTAATCCCAAAATATTTGCATTAATTTCCACAAATTGGTTCCTGATTTGACAATTTTCACAGAGGTTATTTCCCCCACCGCTGGTGAGCTGGGGAATAGCTAGGGAGGTTTTAGTTATGTGCTTTAAGACACGTGGCTCTAAGATTTTTCTACTTGTGCAGTGGAAAGGATTTTAAATTGATGGCCTTCATCCAACTTCCTACTTGTGTCTCTCCTGGGTAGATTATGGATACTATTTTTATATCCTTCCCTTCTCTGGTTTTTTTTCTTTTTGCACTGTTGCAACTTAGGATGTCCATCTTTCTCTATAACTCTTCAGGGCTTTTCTGAAGGTGTACTAAATTTACACTATAAATGGGATGCTTCTGAGAAGGCTGTAGGCTGTTATGGTGGTACACATTTCATCAGCATGTCTATCTTTTAGATCATCATTCTAGGAACTGCACTGCATGAATTATATGTTAATCTTACCTGGGATCAGAATGTTTAGAGGAGAGTTACTGTGAAGTGAAATCAAATCAGCTGTTTATTATTAGTCTTTTTATTGGTGTGTTCAGAGGAGTTGGAGTTTTGATTTTTGTTTTATATTTTTTAGAAAGAACAAATCACTTGAAGCATAAACACTAGTACTGTTATGTTTACACAGGTTATGCTTATTTTAGAACACTGCATCCAAAAAGGTATTTTGTAATATATTGAAAAATTAAATGATTCACTATGTAATTTTTATAGTTTTAGTTTAATATTTTTTTAACTAATGCTATTTATGGTTGACCAAAGTAGACTATAATTTTTGACTACAACCTCCTATTCTTCTAACCCCTCTATGCTGACTCTCCAATTTCATTTCATAATAGTCTATATTACAATAGAGGGACTAGCATGACACGGTGCAAGGCTAATATACAAATTCACAAAGTGTTTCATATTTTCATGTTCATGAGTTGAACAATTGAAAATTAGAATTGTATCAGCTGTCTCCAAATTTATATATAGATTTATTGGATTTATTGCAATTATAATCAACATACCAAATACTTTTTTTTAGGAACTTGAAAGGAAGTTCTAAATTTGTGTGGAAATACAAAGGGCCAAATTGTCTAAAACAACTTGAAGAAAAAGGTCAAGGTTACAGGACTTGCTCTACAAATATCAATACTAATTATAAATATACAGTAATTGAGAACAAGTGAAAGGACAAGGATATGAATGAAACAGAATAGAAGCTCAGAAACAGACCACACAAATATGGACATTTGATTTTTAGTAATGCTAGTTTTGTAAAACTTTGAGGTACATAGAGATCTTTGCAAAAAATATTGTTGCAAAAACTAGTTATCCATAAATAAAACACAAAATTAAATGAACCCTTATATCACCTAATACATATATGTGCAAACACACACACACACAATTCCAGGTGAATTACGGACCTAAACGTGAAAAGCACCGGCTGAGGGTACTAAGCCATTTTATATAAGGGACTTGAGCATCTGTGGATACTGGTATCCTTGTGGGGTCCTGGAACCAAGCCCCTGCCAATACCAAGGGACAACTCTCAATATATTGGTAAATATTGGTAGTCTTTCAATATAACCTTTAGGAGTTTGGGCATAGAGAGTGATTTATTAAGCAAGATACAAAAAGAATTAGGCAAGGGCTTCCCTGGTGGCACAGTGGTTGAGGGTCCGCCTGCTGATGCAGGGGACACGGGTTCGTGCCCCCGTCCGGGAAGATCCCACATGCCGCGGAGCGGCTGGGTCCATGAGCCACAGCTGCTGAGCTTGTGCATCCGGAGCCTGTGCTCCGCAACGGGAGAGGCCACAACAGTGAGAGGTCCGTGTACCACAAAAAAAAAAAGGCAAAATAGAAAGACTGATAAATGGACTACATTAAAATTAAGAACTCATGTTCACCAAAGGATGTTACTTAAAGAGTAAAGGATATAAAAATAGTATCCATAATCTACCCAGAAGAAATAGAAGTAGGAAGTTGGATGGGGACTACCAATTTTAAATACTTTCCACTGTGCAACCTACAAATAGGAAAAAGTTAGATAACTTTAATCAATGTAATCAGTGAAATCTCATATTCAGAATATATTAAAAATTCTTAAAATACAATAGGAAAAAGGCAAAAAGAGGAAAACTGTGCAAAATTCTTAAAAAGCACTTCAAAAAATGCTCAATCTTACTAGTAAACATAGAAGTACATGCAAACTAAAATCACAATCAGATATAACTCACTGATGAGAAGAATGGCAAAAATTCAATAGTGTGATAATAGCAAGTGTTGACAAGCATATAGATCAACAGGGATTTTCACAATTTGCTGGTGGAAATGTAAACTGTTAAGATCACTCTGGAAAACAATTGGCCATATTTAGTGGATCTGAAAGGCAGACATAATATGACACAGCCTAATTCATGGGCACCCATAGAAATGCTTGCATATGTTCACTGGGGTACGTGTACTAGAAGATTCATAGTTCAAAGCTACAAACGACCAAAATGTCCAGCAACTGTAAAATAAATTACATTCATATAATTAAGTGCTAAACAGCAGTGAAAATAAACTGCAGATGCATACAAAAACATTTATGAATCTTAAAAACAATGTTAAGGGAAAGAAATTAATAGTTAAGAAAAGTACTGTATGATTTCATTTATATAAAATTCAAAATCAACAAAGTTAACCTTTTCTTTCTGACATACATTTAGGTAGTAAAACTCTAAAGTAAGGAAGGGAAGTAAATACTATAAAATTCAGGATAGTTATTAATGGAGGAAGTAGGAAGGGGGATATTATCAGGAAGGTGTCTGTAGGAAACTTGTAGGGACGTGCTGTGTTCCATGTCTAGATCTCAGTGGGGGTTACAGAGTGTTTGTCCTCCATCAGTTTGTTAAACTGAGCATTTATGTTTTCTTATCTTTCTTATTAGTAAAAAATAAGATGTAATTATATTAAAACAGTTGGATAAGCAGATACCACAGTTTGATGTTTCCAGACAACTCTTTGAAGATAGGGTTGAAAGAGTTAGAAGGATGAGGGAGAGGGTCCCAATAGTGATAATATTTGAACATATCCACTAGTCAATGAAAGCAAAAAATGTAAAACTGAGCAAGGTAAAAAGAGAAAGAGGGTTGCAGCTTGGACCTAAAGAAGATGAAAGAAGCTTGGATCATTCACATTCAGGGTGCCACCCAGATTCAAATGCCATGTTCAAAAGGGTTTACTTGAAAGGGATGCAGCATCTACAGAGATGTGAACAGGATGAAAGGAACAGAAGGATTGGTGAAGCACCCAGGGACTTGTAAAGCAGGAATTCTTTACAACCTCTTGGCCTGAGGGGGTACGGGGTTTGGGGGATGAATGGTTTAGCCAAGTCCAAGTGAGAGCTGAAGCAAAGGAAGAGGGTTACCCATAGGAGCTAAGCAAAAGACAGGTGTAGGGGAATAAATCTCCTGGTATCTTCTTCCTCCCACTCTCTAATTTCCTTTCACTGCTTGCCATTTACCAAACCGAACTGAAAATCAGAGCGTGTGAGTGGCTGAGTGAGTTAGTCTGAAGAGGCTAGTCTTCAGTAACTCGGAGCAGGGCAGAGGAAGGCAGAGAAATCACATACGGATTGGGAGGAGGAAATGTAGAATAACAGCACAGGAATGTTATTTGCAGAGAAAACTTAGTTCAGAAAGGACGCTTCTTAGGGAAAAAGAACTATAGAAACACATGGGTAATAATTCAGAGATAATTTTGGCACAAGGGAAAGATAGTTCAGGGAGCTCTTATCTGACGACCTTAATCTCAATAAAGTCAATGCAGGGTTGTCTGCTTGTAGGAAAGAAAAACAGGGGTTGATCAGACCGTTTGAGAAGATTAGAGGGAATTTGAAATTAGTTTGGTGGGAAATTTAGTAGGAAGTCAATTAGGTATGGATAAAAGAACTGCTAAGTTGCGGAGAAGGCAAGTGAATTTTTCATATGATGACACTTTCTCCATTTCAGTGTTTAAGCAAATATTAATCAAAGCTGCTTATACAGAAATCAAAATAAGTTTTCTTTATTTAACTGTTTCTAAGGCAAAAAAAGTGTTTTGAGGGCAGGAATTGTGTCTTATTCATACCTCTTTCCACACCTCCTTTCCTCCCTCACTGCATTACAGGCACTGAATACATGCATACTTGTGCATGCGTAGACTCACATAAACAATCTAACACAATATACTTGAGATTTTCCTAATCAGGATAGGTATTTCTTACCTTAATCTACTGAAATTAACTTAATATAAAAATACATATATAAAGAGTGTTGGGGGCTTCCCTGGTGGCACAGTGGTTGAGGGTCCGCCTGCCGATGCAGGGGATGCGGGTTCGTGCCCCAGTCCGGGGAGATCCCACATGCCGCGGAGCGGCTGGGTCTGTGGGCCATGGCCGCTGAGCCTGTGCGTCCGGAGCCTGTGCTCCGCAACGGGAGAGGCCACAACAGTGAGAGGCCCGCGTACCGCAAAAAAAAAAAAAAAGTGCTAGGTAGCATCAAAATGTCACATATCCCCATCAGTAATCTTAGGTAAGTTATTTGACTATTCTGGGTCATGGTTTTCTCATCCAAAAATTTAAGTAGTTGGGTTAAATTATCTCTTTGTTACCTTTAATTCTAACCTAAGTGGATCCTGTGCATGATCCTTAAAGAGCACTTTTCATGTGAGCAACCATAATGGAAAAAATGTCTTTTCTGTCACAGTATACCTATTATTATTAGAAATATTATCAACGACTACAAAACTCTACCAGACTAGACAGAGAACTCTGCACAATGCAGCTTTGGCTAATTAGTTGCTGTAAAATTAAGACTCAAAGCTATAGCATCATTGTGGTTTCACCAGGCTAGAGTCTTTTATCAATATTCCCTTGAATGAACCTTAGTCTCCACACATGCAGCACATCACAAAGAACCATGGCAAGCTCAAAACTGTGTCCATTGGTCAATGTTGAGAGCTCAGAACTTTTAACATATACATTTTTTTGGTTCTATTTTTATTTTTTAATCATTGTAAAATGCACATAACTTAAAATTAAAATGTGCAACTCAGTGGCACTAAATACATTCAAAATGTTGTGAAACAACCATGATTATCTAGTTCCTGAACCTTTTCATTACCTCCCATGGAAACTCCATGCCCATAAGCTGCTACTCCTTATTCCTCTCTCCTCCCAGCCCCTGCAAACTGCTAATCTGCTTTCTGTCTCTATGGATTTACCTATGATGGATATTTCCCCTATATGAGATCATGTAATATGTGACCTGGTTTCTTTCACTTAGCAAGTTTTCAAGGCTTATCTATGTTATAGTAGGTATTAATACCCCAGTTCTTTTTATGCCTGAACAATATTCCTTTGTATGTATGTGCCACATTTTGTTTACTTACTCATTGGTTGATGGACATTTGGCTTGTTCCCATTCTTGGACTATTGTGAATAATGCTGCTGTGAACACTTGTATATAAGTTTTTATTTGAACACCTGTTTTCAATTATTTGGGGTAAATTCTTAAGAGTAGAATTGTTGAATCATATGTCTAACTATGTTTAACTTACTAGATATTGCCAGACTGTTAATCAACAGTAGTTGCACCATTTCACTTCAGTACATGCATTGTAAAATATAATTCTCAAAACATCCCTATGAGGTAGGTAAAATTATTATGCTAATAAGATGGCTGGGGGCTCGAGAGCCTAGGTAACTTACTTGCCCAAAGTCACCCCCTATAATTTGTTGGCTTCCTGACTAAACTTAGAGCTCATCAAACAGTAGGTTGAGTCCATGAAAACACAGACAGGAAGAATCTCTGATTTATATGTTTTCTCCTGGGCTATGAAGACGACTTGTAGCTTTATTTTGACATTTATTTTGTTGTTGTAAACCGAATTAAACATTCCCAGTCAAATTTCCTGTATCCTCTTAGTTTGAGTCACTTCCTGTTACCAAATTTGGCACAAAGTTGTGTGGATAATATAGTGCACCTATTCATTCATTCATTCATATGCAACGAACATCTTACAACCTTGCAGTGTAACAGCTGAATATTCACTCTTAAACTTTAATACAGCTCCACACTCTTTGCTCTAAAATTTTTACCTAATTTGAAAAACAAGAGAGTAGTTGTGATCTGTTTCTTTGTTTAAAAGGAGAACCTAATGATTTTAGAAGGAAGGAAATATCATTGAGACTAAAATGCAGACATCAAGATGAATGTTGTCATTCTAGACGCCCAAGCTTCAAAGTCACACTGTTGTATTATTAAAGATTAAAGTATCTGCAGGCCACAGTGCAGTATTCTATACGAATTTCCCCTTATAGAATTCCAGAAGTCTCTGAGTGTCACTTGTGGACACTTCCTTTATGTGTCCCCCGCTTTATATATGAACTTCAAACATCCTTAGGACGTTAAAGAATTGCCTTAGTTCGGCTGCACGTGTCACAGAACTCATGAAAATGTATCTAATCTTCTTGGGAAGAATTAAAAAATTCTCCTACTCGTTGTATAATACGTAAAGCTAGTGTGGTTATAAGAAGTTAGGGGAATATGATCACACTAATGCAAGGATTTCTAAGGCACTAAATATTGCTATGAGAAATAATATCTAGAGAATTTCTTAAAGCCTGATATTAAAGATGAATGGTTTTAGTAAAGTGAAGGGAGGTGTACAAACATTATTGCTAAAAATATATATTTAGTATTTGAATAGGCAACACATTATTTCAGCTGATTGTCTGTCCTGCAACCTATTTTAGTAGGTACTCTAAAAATAACCAGGTGCTGTATTAGGCCCTCCAGACACATTGCCTTACTTCATATGTACATACATGAAATACATAATGATCATGAAATATGCATATCAATATAAATATATGTATCCATTTATTTCATGGTGATGTCTCACATAAAAGAAACAGTATTAGTATTAACAGAATATCAGCACGTTAACAACAAATGTTTTATTATGTATAAGCAAATAGATTGAAAGGTGGTCTTTCTCTAGCTATGTGTAAGTTTCACTAGGTGCTGAATTTTCATAAAGCAATGATTTATGTTTGTTTTAGATGAAAGCAAGAGCTTCTTCAATAGTTTGTGGGTTTTTTTTTTTTGCGGTACACAGGCCTCTTACTGTTGTGGCCTCTCCCATTGCGGAGCACAGGCTCCGGACGCGCAGGCTCAGCGGCCATGGCTCACGGGCCCAGCCGCTCTGCGGCATGTGGGATCTTCCCGGACTGGGGCACGAACCCGTGTCCCCTGCATCGGCAGGCGAACTCTCAACCACTGCGCCACCAGGGAAGCCCTCTTCAATAGTTTTAAGACAGCTTTTTTTTTTAAAACATTTTGGAAATTAATGCCATATATATTTTTAAATTTATTTTTTAATAAATTCATCTATTTATTTATTTATTTATTTTTGGCTGTGTTGTGTCTTTGTGGCTGCGCGTGGGTTTTCTCTAGTTTCGGCAAGTGGGGGCTACTCTTCGTTGTGGTGCACGGGTTTCTCATTGCGGTGGCTTTTCTTGTTGCGGAGCAGGGGCTCTAGGCACTCAGGCTTCAGTAGTTGTGGTGCGCGGGCTCAGCAGTTGTGGCTCACAGGCTCTAGAGCGCAGGCTCAGTAGTTTTGGCACATGGGCTTAGTTGTTCCACGGCATGTGGGATCTTCCCGGACCAGGGATCGAACCCGTGTCCCCTGCATTGGCAGGCGGATTCTCAACCACTGAGCCACCAGGAAGTCCCTAAGACAGAGGTTTGAAAAAGTGGTGGGATATGATATGAAGATGGAATAGCTGTAATGTTTGGTGCTGCATCATGCTGATAACACTTCCCTGAAAATATCACCTGGCTTTGTGAGACACTTGATGTAACTGAAAAAAAAAAAAGGGCAAAGATTAGGGCATAGACACTGGATCTCACTTAACAAAACAGATATAGTGCTAGTTTGGCTTCCTATGTATGTGGCATTTTTGTTGAACTCCACATGGGATCTTTTTGTACCAAATTTACATAATCAAGCCCGTTGTTAGCCAATTTTAGAGGGAAATTAGTCCCATCCTATAAATGGATTACTCTGTTCACTGCAGTCTGTGCTGAAGTGCTGTCACGCACTTTCTCTTTTACAATGCGTGATTCATTGAATATTTTGTGGGCTTGTTTACTACAGAGAATGAAAAGGTTATTTGTGAAGTTGGCTTTAGAAAGATCCAGGTGAGGACCAGTAATGAAAAGACTTAATTACATTTCTCAGTAATCCTCACCCTCCCAGGGTCAAAATAAGCAGTAACACAGTACCAAAAATGAAATCTCTGCAGATATCACACATACCGAATGAGCATACAGACTTCCCCAGAAATCCTAGCGGGTGGTGGTAAAATATCTTTGAATGACACACTGATAAGTTACAACATGGTAGAGAAAGAGGCATTGTTTCATATTGTTAGGGTGCTAAAATTTTCAACAGGAATACAACAACTAAATATTTGAGTTTCTTCACCATGGACGTTCTGAATATGCCTATGTTTTTACTTTAAATTTAAAAACTGTCATTTACTTTCAGAAATAATCATATTCAGTGGAATGGAAAAGATAAAGAGTATGTTCTGAATACTTCCAGTGCCATCTATTGGCTGTTAAATTTGTTGTTTCAATGCTAAGAGATACCAATTACTATTAGGTAAGGAGGAAGACATTTCACACATTCAAGATAAAAACACATCCAGTCGAATGGTTTGAAGGGTTATAAATATTACAATGTGCCTCTGAAATTTTATGTATTATTTCAAATCAGATCATATACTTGGTATATAACAAGAAGGAGTAAACAGAAATACAAATATTTTAAATATTAATTCTAGACTCACAAGGATCCA
Organism: Phocoena phocoena; assembly: GCF_963924675.1. NCBI lineage: Eukaryota > Metazoa > Chordata > Mammalia > Artiodactyla > Phocoenidae > Phocoena > Phocoena phocoena. The sequence goes on from NC_089229.1 coordinate 56,075,062, forward strand.
GTAAGATTACATTTAATATCAACCATAGAATATTTTACTTATGTCATAAATGAAATACAACTAATGACTCTTCTTTATATAATGACTAATTTTCTAAAAGCCTTGTAGCTTTTACAAACACAATGTTAGTCTTTCTGTCATAAAGGAAGCTATTTTGTGTCACAAAAATGGCTCAATTAATAGTATTTTCTCTTTGTGCAAGGAACAGAAATGAACAGAAAAGACTGTGAAGTAGGTTTTCAAAGACATCTTTTCTAAAGCTCCCTTTTTACATACGTATGATAATTGTTGAATTAGATGATTTGAACATTCAAATTAAAGGACGTGCAATTAATTAGTTTCAGGTAAAACTGTTTTCTCATTCAGTTTTGCAAGCACAGCTAATTGAATAATGAAGAATTAAGCCTAGGAAAAAGAAAGCCACCCCTTTAAAATCTGGCTCTCTCTTCCTTTTCTCATAATGAGTACTTTCAAACATTCATGATCTATAAATGTTCTCATTGAGAGAGATGGAATGAGAGAGAGAGAGAGGGAGTGTGGCAGAGGGAAGGAATGAGGAGGGAGAGAGACAGAAAAATATTGGGACAAATTGGTAGTCATGATGTACCCCAAAATAATATAATTTTCTTGTGGTATAGTGAATTGTTAAAATTTCTACTTTTTGATCTCCAATCCACCTCACTTTTGGTTTACAAATTCGTATCTAGTTTTTAGCATTATATTTTTATATAACACTTCATTGTAATTCACATTTTTACAGGTTTCTGCCTTATTAACTATTGACTACTTATTACAAAATTTTATAACATTTTACAGTGAGGTGAAATACACATTCGAAGTCAGATATAAAAAGGTATTTTAATGTATAGTTTTCCAAAATGTGAGCTACTGTTAATTTTCTCAGTCAGTTTTTTTGTGTTGTATCTCTACGGTGACTCCAGTTTTACCAAAAAATTAAAGGACTCACAGCCTCTGAAGGGCGATAAAACGTCTGTAAATCCAAGTCTATTCTAAAATAGAGCCCCGTTTCCCAATATCTCTTCTATTCAAATAGATTGCTTTCACATATGTAAAACAGATAAAACAATTTTCCATTGTCAGTGCCACTGATTTCCTCAGGAGGGTTGGCGAGGAAATGAAACATACAAACCTGACAGTAAAAAGTGTATAGGTACTTGACTCTTGTCTATAATTTAGAAATGTTGGGAGTGATTCCCATTTTCTGTTTCCCTCCAAGGATATTTCTTACATGACCAGAGGTCATTTTGATCTTACAATCTATTCAATGTTCAGATAACACATGAATAAAACTGTGCTACTCTGTGCTTGAAAATAAACAGAACACTTAAAATCAAAGCCCAAAACAAACACGGAAGAGAAAAGGGCTTTCCTATCCTAAAATAACGCTTGCCTTTTCTATAATGACCTCATTAGTCATGGCTTACATTGGCCCTCCAAGGTGGTCATTCTGCAGAGAATTGGTTTACTGTCTGGTAAGATCATGACATCCTGACGATGAACCACAGGATGTGAGATGATTCAGCAGTGTCCAGGAACTTGCCTGCATTTGGTACATTAAAAATTAATACAGCTCAGAATATAATGGGAGCTCTCATCGATCGATTGCTTTTTAAGTTCTATTTGTATACACATTCTGACAAAAACTAAGTACATATGCTGAGGTCAATTTAGATAAGAAAACAAAGATTAAAAGAAAGAATCTAGTTGAATTAATGTTTTGTACAAATAAGAAAGATACATGCACAAATGATTGTGCCTTTCAAAGTTCACAGCATAGATCTACTCAATATCTCTACATTTTCTAACTAAATAGAAATCCTATTGAAGATCCAACTCTGTACCTCTTGCAGGGAAGCAAGTAACTGCGGCCACACAAACTTTGTTCCCTCTATCCATCTATAATGATTAAGAATCTGAGCTCTGGAAGCAGACTGCTTGGGTTTAAATCCGTACTGTGACACTTTTTTCCTGTATAAATTTGGGCAAATTACATAAATCCTCTGAGTGTCAGTTTCTTTATGTGTAAAATAAAAATAATACCTCTTAGAACTGTGGAGAGATCACATATGATGGTATCTTTAAAGTGCTTGTTAGAGAGCCTGATGCACAGAGTATATTTTTAACAAATTTTAGCCAATGATATGTAAGATTCAAACTTATTTGGTTAAAAAAAAGAAACCGTGATGTATTTTAAGGAGAAAAGAAAAGTGGGACACAATAAAACAATTGGATCCCAACCTGCCTAAAGCTTTCAGTTCAGCTTTGGGATGCTCAATCGAGAAAGATACAAACTCATTTGTATTTTGGCTCCTTGCCATAGCGTGATGAGTAGATCAGTGATGAACATAGCTGGTACTGGACCTATAACCAGCACCCCATACAGTCAGGATAAAGGTATTTACTGAATGCCCAGGTGCCCTGTGTCATAGGAACCTATGAAATCAATGCTTTTCCTCTTGGGGCAGCCCTGGTGGCTTCACTGTGACCCCTTTACCCACAACAGAAGAGGCCCCCCCTTACAACACTGAGGGCATCTCTCTGGAGGACCCTCTTCTGTCAACATTCATACTTCAAGGTCTACCCCTCTAGTGACCATCAGAGTCACTGATGGTCAAGAAGAATTTTTATTTTTAAAAATCTTTGAATATCCCAAAGGAAGAGACATGAACTGAAAGAGATTGAGAGAAGAGAACAGGTGGATGGGAATTCAGAGAGAAAGTATGAAATTCAGAGTCAGAAAGTAAGAGAGTGAGAGAGAAAAATAAAATGGTCATAGCTACAGAAGGGCCAGAGCACAAGAGGAGAAGAAAGAAGAGACAGAAGAGAAGGGAAGACAGGTAAAGTGAAGGAGAGTAAAGAGTGCAAGTAAAGAGAAGGCGCTTATTCTAAAAACCATATGAAGTCATACAGAGACAGCACTTTTTCTTTTTGCCTGGCAACTCTCTTCTGACTATGCTTAACCTTTTGTGTCTGGAAGACTTTTAAGTACTTTTAACTTATGTATTCTTTACAGTACCAGTATGAACTAGGTAGATACTATTATGATTACCATTTTATACATGGGAAAACAGGCACGGAAATAATAAGCAGCTAGAAGAAACACACACTGGTGTTTCTCTTTCCCTTACAGGTAATAAGTAATCACCTTTGATCACCTTCAGGGGGTTTTTATCCTATCGAAGGACCCCAAGCTCTCTCATTTAAGCCCATCCTGACCGTTAAACAAAATAGTCAAGACACCACAGAAAACCAAATTCCTCTGTTCTAGTATTTTGTAGTGTGATCAATTACTTGGTTTCAGTTAATCAATTTATAAGTTTCATTCATAAAAATGCAACCATTGGATATTTAAAATGTTTTTGAGAGTAGTATTGAAATCAACTCCATTCTTTTTATTTCAATAAAGAGACATGAAATATAGCATGTATCGGATTAAGAGATTTTTATTTTATATTGGACTGTAGTTCATTAACAATGTTGTATTAGATTCAGGCATACAGCAAAGTGATTCAGTTATACATATACATGTATATATTCTTTTTCAAATTCTTTTCCTATTTAGGTTATTACAGAGTATTTAGCAGATTTCCCTGTGCTATACAGTAGGTCCTTGTTGGTTATCTATTTTAAATATAGCAGTGTGTACATGTCAAACCCAAACTCCCAATCTATCCCTCCCCCTAACGCTTACCCACTAACCATAAGTTTGTTCTCTAAGTCTATGAGTCTGTTTTGTAAATAAGTTCATCTGTATCATTTTTTTAAGATTCTGCATATATGTAATATCATATGATATTTATCTTTCTCTGTATGACTGACTTCACTTAGTATGATAATCTCCAGATGCCTCCATGTTGCTCCAAATGGCATTATTTCATTCTTTTAAATGGCTGAGGAATATTCCACTGTATGTATGTACTACACCTTCTTTATCCATTCATCTGTCGATGGACATTTAGGTTGCTTCCATGTCTTGGCTATTGTAAATAGTGCTGAATTGAGCATTGGGGTGCATGTATATTTTCAAATTATGTTTTTCTTCAGATATATGCCCAGGAGTGGGATTGCTAGATCATATGGTAGTTCCATTTTTAGTTTCTTAAGGAACCTCCATACTGCTCTCCATAGTGGCTGTATCAATTTACATTCCCACACACAGTGTAAGAGGGTTCCCTTTTCTCCACACCCCCTCCAGCATTTGTTGTTTGTAGATTTTCTGATGATGCCCATTCTAACTGGTGTGAGGTGATACCTCATTGTAGTTTTGATTTGCATTTCTCTAATAATTAGTGATGTTGAGCAGCTTTTCATGTGCTTCTTGGCCAGCTGTATGTCTTCTTTGGAGAAATGTCTATTTAGGTCTTCTGCCCATTTTTCAGTTGGACGGTTTGTTTTTAATATTGAGCCACGTGAGCTGTTTGTAAACTTTGGAGATTAATCCCTGTTGGTCACATCGTTTGCAAATATTTTCTCCCACTCTGTGGGTTGTCTTTTTGTTTTGTTTATGGTTTCCTTTGCTGTGCAAAAGCATTTGAGTTTAACTAGGTCCCATTTGTTTGTTTTTATCTTCATTACTCTAGGAGACAGATTAAAAAACAATATTGCTGCAATTTATGTCAAAAAGTATTCTGCCTATATTTTGCTCTAAGAGTTTTGTAATATCTGGTCTTACATTTAGCACTTTAATCCATTTTGAGTATAAAGAATGTTTTAATTTCATTTTTTTACATGTAGCGGTCCAGTTTTCCCAGCATCATTTATTGAAGAGACTGTCTTTTCTCATCTATTGTATAGTCTTGCGTCCTTTGTCATAGATTAATTGATCAGAGGTGTGTGGATTTATTTCTGGGCTTTCTATCCTGTTTCATTGATCTATATTTCTGTTTTTCTGTGAGTACTATACTGTTTGGATGACTGTAGCTTTCTAGTGTAGGCTGAAGTCAGGGAGCCTGATTCCTCCAGCTCTCTTTTTCTTTCTCAAGACTGCTTTGGCTATTCAGGGTCCTCTGTGTCTCATACAAATTTTAAGATTTTTTGTTCCAGTTCTGTGAAAAATGGCATTGGTAAGTTGATAGGGATTTCATTGAATCTGTAGATTGCCTTGGATAGTATAGTCATTTTGACAATATGGATCCTTCCAATGCAAGAACATAGTATATCTTTCCATCTGTCTGTGTCATCCTCAATTTTTTTCATCAGCATCTTGTAGTTTTCAGAGTACAATTCTTTTGCCCCACTACATAGGTTTATTCCTAGGTATTTTATTCTTTCTGATGTGATGGCAAATGGGATTGTTTCTTTAATTTCTCTCTCTGATTTTTCATTGTTAGTGTATAGAAATGCAGCAAGTTTCTGTGTACTTATTTTGTATCCTGCAACTTTACTGAACTCATTGATGAGCTCTAGTAGTTTTCTGGTAGCATCTTCTGGATTTCTATGTATAGTATTGTGTCATTTGCAAACAGTGACAGTTTAACTTCTTTTCCAGTTTGGATTCCTTTTATTTCTTTTTCTTCTCTGATTGCTGTGGCTAGGACTTCCAAAACTATGTTGAATAAATGTGGCAAGAGTGGATATCCTTGTCTTGTTCCTGATCTTAGGAAATGCTTTCAGCTTTTCACTGTTTAGTATGATGTTTGCTGTAGGTTTGTCGTATATGGCCTTTATTATGTTGAGGTAGGTTCCCTCCATGCCCACTTTCTGGAGAGTTTTTATCATAAATGGGTGTTGAATTTTGTCAAAAGCTTTTTCTGCAACTATTGAGATGATCATATGGTTTTTATTCTTTAGTTATTAATGTGGTGTATCACAGGGGTCCCCAACTCCCAGGCCACGGACTGGTACCAGTCTGCGGCCTGTTAAGAACTGGCCTGCACAGCAGGAGATGAGCAGCGAGGAAGCAAAGCTTCATCTGCAGCTCCCCATCACTCACATTACCACCTGAACCATCCCCCCCACCTGCCACTGGTCTGTAGAAAAATTGTCTTCCACGAAATCGGTCCCTGGTGCCAAAAATGTTGGGGACCACTGGTGTATCACACTGATTGATTTGTGGATATTGAAAAATTCTTGCATTCCTGGGATAAATCCCAGTTGATCATGGTACATGATCTTTTCAGTGTATCGTTGGATTCAGATTGCTAGTATTTTGTTGAGAATTTTTGCATCTATGTTCATCAGTGATGTTGGTCTGTTTTTCTTTTTATGTGGTATCTTTGTCTGGTTTTGGTATCAGGGTGATGGTGGCCTTGTAGAATGAGTTTGGGAGTGTTCCTTTCTCTGCAAGTTTTTGGAATAGTTTCGGAAAGATAGGTGTTAACTCTTCTCTAAATGTTTGATAGAATGCACCTGTGAAGCCATCTGGTCCTGGAGTTTTGTTTGTTGGGAGTTTTTTTAAACAGAGTTTCAATTTTAGTACTTGTGATTGGTCTGTTCATATTTTCTGTTTCTTCCTAGTTCAGTCTTGGGAGATAGTACCTTTCTAAAAATTTGTCCATTTCTTCTAAGTTGTCCATTTTATTGGCATAGAGTTGCTTGTAGTAGTCTCTTATAATCCTTTGTATTTCTGTGGTGTCAGTAGTAACTCCTCCTTTTTTATGGTTTATTGATTTTATCTTTGCAAAGAACCAGCCTTTAGTTTCATTGATCTTTGCTGTTGTTTTCTTCATCTCTTTTTCATTTATTTCTGCTCTGATTCTTGTGATTTCTTTCCTTTTACTAACTTTAGATTTTGTTTGTTCTTCTTTCTCTAGTTGCTTTAGGTATAAGGTTAGGTTTTTTATTTGAGATTTTTCTTATTTCTTGAGGTAAGATTGTATCGCTGTAAACTTCCCACTTAGAACTGCTTTTTCCATGTTCCATAGGTTTTGGATCATTGTGTTTTCATTGTCATTTGTCTCTAGGTATTTTTTTTTATTTCCTCTTTGATTTCTTCAGTGATCTATTGGTTATTTAGTAACATATTGTTTAGCCTCCATGTGTTTGTGTTTTTTACAGTTTTTTCCTGTAATTGATTTCTAATGTTATAGTGTTGTAGTCAGAAAAGATGCTTGATATGACTTCAATTTTCTTAAATTTACCAAGGCTTCATTTGTGACCCAAGATGTGATCTATCCTGGAGAATGTTCCATGTGCACATGGAGGCTAAACAATGAGAAGAATGTGTATTCTGCTGCTTTTGGATAGAGTGCTCTATAAATATCAATTAATTCCTTGTCTAATGTGTCATTTAAACCCTGTGTTTCCTTATTAATTTTCTGTCTGGATGATCTGTCCATTGATGAAATTGGGGCGTTAAACTCCCCCACTATTATTGAGTTACTGTCAATTTCTCCTTTTATGGCTTTTAGTGTTTGCCTTATATAGTGAGGTGCTCTTATGTTGGGTGCATATATATTTACAATTGTTATATCTTCTACTTGGATTGATTCCCTTGATCATTACGTAGTGTCCTTCTTTATCTCTTGTAACAGTATTTATTTTAATGTTTATTTTGTCTGATATGAGTATTGCTACTCCAGCTTTCTTTTGATTTCCATTTGCATAGAATACATTTTTCCATCCCCTCACTTTCAGTCTGTATGTGGCCCTAGATCTGAAGTGGGTGTCTTGTAAACAGTGTATATATAGGCCTTATTTTTGTATCCATTCATCCAGTCTGTGTCTTTTGGTTGGAGCATTTAATCTGTTTATGTTTAAGGTAATTACTGACATGTGTGTTCTTATTGCCATTTTGTTAATTGCTTTGGATTTGTTTTTGTAGGTGTTTTTTCCTCCCTTCCTCTTTTGTTCTCTTCTCTTGTGATTTGATGACTAACTTTAGTGCTGTGTTTGGATTCCTTTTTCTTTCTTGTGTGTATCTATTGTAGATTTTCGGTTTGTGGTTACCAAGAGGTTTGATATAGCAGTTTATATATACACAAGATCGTTTTAAGTTGCTGGTCTTTTCATTTCAAATTCATTTCCAATATCCTGCATTTGTGCTCTACTGTTCTCACAATTGCTGGGGTTTTTTGTTTGTTTGTTTGTTTTTTAACATCTTTATTGGAGTATAATTGTTTTACAATGGTGTGTTAGTTTCTGCTTTATAACAAAGTGAGTCAGCTATACATATACATGTATCCCCATATCTCCTCCCTCTTGCGTCTCCCTCCCACCCTCCCTATCCCACCCCTCTAGGTGGTCACAAATCATGGAGCTGATCTCCCTGTGCTATGTGGCTGCTTCCCACTAGCTTTCTGTTTTACATTTGGTAGTGTATGTATGTTCATGCCACTCTCTCACTTTGTCCCAGCTTACCCTTCCCCCTCCCTGTGTCCTCAAGTCCATTTTCTATGTCTGCACAATTGCTGGTTTTGATATCATATTTGTGTGCAGATGATTTCCTACCTGTACTGTAATTTTGCCTTTACTGGTGAGCTTTTCCATTCATAATTTTCTTATTTCTAGTTGTGGTCTTTTCTTTTCTGCCTAGAGAAGTTCCTTTAGCATTTGTTGCAAAGCTGGTCTGGTGGTACTGAATTCTCTTAGCTTTTGCTAGTCTGTAAAGCTTTTGATTTCTCCATCATATCTGAATGAGATCCTTGCTGGGTAGAGTATTCTTGGTTGTAGGTTTTTCCTTTTCATCACTTTAGATATATCATGCCACTCCCTTCTGGCCTGCAGAGTTTCTGTTGAGAAATCAGCTGATAACCTATGGGAATTCCCTTGTATGTTATTTGTTGCTTTTCCCTTGTTGCCTTTAATATTTTTTCTTTGTCTTTCATTTTTGTCAGTTTGATTACTATGTGCCTTGCCATGTTCCTCCTTGGGTTTATCCTCCCTGGGACTCTCTGTGATTCCTGGACTTGGGTGACTCTTTCCTTTCCCATGTTAGGGAAGTTTTCATATATTATTTTCAAATATTTTCTCAGGTCTTTTGTCTCTCTCTTCTCTTTTTGGGACCCCTATAATGCTAATGTTGGTGAGTTTAATGTTACCTCAGAGATCTATTAGACTGTCCTCATTTCTTTTCATTCTTTATTCTGTTCCTCAGCAGTGAATTCCACCATTCTGTCTTCCAGGTCACTTATCCATTCTTCTGCCTCAGTTATTCTGCCATTGATTCCTTCTAGTGTATTTTTCATTTCAGTTACTGTATTGTTCATGTCTGTTTGTTTGTTCTTTAGTTCTTCTAGGTCTTTGTTAAACATTTCTTGCATCTTCTCGATCTGTGCCTCCATTCTTTTTCTGAGATCTTGGATCATCTTTACTATCATTACTCTGAATTCTTTGTCAAGTAGATTGCCTATCTCCACTTCACTTCTGGGCTTTTATCTTGTTCCTTCATCTAGGACGTATTCCTCTGGCCGTCTCATTTTTTCTAACTTTCTGTAAATATGCTTTCCATTCTGTAGGCTGCAGGGTCATTGTTCTTCTTGCTTCTGCTGTCTGCTCCCTGGTGGATGAGGCTGTAAGAGGCTTGTGCAGGCTTCCTGGTGGTAGGGACTGGTTCCTGCCAACTGGTGGGTGGACCTGGGTCTTGTCCCTCTGGTTGGCAGGGCCATGTCGGGGTGTGTTTATCAGGGAGCTGTGTGCCCAGAAAGACTTTAAGCTGCCTGTCTGCTGATGGGTGGGGCTGTGTTCCTGCCCTGTTGGTTGTCTGGCCTGTAGTGTCCCAGGACTGGAACCTACAGGCTGTTGGGTGGGGCCACTCTTAGTGAGAAAATGCAGCCTCCAGAAGGGCTCACACCAATGAGTACTCACCAGAACTGCTGCTGCCAGTGTCTTTGTCCCTGCATTGAGCCACAGCCACACCCCGCCTCTGCAGCAGACCCTCCAGTACTAGCAGGTAGGTCTTGCCCAGTCTCTTATGAGGTCACTGCTTTTTTTCCCTGGGTCCTGGTGCACACAAGGCCCTGTGTGTGCCCTCTAAGAGTGGAGGTTCTGTTTCCCCCAGTCCTGGGGAATTCCTCGATTAAACCCTGCTGGCCTTCAAAGCCAGATTCTCTGGTGTCTCCTCCTCTCATTGCCAGACCCCCAGTCTGGGGAGCCTGACATGGGGCTCAGAACTTTCACTCCTGAGTGAGAACTTCTGTGGTATAATTATTTCCAGTTTGTGGGTCATCCACCTGGCATGTATGGGATTTGATTTTAACACAGTTGAGCCCCTCTTACCATCTCACTGTGGCTTCTTCTTTGTCTTTGGTTGTAGGGTATCTTTTTTGGTAGGTTCCAGTGTTTTTTGTTGATGGTTATTCAGCAGTTAGTTGTGATTCTGGTGTTTCCATAAGAGGAGATGAGCTCATGTCCTTCTACTCTGCCATCTTCTTAAAAGATTTTTAAAATATTGTTTTTCTAAGGAATATTTAAAAATTTAATCCTTTTCTTATTTTAGGCCAAACTCATTTTCTCCTCATCCTTCCGGTAGTCACTATGTGTGGCTAAATTAAGCATTGTATCTACCATTAGTAATTGATATTCAACTGAAAAACAGTGCCAAAAATTTCAAACTTGAAAACTAAAGTATTTTGGAATATAAATTTTGAGAAGAATATTTCCAACACTTTTCCATTATGTAACATTTCAATAGTATTTAGAATGTGAAATGAGTTTCACAATTTTTAAAAATGTCCACAATACTGTTGTGAAGAAAATAGGTAGTATGCATTGTGTGATTACAATCAGCTACCAGCTGAATATGTCAGACCACATTTTATGCACAATAGTTACAAATTGGTAATTATTAAAAGATAAAGAAATTAAAGTTGATGTGCTAAGCTCTCAGCTAAGAGAGTATATTGTCAACTTGAGACTATATTATAGTGATTGGTATGTAGATGTTTAGGATAAACAGTATTGTCTATGAAAACAGAATAAACTGGAACCTTAAGCTTTAGCACAGCAAAATTTTCTTTGAGTGTAGCTTTAGGTCTATAATGTTGAAGCAAGCTTATGAAGTATTTCTGAGGGTATACATTATATCTATTTGAACTGGTAATGTTATGACTAATAATAGGAAAGGGAAAGACAAGTAGAGGAAGAAGAGCAAGAAGGAGGAAGAAGAGGAGAAGAATTACTTTTAGGGTACAGAGGATTTTTAAGATGTTACTACATAAAAATCCTATGAAATGGATATTATTATTTTTGTTTCATAGATAAGGATACTGAGGCCCAATTTTTAAGTGAGTTACCTGACATATAAGTGTAACTGGAACCACATGAAATTGGTATTGTAGGATAAATATCATTAGTTTCAATATCTCTTAAGATACTCAAGTGTCTGTGCATGTGTGTGTGTATTCGCTAAATCACTTCAGCATCAATGAATAATCATTTTGCCATATGCTCCCAAAGTGAAATAAAAATAATGTCTACTTCCAACAGCTCATGCTTTATAACCATTTTATAACATTTAGAAAGTTTAACTAGAATCCTTTTCTCTTGGGCTGTATTTGAATGATAATGTCCTTAGCAAAAAGATGCATCATTATTGTGATTAATCTCATTTGGTGACAGTACCATTGCAAAACTAAATTATCACACTAGAAAGAAACAAAATCAGTAACTCCATTTAGCATATTTGGTGATGATGCTTGTTCAAGTATTTCAAAATTCACATTAAATTACCTCCATATGGCATTAAACACTGTTCATTGCCTGCTGAAGACCTCAGTCTAAAAAAATCAGTGATTTTTCCATTCCTATTGCATGCATGTGTTTAGACCTGTCAGCTACTTGAGATAAAACTGGTATTCGAAGGGAAACCACTACTATTAGTGCTGTTTTTGGAATCATTCTTTGCCTATGATTTTCAGGTGTGCAATTCTTTTCCTATTTGGAAAACATATTTTTCAGTAAACGTGGTCTCATAATATTCTCCATAACTCCTGACCCTAGATGAGATAGTGTTGCCACGTTTTGAGTTTTTTATTTCCATTCTTAATCTATTCTATACCAATCAACTTGGTTTTATAGCACCATTTCATTTACTCTGATTTAAAACTCAAGTTGGAATTCCATGAAACATTGAATTCTTCCATTTTAAGAAGACCAAAAACTATCTTGTTTCAAATAAACAGACAATTTTAGTGTTCTCATCTTTATCTGTCCTGCCCCATGGATATTATTCCTTCCTCTCCACAGCACAATCCACACATCTTTGTTATCTACTTGTGAAGTATAGCTCTTTGTATACTCACCATCCTCACTGGAAGTAAGTCATTGGCAGTAAGCTCACTGACACTGGGGCCTTGTCTCATGTATCTTCAACATCTCACCACCGGGCTAGACATTTCTACTGAGTAAATAACTGTCAACTGAATAGGAACATTTATAATGGTTCATGGCTAAAGCGTGTATGCTTACTTTGCTATGCACTTTACTTCTGTTACCTTAGTTAATCCTTGCAGCAAGTCATGAAATAGATGCTACCATTATCCTCACTTTAGATATGAGGAAACTGAAACAACTGAGAAAGATGAAGTCACATAATGTTTTACACAATCATTATAGTGGTGAAGCCGGAATCCAATCCCAAGCAGCCTGACTCCAGAGTCAATGCCTTCAAGCACTGTCCCACAGCCCTGTTTTGCTTAAGAAGTATTTGGCATCAAAGAACTGACGATTCTTAATTACCAAGACTGTTTTGTGACTTTTATCGATTATATTTGATATAGAATTACATTGCCATTTAATATGTTTTAGTCATCACGGGTGATGGTTAATTTTATGTGTCACTTTGACTGCGCCAAAGTATGCCCAGATAGCTGGAAAAACGTTATTTCTAGGCGTGTCTGTAAGGGTGTTTCTGGAAGAGATTAGAATTTGAATCAGTAGACTGAATAAAGAAGATCCACCCTCACTAATGTGGGCAGGCAGCATCCAAACTGTTGAGGGCCTGCAAAGATAGACAGGCAAAGGAATTTTCTCTCTCTTCTGGACTTGGGACAGCCATCTTCTCCCGCTGACTTTGGAGCTCCCGGTTCTCAAACCTTCATACTCAGTAACTTATACCAGCAGCCCCATGGTTCTCAGCACTTCACAGCCTCGGACTGGGAACCACATCTTCGGCTCCCCCAGTTCTTGGGCCTTTGGACTAGGACTGAATTATAGCACAGGTTTCATGCTTCTCCAGCTTGCAGATCGCATTTTATGGGACTTCTTGGCCTCCATAAACTGCACAAGCTGATTCCCATAATAAATCTCCTCTTATACATATCTGTATATCCTGTTGGTTCTGTTTCTCTGGAGAACTCTGACTAATATATCATGGCTTGTGTGTTTGTTTGCATTTCAGTAAATAAGAACCCTTCCTTATCCATGCTTTAGAGATGAGGTGGACTGATTAAGGTATTCCAAAACTAAAAAAAAAGATATTCCCAAACTGTAGATAACCCAAAATGCTTTTTATATTTGGCATACTGTTTTTTTTTGTTTTTTTTTTTTGCATCAGAATTGACATTCTAAAGACGTTTTTTAGACTTTAAGTTTTATGTACATACAGACTGGATCTTTCTCACCAATGAATCCTCAGCAACTAGCACAGGAGCTAGACCATAAGTGTTCAGAAAATTTTGAGTTTCATGACTAACTATTACTCTTGACATTGTTTTTCTCTAAAAACAAGGCAAAGTGAGTAGTGCAGAAGATACATTGGGATCATAAAAGATTTGTAACAAAAAAGAATCAAGTTGGACTAGTGTTTGATCACCAAAAAAGATAAATCCTCAATAGTTTTTCTACCCTTTCTTACCCCAACCAAATTTGAGATGGTCATATAGTTTCAATGCATGAAAAATATCTATGCTGGATCATAAACAGAGGCTATAAAATTAGAAGTAGAAAATATAATAATTTTCTGCCTTGTAGAGGTTAAATGTGGTCTTAGGAGAAGGTGAAAGATTATCATCCAAAATCCTATTTAGCCCTGAGTTTTGAGAAGTGTCTTACTAATTAACTCAGCTCTTCGAAATATGTGTCAATAAATGCTTATCAGATCAACGTGTACTAACCCCCAAATAGAATGAGAAGAGAAGTATTTTGGAAAAGGCACTGTACTTTCTTTTCTCCCGAGGCCCTTTCCCATATTGACAGCTAGCTATAAAGCATCCACTGATCCAAAAGGTAGTTGTCACATCAGAACCAGGGGAAAAACAGGCATTAAATCCATGCTGAGATATAAAATGCTGTGTTTTGGAAGACTGCCTGGTCTAGTTTTTACCAACTCCGGAATAGTTTTAAAAATAACAGGGAACTCTCTAGGTTGCAAGAAAAAGGGTAAAAATAAGAGAACTATGGAGTTAGACATTGCCAGTGGTCTCTGAGTTGACTTAGGTTTAGATCCCTAATTCAAAGTAGTGATTGCGGAAACCTCAAAGGAATTAGAGATCGAAGAGTGGAGACCACGTGCATATTTCTGAACCGATTACCAGTTTAGCATCTCAGGGCATGTAAGAGTTTAGCAGATGGAAAGAGGGAAGTACATCTTATTATGAGGAAAACAGTATACATAAAAGCAGGGAGATCTTTACATTCACCTTTTCTCTATCACTATGAGGTACCTGTATCCTCATGAATTGCTTCTTGATAATCAGTCAAGACTTGCCTCCTCAGACCAGATATAACAGACAAAAGCAGCAAGTTTTGCCACAATATCAGAGTATAGTTTGCTTATTCTTCTACCCTTTTTAGAGTCTTCCTAAAACAGCATATCAATTATCAAATTAGTTGAAACATGATTTGATCAGGTTAATAGATGGAACATTGATTCAACACACAGTCTCATTAATTTCACTGCCATGGAGTTAAATCAGCCTGATCCTACTTTCATCTCTGAAGGATAGTATTTGACCAGTTTAACTGGAAAATGTTGTATAGTTGGAAAATATTTTCCAACTTGCAAAAAAAGCACTAATCTTTATCCTCGTGATAAAGATGCTAATAAGGATTGAGGAAGAAATCCCAGTTGAGATGTATAAAGATGAACTTCCAAGGAAATTTCAGGAAGACTAAAAATAAAGTTAATTTTGGAATAAACTTAAAAATTAGCATGAAATATTTCTGAGTAAATAAAATCATACAGGTTTATAAAAGAAGACATGCTACAGGGTAAACTTACACAATGTGAAAATGTCAATTTTTTAAATTCAAACAAAGTCACAAAAATTATAATCATCCTCATCAGTTCACTCAGTCCCACATAATTTCTTTTTCGTCTTGATCTTTTGTTAGCACTTTTATGAGTTCACCAGTTTTCCATTAGAGTTCTGAAAATGCTTATTCCCCTGAATTCCTTGAAGATAAAACCCTTTTATAGGAACATATTTGCAAAAGCATTAGAGTACACCCAGAGTCGTCTGTAAATGACAAAAGACTTAAAAATGACCACGGTTAAAGATTTGATGAAAGTTCATAATACTGCAATTGACAAGGAAATTTAGTTATTTCTGAGATATACATTTTAAAGCAACAACTAGAATTATGACTTATAACATTATACCAGAACATATAAGATTTTTAGAAATGTCATGTAATGTCTGAAACACTTATATTAACATATTTCCATACAAATAACCCAAAGAAAGTTTACTATTAGTTGTTTCGTTTGTTTGTTTTTTTATACTGCAGGTTCTTATTAGTCATCAGTTTTATACACATCAGTGTAAACATGTCAATCCCAATCGCCCAATTCAGCACACCACCATCCCCACCCCACCACGGTTTTCCCCCCTTGGTGTCCACACATCTGTTCTCTACATCTGTGTCTCAACTTCTGCCCTGCAAATTGGCTCATCTGTACCACTCTTCTAGGTTCCACATACATGCGTTAATATACGATATTTGTTTTTCTCTTTCTGACTTACTTCACTCTGTATGACAGTCTCTAGATCTGTCCACGTCTCAACAAATGACTTAGTTTTGTTCCTTTTTATGGCTGAGTAATATTCCATTGTATATATGTACCACTTATTCTTTATCCATTCATCTGTTGATGGACATTTAGGTTGCTTCAATGACCTAGCTATTGTAAATAGTGCTGCAATGAACATTGGGGTGCATGTGTCTTTTTGAATTACGGTTTTCTCTGGGTATATGCCCATTAGTGGGATTGCTGGATCATATGTAATGCTATTTTTAGTTTTTTAGAGGAACCTCCATACTGTTCTCCATAGTGGCTGTATCAATTTACATTCCCACCAACAGTGCAAGAGGGTTCCTTTTTCTCCACACCTTCTCCAGCATTTGTTGTTTGTAGATTTTCTGATGATGCCCATTCTAACTGGTGTGAGGTATTACCTCACTGTAGCTTTGATTTGCATTTCTCTAATAATTAGTGATGCTGAGCAGCTTTTCATGTGCTTCTTGGCCATCTGTATGTCTTCTTTGGAGAAATGTCTATTTAGGTCTTCTGCCCATTTTTGGACTGCGTTGTTTGTTTTTTTAATATTGAGCTGAATGAGCTGTTTATATATTTTGGAGATTAATCCTTCGTCCATTGATTCGTTTGCAAATATTTTCTCCCATTCTGAGGGTTGTCTTTTTGTCTTGTTTACGGTTTCCTTTGCTGTGCAAAAGCTTTTAAGTTTCATTAGGTCCCATTTGTTTATTTTTGTTTTTATTTCCATTACTCTAGGAGGTGGATCAAAAAAGAGCTTGCTGTGATTTATGTCAAAGAGTGTTCTTCCTATGTTTTCCTCTAAGAGTTTTATAGTGTCTGGTCTTACATTTAGGTCTCAAATCCATTTTGAGTTTATTTTTGTGTATGGTGTTAGGGAGTGTTCTAATTTCATTCTTTTACATGTAGCTGTCCAGTTTTCCCAGCACCACTTATTCAAGAGACTGTCTTTTCTCCATTGTATATCTTTGACTCCTTTGTCATAGATTAGTTGACCATAGGTGTGTGGGTTTATCTCTGGCCTTGCTATCTTGTTCCATTGATCTATGTTTCTGTTTTTGTACCAGTACCATACTGTCTTGCTTAGTGTAGCTTTGTAGTATAGTCTGAAGTCAGGGAGCCTGATTCCTCCAGCTCCGTTTTTTCCCCTCAAGACTGCTTTGGCTATTTGGGGTCTTTTGTGTCTCCATGCAAATTTTAAGATTTTTTGTCCTAGTTCTGTAAAAAATGCCATTGGTAATTTGATAGGGATTGCACTGAATCTGTAGATTGCTTTGGGTGGTATTGTCATTTTCACAGTATTGATTCTTCCAATCCAAGAACATGGTATATCTCTCCATCTGTTGGTATCATCTTTAATTTCTTTCATCAGTGTCTTATAGTTTTCTGCATACAGGTCTTTTGTCTCCCTAGGTAGGTTTATTCCTAGGTGTTTTATTCTTTTTGTTGCAGTGGTAAATGGGAGTTTTTCCATAATTTCTCTTTCAGATTTTTCATCGTTAGTGTATAGGAATGCAAGAGATTACTGTGCATTAATTTTGTATACTGCTACTTTACCAAATTCATTGGTTAGTGCTAGTAGTTTTCTGGTGGCCTTTTTAGGATTCTCTATGTATAGTATCATGTCATCTGCAAATAGTGACAGTTTTATTTCTTCTTTTGCAATTTGTATTCCTTTTATTTCTTTTTCTTCTCTGATTGCCGTGGCTAGGACTTCGAAAACTATGTTGAATAATAGTGGTGAGAGTGGACATCCTTGCTTTGTTCCTGATCTTAGAGGAAATGCTCTTATTTTCACCATTCATTTCAGTTTTTCACCATTGAGAATGATGTTTGCTGTGGGTTGGTCATCTTTGGCCCTTATTATGTTGAGGTAGGTTCCCTCTATGCCCACTTTCTGGAGAGTTTTTATCATAAATGGGTGTTGAATTTTGTCAGAAGCTTTTTCTGCATCTCTTGAGATGATCATATGGTTTTTATTCTTCCATTTGTTAATACGGTGTATCACATTGACTGATTTGCGTATATTGAAGAATCCTTGCATCCCAGGGATAAATCCCACTTGATCGTGGCGTATAATCCTTTTAATGTGTTGTTGGATTCTGTTTGCTAGTATTTTGTTGAGGAATTTTGCATCTATATTCATCAGTGATATTGGTCTGTAATTTTCTTTTCTTGTAGTATCTTTGTCTGGTTTTGGTATCAGGGTGATGGTGGCCTCATAGAATGAGTTTGGAAGTGTTCGTTCCTCTGCAATTTTTTGGAAGAGTTTGAGAAGGATGGGTGTTAGCTCTTCTCTAGATGTTTCATATAATTCAGCTGTGGAGCCATCTGGTCCTGGACTTTTGTTTGTTGGAAAATTTTTAATCACAGTTTCAATTTCATTACTTGTGATTGGTCTGTTCATGTTTTCTGTTTCTTCCTGGTTCAGTGTTGGAAGGTTATACCTTTCTAAGAATTTGTCCATTTCCTCCAGGTTGTCCATTTTATTGGCATACAGTTGCTTGTAGTAGTCTCTTAGGATGCTTTGTATTTCTGCAGTGTCTCTTGTAACTTCTCCTTTTTCATTTCTAATTTTATTGATTTGAGTCCTCTCCCTCTTTTTCTTGATGAGTCTGGCTAATGGTTTATCAATTTTGTTTATCTTCTCAAAAAAACAGCTTTTACTTTTATTGATCTTTGCTATTGTTTTCTTTGTTTCTATTTCATTTATTTCTGCTCTGATCTTTATGATTTCTTTCCTTCTGCTAAATTTGGGTTTCGTTTGTTCTTCTTTCTCTAGTTCCTTTAGGTGTAAGGTTAGATTGTTTACTTGAGATTTTTCTTGTTTCTTGAGGTAGGCTTGTACAGCTATAAACTTCCCTCTTAGAACTGCTTTTGCTGCATCCCATAGGTTTTGGATCATCGTGTTTTCATTATCATTTGTCTCTAGGTATTTTTTGATTTCCTCATTTATTTCTTCAGTTACCTCTTCGTTATTTAGTAACATATTGTTTAGCCTCCATGTGTTTGTGGTTTTTACGATTTTTTCCCCGTAACTCATTTCTAATCTCATAGCTTTGTGGTCAGAAAAGATGCTTGATTTCAATATTCCTAAATTTACTGAGGCTTGATTTGTAACCCAAGATGTGATCTATCCTGGAGAATGTTCCATGTGCACTTGAGAAGAAAGTGTAATCTGCTGTTTTTGGATGGAATGTCCTATAAATATCAATTAAATCTATCTGGTCTATTGTGTCATTTAAAGCTTCTGTTTATTTATTTTCATTTTGGATGATCTGTCCATTGGTGTAAGTGAGGTGTTGAAGTTCCCCACAATTACTGTGTTACTGTCGGTTTCCTGTTTTATAGCTGTTAGCAGTTGCCTCACGTATTGAGATGCTCCTATGTTGGGTGCATATATATTTATAATTGTTATATCTTCTTCTTGGATTGATCCCTTGATCATTATGTAGGGTCCTTCCTTGTCTCTTGTAACATTCTTTATTTTAAAGTCTATTTTATCTGATATGAGTATAGCTACTCCAGCTTTCTTTTGAGTATAGCTACTCCAGCTTTCTTTTGATTTCCATTTGCATGGAGTATCTTTTTCCATCCCCTCACTTTCAGTCTGTATGTGTCCCTAGGTCTGAAGTGGGTCTCTTGTAGACAGCATATGTATGGGTCTTGTTTTTCTATCCATTCAGTGAGCCTGTGTCTTTTGGTTGCAGCAGTTAATCCATTTACATTTAAGGTAATTATCAATATGTATGTTTTTATTACCATTTTCTTAATTGTTATGGGTTTGTTTTTGTAAATCCTTTTCTTCTCTTGTGTTTCCCACTTAGAGAAGTTCCTTTAGCATTTATTTTAGAGCTGGTTTGGTGGTGCTGAATTCTCTTAGCTTTTGCTTGTCTGTAAAGCTTTTGATTTCTCTGTTGAATCTGAATGAGATCCTTGCCGGGTAGAGTAATCTTGGTTGTAGGTTCTTCCCTTTCATCACTTTAAGTATATCATGCCACTCCCTTCTGGCTTGTAGAGTTTCTGCTAGAGAAATCAGCTGTTAACCTAATGGGAGTTCCCTTGTATGTTATTTGCCATTTTTCCCTTGCTGCTTTCAATAATTTTTCTTTGTTTTTTGCCAATTTGATTACTATGTGTCTCAGCATGTTTCTCCTTGGGTTTATCCTGTATGGGACTTACTGTGCTTCCTTGACTTGGATGGCTATTTCCTTTCCCATGTTAGGGAAGTTTTCGACTATAATCTCTTCAAATATTTTCTCGGGTCCTTTCCCTCTCTCTTCTCCTTCTGGGACCCCTATGATGCAAATGTTGTTGTGTTTAATGTCATCCTAGAGGTCTCTTAGGCTGTCTTCATTTCTTTTCACTCTTTTCTTTATTCTGTTCTGCAGCAGTGAATTCCACCATTCTATCTTCCAGGTCACTTATCCATTCTCCTGCCTCAGTTATTCTGCTATTGGTTCCTTCTAGTGTAGTTTTCATTTCAGTTATTGTGTTGTTCATCTCTGTTTGTTTGCTCTTTAATTCTTCTAGGTCTTTGTTAAACATTTCTTGCATCTTCTCCATCTGTGCCTCCATTGTTTTTCCGAGGTCCTGGATCATCTTCACTATCATTATTCTGGTTTTTTTTTCTGGAAGGTTGCCTACCTCCACTTCATTTAGTTGTTTTTCTGGGGTTTTATCTTGTTCCTTCATCTGGTATGTAGCCCTCTGCCTTTTCATCTTGTCTGTCTTTCTGTGAATGTGGTTTTTGTTCCCCAGGCTGCAGGACTGTAGTTCTTCTTGCTGATGCTGTCTGCCCTCTGGTGGATGAGGCTATCTAAGAGGCTTGATGGCAGGGACTGGTGGTGGGTAGAGCTGACTGCTGCTCTGGTGGGCAGAGCTCAGTAAAACTTTAATCCATTTGACTGTTGATGGGTGGGGCTGTGTTTCCTCCCTGTTGGTTGTTTGGCCTGAGGCAACCCAACACTGGGGGCTACCTGGGCTCTGGTGGTGCTAATGACAGACTCTGGGAGGGCTCACGCTAAGGAGTACTTCTCAGAACTTCTGCTGCCAGTGTCCTTGTACCCATGGTGAGCCACAGTCACCCCCCGCCTCTGCAGGAGACCCTCCAATACTAGCAGGTAGGTCTGGTTCAGTCTCCCCTGGGGTCACTGCTCCTTCCCCTGCATCCCGATGAACACACTACTTTGTGTGTGCCCTCCAAGAGTGGAGTCTCTGTTTCCCCCAGTCCTGTCGAAGTCCTGCAATCAATTCCCACTAGGCTTCAAAGTCTGATTCTCTAAGAATTCCTCCTCCCATTGCCGGACCCCCATGTTTTGAAGCCTGACGTGGGGCTCAGAACCTTCACTCCAGTGGGTGGACTTCTGTGGTATAAGTGTTCGCCAGTCTGTGATTCACCCACCCAGCAGTTATGGGATTTGATTTAACTGTGATTGCACCCCTCCTACCATTTCATTGTAGCTTCTCCTTTGTCTTTGGATGTGGGGTATCTTTTTTGGTGAGTTCCAGTGTCTTCCTGTTGATGATTGTCCAGCAGCTAGTTGTGATTCTGGTGTTCTTGCAAGGGGGAGTGATAGCACATCCTTCTACTCCGCCATCTTGGTTCCTAAAAATGTCACTTTATATTGCATGAAGATTCTTACCTTTCACCCGAAGTTGTTTCCTAAATGCCCAAGTACTCTACAACCAGCTGGAGTTTTAAAGAGGGTCCACTATTTTCTTGTTGAAGAGGCAGGTGGTTCTTTTGACGAGTATATATCTTAAGGCCATTTTGCCAACACTTTATTTGATGGACTGTCCACTCTGTCCAAAGGAAAACCAGAAAACTGGGGACTGGATTTAGTTTAAAAAATACTAGGACATCCTTATTTCAAATGACAGTTGAGTAATGGAAAATGATAAATTGAAAGCTGTTAGCATTAGTTCCATCTTCATTCAGGATCACTATGACCTTCTCCAGCCTGTTTAAAGTTCACATTTATTTAACTGGAAAAATGGATAAGTCTAGTAGCATGAGCAAGGTGCAAGGCATATAGCTTTTCTTCCAACATGCTATGTATCTTGGACACATTCCTTAATTCTTCTAAGCCTCAGTAACCTCATCTGTAAAATGGGAATAATTAGAAGCACTAACTTCATAAACTTGTTTTGAAGACTAAATGAAATGATGCCTTTTGAGCATTTAACAGAAATCTTGTCACATCTTAATCACTTCATAGATATTACACACTATTACTGTAATAATACTGTACTTTTCTTTATGAATAACTTATTCTCCAAATTGTAAGGCATTTGGGACATTTAAACTATATATGTTTTTATTTTTCAAATTTATGTGTTGTAAAGAAAATTGCCTTATTTCATAAATTGTTTCCTGTATGTGCAGTTGTAAAAGATAAATATTGATGTTAAACATGCTAGTAGGTTTGCTAAGTGAATAGGACACAGTGATGACAAGAAAGAACAAAATGGATTGAAAATGAGTATTATTTAATGCAAATAGAAAGAAGGGTTATATTAGCGCATATTCTGTTTTGGCCGTGTCAGCCATAAAATATTTTAAAGAGAAGAAGAGCAGCAAAGCCCATGTGAGAGGGAGCAAGTTGAATGACAGAGAACAAAGAAAATGTTTAGTTACTAATTCCAGGATGGAGATGAGGTCAAGATGGTAGTTAGGAGTCCAGGAAACAAAATATTGGTTGACTTTGAAGAATCAAGTTTTGAGCTGAAAATATTAGGCATATGGGATGATATTCCAAAGAACCCAACAACAACACCAAAAATTCTTTAAAATTTTCATGTTTCTGACAATGTCTCTGAAAGAAAGAAAAGTCTAGGTGCTATTAAAATTAGAAGTAAAGATGAAACTTGAAGATAAAACATTAAACACTTGCAAATTAGTAAAATCAGTGAATAACTCTTTAACTGATTCATTCACGTACGGATGAATGCATTTATTTTATTTACACCGTGGCCTTATGTAAATTTTAGAATTGAAAGGAAACACTAATCTAATTCAAAATCTAATGCTTGAGTCCTGTTCTAAATGAGGCACATTAAATAAAGATAAGCTGAACTTAGAAACATTGAAATGGAAATCGGTGACTTAAAAATGTGCAGATTCTCCAAATACAAACAAAATATCCCTATCTTGTCCAGTAGGTGGCAGTCACCCATATGAAAACCAGAGTCTTCCGGGGGATCTCAGTAGTCCCAGTCTGTGCTTAGCAAACTTCTTCATAAGTCTTACTATTCAGTGATGTTAAAGATGCCTATACTGTGCTTTCCTCTTTTGTTTCTCTGTACTTCACCGTAAAATTCAGGCAAGATTGTGGTGAGAGAAGATAACCTTGCATACCTTCCTCTATTCACAGGCCACTTAGTAGCCATTCATTAAAAAATATTGTATTAGGGCTTCCCTGGTGGCGCAGTGGTTGGGAATCCACCTGCCGATGCAGGGGACGCGGGTTTGTGCCCCGGTCCGGGAGGATCCCGCGTGTCGCAGAGCGGCTGGGCCCGTGGGCCGTGGCCGCTGCGCCTGCACGTCCGGAGCATGTGCTCCACGGCGGTGAGAGGCCAGCGTACCGCAAAAAAAAAAAAATATATTGTACTGGTCATTTTCCAAATGCAAGACAGGTAATTTGGTGCTAGGGATAGAAATATGGACTAACAAAGTCATAACACCCAAGGAATTGGAAGGAGGTTTTAGTCTAACTCAACATCCAAAGATTGAATCCTGTTTTAAGAGAGATGTTAAATAAAGGCAAGCTACCACAAATATTTTGTTGGAGCAAAAATAAGTCAATAATTTCAATAACTGTAATAAGTTATATGATTGAAATATGAACAAAGGGTTATGCTAGGACAAAACAAGGAAAGACTATAAATCAGCCTCAGAAGGTTAGGGAAGGCTTCCCACAAGAGATAATATTTGCGTTAAATCTGGATTGCTGAACTTTGAGTTCAGGCGTGAACTGGTTGAAGGAAAAGAGAATAATCTACTAAGAAGCAGGTAAAGTAATTACAAAGACATAGTACCAGTGAAGAACTTGATGTTGTCCATTACAGTCTTGCAGAGATCCACCCAGTTAGGAGCTCTCTACCAGGTGACTGGAAATACGTCTGGACTTCAGGAGGGATTAAAGCTTAGGTTCTGGGAAAGCCCAGGCTATAGTAGAGTGATAAAGAGTTCAGCAAATGCTGAGGATGAAACCCTTGTAAACACTAGTTTTTAAGAGGTATAATCCTGACTAATCAAAAAAAAAAAAAAGCATTTGAAGAGCTAGAAGAATTATAAGACTGATGCGTTTCTGTAGGCAAGGGAGAAAAAAATTTCAAGAAGGAAGTGGTAGCTAAAGGAGACAAGATCGGCAGAACGGTCACAAAACAAAAACATGTCCATTTTGTTTTGAAAACCACAAAATAACAAAAATCATTTGAATGGATAATGGAAATTCAAACCATATTATAGTTGGTTGAGAAAAAAATCAAAAAGTGAAGATGCAAGCATGAATAATTCTTGTAAGAAGTGACAAAGACTCTCTCTAAACTCTCTCATGGCTTCCAGCCGCTAAAGTCTTATCCCTAGCATGACCCTATCCCCTTCAAAATGCCTGCCCGGGAAAGTTCAAAGCTGCCAAATGAATGTGTTTTTTGTTACAATCAACACCTGAAGACAGGGCCCCTGTCCCCCAGTCTCTGTGGGAGGGTAGAAGCCTAACTTTTATAAGTCCTAGTGGAGGTTCTATCCAGTGCAGTAAGACAATGAAAATAAATAAATCTATAGAGATTGAAAAGGAAGAATTAAAACCATTTTTTAAAGATGACTTGATTCTACTTAGAGAAAGTGTTCTTTTCTTAGAAAAAAATCCAAAACCATAGTATTATAAGGTAATTTGCAATGTTACTAGATACAAGGTCAATATAAAAAATCAAATGTATTTTAGATACTAGACATAAATAATTTGAAATTTCAATTTGAAAACAAATAATATTTACCAGACATCAAAACATCGAATACCTAGAAATGACTTTAACAAAAGATGTACATGACCTCAACCAAAAAACTACATGTTATTTCTGGAGAAATCAGAGAAGATCTAAATAAATGGAGAAAGTATTATCTTCATATATTAAGAGACTCAATGGTATTATCTTCATATATTAAGAGACTCAATGGTTTTAAAATCCCAGCTCTCTCCAGCTTGATATATATTCATTGCAATAGTGTGAAATTGAAATGCTGATGCTAAAATTTATATGGAAATCGAAGGACCTAGAATATCCAAGGAAATCTTGAAGAACAGCAATTTTGGAAGATTTCCATTACTAGGTATCACAAATTATTATAAAGCTACAGAAGTAAAGGCAGGGTGGTATTGATTCAAAGATAAACAAATACACTAATAGAACAAGAACAGAGTTTCCAGAACCAGACAAAGTTTACATGTTCACCTGATACACAACTAAGACCCCAAGGTAATTCAGGAGCATAAAGCTCATTTTTCCAATAAATGGTTTTTGGAAACCTATTTATTGGGTCAATTAGGTATGTATATTCAAAACTAAATCGTGACCTCTGCTTCATAACACGTAATACACATTGCAAAAGATACAGACTTCGAAGAGAGGGGTAAAACAATAAAGCTTCTAGATACATCTCTGTGATCTGAAGTAGATGAAAATGTATTGAGTGGGACACAAAAGCACTATCCATAAAATAAAAGTTTTGTAAGCTGGACTTCATTTAAAATAAAAAACCTTCTGTTTCTAAAAAGACAAAATTATAATGCAGGCTATATACTGAGAGAAGATATTCACAATACGTATATCTGACACAAACCTAATTTCAAATTATATTTAAAACTATTAGAAGAATGACACTGACAATTCAGATTTTTTTAAATGAGCAGAAAACTTGAACAGGCCCTTCATAAAAAAAGATCCTGATAGCCAAAACGTATATAAAAAGAAACTCAGCATACAAAGTCATCAGGGAAACGCAAATTAAAACCACACTGAGATACCATTATATTTCACCTGAATGGATAAAATGAAGAATTGGTAACACCAAGAGATGACAAGCATGTGGACCGATCTTTTAGTGCAGGCATTATACATAACTATTGTCCTCCTGAGGAGGGTCTTGTTACACGTCTGACACCAGCCCACCTCCTTTGAGAGGCAGTTCCTGGCTTGATATTGGGCACTGGTTGGCACAGAGAGACTTGCTGGCTAACTCCTATTAGGCTTCAGATCTTATCTTAAATTTTCTTTCTCTGGTTAGTTCCAGATGGCCTCCTTCACATGTCTGATTGTTGGCTCTATGTCAGGTAAGGCAGGGGATGACTTGGCCATGTGTCCCTCATCATCCAGCAGGCTAGTCTGGGCCTGTTCCATGGTGGAAGACACACACACACACAAAACATAGCTATATCGATATCTATATATATCTCTATATATCTTTGAACCTTTGATTCTATTCTGAGTAGATCTACAAAAGAAATGAGTGAATGTATTCACCAAAAGCCTGTATTAGAATGTTCATGACAGCATTACTTGTAAGCCTTATTCTAAAACCTCATACTGAAAACAACAGTAGTGTTCATGAATAGTAGGAGAGAGAAATAAATCACAAACTATCCATTCACTGCAGTTATGTAGGGCAATGAAAAAGAATGGGCTATTCCTACACACCCTAACATGATTGATTGATCCAGACATAAGCTGAGCAAAAGAAGGCAGGCATAAGAGTATATAATATTATGTTGAAATTAAATTATGAAATTAGGAAGAAAGCAAAAACAACCTATGGTGATAGAGATCAGAATAGTAGTTTCCTTTGAGGGATTGTATATGCTGTTTGGGCAAGAGAGAGCCTGCTGGAGTGTTGGAAATGTTGTTGATTACATGGATATGTGTACGTGTGTGTGTGTGTGTTGTGTATATAGAATATGCATATATGTTTTATATATGTAACGTGTTGAGTACATGGATATATATGTAAAAATATCAAGGTGTACACTTACGATCAATCTGATGCCTTATGTTATTGTACCTCAATAAAAAGACAAATGAAAAGAAAGTAGAGGAGCTGGGGAATAATTAGAACAAGGCCCTGCAGATGGCTGAAGGGATGGGATTAAAAACACGGGTGAAAGATTGTAAAGGAGGAATGAATGCTACCACTTTCTCTGAAATTTGAGGGAAGGAGATAAGCATAAATATGAATATTAATTTGGGAAGAATTTTGTTTTAAGTGAAAAGGAGTGGAAATACAAGGAATTCAAACTATTTTTTTAAACATCTTTTTTGGGGTATAATCGCTTTACAATGGTGTGTTAGTTTCTGCTTTATAACAAAGTGAATCGGTTACACATATACATAGGCTCCCATAGGAATTCAAACTATTGATGGCCACAGGGAGTCAGTGGCATAGAGTTTGTAGCCTCTGCTCTAGACTCGTACTAGCTGTCATCAAAGCACAGAGGTCACACTATGCCACAGCATTCCCATCAGGTACTTTCCATTTCCATTTCCATTTCATTTCATTTATTTCTGAAAAATGTTCCTCACTTCATTTCTACTCTCAACTTTATGTCTCTTTGGGGATATATGTATGCATATGGCTGATTCACTTTGTTGTACAACAGAAACTAACAGGGCATTGTGAAGCAATTATACTCCAGTAAAGACGTATTAAAAAAAAAAAAAGACTAGCCAAGAAAATTATGCCCACATATAACAACTCAAAAAATGGTGTCATGTCACTTTGGAATCTGATGTTTATCCTGTGATTTGTTCTAATGCATTTCTCTCAGTATTATCAAGATAAGGTGCTTTATGTTAATGTACTAAAATGACAGGAGCTCTATAATCATTTGTTTGGAATCTATGAAGTATACAGAAATCTTCATCTAATTTGAAATTAAATAGCCATTTACTGCATCCACTGCAAAAAAAAAGAGAAAAAAAGCATCAATGTATTTCCCCTTCAAGTGGACACTAAGGAAGCCAAGAATTTCCAAAACAAGAAATGCTTTTCTCAGATTTAGGAGATGGGAGAGCAGACCAGCCGGATTGTCATATTTCAAATGTACATGAACTGGCTCCGTGAAAGGTCGGGGGCCATCTCTGTGAGAGGAACACCAACGATACTGCCTTAGATTTTTAGAAAAGACAAATAGCCCTGTTTCCCTAGAGAATGCTGGGGTATTCTCTGGGGAAAGAGAATACATATAAAGCATTTTATATACTTTATATATAAAGTATAAAGCATTTAAAGATAAATCAGTCTTAACTGCTCCTAGATGTTTTTGATCTCTAATCCACAATGCCTCACCAAAATCTAGAACCAGGAAGCATAATTATTCGAATAGCCCGAATCTGGCCCAGATATGAAAAATTTCTTTCTCAGAATTAGCAACACAGAGTTAAGGTTTGAGTCATAGCTCCTCACCTAGGATAAGGGTCATTTTCGATATGAAGTAACAGATGTGGACAGGAGAGAAATCTCTGTGTCTAAGGGGTTTAGGGTCAACATTACATAAATTACCTGCTTATACAGGTTGCAGGGGTATTCCTTCTGCCTTAAAATTAGTCCAGTTTCTAATCAGTAAGGATGTTTGCTTCTGGCTGCGATGATCATATATTCTTTGACCCGCCCCGCCCACACACGTACACCATCAGTGAAGCAGAGGTTCATATTCCCTCTAATACTTGCTGCTTTATTTGGTCTTCCAGTTCCATCTGGAGCTACTAAGGAAGTTGTTTCTGAAAGCCCTAGAGTGAGCAATGGGAAGTCTTCCTGCGAAATCATGATTCAGAGGCCTGGAGACAGTTGGGTGGTACCAAAACCCTTCAAAAACTTGATCAGATTGGAGCAACAATGGCTGTCTGCCCTACCAGTTGCCAGGAGATACATCTGTAGGAAATATTGTTACTGGAGAATAACTGGGTTTTACTCATCTGTATAGAATTTGAAATTCAACCTCTAACATTTCAGAAAAATAGAGCTTAATGCTAAAACTGCCTCAGTATGCTTTGTGCTGAAAATTCCACGAGGCAGTACTAGGCAAAAGGAGTTAGGATACAGATTATGCTCAAAGGGAATGACCTGTAGGTTAAATAAAATAGCCAGGAGTAGTGGCTCTACAAACTGCAACAGCCTCAGACAACAAAGAAGCCTGTTGAAAGATGCTCTGGGCTTTTATCTTTACAATAGCTCCTTATATCTGTATAGCTCTCTAAAGATTACAAAACACTTTAAACACATTATAAACCACCACCTCACCTCCATCCTCCAAAATCCTATAGCAGAAAAACCAAGGAGAAGAGTGGAAAGGAAACATAACTGTGGCTACATATGTCCTGTTTCTGGAATGGCATTTTGCAATTTCTGTCAGTCTTGTTTTGTTGCCAAAGGGTGAGGAGAGTTTCTCGAAATGTCGTGAGTTCTTGGTTATGGTTACCTTGTTTTCTTGATTAACTATATTTGTAAACACCTAATTCAGGGCTTCTTCATTTTGTCACTATTGACATTTGGGTTGAGATAATTCTTTGTTGTGGAGGGTGTCCCACGCATCGTAGGATATTTAGCAGCATCCCTGTTCTCTACCCACTAGATGCCAGTAGTCATAAATGTTGGCAAGTGGATTGGGAACTGGAGGGAGAGAGATTAATAAGGCAAGAGAACATAGTAGCTGCTTTGATTCAAATAAATTCTTATACAAAAAAATTCATGTTAAAACTTGAAAGAATTGTTACTTAACAAATCTGCTTACCACACACTAAACAGAATATTGTTGATTCTTTTGGACATCAAGTAGACAGATAAGTTCCAACATTTATTGCATCAGTGATTCTCTTTTGTTATATTGTGGGAGAATTTATTGTAACATTTACTTTAGTATTTGTCTACATTTTAGAGTTCATCCTAATACAAGGTCTTTCCAAAAGGTCAGAATTGGGTTCCTCATTCTTTCTACCCTCTCTTTCCCATAACTGACTCAGAAGACATCACATCTGACTAGAGTTACATTATACAGAACTCTTGCTGAATCTTTTGATTCACATGTTTTCATTTGCAGCATTTGCATAATCCCTTACAAACTAATGATAAAAGACAGATGTTCATTCCTCAAATCAATGTATTTCAAGAGATGATCTTAAAAAAGTGTAAATAATCTCAAGTGGAAAAAGAAACTCATCAAAGACAAGTGAGATAGGGAGGGTGGGAGGGAGAGGCAAGAGGGAGGAGATATGGGATATATGTATATGTATAGCTGATTCACTTTGTTATACAGCAGAAACTAACACACCATTGTAAAGCAATTATACAACAATAAAGATGTTTAAAAAAAAAGACAAGTGAGAGCAAAACTTTCTAGAATTAAAATATTTGATAGAACTTTAAAAAGGAATCAATGAGAATTAGGTGTTAATAAATGTTAATTAAGCTAATTTGAAATAGGGAGAGCTATTTTCAATTTTGGGGTAATGTCTGAACTTGAAAAAAAAAACAAAATGTCAACTTGACCTTAACAGAAACTTGGCAACACAGACGAGCTCATCTGGATCTTGTAAGGTTCCAGCAATTCAGGAACAATCAGATATTCCAAATTGAGAGAAACTGAAATCCAGTCAAGAATTAGGCTAATTGAGAATGAGGTGTGAAAGTGAAAAGTGTTTTGGATGTTCCTATTTGCTGAAACTTAAGAGGCATGGGAATCAAATGAACACTGAAAGTAACTTTCTTGAATAAAGCAGACGTGTCTGATGTATTAAAGAGTAGAGTTAATCTTTCAACTTGAAATCAGGTATCTTATTTATTTACAGGGAGATTTACAGTCCTGTTGCCCTGGCTTTCAGGTGCACTTGAGGAAAACACCCTATGAAGTATCCAGTTTGTATGTTGTCTGTAAATTTTATATTCCTTTAAATGCAAAGTCCTTGTAGTTTGTAAGTCATTTTATGTTAATTAGAGCCCTAAACTCTGCAAACGTTCATTTCATTGCTGTTCAGTGCCAAGTTTGGGGCTTTCTGGAAGCATGACATAGAGAGTCAGAGAGAAAAGCAGCTGGTTTGGAAAATGCTAAGTCCAAAGCAGAAAATGATTTAGCCTTAATAACTAGGGCTTTCTGTTGAAAACATGAAACAAAGAAATATCTAGTTTGCTTCTCACCCTGTAGGAGCCAGGCTGGGTTAACGGACTATTTTATTTTTCATTTACTTACAAGATAGTTATAACAATTGGCATGCATCTACCACTGTACTAGGCACTTCACCAATATTATCTTATTTCTATCCTGAAACAAGCCTATAAGGTTCATACTATCATACAGTCACCATGTTGCAGTTAAGGAAACTCGAGAGGTAACGTTATTGGCCCAGTATGCTCAGTTGACTAAATGTGAAGACAGCTTTCAAATCCAGACATTCTGGCTTTGTCTGTGCCCTTATGTACCCATACCCTGCTCTCTGAATCAGAAATAAAAATTTAACAGAAGCAGCTAAATCTAGCACCAGGAGCCAGAGGATGAGGACATCCCAAATGCTCAGACAACCTGAGGGATCGAAACCTGAGAAATCAGTTTTACTGTGAGAGCCAAGAGTGTGTGACCAGAACCTAAAAGGAGAGGAGAAGGACAGAAATCAGTCAGGACTGGAAAATAAAAGAGTAGTAAAGCAATGGGAGCCCAGTGGAATGGCTGAGAAAGGATTTGCAATATCTACATACTGTGTTAGGACTCCTAGCCACTGGGTCCTGGGTGGATGGGTTAATTTAAAGTAACAAAGCAGGTCTTGAGAAACATTTCCCCCTGTGAATTTATCTCATTCCCTTTCCTCAGCCTTCTAGGGCACAGTAAGGGTATAGAAAAAGAGGAAAAACAGATGGAATGTACCAACTTAATTCATTTCCTCTAACATTTTGAAAATTACTATTCATTCTTTATACACTCTTGTCACTAATAATTGCTTCCTTTTTATTACTAGGAGCATTCATTTGATAAAGGCAACTCTTGGCTCTGAGATACTGTTATGTTCAGGATAGAAACAAGATCCAGGTAACATATTATTCTTATCACAAACAAGGTATAGGAAAAGGGATCTGAGACAGGTTGGGACTGGAACTTGTGACCCAGTGCTTGCACCTGGACAAATGTCTCCTCAAGCAATAAAATACAAAGAAACTATAAGGGACTAAAAATAACTGCATACATGAGCAGTTGGGCAAATTTTGGACAAAAAGACACAAAGAGATCAAAAACCCAACTGCCACTTCTGAAGAGCCGGGAGCAAAACAAGGGTGTTGGGAGCAAAAGCAGGGTATCACATATGCCCCCTGCACACAAACCACCACCAAAGGGGTAGGCAAGCCATCTAAGCCACCCCTCCGGCCTGACCCCTGGACCTGCCGCTACCCTCAGTCCATATAAGGAAGCAGCTTGCTGCCCGCCTTGGACAGCCAGCAAGCAAGGGAACCTGTTTCTTGTTCTTGCTCCCCCCTCCTGCAGCAGGAGGCCCAATAAAGCCTTGCCTGAATTTCTTTTTTTTTTTTTTTTTTGCGGTACATGGGCCTCTCACTGTTGTGGCCTCTCCCGTTGCGGAGCACAGGCTCTGGACGCGCAGGCTCAGCGGCCATGGCTCACGGGCCCAGCCGCTCCGCGGCATGTGGGATCCTCCCGGACCAGGGCACGAACCCGTGTCCCCTGCATCAGCAGGCGGGCTCTCAACCACTGCACCACCAGGGAAGCCCCGTCTGAATTTCTTGTCTGGCCTCTTATCAATTTCTATTGATTAAGGAGGCCAAGAACCCTGGTTGGTAACAGATCTAAAATTCTCAGTCTTGTAATATGTGAACACAAGTACCATCACCAGGTAAATTATATTTGATACGTAAACCAGCTGGAAGGTGGGTATCTAGGTCTGCTTATACCATTCTCTTTATTTTTATATAACATTAAAATAAAAGCAATTAGACAACTAACTTTGGTGACTTGAACATAATCTTTAATTGGCACCTCTCCTCCAGATTCTCCCTGAACTTGGGAAAGGTATATAAAAATATCGGGAAGTCTATTTTAGTCTGTAAACCAGGAAACTGAAAAGTACATGCAAGGAACTCCTTCAGTATCTGAAATGGACACTACTAGTACGTCCTTACTAGTACGTCCTTAGCTAGAAGTGCAGGAATATGTGGTGAAAGTGGTCCACACAGTAGGTTATTGTATATTTGGGGAACAATTTCACTTTACCAATATCCTTGAGAAAGCTGTAGATAAAAGAGCAAAGATTTTTTTAAAAAGTATGTTTACTCCATGCATGGCATACTCATGGGGCAGTAGTCTTGCTGAAAGAGTGACCATTTAACCTAGAGAGAAAGTGGCCCAGCTAGTTGCCCACAACACACTTATCAGGACCTCCTTCAGCAAAGAGATGCTGCTCTATAGTAAAAAAGCCTCTAGAAGGAACACTTCCTCCTTCCATATTCTTTCCATATGACACCTTGATGTCCAAATTGGCAAAGTTAAATCACAACAAATCAAACATTTTCCTTCTCTCTTTAACTGCCCCCTGGCCTGGGAGATTCTACCAGAAATACACAAAGTCTTTTTGGAGAACCCATCCCAATTCACAAGACCGCATGAGCACAGATCTGCCTCTGTAAAGATGTACAAAGAGAAAAAAAATCACTAGGATGAGAAATGCTTCAGCAGTTCAAGAGAATCAATCTGAGGAATGAGAAATAACTATCCTTCTTTGAAATGATGTTTCTGCAAGATAGAAGGTAGGACGTTAGAATATCTTTTATTTTCAGCAAGGCAGAAGACTTTGCTAGAGGAAGACAGGCTCAAAGAGGGAAATTATGACATCAGGAAAATTGCATGGAAAGGGAAAACATGATTGCAAAATTCTAAAAAGCAATAGAAGCAGCAAGACTCAATGGGAATACTGAAGACAAGTGGAACAATGAAATAGAAAACAGAGGGTTTTTTTTTAACGTAACTCATAGACAAAAGGGTGGCAGCATGAGATTAAGGAAAAAATGAGACATGGAGGATCTATTGATTCATTAGTTTATCAATACAGTTAACAAATACTTTTTGATCACCCACTATTTGAAGGCACTGTTGCAAGCACAGGTGATAGAACGAAGAGCAATACAATGTTCTTGCCTCACAGGGGTTAAATTATAGTGAGTGGTACTGATAACAATCACCTAGCAAATAAATGTATAATGAAAGGTTGGGTAGTGTCAAATGCTATAAAAAACAACCAAAGCGAGGTAGGGTATAGAGCATGATAATGGGGTTGCCAGAGAGGTCCTCTTTGAGGTGAGATTTGAGCAGATAATGCAAAAATGTAAGAGGGTGAACAATGTAAAGAGCATTGCAGGCAGAGTTTAGCAAGTTCAAAGACCATGAGCAAGGATGAGTATGTGTGTATTCAAGTAGATATAGTGGAATGACCAAGGGTAGAATGCTAGAAAAGGAAGTCAGAGAGTTAGCCAATAGCAGATAATTTAGGTTCTAGAAGATCACAGAAGGAGTTTGGCTTTATCACAAGAGTAAGGTGAAGCCACTGGAGGGTTTTAAGCAGGTAAGTAACTCAGCTTATATTTTAAAGAGATAATGTTTGAAATAAGAAAATGTACATGTATCTGCTTTAGCATCTTTTTCAAAAAGAGAAGTGAAAGTATAAATCAGAGCTAAAGAAATTGCTTACCTATGGCAACTGAGTGGAAGGAAACAGGGTAGAAAAAGGGAAGGAAGTAACATGTCCCCATGAGATTTTTACATGTTCATAAATGAAAACAAACAAAGGAGCCAAGCTATAGTCCAGTAAACAACATAAGTGTTCTTGAAAAGGGGGCCTGGGAGAAATGATCTAAGTAACTCTTGAACATGCATTTTGAACACATGCTTTGAATTTAAAAACAAAATCATGACAAATTTCTGACTCTTCTTAATAGATCTGTGCCCAGAAGTAATGAAAATGTCTGTGTCTTGGCTTTGTAAGCTTTCCACTCCCATTCATTCAATCCACAGGGTTATTGCTCAGAGCTATTGGTGTACACCTGTAAGCTAGTCCCTTGAAGCTTAATTTGAATGATGATACAGCAGTGATATCATGGACTTCAGAAGACTACAGATAAGGTTTTAAATTTCAAATTTGCTCTTTGTTAGCTCTTGGCATCGGGCAGATCACTTAATCTCTTTGACTGTGGTTTTCCCCATCAGTAAAGTGAACAATAACAAAATCTAATTGACTGGAATAATTAAATGACATAATTAGGCAAAGAGTGCTGAGCATGCACTCTCTATCCTAAAAGAAAAGCAATCGAGCCTCCATCTTGTTAGAATGGTTAGGATAGCCAACGTTAAACTATGAGTGACTACATTCTATACACACGATTGAAGGCTAAACTCAAGAACCAAGTAGCAGGAATTAAGTTTGAAATATAATCTAATATCAATAGTCAATTAATATAGGATTTATTTGGGGGATTTCATGTAAGTTAGAGAATGTACCTCCTTGGTGATGATGAAACCTCTGTAACCCATAATTAAATATAATAAGTGTTGAATATTTCCTTCACTTAAGACTGAAAAGCCAATTATATGGACTTCAGTAGCTTTTGGTCTTGACACAAAAATAAAGAAAAGTAACAGTAAGAAAATACATATCCTTAATCATCTTTAGCTTCACTCACGTCTTTGATTTTCCAACATTGGAGTAAATGTGAATATAGAATGAAGCAGTGTTTTTTCTTACTGATCCTAGTTATTTAAGATTGACTCTATTTTTGCTATTGAATAGTTGCTTATAAAAACTAAATTTTATTCTGTCTTTTCCTAAATTTAATGTAAGCTCTATTAATAATACTCCTCGTAACATTATAAAGAAGATGAAAAAATGCACATTTAAGCATGATTTGAGAAATGCAATGACATTATGAGCTACAAGGCAATAGCTTTAAAAATTACTATTCATTTCAAAACAATATCACATAATTATTTCCCTGCCCTGTCAACAGTCTTATGTTAATATTTTAGACTCAGATGAACAGTCCAAAATATATTGGAATATATATTCCAGCATATTTGGAATTTTTGCATGAAAATTAGGCATTTTAAATCAGTGGGGAATGGAAGAATAATAAAATGCATGCTGTTAGGATATTGACTATTTAGAAGAAAATAAAGTTTGAATACTAATCATCATATATAAAAATGAAATCTAGATGGACTAAAAATTCAAATATTTGGAAGAAAACATGCAGAAATGTTTTAATAATATTGAAGTAAAAGAGTATCTTTGAGGTGATGCACCAAACCCAGAAGGCATGTAGATATAACATGATAGACTTGACTATATAGACATTATAAATTTTGTATAGTGAAAGATGCCATAAATGACAAGCAATGAAAGATTGGAAAACAGTATAAAAAAACTTCAACAAAGCAATACAGGTGTGAACAACTGAATAGAAAAGTGGTGAAATAATACAATCCACAGAAAATAAGTAGAAATAGACAATAAACACATAAAATGATGTCCAGGCTTACTGACAAGGAAGGAACCCAACAAGCCTCACTAGTTGAATGGAAATGGTACACTCAAGAGCACAGCTGGATTGGCTGGAGAAGCATTTTGTCCTTACATCAGAAACAGGCAGCTACACCTTTGGAGGAAATATTATCTTCAACTCCAATGCCTTCATGAAGCAACAGTGCTGGCCCAATGGGGTCTTTGACTTACAGGTGTTCTTCTAAATTTCTAGGCCTGATAGCTCAGCTAAATTAAAACTTAGGACTTCCCTGGTGGTACAGTGGTTAAGAATCCACCTGCCAATGCAGGGGCCATGGGTGCGAGCCCTGGTCCAGCAAGATTCCACATGCCGCGGAGCAACTAAGCCCGTGCGCCACAACTACTTAGCCTGTGTGTCACAAGTACTGAAGCCCGCGCGCCTGGAGCCCGTGCTCCACAAGAAGAGAAGCCACCGCGATGAGAAGCACGCACACTGTGAAGCATGCACACTGCAATGAAGAGTTGCCCCCTCTCGTCACAACTAGAGAAAGCCTGCACGCAGCAATGAAGATCCAATGCAGCCAAAAATAAATAAATTAATTAAAAAAAAAAAACGTAATGGTGTTCATTTGGTCCCTACTGGTATTCAGTCTTAGTGCTAGATATTTGTAAACAAAGGTGAATGTGGTTACTCTACTCAGTGTTCAGAACTCAAGGTAGTCTTAATAGCCCTGGCCAATACTATCCTTGATGAATCTTTTCACATTTTTACTAATTCTTGGGTTGTTGCCAATATCCCAGGTATCTGGTCTACCACTTGGAAGACCTCAGACTGGTGGATTAAAGGCACTCTTTTTTTTGAGCCATGAACTGTGGAAACAAATCTCAGCTGGCAATCAGAGTTACTCATGTAGATGTCTATGGTAAGGGCCCATTCGCTAATGAGACCAACTGGACTCAAGCTGCTGATCAGATGGCCACCATCACTACCTGAATTTATCATTAGACTGGACATGGCAATACCTCCACTTTCATAGACTGTTCATAAAGAATTGTATGTTTCTGATCTAGAAGTTATTACTTTATGCCAAACTTGTGACTCTTGCCAAAAGTTGACCCATCTGACTCACACGTGGAATGACACATTGCAGGAGTCATTGCCTCTACCTTCTGGCAAATTGACTACATGGAATCTTTGATCCCTATCTTAAGGATATCTGTGGTACTTCATGACTGTCACCACTTTTTCTGGTCGTAGGGTTGCTGTTCCAGTCCAATCAGTAAAATCTGGCCACCGAACCATGACTCTAAAATCTAAATTGTGCCATGTTCCACTTTCCAAACCATCTACAATTTGACAATGGTTTGCCTTTTGTCCTAAAGGCCACTGAAAAATAGGCTGATTATCATGGTATTTGATGTACATTCATGGCCCATATCATCTTCAGGCTGCTGGCATCATTGAGAGGTAGAATGCATTTTAAAAAAACAATCATCTAAAAATTATTTCTGACTCTATCGACCTTGTCTCTTCCTGGTAAAACAGTGTGATCACTGAATGTGGCCATCTCAGAATGGGTTGATCTCCTCTTGCCTTCCTCCTGGGTAATGATCACAGGAAAGGGGAGGTGAAATACATAAAACTATTTTGAAGATTCAGGATTCTTCCCTGACTATTCCTGGGCATGATGTGTGTCTTTCTCCTACCAGTAACCTCAGGTAGGCCTGACTGGTACACCCTCTGGGTGGCAGCCTGGCCAAAAGGGAAGCTAGGAGATTGAAACATAATTCTGTTTCAGTCACCTGGATTCTAGCAACATGGATCATGTGCAGGCATCCTTCAGGGCACTCTACGTCACTTCTGGAGAATATGGGGGCAAGGAAATGAAGCGCTTGTTGATGTTCACATACTGTTTGCTACATTGTGAGTAACAAAGCCCTTTATCTCTGAACTTGGAGTCTCGTGTCTCCTACCAGCATCCATGGAAAAGTAACAGACTAATATAATAGCTTGTAAGAAAAGTAAAATCAAATCCTAGACTGGCACACACATGAGTCTGATGCTCACTAAAAGTTGAAAAGCACTGAATTTGGTTGTGAAACAAAAGAGATTAAATATCCCCTGAAAACACAAACTATGCCTTTTTATTTGATCACTCTAACGCACCTGGTTTGTTTTACAAAGTTTGTGCTGCTTAAATGTCAATTAACTGAATTATACAGGAAGCCATTATTTTAAAAGGAATACGTGCATTACAGTGTAGGACTGCAGGTACACACATACTTTTTGATTCATTCAATATAAAATATATGCATATCCAAGAGAAATATCTTCCTGTTCTATAAGCCATTATAACTACAGTTGGTACAATGTTAGTTTTAGTTTTCAGTATCAGGGAGTTGTTAAATTATATTTAATGATAACATTGGAGTCAAGAAAAAATTTCCCATATTAGTTTAAAAATTAGCCCTTAGATATCACATCTTCATTTTTTGTATATCATAAAACCATTTTATTAAATAGTGAGCTTTACTGAAAGATTTCTAGTTAAATTAAAAGAACTAAGGAAATGGATTTTCATAGCAAACTGTCAACTCAAGGATAGCTTTATCTGAACTTCTTATATTCTACTTTTCATTTTTAACTTTTCTTTTCCCTAGCTGGTTCTGTGTTAATCCAGTGAGACTCAAAAATGTCAACTCACCATTTATCTCCAAAAGAGAAAATATCCTTTCCTAATACTGCAATGAATGCCATCACTAAAGATGAAATTTCATCATAAGTGTCTACAAAAAGAGACAAAAAGATCATAATAAGAATTGTAGGTCTTTTTTGTGTGATAAGGTAACATTTGAGAATGTTCATTGGTGCTGTCTTTGGCTGACAAAAGTAATTAATTCCAGCATGCATCTACCTAGTAGAATACAAAAGTTACTTGAAAGTGTGTGTGTGTGTGCGTGTGTGTGCGCGTGCATGCATGCGTGCGTGAGATGACTTTAAGCTTCCTGTGTAGAAAATGTGAGTCAGAGTAAAGCAATGGATTTCCTTTGCTTCTTTAATCCTCAACCACAAGTAACATTTTCTAAGTTGCAGGTCTCTATATTTTTAGGCTACCATAATCACTACAGTGTTAAATCCAGAGTTTTGCACACACACTTACATTTCACCTTCCAAATTAAGTTTGGATTAAGTTTTGAATAAATTTTGAATTAAATTTCATCAGTTTTGACTGATGAAAATATAATCAAAGTTCTATGAGCTAGACCATATTGTATGTATTTTATGGGAAGCCTTTATACTTCTAATACAACTCTAGTTTAAGTGATGGGGAATATTTCATTTCGTAGGGATATCCCGTGCATAATTTTCACAATATGCTGCTTTATCTGATGTTATCTCAATTCATTTTTTCCCCAGTGAAATCTAATATCAGAACCTTGAACTAAGGCAGGGAGACAGTCCAACGTAATAAAAAGTTATCTAAACTCTTTTGTTACAACTGTACTTCTCCCAGTGCTCCCATTTAGTCACCAGTTGTAACATGCTTGTTGTAAATTTCAGGGTTTTTTTAAGTCTTGGTTTGAAAGTACCAGAAGTTCAAATCTCATGAGTTAATTTCATATCCTGCCATAGTAAATGGAATCCTGTATTGAATCTCTTACATACAAGAAAGGTCAGTTTCACTGTAAATATCATTTCTGCATTGAAACAAGACACTGCTTAGCTACTGGCACATGTGGTTTTTCACTTACAGGCTTCCCTAGAATAGTTTTTTGAGTCTTAAGGTCGAGTTCTCTTTAGTATGAATTGTGATCCATGAACAAGAGATCTAGGTTGGTGACTCTTTTAATCAAGAGTCAGAGAGCTCTGAGAAATGGATTCAGCCTCTGTTACCTCAGAGCTGTGTGGTCTACAGCAAATTACTCAGTATCTTTGGTCTTGAGTTTCCCCATTTACTGAATGAGGATTTAAGGTCATTGTGAGAATTATAGGAGATAAATTACCTGACAAATAGTAAGCACTAAATAAATGACTGCTATCATTATGTGTCATTCCCACTTTAGTTTCTTCTATTCACTCCAGCCAACACACTCTTATTCCCCTGGTACCTAAAGAAATCTTGCCTCTCTTATAAGGTGTACCTCAAATTCAACTTTTCTTTTGAAACTTCTCAAAATGTCCTGAGGTGGAGGTGATTTCTCTACCACCCGAAGCTCTTCAGTACCTCTTGTAGGTAAAAGTAAAGTGAAAAGGAATCATTATCTTCTTTAAAGTTCTCTATCACACTGTTATTTTCCTAATTACATACTTGATTGTTAAAATCCACACATTAACCATAGGAGCACTGAGAGCAGTACATAGCACTGAGAGCAGAGATTCATGTAAGATTTATTTAATATGTGTTAAGACAATGGATATGTGAGTGAGTGTATGAAACCTGGGTCTCCTTTTTTTAAATTTATTTATTAAAAAAAATTTTTTTTTGGCTGCGTTGTGTTCGTTGCTGTGTGTGGGCTTTCTCTAGTTGTGGCAAGCTGGGGCTACTCTTCGTTTCAATTTAATATATTTATTTTTAAAAAAAGATTACATCTAGTAGAAAGGAATCCAGGTTGCAAAGGAAGAATGAAAACTGTCACTGTTTGCAGATGACATGATACTATACACAGAAAATCTTAAAGATGCCACCAGAAAACTACTAGAGCTTATCAATAAATTCAGTAAAGTTGCAGGATGCAAAATTAATATATAGAAATCTGTTGCATTTCTGTATACTAACAATGAACTACCAGAAAGAGAAATTAAAGAAACAATTCCATTTACTGTAAGAGGGAAGAACAAATCTGACTCCATATTGGATGTTTCTTTTACTTTAACCTTCATATTTTAGTGCTTTTGCTACAAGTTAGTCACTCAAGGGATGCTGCCTATAGCTCAAAGTATACATAATGGCCTATTTCCGGGAACCCTGCCTCCTATGCCTGAGCTTAAACTAAAATACCTTTGTTTAGCTCACAGGAAACATCCTGACCAGGCCCACCTATGCATGGCTGCAGGAAAGAAGAAATTAACATCCACCCCCTCCAGAGTCTGGCTGGAACTAGGAAATATTTGCAACATCTATTGCCTTTTTTTACTTTATCTCCTCACTTCCCCCTCTTTGCTCTATGAAAGAAACTAGCATACAAACCCAGGCAAGATGGTTTTTTGGAACACTAGTCTACCATCTTCTCTGCTGGCTTTCTGAATAAAGTTGCTATTCCTTGCCCAACAACTGGTCTCTTGATTTGATTGGCCTGTCATGTGGCGAGCAGTACGAGCTTGGGACTCAGTAAGATTACCAGTGCATCAAAATGAATAAAATGCCTAGGATTAAACCTACCTAAGGAGGTGAAAGATCTGTACTCAGGAAACTATAAGACACTGATGAAAGAAATTGAAGATGACACAAACTGTTGGTGGGAATGTAAATTGGTGCAGTCACTGTGGAAAACAGTATGGAGATTTCTCAAAAAACTAAAAATGGAACTACCGTATGACCCAGCAATTCCACTCCTGGGTATATATCCAAAACAAACAAAAAAATGAAAACACTAATTTGAAAAGATACATACACTCCAATGTTCATAGCAGCATTATTTACAATTACCAAGATATGGAAGCAGACTAAGTGACCATTAACAGATGGGTGAATAAAGAAGATGTGGTATATATATACAATGGAATACTACTCAGCCATAAAAAATGAAGTTTTGCCATCTGCAACAACATGGATGGATTTGGAGAGTATTATGCTAAGTGAAATGAGACAGAAAAAAAATACTGTATGATATCACTTATATGCAGAATTTTAAAAAGAAAACTAGTGAATATAACAAAAAGGAAACAGACTCACAGATATAGAAAACAAACTAGTGGTTACCAGTGGGGAAAGGGAAGTGGTGGGGGCAATATAGGGATAGGGGATTACGGCATACAAACTATTAGGTATAAAATAAGCTACAAGGATATATTATACGACACGGGGAATATAGCCAATATTCTATAATAACTATAAATGAAGTATAACCTTTAAAAATTGTGAATCCCTATGTCGTACACCTGTAATTTATATAATATTGTACATCAACTATATCTCAATTAAGAAAAATTACATTCCTGGTGAAGGTTGAAACTGCAGTTAGGTATTAAATCTAGGTTTGGTACCATGGGCTTTAGCATAAGCGATGCCATTTTGGGCCTGTGTTGTTGTTGTTTTAACAGATATAATATTTTAAAATAAAATTAGCAGGAGTGAAAATATATTTCCTTTTTCACTCCAGAATATCTCCTATTCAAGAGCACCATTCAAAGCACATAGAAACCATATAAAAGACTTATTAATTAATGGATTGGTTTGCTCTTTCAGCCCCAGATGAACACACAAAGAAATCATTTATTTTTAACCTTAGTCTCAAGCATTAGTATCAGACATTTTCCATTTATTTCCTTAAATATACAAAACTGTCATCAAAATTGTGGTAAAATGCTTATTTCCCTTTGTTTCTTTCCCAGGAACACTTCTTTCACTTCCATGTCCCTTATCTTTAGTTGGGGGAGGGGTGGTCAGGGAGGAAGAGGTCATGAAGGTTTCCTCAAAGACTAATGAAACATGAAGGATGAATAAATGTTTCCTGGACAGAGGAGGAGGTGAGTGAAGACTTATAGGAGTCTTTGGGGGAGAGCTTGATTTTGTGATGAGAACCTGAGAGATGATGTAACCAAACTGGCAAGAGAGAAAACTCTAGCCTCAAGGGTTTAATTTATCCTTGTGAACATTTGAAGAAGAATATCTTTTCACAGAAAATTTCCCAAGCACATCTTTCAAAAATTGTGTTGAATTATTTCCATTTCCAAGGAAACTTCTGGAAGAATTTCATCTTAACAGGTATTGCATCAGTGTTTTTCAAAGACCCAAGACTGTGTGTATGGCATTTGGAATTAAGCAATGCTGCCCTCTAGAGGACTCTAAGGTGCATCTGGCTCGTAACCGTCAGGAAAGAACTGGGACAGAGAAAAAGGTGCTCTCCCACATCTTCTTATGTGCTTAGGCCCTTAAAAATGTAGTTTGGGAAAGAAACTGACCATGGGCATAGCATTGGTTTTCATAAGGTATAGCACTATGGATGGACGTGTGTGTCCAAAGGGATCCAAACTTGGGTGAAAAGCAATTAACCCTTAAGACATGTGTGTCCCCTTTAATAGCCTGCCTCTAACACCCCCATTACCACCACTCCAGGGACTCCTTGAGGTCACACTGAGAAGACAACTCTTTAAATCAATCCTTTTCTCAGCTCTCTTTGCTTTTCATAAGTCATTGGTAAAGACTGCCCTCATCAAATGTTGTTGGTTGTTTTTTTTTTTCTGTCTCAGGATAACTTTACAAAACTCAGGATATTTGTATTTTCTGTTCTGATTCAAATGCTCTTATCTTGGGTCTTGGCATGGCAGACTTCTATGCCATGTCCTCAAAGAAGTCTTCCCTAAACATTCTGGATAAAATAACCACCACTACCCACTGACCTAGACATTTCTCTTTGATTCCTATGATCCTTTTTTATTTTATTCTTAACATGAGCTCATATTAGTTTACACATTTATTGTCTGAATATAGCAACATATTTAGTCCCATGAAGGCAGAAAAATTCTGTACATTTCTATAACCAAGGGCCTAGGCAGAATGTAGTATGTTTTGGGCTAGTACTGTCCAATAGCATTTTCTGCAATGATGAAATGTCCTATATTTACACAGTTTAGTAGGACAGCCACCTGACATATGTGCCTACTGAGCCCTTCAGATGTGGTTAGTGAGACCGAGGAGCTGAATTTCAATTGTATTCTGTTTTGATTAACTTAAATTTACTCATACGCACTTAGCAGCTACAGTATCAGACAGTGTAGTGCTGGCTTTCAAAACAATTTGCTTAATGGATTAGTTAATAATTAGCAAAAATACTGTGCATATATTTCCTATACGTCTTTACCTCTGTTATCAGTATTCTTTCATAACTGTATTTGTTTATCTCTATATATTTTGTCAATCTTTAACTTGCCTTCAGAAGAAATAAGGATTTCCTAAGAAGTTGACTCCCCCAAATCAGTTTTTCCCTTTCACTTCTGCCCACCCTCCATATTTATGGAATTTATTCAATGAAGCAAATTTCTAAAAATTAGTGGTGCTACCTCCATAATTTTTATCCTGGAGAATAAAAACAGGACAAAAATTTTAATTATCTTTTTTGCATCAAGTAGTACCATATGGAGGAACACTAAGGACTGCCTGTGGCAAAAGATCAATGTTTCAGAATAAAAAAAGAAAAAGAATTAGTATATAAGAAGTCTGTATTCTTTATTTTTTGTGATTTCATTAAAACTTTAGTTCTATAATCTATGATCCTGATCTTTCATATATGTTTGCTTTGAAAACAAGGCTTTTCACAGGTAGTCTTTGTAAAAGCTTTACAGATT
The DNA here is from genome assembly GCF_963924675.1 of Phocoena phocoena. Lineage (NCBI taxonomy): Eukaryota > Metazoa > Chordata > Mammalia > Artiodactyla > Phocoenidae > Phocoena > Phocoena phocoena. The sequence goes on from NC_089229.1 coordinate 56,119,998, forward strand.
TGTTTCCTAGAGTAAGCCAGTTTTCATGAATGCCAAATGGTAAGGTTATAACTTGAGGCTGCATTTAGAAAGGACAGAGATTAATTCTATACCAGAGGAGAAGAGATTGAAAATCCTGTCTCGAGAGAGGTAGAGGCTACATGTAATACATATATCCTAATTTGCTTTCTCTGTGTTGAAGTCCAAGAATGGAATGGCATGTTAGGATGAGGAACCATTGCCCTTATCCCTATGTGGAACTCCCAAAAGAGCTCAACTTGTAAAGTATCTCTTTACCAAAAGCCGCAGTTCAGCAAAGGTGAGCAAAAAGAGGGGCTTTAGATCCTGTGACATAAAGAATTGTGTTGAAAAAAGCCTTTAGGTTGATTTATGTTTCAAGAAATCTGAATGCTTGCCTCACTGTTTTTAAAGAGACCAATTAATTTATTGAGTGTGTCAACAAGAAGTTATATTAGTAACATTTTACTAAAATATACTGTGAAAAGTACACGGCTTTCATTCTTGGTCAGATAGAGACGGATGTGAAAGATTTTCATTGCCTGGTAATAAGAAGAAATATAAGTCAAAATAAAAATCATACTGTTCTGTGGGGATAGTGAAAAGTGATAAATGCAAAGAAACCCTGATAAACCAAATTCTCAAAGAGAAGCAAGCTGTCACAGAAGAGCAAATTGCCTATGAGCAACTTCTGTGCATGACGGTGGATGGACATGATAGGTGGATGCCCTATCTGTGAGAGCTGGAATTGACATGTATAGAGATATTTCAGAAACAAGGAAAAATCATCCAGGCCTTTAGATTATAAAGTGGGATAATGAAGTAAATTGAAATCTAGAAAAGCTCTAAATACATAAATACTTGCTCAAAAATTGCTAGCAGCCATAATTAACTAGGACCACACTTGCCTTCCCACCAAAAACAACTAGAAACTGAAAAAAAAATAAAAATATTATTTTCAGACACTGAACAGTTGAAAGTGATCCATAAAGAAGATAAATGAATGAAATAAGCCCTGCAATTGACAGTTTCCTGCCTGGTGGAACTTTTCAGATGGTGGTGCAGGGATGAAGACCCCTATAGATCATAAAAGTCCTGCTTAATCGAGAGGACAAAGCTTGGAGATGAGGGAGCTACAGGCAGCCAGGATTTGTGGGGCTGAGTACCAGAAAGGAGACAGCAGTGAAAAAAGTTTCATAAATCTGCATAGAAGTTTCCTAGAGTTTGTTGCTAAGTAATAAGCCAAATGTGTGCAGTGAAAAACGTGGCAAGGAATTGTAAGAAGAATAATCCTCAAAGCTAACACAGGTCTGAGAATGTTTGAATTGTGGCCATCAAAAGTCAAGAAACCTTGTTAAATAACCCGGACATTCAGTACACACTCTAGAAGGATAATGCCTTCAGAGTCTCAGAGCTAAGCTAGATGTAGAAAAAATGCTATCCTATAACTGTCCTAACGATGCTTAGCAATAAGCTTTGAAGAACACCAAGCTAATCTCCAAATAATTTAACTGCTTTCCAGAAAAAAAACTACAACAGTCTTAAGAGGAAGACACCAACATTCATCCCTCAGAAATATCCAGCATCCAACCCCGAATTAATAGATACGTGCAATGCAGAAAAACTGAGACATTTACCATGAGAAAAATCAGTGTATAGAAACAGATACAGAAGTGACAGTTGATGAGGTTAATACAAAGACCTTAACATGTGTTATAACTATGCTGAAAGATGTAAAGTAAAACATGAAAATAATGAAAGAAATGGAAGATACACATTTCTAAAGATGAAAAGCACATATCTGTATTTAAAAATTGAATAGAATAAACATCTGGTTATGTAATGCAGGGGGAAAATCAGTGAGCATTACGTTATTGTAAAAGATATTATACAAAATAAAGCATAGTTCTGTATATTCTGAAGAAATAAACATAACCTAAGGGACATATTGGACAAAGCCAAACTGTTTAATATCATTGTAACTGGATTACCAGAAAGGAAGAATCAGAAAAACAATTTGAAATAATAATTTCTAAATTTCATGAAAATTAAACCCACACATCCAGGAAGATTAATAAACCAAAATCAGTATAAATTCAAGGAAAACCACACAGGGCATACTGTAATTAAATTACTAGAAACCATTGAAGAGAAAAATTTTAAAACAGTCAGAGGAAAAACATATATTATGTATAGGTGAACAAAGAAAAGAATCATAGACTTCTCGTAAGAAATTATACAAGATAGAAGACAAAGGAGCAACATTTTAAAAGATAAAATCAATCTTTATACCTCAGAATTCTTAACTCAGAAAAAATATTAAGCTAAAATATTTAACCAGTCGTTAAAGACTAGATATGGGTAAGCATGAGAATTTGCAGCCACTTGAAGGCTTCTCTCAATGTAGTTCATCAAATTCTCATGAAAAAGATGGAAGGCAGAGTGGTAGAATGGGGAAAGCCACCCTTAAGTGTAGGCCCAAGGAGGGTAGCAGGAAAGGCACAAAGTTCCACTGTACAATACTCTTAAGGGAAGCAAATTCTGTTACCCACAGGGATACACTGAAAACCCATTTCGGCTGGGGGAAATTAAAAGAAAAAATTTCTTTACTACTGAACTTCAAATAGAAACCATCCTAGGCTCTGACCATTAAAGGTGTGCTGTAAGAGGCAGCATCACTGAACAAGTCCCATCCCCAATACCCAGAGAAACAAAGCTTGCATAAAATAGGATAATTATGACAACAGAGAATACATACAACTTCCTACCAGACTAACATGCATTGAGTAATAAGTATTAGTGGTTTACCACTGGGGAATGGACAACAGTGTGAAGAAAATCCTTCTTTGAGGCATAGGCTTAGAGGAAACACCTAAAGCTGAGGGTGGAACAGGAACATTGAGAAAAACACTCAGTCTAGCCCTACATTAAGTATAAGGTAATGTTAGAGGACTCTGAAGCTTGTAGTACACTGTGGATAATGATACCAATAACAAACTTCAAACAAAAGTAAACAATAAAACCCAAGCCCAGCTAAACTCCTAACTAGATTAACTCAACCCAGCATACTTAAGGCATAGCAGAAAGGGAAGCATGCCAATTTCTGGCAAAAATATTTACCTCAGTTTCATATTTTCTAAAAATTGTAAAACATAAAAACAAAAAGACAAGTTACTACCAAGGGACAAAAAAGAAACACTATTAAGGGTCAAAATAATTAACAGAATCAAGTTCAGACAGGGAATTTAAAATGACTATAATGAATAAGTTAAAAGTTCTAGTGGAAAAGGTGAACAACATGCTTGAACAGATGGGAGATTTTAGCAGAGGTATAAATGAAATGAAAATGCTAGAAAACATAGTGACATAGTTGAAGAAAGCCTTTGGTAGGCTTAGCAGTATACATGGCATAGCTAAGAAATGGATCAGTGGCCTTCACATGATCAATAAGAATTACGCACACTATAACACAAAAGAATACATTAGCAGAAAAAATAGAATCGAACATTTTGTGGGATATTATAAAACAATATAACATGTGTAATTGGAATTCCAGGAGCTAATTGAAAGAGAATGGAGAAGTAATATTTGAAGAGATGATGGCTGAGAATTTTCCAAAAATAATAAAATTCACATATCCAAAAAGCTCAGAGAGACCTCAGAAGGATAAATACTAAAAATAGAACAAAACAATCAAGAAACCCCCACATAAACATATTACATTCAAACTGCTGACAATCATAGGTAAAGAGTAAATCTTGAAGGCAGCCAGAAAAAAAGACAATTTGCATCCAAAAGGACAAATATAAGATATACAGAAGACTTATCAGAAATGTAAGCCAAAAGACAACGTAGTAGCATCTTTAAAGTGTTGAAAGAAAAACAGTCAACCAAGAACTCTCTACTTGGCAAGTATATCCTCTAAAAATAAAGGAAGATTAAAGACTTTTTAGGAAAAACAAAACCTTCTTACCCCATTCTCAACTCTTGACAAAATCATTTCATAAATGATTTATGGTGTGATATCTGGCAAAGTCAACAAATTTTATGTCAGTTGGTAGACTTTCAGCTGGTAGAGCCTTTTGGACACAACGTTGATAGAAACAGTAAGCCTGAAACTATGGACCTTCTTTCTTTACCAGAGCCACAGAACCTGGTGATTTCTAACCATCACCTTGACAGGAGTTATTTCATCTGTGAACAGAATACTGAATTCCAGGACAAGAATACTTAAACATGATCCAATGTGAAATAATATATAGATATCCATAAATGAAATATTTTCCCTAAATGCTATTAATGGTGGACCATTTTAAATGATGAAATATGGAAGTAATAATAACTGTATATAAATAATAGTTTGCTACCTTATGGTTCTTTGGGTCTTTTAGAGAAAAAAAAATAACCCTCACACCATAAATTTAGCATAATTTTGCACCACAAAATAATTTTCAAAGAAATATAAATTGCAAAACTTTTTTTCTCCTTTTGAGGGAATGAGAACTAGGTGAACTCCCCAAAGCCTATCTATGTGCATCTCAAATAGTCAGGGAGTTGAGAATTTGCAGTTTCAACTAAAGCTAGCCACATATTTCTAGCAGCTACTTAGGAGCAACTGAAGATCTAGGGAAACAGAAAAAATTAAAATTGCATTTTAATGCAATTAAAGGAATTTCATGGTTGAAAAGTCAAGGGCAGAGACTTTCTAAGGTTTTGACAAAGGTTAAACCAAGGTTAGAAGACTTATACAAGTTAAGGGTAAAACAGAGAAGCAGCTTTTAGTTGACCAGACCAAAATTTTCTGCTGAGTGAATCAACCTTTTCCAGACCATCAGCATATGGTCAAAACCACTTACAAACCTATGTTTACTTTTACCCTATCCTGATATGCTTCACTGAAGAGAGACTGGATTTGAGCTAGTAATTATCCCATAATTATCAAGACCAATAATTATGAGTGCTTACTGATCAAAAGGAGATTCACCCCATTCCTCTCTCAAAGGTGAGATTTTATTTGTTTTATTTTAGGTTCAATTTGTTGAACAAAATAGCTAAACACAGGTTAGAGAGTGAGATTACTTACTCTCAGTGGTTTCATTAATAAGCAAGTTATTTCAAATCCATTTTAGTTTAATATATATATATATATATATCAGCTTTTGGAATTTATAGTACATACTGTAAAATATTTGCATATTAATGGGTAGATGTTGGAAGGATAAAGGTTTTAGTTGGGGCTATTTTAGATTAGTTAAGTCAGAGAACATTTCTCTCAGAAGGTGACATTTAAGTAGAAACAAGGATAAAATAAAGAATGAGCCACAAAAAGAGTTGGGAAAAGATATTTCCTGACAGAGGAAAAAGCAAGTTTAAAAGTCTGAATGGGAGAGGGATGGATTGGGAGTTTGCGATTAGCATATGCAAACTATTATATATAGAATGGATAAACAACAAGGTCCTACTGTATAGCACAGGGAACTGTATTCAATATCCCGTGATAAACGATAATGGAAAAGAATATAAAAAAGAATGTGTACACATATGTATAACTGAATCACTTTGCTGTACAGCAGAAATTAACACAACATTGTAAATCAACTATACTTCAATAAAATAAAATTTTTAAAAAGGCCCTGAAGCTACAATGGAGTTGGCAGGCTCAAGGAAAAATAAGAAGCAATATGGCTGGAGAAGAGTAAGTGAGGGTGATGACTTTGGAGAGGAAGCCATGTGCGCGGGAAGTGTGGACCTTGAAAGACATGATGAAGACTTGAATTTTAAGTGTGATGGCAAACCAATGGACGGTTTTAAGATGGACTGATATGACCTAATTTACATTAAACATGCAAAATACCCCATGAAACCTCTCTCTGGCTAATGCCGTGAAAAAAAACTGTGGGCACAAGTGGAAGTAGCCAAAGCACCTATCCAAAATTATCACCCCTCCAAAGTCCAAAGATCAAAGAGGAATATATAGATGGACCTTGAGACTGGGAGAAATACATCCTTAATTAAGGAAAGAGCTGAGCAAGAGTAGAGCAATAGGATTAGGCAACTTGTGATTGGTGAAAGGCTGGGGGTTAATATGATTATAAATTCATACAGAGAAATTGGGAGCTGAGATTGTTAAAGTAGATTGGAGCCAGGCACTGTTCTGGAGTTTGTGATTTATTCCTTTAGCAATAGAATGGACCAATTTTTTAAATTAATAATTTAGATCTTATTTAATGAGAAAATCTATATATTTACCAACTTTTTCAAAATTTTCCCGTTCAGTAGAGTACTGTGCTAGAAATTGGAAATACAGAGATAAATAAGACAAATGCAATTTCTCTGAAATTTCATAGTTTGTCACTTTGGTTAGAATAAAGTAGCTTCCTATAAGCAAGTGATGTCACCTTTTCTAACGCCTCAGAAGGTAGAACTTGCCCTCAGTTTTGTGGTTATTCTGGCTTCACTTTAAAGCCATCAATTTTCCATTTCCAAAGAGTTCAGCATCAATACCCAAAGTGACATAGACTCTTACCCTTCTCTCAGTGTTGACTCAATCCTTCTTATTTGCTATCTTGCAAGTTACCAACAGATCCTGGCCTCATGTGACAGTGGGGAAAATTAATTTATATTCTCATCCCAATTCAAGTTAATATCGAATCTCCTTATGCAAGGTCCTCTAGTTATTTCTGAGGGCCCTCCAAGGAGCTGTCCTATGACTACTCAGGAATAAGTTCTTCAATTTTCCACTTCAGCTTCTTCATTAATTCATTAGCATTCATGTCGATGATAATACATCGATAGAGAACCACTCTGCAGGGTGCAGTCAGCCTCTGCAGGGTGATCACCCCGTATTAAAGCTCTTGGAAGGTCAGCCTTACTATTCTCTCCAATGTCACCCCATCCTTAACATGCAACAAGCCTTTCTCATAATTCATCACTATACAACTCTGATGATGACAACCATTTTACTAATATTTTAGTGAAAGATGTGAGGACAAGAATACAGAAATACAGCACCAAAAGTAATGTAAAACTAGCTCCTAAATATGCCTGTTCTCAGGGTCTGCAGGTCCATGGCCATCCTCAGCATCTGTTTCCCTGTCTAACTTGTGGAAAGATGCGAACTCCTGCTCAAATCACACACACACATACACTTATAAATTTGAGAAACTACTGGGAGAATTCTATGGATATCTATGACTCCAAATTGAAAATCAAATTGCTATGAGTTATAGAGAGGTCCCTATTTTAAACCCATATCTCAGATTTTTGTCTCCAACAAAGCCCTTCCTAGAATGCTTCTAAACGCCTCACCATTTAGAGAAAATTCCATATTATCTCCCAAAAAGATGTGGAACAATCCTTCGGTCACCACGGCCTCATCAATTGGAACATAATAGTCCAAGAGTGACATTTCTAAATCACTCATCTAAATTATACTATATGCAAATTATTTTTTAAAACTAGTCAAATTCTGATTCACAGCCTGTCTTGTGTGGCATGAAGCTCACACCTGTAGAATTTTTTCTTTTTTTGCAGTATCAGCTTCATCCACAAATACTTGAAAACCAATACACATAAGACTTCAAGTAAGATCAGTTTACAGTTCAGTGAACACTAAATTCTTACAAGACCAAGAAACATTTCTTCCAAATGGGCAAAAGTTCTGCAGACATACTAAAAATTACACAGGGCATTGTGCTTTACCTACAAGAATAGTGCTGTTCTTAAGATAAACATTTACATTCTGATATTGGTTTTGTTTTCTAAAAACACGGGGAAGTGTTTATATAAATAAAAGGTACATTCAAAGGTACTTTCCCTAATACAAATGTACGATATTCTTGAAAAGTCACTGAAAATTTTTATATCCAGAAAAAAATATGGCTTTTTTCCCCTTATACACATCAAGACTTCCTAAAACTCAAGATCTCTTTTTTGTCCAGGGAATCCTACTAGGCAAGTCCAGTAGCTCCAGCAGTCACATAGAAGATGCCTGCTCATCATTCACTTGTCTGAGCAAATTTCATCTCATGTATTGTCTCCCTCACTGGAATGCCAGCTCCCTGACAGCAAAGGCTCTTTTGACCTCCGTGCCTCTAGACTAGTCCTCAGAGGAGTGCCTGGTACATAGGAGGTATGCTTGCCACATGGAAAACTCAATGCTCACTGAATTGCTGCGTTCTGAAGAGAGAGATTTTCCAAAAATAACTAGTAAGTAAATAGTGATTATACTCTGAAGTTTATGCCTCATACTATGTTATATTTAGTTTTCATTGCCACCATTTCCTTTCTCATTTTTTAATTGAATAGACAGCTTCCCCCATAATGAGAGAACTAAAGAAAAAAAAAACCTACATTAACAAATTGCCCATTTGTTCTTTTCCTACAACAATGCCCAACTCAGGAGCTACTTCAATTTCTATTGCCCATTTGTTCTTTTCCTACAACAAAGCCCAACTCAGGAGCTACTTCAATTTCTTCTTCCTGTATCTGGTCAGAAAAAAAGATCTTTCTCATTGTGTGTTTTCTCATAGTACTTAATAATGCTGTGCTTCTATTATACCATTTGCCACAGTATAATTACTTGTTAATGTGTTTTTTTTCACATATTCCAGAAAAGAAAGCATTTCTTTAAAAGATTTCCTTTTTCAAGAAATCCCCAGCACCTTGTAGTTGATCAAAAGCATATTCTGAGATATTACTGAAATTCAAAATAATATTCTTACATAATGTCTTTTAACAAGTCACAATAATTTAAAAAAATATAGTAATTTGGAATTACCAAGTAGTTACCAGTCTTGGTTAAATTCCTCTTACAGTCTTACTTTGGAAAAACAAAAACTGATGGTTTGTTTTAACCTGTTGTATTATCTATTCTTACTATATAACTTTGTCAGTGTCATTCACTTTTCATTGGTTGTTTTGGTCATCTTAGTGGATTTCCATTTAATAGTTTATAGCACATTATTTTTCTGGGAGTACTCAATAAGATGCATGACTCATTTTTTGCCTGCTTTCAAAAAATGTATTTTCCTATTAAAATTCTCAAACAAATAATTTTGCATATTCAAAACCCTGGTTAGCAGTTAATATTTTGGTTTTACTCAAGTCTTTCAGTTAATGTAAAAGTAATTATGACATTCCTTGGGACTAGACTTTGTAGGTATAAGAAATACATTTCTATCTTCTCAAATTCCATGCTCATAAACTAAGCGATCTAACATAATAATACATAGCACAAAAAAATATATAGGGGTTTTTAAGATGTCAAAACCCCTACATGCCATCAACACCTGCTCTTTGCTAGACGTTTCACTATTTCTGTTTACCCCAACAAACTTATATCTAGTTTGTTTTCATGCTCTCCATTACCAGTCATTTCTTTTGGTTCATTTGTATTTAGATCTTCAGCTGTTGATTGGAGAGCTACTACTGTAGATGTAAACCTGAACAGAATGATTTCTACTTTCAAATAGCTCATATGTGAAAATAATTATAATACTATTTAATCCAAACCATAAAAATATAGTTTACCCCTGAACAACGTCGGGTTTCGGGGGACTGACACCCTGTGCACTCAGAGAATCAGCATGCGCTTCCTCCATTTCAGTTGCCAGGCATCCATGGATTCAACCAACTGCTGGTCGTGTAGTACTGTAGCATTTGCTATTGAAAATAATCTGCATGTAAGTGGAACTGCACAGCTCAAGCCTGTGTTGTTCAAGAGTCTACTGTATTTCTTCTGTCTGCAGGGTTCAGAGATCTGTCACAAGCATCTATTGAATGTTAAATGTGTTCTCCAGATAGATGTGTTAGCTTGCAAAGGAACGGTCATTTTCCTTAAAAGAGATCGAAAATTATGCAAGTCAGAGTAGTTGTAGATCTTGTAGGGGAGGAAACTTTTCCCTTCTAGGTTCTTTGGCTGTTCTAATAATTAAATTGACATAAGGCAGACTAATAGGAGAAAAGCAAATTTAATTTCACATGTGTGGGATCCCATAAAAATATGAGACTCAAGGAAGTGAACAAAACAGGCAGCTTTTATACCATTAGGCAAGGAAACAATACATCTGTGAAGAACTGACAAGACAAAGGGGTTCAGGCTTGGGGTGGCAAACTGGTGAAGAAGTAACAAGGTTTATTTATACAGCCTTCTTGGTCCCAAATTCTCTGTCTCTGGTGATAAGGATGCCTTCTACCCCTCTGGTAGAGGGAGGGTAAATTTCATATGGGGGATTTATTTTCTGCCTTCAGGGGGGCAAAGGAAGTCACAGTGTCACTCTTATATCAGTTGTTTAACTTTAATTCGAAAAATTAATATGCTCAAGTAGCATATTTGGGGGTGGCATATTCTGCTCCCCTTCAATATCAAGAGATCTTTCATAAATGCAAATCTGATCACAGTGTATCTCTGAAAAAAATTCGTCAATGGCTTCTTTTTTCCAATAATTAACCCCCTTGGCTTGCTTAATAAACCCTTAACCATCTGACTTGATAGTTTACCAATCCTGTTTTTAATAGTTTCCTGCACTGCGCCACCCTTCAAAAGATGAAAATTTTATACTTTGGTCATACAAAACTGTTTACATAATGACTATACGCTTATAATTTTGTATTTGCATAAGCTGTTTCCTGTGCCCAAAATCCCCTTTCTGATTTTGTTTACCTTTGCTTTCCAACCCATCCAACTTGTCAGAGTAGAGTTTGGGAACCCTATCCTCTGTGCTCCCAATTGCATCTGATGTCTCTCTCTCTCTCTTCCTCTCTGTATATATATATATGTGTGTGTGTGTGTGTGTGTGTGTGTGTGTGTGTGTATATATATATATATATATACACACACAAATATGTATAAAATAATCATTTCTTCCCTGTCTTACTTCTTAATGACCAAACATCTTATTCATTTCTGTGTCTCTAATAAGAAGTGTATGTTATAAAGGTTCAAGAAGTGATTGTAAAGTAGACAAACTTATATATCAGTGTGTCAAAATGTTTATATACATATAACATGTGATATTATATAGATAAAATATATAGTATCTGGATTTCAGAAAATATATGAATATTAAACTGGATTTTTCAAAATTTCCTTGGATATTAAATGTGATACAGCAATAATATTTTCAACACTTCCTCCTTCTGTCCATGTCTGGTGTTTATTCATTTGTTTTCCTGTTATTAGCAAGATAAGATTAAAGATTTCCTTTTACTTTTTGCCATTTTCTCTATATGATTTTCTATCCATGTCACCACACTGTGTCAGCTCTATGATTGGTGTTTCATTAGCAATGTCCCTTGAAAATAATTGTTGTCATTGGCCCCAAAGGTACACACTGAAATTAGACCACATCAATAGATTCTAGAACATAGACAGCTTTAGAATTAGGCTCTGCCTATTTATCTTTAACAGATTGAAAATTAATTGAGAGTAAAAGGGAAAAATCAGTTTTCTCCTCTATGTCCTACAGGAGATATTGGGAATCTAAATGTTAATTCTGGCTTTGTGTTAACAAGGAAACCTCTACTTCCTTTGATTGTATCTTTCTCACACAAAAAGTAATTTTTTTTTCTTGATTTACATCAACTTTAAAGTATGTTTGCCTCTGGTAACTTGTAAATTAAAGAGCTTTTATTGTATTCTGGTATCATCACTTACTCAATGTGTCTCTTGTTTGAACATTTAAATTTTAGTTAGGTTTTATATATTCTCAGTTACATTCAGTTTGGTAGTTTTGCCATAACACCAGTTGAAAAAAGTTAGAAAATGCCTGACCATATGGTCCCTTGATGCACAACACTTAATACAAAACTCAAAGTAAACATTTCAAAAGTACTTTTGGAATCATTACCAAATGTTGATGCTACATAATAAAGGCTCTATGGCAACACTCCAAATGTTAAGCATTCTTAAATTGAGGAGCATTTTCATAATAACGGAGAAAAAAATGGTTGTAGAAAGGGAACACACTTAGGCACTAGATTTCACTGAGTCAGCTCAAATCAGGTGAGACCACTTTAAATTAAAGATGTCATGTCCTTAAGCCTCAAGGTCATAAAATATGATTTTAGAAATAGTAATATGAATATCTTTTAATTATCAATCTTCATTGAAACCATTTTGGTTGTGACAGAAAGGTTTTATTCTTGAACTTATGTTTGTACTAGATTATACATTGTATCAATGGTTCCTAGTTACCTAAATTTTACCTGTAATCTTAATTGGTAAGTTAATTTTCTTCTTTAGTGTTTGAATTATGTTAAATAGCTAATACACTGTACATAGAAAGCATACCACCAAAAAGTAATGCACCTTAAATTGTATAGGCAGAATCACATGGAATTTTCTCAACTTTGATTATATCCAGAGATCTCCAAGATGTATGCAGTTTTGCACATTTTTTGGCCAGCTTTGAGTTATAATTTATATACAATAAAATCTAATATTTGTAACAGTACAATTACAGGAATTTGGACAAATATATACAGTCATGAAACCTCCATTGCAATCATGTTGTAGAATACTTTGGAGACACTTTTATCACCCTAAAAAGTTCCTTAATGTGCATTTGCAACAAATTCTCTCCCTGCCACTCCAGCCTTTGACAACCATTGATCTATGTTGTCATTATAGTTTTCCTTTTCTAGGATTTCATGTAAATAGAATTTAAAATATACATAATATAGTCTTTTATGTTTGGTTTCTTCCACTTGGCCTATTGCTTTTGAGATTCATCTGTATTGCACATATCAACAGTTCTTTTTTATGGCTGAGTAGTATTTCATTATATGAATATAACACAATTTTTCTATGTATTAACTATCTGATATAAATCTGAACGTGTTTCCACTTTATGGCTTTTTTGAATAAAGCTGATATAAACATTCCAGTAAAACGATTGCTTTAAACATATGTTTCCATTTCTCTTGGGTAAACAGGCAGAGTTGGATTGCCAAGTCATATGGTAAGTGTATGTCTAAATTGTACAGCTAAATTGTACAGCTAAATTGTTTTTTATGTACAGCTAAATTGTTTCCAAAGTGGCTGTACCATTTTGTATTTTCATTAGAATATATGAATATTCTAGTTGCTCCATATCTTCACCAATACCTTCCAAATTTATTATAAATCCAATATAATCTTAATCAAAATCTGAACAGACTTTTTTTTTTTTAAGAATTGAAAGCTTATTCTAAAATTTATATGAAAATGTAAAGAATCAGAACAGCTAAAACAAATTTGAAAACATATAAATAAGATTCGGGGGACATAAACTACATGATTTCAAGAGTTATGGAGCTTTAGTAAGGCATTTTGGTATTAATGTAAAGATAGACTAATAAATCAGTGGAACTGTATAGGAAATAAAGAAATAGACCCACAAATATATGGTCACCTGATTTTTCGCAAATGTTACAAGCCAATGCAATGGAGGAAAAATAAATTTTTCAACAAATGCTTCTGGAACTTATAGGTAGTCATAGGCAAAAACAAGTGAATCTCAGTCCTGATATCATACCATGTAAAAAAACATTACTCACAAGGTATTATAGACCTAAATATAAGAGCTAAAACTAAAATCTTGAATAAAACAGGAGAAAATCATTAAGGACCTTGGCTAAGGTAAAGATTTCTTAAATATGACTGCAAAAGCAAAAACTATATTTTAAAATATCAATAATTAGACTTCATTAAATTTTATAAAAAGTAAAAATTCAGTCCACCAACTGGGAGAAAATATTTGTAAAACATATATCTGATGAAGGAGGTGTATAAGGAATATACAAATAACCCTTGACACTCAGTGAAGAGAAGATAAATGACTAAGTTTTAAAATGGGTCAAGTATTTAAATATACATGCCACCAGAGAATTTGGCAAAGAAGCACATTAACATAAATTCAACATTATTGATTATCAGGGAAATGAACATTAAAATCACAAAGAGATAGTACACAGTAAATAGAATGGGTAAAATTAAAGGCTGACCATACCAAGAGCTGGTGAGGATTTGGGGCAACTGGAAGTTCTCATACCCTGCTGGCAGGAATGCAAAGTAGAACACCACTTTGGAAAAACAATAGTTTGGTAGTTTCTTAAATAGTTAAGCATACACCTACTCTATGACTCAGCCATATCACTCAAGGAATTTACCCAAGAGAAATGAAAGCAATCATTTACAAAGAGACTTGTACACAACATTTCCTAGTGGCCTTATTTGTAATAGTCAAAAACTGTAAACAACACAGATGTCCAACAACAGGTGAGTGCATAAAAAATTGTGGTATAATCAGACAATGAGATATTACTCGACAATAAAATAAGAATGAACTTTTGTTTCAGTTGAAACATCACTGACTATTGCCCAAATGATTATTCTGTATAAAAGAAGTCAGACAAAAAAGGGTCCATTCTAGGAATACATTTGTATAAAATTCTAGAAAAAAAAACACTATAGTGACAGAAAGCAAATTAGTGACTACCTGGGGGTGGGGCTGGGGAGGGGCAGGAAGGAGGGATTTCCAATGGGTGTAAGGAAACTTTGGGGATTAACAGATATATTCATTGTCCTGATTGTGTTGATATCCGAATTTATCAAAATAGCTCTTTAAATATATGCAGTTTATTGTATGTCAATTATACCTCAATGAAAATGTAAAAACATTTTTTAATCAGTGTTTTTAGACAATTTGTCTTAACTTCTACTTATATGAGAGAGTATATTGTAATAATATGCACTGTTTAAAACTCTCTTAAATTCAACAGAGATTCTGTAATTTCCTCCTAGGGATTTTGTTTTTCTGTTGTTTATTTGTTTTGCCTTTTTTGCTTTGCTTTGTTTTAAAGAATGGGACACAGGTGGTTAGATTAAATGTCTCCTTTCTGTTATTCATTTTAAATTTTATAATTGTGATTAACTAATTGGGCAACGAATTTTCATGACTTTGAACTCCCTTGGGTATGTGGACATGAGTTTAAACCGAATTAATAAAACACTTCAATGCATTGGTTATTTGACTTGGTCTGCTCATTTACTTGATTTTGTACTTGGATAGAAGTCTTCCAAAGAGCAAATCTGAGTCTTCTTGTACATCTAGAATTGGTGAGAACAAGAAGACAGAACACGTCACCTCTCTTACCAGACGGCAGACTATTCATTTGGCATCTTGCCTGGAAAGTTGCAAACTCATTTTCATGCACATATGGCCCATAGCAGTAAGCATTCATCTTTGCCAAGACTCATTTCTCTATGGCATTCCCAAACCATGGGTATGCTATAAACCTTTTTGATGTAATGAATTGAATTTTTTTGTGTGTGTGCTTAATATTTTCAGATTGTACAATGCTTTCTCCACCATAAAAGTAACTGTGGAAATACATCAAATAGAATATCAGTACAAATTCTACAAGTGTGCTTTTCCTACTGAGGTGCATTTTATTTAGGAAATCAGGTTTGGAGATATCTAGCCTTAATGAGAGGTAGTGATAAAATTAATAAATCTCCCAATATTCCCTGAAGCCGCTGCTCTCCTTTGAAATAATGAGCATATGGTTTCATCATATTTTATTGATTTGGTCCCCTTCAGCTAAAGAAATATTTCAGTGGAATGCAAACAACTTTCACAACTTCTGCATATTTCTCAAGCCCTATATTCTTGGCAAAACAGAAAGCTGATGAGCATACAAATGAAAAGCCAAAGAGTATTTAGATTTTTTTAACCACAGATGAGACAAAAGGAAAGATGGGACCCACAAAATATCTTTATTTCTGAGATGCTTACTTAAATATTTATTAGATTTTTCAAATGAAGCAGGATGGGCTAAAATAAGTTAGTGGTATGCAGAGGACTTATAGATTCAGGAGTTGTCAGGGTTTGAGCCAGTGATGTACATACACTAAGAAGGCAGAAGGCAACCATAACTTTCTAGCAAAGTGTGACCAGAGTTGATTCAAGTAAACAGTATCAAAATTATGTAGGACTCATGGACAAAATTATGTAAGGCTAAGGTTCGATTACATGCATACGAGTAGGAGTCCATTAGAAACTATACACAAGTCCAGAAAAGATGGAAAGAGGTTACATATAAGATGTAAAAGGAAAAAATGTTCTAATCACCTCAAGATTGGGTGGGAAGCTGCACAGTGAGTGGAAAAAGAATTAGGTCAATGTCTGAGGCAACAGATAGACAGATAATATCCAAAGAAGGTGAACTGAGATGTTTTAAGATTCACTAAAAAAAAAAAAAAAAAAAATCTGTGTTTTAACCAGAGTCTTACCCATCACCCTATCAGCGGTCTCTTTTTAGGAGAGCTTATCCTTGTAGAATTATATAATTTTATGGAACACAGTTATTCTTTCAGTTAGAATTTCTCTCATTCTGCTGTCATAGGGCATGCTATGTCTTCAGAATGGAGTCTGGCTCGTGTGCTTTAACAATTAGACTGTTGATTTAAAATGTAGATTACTGGACCCCACTCTCAGAGAACAGATTTAGTAGACATGGGGTTGGGCTAAGATCTGCATTTAAATAAACTTTCCCCAAAGCCCTGGACTGAGAATTCTTCCCTTCTGCTTTCCTGCTGCATGTGGTCCTTGAGGCTCAGAGTTCTGTAGGGGGCCATTTATGACCCCCATCTTGATTAATTACCAAAAAAGAGCTATTTCCACGCACGTTATGCCAGAAGAAGCAAGAGAAATAGTAGAAATATATTTTAATGTAGGGCTAAAAGAGGGACCTGCTAAGTTTAGTGTGTTCCTCAGCCATAGCCTTCAGTGAGTCACAGTTAATCAGGTGTCTTTTGTGCAAGACTTTTTGAGGTCTTCCTTTGGCATGCCAAGCTAGCCTGTGAATCTCCAAGAGGAATGATTGCAGGCTAGCATTTCTGAAACAATTTGACCACAGGAGTCCCTTTAGGAAGAGGAATCTTGATTAATATTCTTCCAGAGCTAATATTCAATAGAATATAGTATGGAAAACACTAGTTTACTGACAAACCACTACACTTTTCTATAAATATATAGCAATAGTTAAGAAGAGATTGCTCCAGCAAGCATGACTGAACATGATTGCTAATTTACAGCAGGAGCTGGACTCAGGAAGTTGTCAAGTTCAAACAGATCAGAGAATGGCTAGTGGAACCTCAAGTAAGATTTCTAAACCATAGTACTGGATGATACCATATTAGGGAAAGACAAAAAATTGTTTATAAAATCAAAATATGTAAATGGCTCTTAAAACTCTACATCAAAAAACCCAAACAGGACTTCCCTGGTGGCACAGTGGTTAAGAATCCGCCTGCCAATGTAGGGGACACAGGTTCAAGCCCTGGTCCGGGAAGATCCCACATGTTGCAGAGCAACTAAGCCCACGTGCCACAACTACTGAAGCCCATGCACCTAGAGCCCGTGCTCCGCAACAAGAGAAGCCACCGCAGTGAGAAACCCACGCACCGCAACCAAGAGTAGCCCCCAATTGCAGCAACTAGAGAAAAGCCCGCACACAGCAACAAAGACGCAACACAGCCAAAACAAAAAAAACCAAAAAAACCCCCAAACAAATCCATTAAAACAGGGTAGAAGACCTGAATAAACATTTTTCTGAAAAAGACACAGGCACATGAAAAGATGCTCAACATCACTAATCATCAGGGAAATGCAAATCAAAACCACAATGAGATACCACCTCACACTTGTCAGAATGTCTATCATCAAAAACACCACAAATAACAAATGTTGGCAAGGATGTGGAGAAAAGGGAAACCTTGTACACTATTGTGGGAATGTAAATTGGGGCAGGCACTGTGGAAAACAGTATGGAGGTTCCTCAAAAAACTACAAATGGAAATACCATATGATCCATCAATTCCACTCCTGGGTATATATTTGAAGAAAACAAAAACATTAATTCGAAAAGATATATGCACCCCAATATCATAGCAGCATTGTTTATAATAGCCAAGATATGCAAGCAACCTAAGTGTCCATCAGCAGATGAATAAAGAAGGTGTAGTATATATACAATGAAATACTACTCAGCCATAAAAAGAATGAAATTTTGCCATTTGCAACAACAAGGATGGACTTGGAAGGTATTATGCTTAGTGAAATAGGTCAGAGAAAGACAAATTCTGTATATCACTTATATGTGGAATCTAAAAAATAAAACTAGTGAATATAACAAAAAAGAAACAGACTCACAGATATAAAGAATAAACCATGGTTACCAATGGGGAGGAGCAAGACAGGGGTAGGGGGTTAAGCATTATAAACTACTTTGTATAAAATAAATAAGCTACAAGGATACTTTGTATAGCGTAGGGAATATAGCCAGTATTTTATAGTAACGATAAATGGAGTATGACCTTTAAAAATTGTGAATCACTATGTTGTACACCTGAAACTTATGTAATATTGTAAATCGACTATACCTCAATAAAAAAATAGTTTGTTCTACTATTAACCAGTTATGATTCTCACAATATCTTAATTGCCTTGGTTCATTTGTTGTCACTATACCTCACAAAATTAACTGATTACTAATAATGTAAGATAAATCAATTATGATACTAACCTGAAAGGAAAGATATTGGACAATGAACTGTAACAGATACAATAAATCACGCTTCTGTTTTTCCATTTTACAGTGAAAAGAGGTCACATACATCATGTGAGGGCCTTGAATTAATAATTACTCTAACTGAAAGGTATGGTCAAGGTTTAGTAAAATTCCCCTACAACACAAAATGTCATCTTCATTTCCTGTATTTGTACAGGTTGTTTAAACAGGTCATATCCTCTCCTCCACAGTTCATGGAAGAATTCTGTTTTCCATTAGGTTAGAAAAAAGTCTCTGATTTCACCTCATGGTTGTTTGGCATTAACAGATCATCCAGATCATGACCCAGATGTTCTGATCTTAAACACTTTAGATCATTGCCACCACAGTTGAGAATAGCTACTGCTCTCATTGGCTTTTCAATCTGAGAACTCCATGAGGTCAACATTATTTTCCATTTTTCAAGTGAGGAAACTGGCAGAGAGAAACTTGCTCTAGTGTCACAATCAAAGCAAGTTTCTTGCAAAATTAAACTTTGAACCTAAAGCATCTGAGACACTGGTTTACCAATGACTGAGTAAAGCACAGTGCATTTCTTATGTTCTAAAAATCCTTGCTTCTTTCTAAAACAAAATATTGTAAACAAGGATCCACACTATTTTTGTTAAAAAATAAGTTTAGCTTGTATTTATGAGTCTACAGATGGCACTAGAAATTACAGTAAATAAGCAAATAGATGAGTATCTAAATATAGATAATTTGGGAACATAAAGCAACTTTTCAGATTATGAAATGCTAATTATTTACATTCTATTATACACATGACTATCATTTTTCTCATAAGGGCTCCAAATTTTATTTCTTGAAGAATTAGAACAAAAAGTACATTCACAAAACATATTATTTAGGGAGAAAAAAGGAAAAAAATCAAGACCAGAATGTAGTAAGTATGCTGTCTGTACTAATTTGTGATTGAGTTTACTCATTTAACATTAAACCAAATAAATCTCATTATAAAAGGTCTTAAAACATCTTGGGTTTTCAGGTCTTATAATCACCAAGAAAATCAAGAATTATTTACTTAAATCTTTCTATAACGTGTGTAACACAGGTTTTGTCAAATTTCAGTGAAGCAGCTCAAGATTATAAGCAGAGGATGATTTCTCTCAGTGATTAAATGGCAGTAAAACGGGTAAAGGTATTACTTCTGATTTGGAATGTGATTTTAATATTATTATTTTATATATGTCATATATACACAGACACAGACATATATACATATATGTTTGCAACATTCTGGTACAGATATTGTACTTAACCAAGATATTTCATTTCTACAGATTACTACTCATAAATGTGGAGAATAAATAATAATCTCATGTAACTTTATAAAACTAATTCTGAAATCATTCATCTTACTTTTCTCTTTATAAATTAATATAAACTATTTGGGTCCTGAGAGCATCTGGTTTAATGTGTATACATACTTAGGCAGTTAGTTGCCATCCAAAGCAGATGCAGCAGTGACAATGAAATGAAAAAAAAGAAGTAAAAGCCAATTTGCCATGTTAATACTTGCAAAAGACTGAAAAATTATTCCCTATATTTAAAAAAAAATCAACTATTTAAAATATGCACATGATAAGGAAGAAGTAGTTGAAACAACAGGTTGAAACACCTAAAACATGGAATATCTGTTTGTTATCTACAGCATATCAAAAATCAAATGATTTGCAATATTTTGATACATCTCTTGCGGGCAGAAAAAAAGTTCATCCCTGGCTGTGCATCTTATTTTGATTTAAAAGGGTTTGTAAAGTAAACCTACTTGTGAACAAAATTGTGAAGAAAGTACTTTGTTTATAAAGTATTTTGATATATAATTTCTGAATCTCACTCTAGAGTCTTGTGCCCTACAATACCCAGAACTCATGCACAGCCCAGTGTTCTCCACAGTGCAGTCCCACCAAGGGACAATCCCACGTGTGAAGATGCAGTCTTTCTAAATTACATCTTTTGACCCAAGTCTTTTCATATACCAAACTCACATGATCACTGAACACCGTTGCAAAAGGAAACAGCTTTGATGAACAAATTTATAGGAATGTGTGAGTGATTTCCAGCCTATATTTTAAGTTTTTTGGAAGTTATTTGGTAGAAAAATCAAAATGGTAACCCAAATGATTGACTCTGTAATGGTGGAAATTCAGAACTGCAAAAAGTAAGTAAAGGGGTGTTCAGGGAACCAGAGCCTTTCCTTGGATCCTTCAAATCCTATCCTAACAGAAAAGGTGACTGCAATAATTAGAGGCAACACAATATTAAAGAGCATGAGCTTTGGAATCAGACACGTTCGGATTTGAATCCAGGACACTCATTACTTGTAAGCTGGAGACTTCGGACAGGTTTCCTAATCTCTCCAAGTCTTACTTGTCTCATTGGGAAAATAAAACCTAGAAAATCCACTTGTGTTGCTTGTTATGAAGATTAGAGATAATATACGTAAAATATCTAGCATACAAGAGAAAATTAACAGATGATAGATATTATATATACACAATGAATAAAAGGTCAGTATTTGAAAGAGGCTTTAAATAATATATGTTTTGGGATTATTCATGGCTCTAGAAACATGCTTAAAGCGACATTTAAAATAGTCTCGCCATATGGTTTATTGTTTTTTCTACTCAAAGTAAAAATGCCAAATGATGCTGTAAACAGGATTAGCAAGCATTGGAATCAAGCGAAATTGGAAGAAGGAAACTTGGCAATCAAGTGCCTTAAAAATTTGAACCACATAGTAAAGAATCTGGAATAATGATGGGATTCCATCTTAAAAAAACAGAATTTGATCAAATTTAGATCTCATGTACATTTTGTCATGATATGCTCTTCTGTATTATTATCAATAACTCCAGTTTCAGTAGAAATAATGCTTATAGCTTTAAAAGAGGAAAGAATATCTTAATTGATACCTAAATTGTTTTATTAAAGTTGATTCAGATATTTAAATAATAATGGACATTTGTATATTCCATTCTATTTTATGAAGTGTTTGCATAAACGTATTTAATCCTCTCAATCAGTTTATGAAGATTCATTAGCTGAGCTAATAAATGTTCATGTAGCTGCTACGGGCAGGATTCTCTCTTTAAAGTAACTGTAGACAAATGTAAAATAGACAGCTAGTGGGAAACAGCCGCATAGCACAGGGATATCAGCTCGGTGCTTTGTGACCCCCTAGAGGGCTGGGATAGGGAGGGTGGGCAGGAGACGCAAGAGGGAGGAGATATGGGGATATATGTATATGTATAGCTGATTCACTTTGTTATAGAGAAGAAACTAACACACCATTGTAAAGCAATTATACTCCAATAAAGATGTTAAAAAAAAGATAAAGAGGAAATCTGGACACACATGGAGACACCAGGGATACGCACACAGAGGAATGATCACATGAGGACACCGTGAGAAGGAGACCATCTGCGAGCCAAGGAGAGAGGCATCAGGAGAAACCAATCCTACCAACACTTCAATCTTGGACTTCTAACCTCCAGAGCTGTGAGAAAATACATTTCTGTTGTTTAAACCACCCAGTCTGTGGTATTTTGTTATGGCAGCCCTAGGAAACGAAAATACCAACCCAGAGCCTGGAACTACACCTGGCGGATCCCAGCAGAGCCTCAGCCAACCCACAGACCCACAAAAGATAAAGATAAATGCTCAAAGTTATAAGCCAAAAAAATAAATAAGTAACTGTAGAGACCAAATCCATCCTGCCCACATCCCAGTTTTCATCAGTCAACATCTGGTTGTTACCTCCTCCCCCCTGACATGTTCCCCTTGCACATGCACCTTTCCAGCACTAAACTCTGGTACTTCACTGACCCGCCCCAGGCCTCCCAAACCACTACTCAAACTGTGACCTATATTTCCTTAAGGTGCTCCCTAACTCTTGACTTAAGTGAAATTGCTTTGACCCCTGACACTCCATTTTCTCTCGCGTTTTCTCAAGCTGCTGAAGTTCTTATTCCTCAGTAATCTTGGGGCTGAGACGTATGATCTCTGCCCCTCCTCCCATCACTAATGCCTCTGCCAAAACTTTATTTCTCTATCTTCTTAAAGAAAAGGAAGTCTCTTTGAGATGTGTTATATTCATCTACAGCACCCTCTTTCCTTCCTTGTTCTTAGCAACCTTCATGTCACCCCCTTTCATTTGTTAGCAATTTCACAGCTTGGCTTACAGAATTCCTCTGTATCCCTATATACCTCATTTCTAGCCATTGCCCTGGTGACTTAAATGTCCCCTTGAACGGCTTGTTTGATCCAATGGCCTCCAAGTGATTCAAATCATTCACCTTCAGTGACAGCCCCTCCTCTATTTGAGCTACTCTCACCATCACACCTTGGTTCTTGTCAACACGCGTTAACAACTATAAAATGAATAATCAAACATTTCACTCTGAATACCACCTACACTCTTTTCAGCGTGCTTATCTGCTTTTGTTCTTCAACAAAAAAGAGACCACCTATTGTGGTGGTCCCTCCTCTCCTTTCCTACTTAGATTTCATGGTACATCATCTCAGCAACCCTCTTGCAAAACGAAACTCATCTTCCTTCATTTTTAATTGAACACACCTGCCCAAACCCCTATCTTTAATGAACCTGTCTTCTCTAAGCCTGCACAGATTATTCTAAAACCACTGGAAAATATCTCATTAGACAATATATGAATTCTACTGTAAACTGGAATGCAACAATTTCAAATGGGCCCTCAGCATTGCCACATTTCTCTGATTCTCTGATAACTCACTTTTGCATTCTCCACAATTACCTCAAACGCTCTCTACTTGTTTTCCAAACATTGGACCACAGTTATCCTGCTTACTCTTAGCAAGTGACCTTGACTTCTACTTTATTTTTCTAATTTATTTTTATTTTTTAAATTTTTTTGTGGTACGCGGGCCTCTCACTGTTGTGGCCTCTCCCGTTGCGGAGCACAGGCTCCAGACGCGCAGGCTCAGCGGCCATGGCTCACGGGCCCAGCCGCTCCGTGGCATGTGGGATCTTCCCGGACCGGGGCACGAACCCATGTCCCCTGCACCGGCAGGTGGACTCTCAACCACTGCGCCACCAGGGAAGCCCTTGACTTCTATTTTAGAGTAAAAAATAAAAACTTTCGGCTACTGCCCCACGGTTGTCCTCTTGAAAACCAAACTTTCAGGAGACATCGTTTACCTCTTCTCATTCCTCTTACGCACTGCTCCTGTCCGGCTTACTTTCTCCTCTTTGCTCCACAGCAACTCCTTCTAAGGATTTCAATGACTGCCGTGTCACTACATGCAGCTGACATTCCTCAGTCCTTATTTTGACGCTCGTGAACTCCTCTTTCTTCAAACACTTGTGCCTCAGTTTCTGTGACATAATACTCTTCTGGATTTTCTCCTTAATTCTATGTACTTTATTAGATCCTACGCTTTTTCTCCCCCATTAATGTTGGAAGATGGACTTTCTCCAGGTTGCTTCCCAGACCCTCATGCCCTCATTCTTCTTCACACTGCCTCCCTCACACCAAAAGCAAGTAATTATCTTCTATATGCAGAGGAATCAAAACTCAATATGTTAGCTCCAGAGAGCATTTATGATAGTTTCTCTGTCATATATATATATACATAGATATATAAATTTATATATATTCATAAAAGTGTATATATATAAATATACATATATTTACATATATAGAATCCACATATGTGTGGATTCCCTGACCTACTGATTCACAGCCTTTATCCGAACATTCTAGGACAGTGTACGCTATTTTTATCTTCACTTATAATTTATGAGAGGGAAACCAAGATGGAGTCAGTATTGCTAAAAGAGCTCTCTAAAAACAGAGCCAGGAGGCTAATGAGGAAGTGTGACGTATGCACGTCTCAGCCTGGATGGAATCTGAATTTTGACCACTTACTGTCTTACTGCAGGCATCCAGAACGTCTGCCCAGTGTTCCAAGAACTCAAGATACTTATTGGACCCTTACTCTAAAATAACTCATGATAGCCTATCCCTTAAGAACAAATATTTCTGTTTTTGTGTCTGAGTCAGTCATAATTCTTGCCAGACAATATTGTGGCTTTTGCCTTTATAAGCCCCTGACTCTTTCTCATCCCTGGAACACCCTTTCAGTTTTACCCAAATCCATATCTCCCAAATTGCAGTTCCTAAGACCCCAAATACTCTTTTCTTATTTGCAGCCTTCTTTTACCCCATATCTTGGATGAACCTATTTCAGACTCCCTGGATTTCACAAGCAGGCTCACAGAATGTAACTTTGGTTGCTGTCTGGCAATTTCCTTCTTATCTTTTCCTACTATGGTTCAGTCTTCCTGACATATACCTCTGGAGACTGTCATGGGAGCTCACCTAGGACAAGGAGCATGTAAAGCAAAAATATTTTAATAATAAAATCTTATTAATTAGGGCTGTTGAAACAATACTTACTATGGTAAGAAGTAAAAGATAAGGAGGTTAGAGGTGCAAAAAAGTTAATATACAGGAACCTCAATTAAATAGAGTCAGGAGGCCCGATGGGGAGCTCTCACACCCTGTGACATTAACAGAGCCCAAACGGGAAGAAGAAAGACTCCTTTTTCTTTCCTGGCAAGGATTCAACCAATGAAAAGCCATGGACTCCGTTTACTATAACGCTCCCAGCTTCCTTTTCTTCTCTATAAAAGTGTTCTCCTTCCCTCACTGAGCAGGGACTTGCACATGGCTCGCCATGGTTGCAGACCCCAAATTGCAATTCTCTGCTGATCTTCAATAAATCCATCTTTGTTGGAGAAATATCTGGCAGTCTATTTGTTCTAGGTCAACAGAGTCAAACCTTAGCGAGGCTTGACAAGGAGAAACGAGAAAAGACTATGAGCCAAGGAAAACCAAAAGAAAGAACAAGTGCCTATTGCATCTTATTTTATTTTAGACAGAAACTGTCATATAACGCAACCTGGTTTTTTGTTTCTGATTTTTATTAGTGACTCTCCCTTTAACCACTATACACTTAGCAGAATGGAAAAACCCAGGACACTGACAACACCAAGTGCCGGCAAGGATGCGGAGCAACAGAAACTCTCATTCGTTGCTAGTGAGAATGCAAAATGGTACAACCTCTTTGGAAGAGAGTTTGGCAGTTTCTTACAAAACTGAACACACTCTTACCATGTGATGTAGTAATCATGCTCCCTGATGTTTAACCAAATGAGTTTGAATACTTGTGTTTACGGAAAAACCTGCACACAGATGTTTACAGCAGCTTTGTTCGTAATTGCCAAACTTGGAAGCAACCAAGATGTCCTTCAGTAGGTGAATGAATAAATAAAGGGTGGTATATCCAGGCTATGGAATATTATTCAGCACTTAAAAGAAACAGGCTATCAAGCCATGAAAAGACTTGGAGAAGCCTTAAATACACATTCCTAAGTGAAGGATCTGAAAAGCCTACATACTGTGTTATTCCAACTATATGGCATTCTGGAAAAGGCTAAACTATGGAGTTAGTAAAAAGATCAGTGGTTGCCAGGGAGTAAGGTGAGGGCAGGGATGAACAGGCAAAACAGAGGATTTTTAGGGCAGTGAAAATATTCTGTATGGTACTATAATGACGGGCACATGTGATTATACATTTGTCCAAACCCATAAAATATACGAAAGCAAGAGTGAACCCTAATGGATATTAAGTTAACTATTAACACATTGTGATGTGTCAGTGTAAGTTCATCAATTGTAAGAAATGTACCACTCTACATATACACAATGGAATACTACTCTGCCATAAAAAAGAAGGAAATAATGCCATTTCCAGCAACATGGATGCAACTAGAGATTGTCATACTAAGTAAGTCAGAAAAAAAAATACCATATAATATCATTTATATGTGGAATCTAAAATATGGCACAAATGAACTTATCTATGAAACAGGAACAGACTCACAGACATAGAGAACAGACCTGTGGTTGCCAAGGGGGAGGGAAGGACTGCGAGTTTGGGGTTAGCAGATGCAAACTATTACATATAGAATGGATAAACAACAAAGTCCTACTGTACAGCGCAGGGAACTATATTCAATATCCTGGGATAAACCATAATAGAAAAGAAAATAAAAAAGAATTATATATGTGTATAACTGAGTCACTTTGCTGTACAGCAGAAATTAACACAACACTGTAAATCAACTCAACTTCAATAAAAGAAATAAATGTACAACTCTGGTGAGAGATCTGTTAATGTAAGAGGCTATGCATGTGTGCAGGCAGGGGATATATGGGAGATCTCTGTGCCTTCCTCTCAATTTTGCTGTGAACCTAAAACTCTAAAAAAACTACAACAAAACTCACCCTTTAGACATAGATCTATCACATGACTCTGTTCCAGAAGGTTGTGCTCACTCAGCTGCTTCTCTTCACAAACCCTCAAGGAGAAGAGTTTAGCTTGGTTCCCCCTTAGCCAGTCACTTTCTGGAAATACTCCCATCATCTTTACTAAAGCTTCTACATATTGACAAGTTCCAAATAGCCCCACCAGACCGCATATGAATATAATTTCAAGTTTACAAAAGAGAAGACCAAACCAGAAGTTATAATTTGATGTGTAATACAGTTACTGAGCTTCTAATGGTGAAGAAAGTTTTCAAACCAGGCCTTTTGGTGAAAAATGGCATGATTTTACTGTTTCCTAATTCTGTTATGGTGGATCGTGTCCCAATCATTGATTTTAAAAAATTGTCGAGGTTAAAAAGGAAAAGAAGAGCTAAGTTTATTAAGGCATTTCCTGAAAGCCTAGTCGCATGGGTTGACCCAAGAAAATAGACCACAAACTAGCTAATTACACCATTCAAATGAGAAAGCTAAAGTTTTCTGGAGAGAGATAACCTGCTTCCAGCAGGGTTAGTCCTTGTCAGAAAATCAAGAGGTGCTCTTTCATCAAAGACATAGATGGCTAGTCCACAAATAAGAGGGCTAAAAGAAAATAAATTTTGCACAATAGAAGTTAAACACATTTGGTTTAAAGTGATATACATTTAAAGTAAAAAATACCTCTTTCCAAGCAAAAGATATATGGAGGAAAAGGTGTAAGGACTATAGGGATCCTTTGATTACAAAAGACCAGACATATAGTAGAAAATGAACAAAATGTTTAATTTTAGAAATTAACCCTTTTATTTAATTAAGGCATAACAATAAATATCTCGTAAGGGAAGCCATTTCCTTAAAACTCTAGGAAAATATACTAAAATATATTGGTTCAAGCCCTTTCTAAATTACCAGACCAGGGCCATGTAAAAGCTCAATAAGGACAAAATTTGCTAAATGTTGATAAGTTATTTTACAGGATGATGGTTTCTAGCAATATTTAAATGAATAAAAAACACATAGGTACCCTGTTAAATAAACTTTACATATTTTATTATTATTTAATCAACTTAGGTTTCTACAAAGATCTGAGCATAAAATCAAGCAATTCAACCTGATACTTTTTCTCACTTTCCTAAGTTGTGTTCCACATGATGTCTTATGTTAATAGAGGCCTAAATAAACAACCTCCCCAACACACACGTGCATGCATGTAGGAGTCCACAGTGAAACAAGCATGGAAACTGGTGTGTATGTTATCCCCTTCCTGATATGCACAATAAACATGATTAGTTTAATAGCTCAAAGAAGTTCTACAGTATGAGTCATGGAGTGTAACTTTTAAGTCATCAGTCACCAAATACAGGTGACACTTGAACAACATGGTTTGAGCGGTGAAGGTCCACTTACATGTGGTCTTTTTTCAATAAATACATACTAGAGTACCACACAATCCATGGTTGGATGAATCTGTAAATGCAGAACCTCGGGATACAGAGAGCCACTGGAAAATTACATACAGATTTTTCTACTGTGCGACTTGTAATTTTGACTACAGACCCTTTGTCATAAACACATATTGACATTTTGCATACGGTACCAGTGACTTTTGGAAGATAATTAGTGAAACAAAAGAGCTCCAATGCATCCTGCAATCCCAGAATGAACATCACTTCCCCCACCACAAAGAAGAGCCAAACCGGGTCAAAGCCACCGAGTTCGGTGATGGAAGAGATGTCGGCCAGAACTCCTTTTTCATTCCCCATCCACAGTCCAATTCCAAGAAATGCTATTTCCAAAATCCAAAATATGACACTGAAGCCAAATATGAAATATTTGATGCTACCACTGGCTTCAGGACCCCTAAAATGCTTCCTGGATATCCTCTAAGTTCATGAAATTTGAGCTTCAAAAAAATATAGTTTAAAAATACTCATGAATGGCTTTAAAAAACTTTCCTGAGTTTACTGGGAGAAAAATATGACTGACCACTTCTATATAGCATAGGCTGTCTGAGAATGATGCAAGTTTGCTTCCTAAAGTAGCTGACCAACTTCCATAGAATGTATGTTTGGTGATGAGTAAATATACACATACATAGGCAAAATTACATCAGATCATGAGTGTGATTAAACTTGTAATCTTATTTGTGGAATCAATCATTTCCAAAGTTACTTAATTACTAAGTTTTTGTTATGGACTGATGTGTTCCCTCCCACCCAAATTCATATGTTGAAGGCCTAATTCTCGATGTAATTGTATCAAGAGGTGGGGTTCTAGGAAGTAATTAGATTTAGATGAGCTTATGAAGGTAGGGTCCTCATGATGGGATTAGTACCCTTATAAGAGATCAAAGAGCTTGCTCTCTTTCCGCTGTGTAGCAATGTGAGGGTATAGCAAGAAGGCAGCTGTCTGCAAGCCAGGAAGTAGGTCCTCACCAGAACTCGACCATATCATCACCCTGATCTCTGACTACCCGGCCTCCCAAACTCTGAGAGATATATGTCTGTTGTTTAAGCTACCAGGTTATAGTATTTTGTTAGATCAGCATGAGCTGACTAAAACAGTTTTCATCTCCCTTTGTTTGAAGACAATTTCTCTGCTTTACAACCAGCTTTTTTCATCAATTGCCTATGTGTGTATGAGACTGGTTATTAAAGAAGGTCATATTAATAAGCTTCAATGTCCATCAATACTCATCTGACTCACATAGTAGAAAATGTTGGAAAGAAGTTGTTCAACATGGATAAAAAAAACTAATCACTTCACAACTGAATGAAAATGCTACCAGTTTAAAATTTTCTGTTGGGTGCCTGTTGCGTTTTTCTTTTTCTTTCAAAGTCCCAAACTTAACTAGTAAAAACAATATTTTAGGTGTCAGTCTCTTCAATATTCGATATATTGGATTTCTCTTCATGAAGGAGACACATTATCAGCATAAAGACAGGATTTACTGTCCATGGCTTATTTTTTCCTCCAGAGAAATAAACTATTTTTTATGTAGTAAGTTTCACAAACAGAAAAGAGCAGATTCCAGCAGGATGTTCCATTCAAAATACTGAATTGTACAAATACTGGGATGAGAAATGGAGAGCAGTGCAAGGGCCATGTCCGCTGTACTAAATTCCACATAATAAATCCTCTCAAAAGAAATACCACTGTAAGGACAGAAAATTTCAGTTAGAAAGGCATAGTTTTAAGATGTGACATCAAAGATGTTAATATAGAAGGTCTCAATTTCAGTCAGTCAGTCAAACCTGGGATTTTTAAGTTTTGTTAAAGTAGAGGACTAAAATGTTCACCATTTTGAATGTATGTTTAAGAAAAAAAGAATCACTGTGAATGAAAACTAGTTGAAAATTTATCAGGAAAAGTGTTAATTTATAAAATTTCAATACATTTATTTATCGTGGAAGCTTAAGCTTCATGCATTTGTGTTTAAAGATGGAATATTTCTATTCACATTGACACTTAAGATAGACGAAATAAACTTAATAAGGATACAATGCCATTGAATCTGAGAGAAGGATAATCTAGCACCTGTAATCTTAGTAAAATAAAAGGAAAATAAAAGTCTAGTGATATGAATTCTTACACCTAGTAAATTTAAACTACAAAAATGGGATTTGGTGATTAAAATTCTGAGTAAAATTTTACTCAGAATTTTAATCTGAGTAAAAGTGTTGGAAGCTAGACAAGTATGGCAATTAGGATGCTTTGATTGCAAGTAACGGAAAACTGCCATTTAAATAGCCTCAACTGGACTTTATTTGAAATTTTACTCATTTACTTAATAAGATTCTCACTTAACAAGAAGCTCAGGGAAAGACAGGAAAGGACAACTCCAGGGCTGGTGTCTTCAGTGACATGATAAGAAAATTAATGACTTAGTTATTCCCGTATCTCTGTCTCTAACCCCCATCCCCACATTTATTGGCTTTACTCTTTGGTGTACCCACAGTTCCAGATATCACACCCAGGCATGGTAATGATGGCCATCGTCAAAAGATATAAACTCTGTATCTTCATTTTAAAGAGTGAAGAAATCTTTTCTAAGTGTTCCCTCAATAAGTTTTCTTCATGCACCATTGGCTAGAAATAACTACCATGATTAGCTTAGACAAATTGGGACTTGCTTGCTCTTACTAGAGATGGGTCAGACTCCCTGAGTGCAAAGGAGGATGGAAATCTGAACAAAATCAAGTCTTTTGGGGAGAGGTCAGGGGATGAAGAGAGGTGAGGTAGGGAATGAATTTTCATAGGCCACAGCAAGTGTAGGTTATAACACCATCTACTGTTTTAAATAAGATAAATAATTTCCCAGGATGCTTTGCATTATAATTATGAAAACAATTGTCTAGATGAAATATAGTGATAGACATTAGAAAAGTATTTTTTGCTTTCCTACCATTTGCCAAGACTCTGCTAGAAACTAGGAATAAAATGTTCTTTCAGTTCTGAGTATATAGATGTTAAGGTTATCATTACAATATAATTTTGCTACTTACACTCTAAATGATTTTGCTTTCAGTTTGTAGTCCATTAAATATTAATTAAAAAAAAATTACAGCATAAGACTATTGCTTTTCCTGGTCCTGAGATACCAGGACACTTTCTGCAGAGGATTCCTATAAAGAGGACCCTGTGTGATTTAGGGGGCAGAGTCAACAACTGAACTCTCCAGTACCTGAAACAGGAAGTCTCATATAATTATTTTATAAAATACGCTTCACCGTGGCCAGTGGCAAATGACAATTTATACATACACACACACACACACACACACACACACACACACACACACACACCTCTAAAGAGGGCCAAAACAACGTGGACAGTCAGGCAGAACAGCTATCAGAGTCTTGTTTCCTAAACAAACAGTGGAGTGTTAACAGGTTCCAAAAAGATCAGGAAATGTTGAGGTAAATTTCAGCAAAGCAAGTGTCTCTACTTAAGGACGTCTTAGAGCCTTCAATATGCTATAATAATATGGCATATTAATAAAATATATATTATATCCCGAGCTATACTATATCCTGAGATAAGAAATGGAGTAGGGGCCTGAGGCTTCAAAGGGGAGGAGGGCAATTCACAGGAAGATAAGAAGAACAGATGCTTGGTAATTAGCTGTTTGCTCTGCCACGCAGATAAGTCTTTCAGATAAAAGTAGTCATCTCTGGTAGTTGCTCAATTTCTGGACCAGGACCCCTAGTTAAATTCTTACAGGCTTAAGGGAGAGGTAAAAGTTTTTCCTGAATCTGCTGGTTCTCAAGTGCCTTCAGCTCAAAATAATCCACATGCCAAAGTGGCACATTTAGGGGTTGCATATTCTGCTCCCCTTTGATAGAAATGACACTTAACATATTATACCCCCAAATTGAAAAAGTAGTGATCCTGCTACTGAGAGACAAAAGGAAAGATAAAAGTTGTACAAAAGGTGCCCTGTATATTAAATATTTATTGTTTGTTCCTATAAGGGCTCTTGGAAAAAAGCAAAAAGTGATAAAAACATAAACACATAGTTGCACATAGAAAAAAAGCAAAGTAAAATGAATATTCAAGACTTTGCTATCCCTCCCAGCTTTGTAAAAGTATCCAGTATATTACTTTATAGAATTAAAAAAGAAATACAGTTGGGTTAGATGTTTTGCTATTGATCATATTAATATTCAACATGCTAACATTTGCAGTATTGAATTATAGAGGAATAAAATAGGCTGTCTTTATATGATTTAGAGGCACTAAAGTGTCAAATAACAAGGATGTATTTAAAACAGATTTTTTGTTAGTTTTAATCTTGAAAGTAGCTATGAACTGTGCCTTGGAGCATTTAACAATATTTAATCTGTGAAAACATGGCAAATGGTAAATCCTTAAATAGCTTGGAAGGGAACGTATGCTCTATAAGAGATAAGTGTAAATATGTATATTCTGAGTTGTATTCCATTTTTAACCCCAAGCCCTTTAGGGTGAAGTACAGTTTGAATTTTAAGCATGTGTTCAGCTTATTGCAGCAAATTCTCATGCTTCCACGATGATTACTTCTTACAGGCATTTTTTGCAAGAAAAAGAACCCCAATCCTTGTTATCACATTAAATTGCCTGATGAAGAACTGCCAACTTCTTGTCAATTGCGCCTTCACTTCTTCCTCTCACATTAGCTTCTCAAAGAACTGTTTGAAGTTTGCTCCATATCAATCTGTTTTGTACCAAGCTATTCTATGTTAGTATTTGCTATATATATTGACATATGGTATCTTCTGTGCATGGGATACCCTATGTTGCGTGCCTTGATAACGTCACAATGTGAATACACTGATGGTGATTCAATTTTTATTAAGAGATATGGCTGAGTACTTTCCATAGGGTGATGATAATTTACATGGTTCTGTCTATAAACATCTCACTATACTATATTGAGGAATTTGGGGTTTCTTTGTCCAGGTTTATTGAGATATAAGTGATACACAGCTCTGTATAAACTTAATGCATATGGCATAATGATTTGACTTGCATACATCATGAAATGATGACCACAGTAAGTTCAGTGAACATCCATCATCTTCATATAGATACAAAATAAAGGAGAAAGAAAAATCCTTTCCTTTGTGATGAGAACTCTTAAGGTTTACTCTCTTTTTATTTTATAATTTATTTTATTTTATTTATTCTATTTTATTTTTTTTTTGCGGTACGTGGGCCTCTCACTGTTGTGGCCTCTCCCATTGTGAAGCACAGGCTCCGGACGCGCAGGCTCAGCAGCCATGGCTCATGGGCCCAGCCGCTCCGCGGCATGTGGGATCCTCCCGGACTGGGGCACGAACCTGTGTCCCCTGCATCGGCAGGCGGACTCTCAACCACTGCGCCACCAGGGAAGCCCAAGGTTTACTCTCTTAACAACTTTCATATTTAACCTACAAGACTATTAATTATATTAATTATGTTGTATATTACATCCCTAGTACTTATTTATCTTATAACTGGAAGTTTGGATCTTTTGACTACCTTGGTCACCATTCAAAGATATTATATTATTACTGACTATATTCCCCACACTGTACATTTCATCCCTGTGACTCATTTATTTTGTAACTGGAAGTTTAGGATTATTGTATTTTTAAATATGATTTTTTTGCTCTCTTTTGAGGAGTCTAAATGGCAGCTATTCAATACTGAAACTGGGTCATCAGTAGCCATCTACAATTTGGCAGAAAATACGTTTAAAAATTAATCTAAGAGTATGGTGTGAATCTATTAATATAAATAATACTATTGATAGTTTCCAATTTAGGACTTTTTCCTCATAAGAGTAAACTCATAAATAAATAACGTTTGTAGGAAAAAGTAAATTTCTCTTGCCATTGTTATATGTATATACATATATTTTAGCAAACTGAAACCAAATTCTGTTGACCTTTTTCAACTTCACCTGAGCATAAACTTTCTTATCAATTCTTTTAAACATTGTACACAGATTTTTTTTTTTGAGAGTGTGTTGTACACATCTGACTTGGAAATTAAAATACAGTATCTTGCAGCTTAAAGTCACCTTGAGCTTTGAATGGAAACAAAATAATCTGTGACATCTCTTCCTGAGATAACCAAGATGATGTAAAATACTAACTAAGTTAAAACGAGTGCCTGACCCTCTCCCTCCTGGCTCTAATATTTTGGTAAACTTCATAAATGTTATCTGGTTTTCCTCACCAAAGTTCAATGTGTACTTTGGCATAGGAGGCAAACTATAACACAAACTTCCTTGATTGATGGGGAAAAAAAGAACTTTCCATGAGAAGGGAAATTTTGCAAAACTTTGATCAAGAAAAACTATATATCTGTCATATATGTATCTGTCCCTATCCCCATTTATCTAATGACCAATCACAGAATACTGGCTACAGTAAATTGTCACGGTGTGTTTGGGGTTATCTAACAGACACAAAATTTGCTTTGTGGGACTCTGGTGGAGGTACACCTCAAAGATATAAACAGAAATTTTTGAGAGATTTTAAGGAACTGGGAGAGAATCATGGTTGGAAAGAGACATGCTCTCTTAAAACTCCACGGACAGGAAAAATACCACATTACTAAGGATTAACACTTATTGTTAATTGAGTTGCTTCTCACTCAGATATTCTCTGGGCTTAGAGACTATGGCATTAAAAAAAAAAATCAGTATGTTTAATAATTCTCAAGGACACATTTAGGTCGACTAACAGAAGTAAAATGGACAGTTCTCTAGGTACTAATGGTCCGGTCATTCAATCAGGGAACACACTGGTAGCGTGCAAAAATTGCACAGCTAGCCTCTGGAACCTCACCCCCAGCACTGCAATGCCCCAATGCTTTATTCTCCCTAGACGGTGATTTGGTAAGAGCATGGTCTTATTACAGTACATGGTCTTATTACAGAATGTCTCCTCAGAGGAGGATGGAATGATATCTACTCGTAAGATTACACAAACTGCTCCAGCCTAGAACATTGACCTTGGTGCTGAGCACTGTCTTTCTCATCACTTTTATCTCATCTTCCAGGTAAGGAAGAGTGACTCATCGTTTTAGCTCTTAAAGTCCTACGTCCCAGGAAACTTCTCAGTGCAGACAAACAAATCTATCTATCACCCTGACCTGTCTGCTAAGCTCTAGCCTTGCTTTTCTGTCTTTCATACCTTAGGCCCTAAATGCTCAAGCAGTATTTCATACTCAAAAATCCACAATTTATTAGAATAATAATAGCTAACTGATATTTAGTATGAGCTATATGCCAAGCACAATTTTGAGCATTTTTACATTATTATTAATAGCTACTTTAATCCTTAGAGTTTCAAAACAGTCTTGTAAGTACTTACTCTCTTTCAAAGATGAGAAGAAGAGGCATGGAATAAAAAACAATAACTTGCATCAGGTTGCAGGGTGGGAAACAAAGTCTGGCTCTAGAATCCTCTGACTTAGTCACCTCATGGTACTCTTCCTTGTACCTTTGACAACAATAAGCTTCTCTTCCAGTTTTTTTTTTTTTTTTTTTTTTTTTTGCAGTACGCAGGCCTCTCACTGCTGTGGCCTCTCCCGTTGCGGAGCACAGGCTCCGGACGCGCAGGCTCAGCGGCCATGGCTCACGGGCCCAGCCGCTCCGCTGCATGTGGGATCTTCCCGGACCGGGGCACGAACCCGTGTCCCCTGCATCGGCAGGTGGACTCTCAACCACTGCACCACCAGGGAAGCCCTCTTCCAGGTTTTAGTAATATTACTTACACATGATTATGATGACATAACTGTTTTCTTTTGCTACATTTATGATTATTTATGTGTGTGTATGAGGTTTTATAAGTGTGTGTTCATTTTGGTTGTTTTCTTTTGTTATTTTGTTTTACATTTAAACCTTTGCTCCAACTAGAATTTGTTCTTGTACAGGGCAAAGCAGACATTCAGTTTTGTTTTGTTTTCTTTCCCTCAAATGTCTCTCCAAGTCGACCCAAGACAATATGTAGAAAATATTCCCTCCATTGATTTGAAATACAGCCTTCATAATAAACTAAATTTCCTCTGATTCCCAATTAATTTTCTTAGGTTTTCCTGTAATACACTTAGGTCTATTACAAATAATAATATTTATTCACTGGTGTCAGCCTCTCTTTTGATCTCCAATTCATACATTCAGTGACACCCTTGAATAAAGTCACCTAGAAGTGAATTTAGAGAGCAGGAGAGAAATGTTCTGGAGTCTTCACTCCTTCCAACATTCAGAGATAGGGAAGAGGAAGCCTACCCAGCAAAGGAGATGAAGGGACCCAATAAATCCAGAGGAGGACCAAGCATGCAGTTATCTGAAAGCCAAGTCAAGAAATTCCTTCAAGGAGTATGTAGTAAATCCGCCACGTCAGAAGCACGTTAAATGTTGCCACTAACATTTTAGATGAAGATGTGTTCCACTCTTATCATTCAGAGTATTAGTGAGGGGCATCAAATTAAGATGGAGATATTATATCTCTGGCAGGAAATCTATTGGGTATTTTCCAAGAAACTTCCATTTAGAAGACTCCTTGGAATATACAGTAAGAATAGAAGTCACAACCTTGAACACTGGTACATTATCCCCTCTGTAATTTGCTCTGAATAACTTCATGATATAAGGAGCCAAGTGTTTCAGACCATTTGAAAGAATCGATCTCTTTTGTGCTTAGAGACAGGATCCTCTCACAGATGATGCTAAATTAAAGAATATGCAATATTCTAACACCATCTTTATTGCCTAAAAAATAATGTTAACACTCCTTATATTTTTCATCCAAGGTGATCTGGCTCTTTTCATCTTCCATATCTTCACTTTTACATATTTTTTCTTTCCACCTTTCTTATATTCTATACCCAGCCACACTGATTTTTTAAAATTAGTTGTAGTTCCGTAAAACAGTATGTGTTCTTTTGTTCCCTTTGTACACACTTTCCTTTCAAAAATTTTCTAATAAGTTTGCTTTGAGAATTTAATGTCCCCAAAGGTACATGGCGTAACATGTAGTAAGTCCAGATCATATACCAACTCCTCTGTTTTGCTTCCTCTTACCTTCCAATATCTTTCAGTACAAATTCAATTACTGCTTTTTCTATATAATTTCTGTGCTCATAGGAAAATTAGTAAAACTCATTATGTCTCCCAGGCAGCAGGTGGCAGAGTTAGGAGGTCTGTCTAGTTCTAAATCTCATACTTTTTCCACTGCTGGAAGTGAATTTTCTCCACTTAATTCACATACTCTCTAATTTGTTTCTAGACCAAGAGGACCCATATCATTCAGAAACAAAGATCACCACTATTTTATCCCCGCCTCCTTTTTAGTGGATAAATGACTAGAAGTGTAAAAGTTCTGGAGACTAGATGCTTTGACAAGTCCCTTTCATACAAATAAGAACGATATCAGGAAATAGTCTTCCTAGAAACTTCAATGACTTTTTACTTTTTGAGAAATTACATAAATCTTAAAGAAACTAACTTTTATTTGAATCAAAGAAGGGAAGTATGTAATTAGACAAGCTGCCTTATTCTAGATTTCAAAAAACAGGAGTCAGGAAACAGCCCCATAACTAGATTTAGGAAATTTGTTAAAAATAAAACAAAATAAGGGCATATATAACTAAATGATACCAAACCTAACATGACTCGTGAAGGTTTGTCACACAGATCCCAAACTTATTACAGACAACAACATCAATTTTAGGTAACCGTCTGTCTCAGTGGTCTCATTTTGCAGGGGTATTTTATGCACAAATAATACGTGCAGGCTTGATCATTCCTCAAACCCCAACCCCCATACCTTGGTAACATAGTGTTTCACTTCATTTAAAACTATTTACTCACATTAAAAGTTTTATTTTAATTCCAATATGTTATAAATAGTCTAGTCCTTTTACCAGTTTCTAATACAATTTTACAATTCTCTTGGCAGGTTGATAATAGTTGCCTACAAATTTGAAGCATCAGTAAAGAAAGTTGCATTTACCTCATTCATCTGAGAGATTATGCTATTAATTCATGGGCTGTATTTGGTGTTCTGATTTAAGGGGTAATGCAAAGGTAATGTTGGGAAAGTAAGACGAATCTGCTGCTAGTATATTTTAAAATGAAGGGCTAAGTAACTTCAGTAACTGCTCATTTATTCAGATAACTGCTTAAACTGATCTTTATTTCCTTTAATTTCATGAAGTCATCATTAAACATGGAGCAAAGACACCAACTGTTTATAATTAGATACATTTGGCCACATCTAATGGCCAGGAGAAAAGAAAAATATATATGTTTGTGGAATTGTTGCACTAAAAGATTGAATGTTTCTGATTGAATCCTGGGTTTTAGCATCTGTTACTGGAATATCCTTTTTCTTGTCAACCTGAATTTGAGATTCATGAATGAGAGTTTTACTTAATCTTCTATTCATAAAATCTGGTACCACAGTGCCTGGCACAAAGGAGACATTTTTCTTGAAAGAATAAACTTGTAATCTAAATATGCATATGAAATTTGACTGATGATGATCGCAGCCAACGTATTTTAAGGAGGACCAGTAGGAGGGGGCGAAGGAATCTGATAGGGCTCACGTATGCATTGATTCATCAGATTTACAGAAATGGGCTTAATATCCTGGGTACCAGTTCTTTCTGTACCAGCAACATGTCATTTTCTGGATACTGTATCTAACTGTTTGTTTTTATTAAGAAATGGAATGAAAATTAGGTTTTTAAAAGAACCACTTATGGGCTTCCCTGGTGGCGCAGTGGTTGAGAGTCCGCCTGCCGACGCAGGGGACGCAGGTTCGTGCCCCGGTCCGGGAAGATCCCACGTGCCGCGGAGTGGCTGGGCCCGTGAGCCATGGCCGCTAAGCCTACGCGTCCGGGAGAGGCCACAACAGTGAGAGGCCTGCGTACCGCAAAAAAAAAAAAAAAAAAAAAAAAAAGAACCACTTATCTCCTAAATCAACTGAGTCCGGTCTTTTGTTATATATTAGTTCTCCACTGTTATTTCAGAGATTTTTTTTCACATTTGGACAAAAACACCACAATGCTATTGATAAAGTTTCACAATATAAAATCATTTTATGATTTAGTTAAAGTACTGCCCTCTGTGCCATAAGAATTAGAGTTGGGTAGCTGCCTGCCACTCTTCTAAGCCTGCAGCATCAAGTCACTGTAACTAGACTGAGCTTGTTAAGCTATGTCCGGCTCCAACTGTCCCTCAGCTGTCAGTGATAATCCTTGTTTGTCCTTTCCTATTAGTGTCAATAGCTCACATCCTAGTGACCCAAATATTAAATGCAGATATACACAAATCACCACATTTGGTCACTTGAGAAAGCCAACAGATTGCTCTCTCTTGGTATACCAGTATTTAATAGGCTGACATGTTCTTTGAGTGTTATGCTGAGACAGATTCTACACTTCACTGGTTGAACCTATGAAATTGCCATTAAAAATAATATTACCAATAGTTTTTCTGCCCTTAACAGTAGATGTGTGAAATGAGACAATCCAAAAGTTATTACAGGGACAAGTAAAACGCTATTGGTGTCATAATAGGTATAAGGTGGCATGGGGATTAGGGGAGAACATCACATATTTTTGTTGTTGTGGTTGACTAGGGAAGGGTAATATTACATTTAGTTGGGCCTTAAAGGTTGGGTTGAATTCAGAGGTAGAAATTTAGAAAGATATATTTTATGGAAGTAACTTGTATGTCACATATTGAAGTATTGATTAGATGATTGAAATTTTATTCTCCCTGGATAAAGAGGGATAATGGTTTTACTACTGTTTACAAAACATTCCTACACATTTGGGGAAATTATGGAATCCATTGCTTAAATTATTAATTTTCTCAGGTGGTTCAGTTAAGGAAACTAATAACTTTGAACCGAGTAGTTTTCTAGTGGCTTTACAATCCAAACTTAATCATTTCCTTCTTTTCTGCCTATATTTATACTGTTTAATTGTTCCAAATCAAGATGGTTAGGAGAGAAACAGAAGGATAATTTCCATTCAGTCAGTTTTGCTATTTGTTAGCTCGGGTAAATGTTCTGGTACAGAAGGTGATAGGAAGTAATGATCTTCGGTAATTGTCTATGGATAATGTTAAGTGGCACAATGCCGCATTCGACAGCAGAATGTTGCATCTGTGGCTGTTTCTGGGACTCCAGGGTTATATTTCTATATCAAAAATAGCTTTATGTGAGCTCCACGGGTTAAAGAGTCCATATACACATCTGTATATGTTAATTATCCATGCTGCAAACTTCCTGCTTTACAGTGGATAGATGAGAGCGATTTTAAAATCTATATTTATGTTCCCAAATCAGACTTTCCTTCGAAAAAAATTAGCAGTGCTCATAGCATCCAACAATGAAGAAGTTTGCTTTTGTCCTTTAAGTACAACTTTAAAGTTTCCTGATGTTTTGAGTTTATCTTTTGGCTGTTTGCAATTTGATCACAGGGTCAAAGTGTGTTCCAAGTGGATGTGTTCTGTACCAACTGATTGAATATTCAGAATCCTTTACTGCTTAAGGACAAGGAGAGAAGGGTTTAAAGATGCCATTTTCCCCCAGTTTATCTATTACATTGATAAAAATGTTAGTCTAAGTTCTAGTAGGGTTATTCACGGGACTTGACAAATTGATTTTTAAATTGATCTTAAAGACCAAAGTGCTAAAATTAGCCAAGACTTCTGTGAAGAAGGAAATAGGAGGAGAAAGGATTTGCCCTATAAAATAGACTGCCTATAAAGTGATAGTTCTTGAAAGCATGTATTACTGGCGCAGTACTAGACAAACTGACAACTGAAACAGAAGCATATCATGCCTACCTGGAATTTTATCAGATGACAGAGAGGATGTAGCAAGGTACAGTTTAGGGGTGGGATTATTAAACAAATGAGTTTGAATTAATAGTTATCCAT
Source organism: Phocoena phocoena (assembly GCF_963924675.1). Lineage (NCBI taxonomy): Eukaryota > Metazoa > Chordata > Mammalia > Artiodactyla > Phocoenidae > Phocoena > Phocoena phocoena. Next base: position 56,161,392 of record NC_089229.1, read on the forward strand.
ATAGGAAAGAAAAAGAAAATAAGTATCTCACACCATCACAAAAATCAACTCTAAATGAATTAGTAGCTCATACTTCAAAGGCATAAATTTTAAGTGTTTAGAAGAAAATGTATTAGTATATTTCTCAGTCTGTGATAACGATTTTTTTAAACAAGGCATGTAAGTGCCAACCACAAAATGAAAATAATTAATACATTTTACTTCACTAAGATTTTTTTTTTTTTTTCAGGCTCCGAACGCGCAGGCTCAGTGGCCATGGCCCACGGAACCAGCCGCTCCGCGCCAGCAGGGAAGCCCCTAAAATTATTAATTATTAAAAGTCACCTTAGGGCTTCCCTGGTGGCGCAGCGGTTGAGAGTCCGCCTGCCGATGCAGGGGACACGGGTTTGTGCCCCGGTCTGGGAAGACCCCACATGCCGCGGAGCGGCTGGGCCTGTGGGCCATGGCCACTGAACCTGCGCGTCCGGAGCCTGTGCTCCGCAACGGGAGAGGCCACAAAGTCACCTTAAACAAAGTGAAAAAAAGCAACATAAAAAGATTTTTTAAAAAAACAGAAAACTGGGCAAAACATGAATAGGCATTTCACCCAAGAGTAAATATATACGATCAATAAACATAAAAAAGCATATAGCACATCATCAATAATAATCAGGGACATGGAAAACAAGACGTTGATGTGTTCATTTTATAAGCATTGATTGTAAAAGTTTAAATCCCAAGATTTAAAATAGATATTACCTCAATGACAAACATATATTTCTAACGAACTATCAGTTAGTCCAACCTCTTTGGAAAACAATTTGGAATTATCTTGTAAAGTTTAACATTACCATACTCTACAAGCCATCAGTGCTACAACTATACATACACGTAAGAGAAACTCTTGTATGTGTTCCAGGAACCTTGGATCAGAATGTTTTAAGCACCACTGTTCATGGTAACGAATAAGTGCAAACAATCCAAATACTCATCAACAACAGAATGAATAAATAACCCCTATATTGACAAACTGGAATATTTAAAAGATGTCAAAATTAATAAACTACAAGAAAAGTAAATAACATTATGATTATATATATTATGAAAATAATTTTGATAAATTATTTCTGATACATGTATAAAAATATAAAATACAGCATATAATAAATACAACATTGAAAATATTGGTTACCTGGTTTGGGGGAAAAGGGCAGACAGGGTTCAGATGCTATAAGCCAGAGAAAGAGCATTTGAGGGGATATAAGTTATTTAGAAATAATTTAAATATTGGGATGGATTCTACATTCATAGTTGCTCGTTAAATTATTAAATATATAAATAAAAAGGAAGACCATGCATGGACAAATGATGGTGATGTATCATGAATACAGGCTATGATTAAATCAAATCATGCATCTGAGGGCCAAGAGAAAAATAGATTATGCATTTACAGGTGGCAGAATTCAAGAAAAACAAAGATCTCAGATTGAAGAAGTTCTTACAGTATGAAATGGGGGGGTGGTTTGTGGAAAAAATCACAGAGATACATTAATTTTAAATTTAGGAATACCAAAGGAAGATCATTTCTGAAAGCTTACAGAAGGTAAGATGAGACTGCTTACAGAGGAATTACATGTAGCTTGATTGCACACTGCTCAACGGCAATATAGAGTCCAAGAAGAAATAATTTTTATAAGTATTAATAAAAGTAAAATCTTTAAACCTAGAATGCTTAAACAGTGAAAGTCATTCAATTATGAGAACATAATAAAAATACTCTCAGACATACATTACAAGGAAATGCGTCATCTAAGATCCCACGTTGGTAATAGTTTGGGAGGATGTACTTGCATATGAAACAGGTTAAAGGGAATGCTGCAAAAGATAGGTCAACTAATTGTGATCAGTTTGGGGGGAAGTTTATTGTTGCTTAAAAAAGGTTGTCAAGAAAAAGGATACAGGCAAAAGCTAATCAAAAGAACATGAGAGCCCATTAGATACAGTATTTACCTTTCTGAAAAAGATCCTATCTGAAGGAAAGTAGGAAAGATAAAAACAAAATCAATAAAGGAAGCAACATATTTAAAAATATAAGAGAGCAGAAATAAACTCTAACACAATGGCTATTACAATAAATAAAATGGATTAAACTCACCAATTAAAAGATAGGTGACTAGGTTGTTTAAACAATCTAATACACAAATATAGTATTTTTAAGGAAAATGGTTAAAACAGGAGAGTGAAGAGCTTGACATGATTGTGGGGTTGAGGGAGGATTTTGAATTTGGTATTCTTTTTGATAAGTCATTTGAGAAGGTTGGTTTATGGGTACAAGGAAGGTAACAGCGGAGAAATAGTCAATGTTCAAGAAGGAGGGTAGAATCAAATAAGCAAGGTTTTAGAGAAGATAAAAAATGATGTAAAGAAAGACCATTGAAAAGATAAGTCTTAAGAAGGAGGCCTTTATACTCTTTCTTCTGATGCAAAGCGGGAAGTGGGAAAAAATGTAGAGAAAAGGAATTATTTTGAGGAGGTTAGGTACTTTCCCACACAGATCAATGAATTCTGTTGATCAAAAAGTCAGAATAATACACTAAATAAAGGGGAAGACAGGAGAATTATAGTTGATGGGCCAAAGAGTATCATTTGGAAAATAAATTGTGAAGAGTCAACGAAGGATGAGTAAGTGGCAACTGAGTTGAGATGGAATGAGTCTCGAGAACTAGCAGAGGGTCATGCTTTTCTCAAGTGCTGTTACAAAACCTGTGAGTGGAGAACGTACACGCTGGAGTTTTTAAGTTACAATCGCATAAAACTGAAGGTGGAGTGAGGGCAGAAGGTACAGGGGTTCTGGAAGTAGTCACTGTCAAGATTGACTATGATGTCTAGACAAGTGAGGAAAGCAAATTAAATTCAGAAGGGGCTAATAGGTTGGGGAACAGGCAGGGACTGAGGAAACAAAAGTTTAATGAGGCCAAGGAGTGGGCTTAAAAGTAGTGATTAAGTCAGACAGGGAAGTAGAGAAGTTGAGTTCAGAAGATGGAAGTTTCAGGGAGCTCTTCCAATGTGTGAACATTCCTGTTAACGTGAGTGTAGGTGGAGATTTTGGAATTTAGGAGTTAAAAACTTATAAGGCAAAGAGGTTGAAAGAGTTACATAGTGAAATTGGAGGATTATGAAAGAGATGACTTTTTGTATTACTGAAAGGATTTTTTTTTTTTGAACTACCTCTGGAAAGATATGAAAAAAAATTTCAGGGCCCCTTCCTTTCATTTGATATGTTTCAACTGAATTCCTTTAATCGGAGTGACTCATTGCCCAAACCTCAAAATATGGCTCCTTTGTGGACGTAACTAATTACACTTACAATAGCTTGGCGTGTTTAATTTAAATTCCCCAGAGTTGAAATGAAGATACTGGTTTAAGAAGATGGCATTTGAAAGCAGCATAAACTGTGAAGAGTTGTGCAGTCAGTGTGGAAGTAAGGCTGCTTGTCTCTTATCTTGAAGGTAATTAGGGTTCCCCAAAGACAGAAAATCAGTGCATTCTAAATGAGAATAATTTAGTTGTTATTGCATCAAGTAAGCATAACATCACCAAAAGAATCTTTAGAACTGTATATATTCTCATCATCTTACTTAAAGTAATGTTTATAGCACTGTCAAATTACAAGTGTTATGTTCAAAATGCTAACAAGACAGATGATGGCGCATCATCATATGTGCAAACCTTCCGTTAGTACTTTAGCGCTCCATAATGCTTTAGTTATTTTTGAGTAACAACTCCACTTAAAATAAGTTAACATCTTTCTCTGTCCATGGAGACCTTTTTCCTTTAACGTTCCTTGACAACACAGCCTCAAGATTCACGTTATGAATAACACTACAAAAATTTCTTCTGACCTGCCCCTACCCCCCAGCAGAGATTACCAGCTGCAGCTGTTAAAGGCATGAACTAATGCTGTGTGACAGTGTCTTCAACAACCTGCACCTCCAGGGCAGGACCAGAATGGCACATTCTGACCGTGATGCAGGAGTAGAGTGAACTTCCTTACAGCCATCAATAAGCCCAAATTTGATATTTTCCAAAATAACGGGCAACCATCTCACCTGTAGCAAGCCTTCTCTTACTTGTGCGGTTTAACCACTGAAATCAAATCCCTCTGAACAAATATAATGTATTGCTTAAGAAGGCTTATTTAACAATATGCAAACATAATGTATTGCTTAAGCCTGGCACAATGTATATTACCATTTGTAGCCTGTTCTCATGTTCTTTTCCATCTGTGTTCATTTATTCGATCACTATTTACATAGACAATGTGGTAGGACAGACTGCAACAATGGTAATCACGGTCTCTGCCTTCATGGACCTTAGTGCATAGTGAGAAAGACAGCATGAGGGGCTTCCCTGGTGGCACAGTGGTTAAGAATCCGCCTGCCAATGCAGGGGACATGGGTTCCAGCCCTGGCCTGGGAAGATCCCACATGCTGCGGAGCAACTAAGCCCGTGTGCCACAACTACTGAGCCCGCGGCGCCTAGAGCCCGTGCTCCACAACAAGAGAAGCCACTGCAATGAGAAGCCCGTGCACCACAAAGAAAAGTAGCCCCCGCTCGCTGCAACCAGAGAGAGCCTGCGTGCAGCAATGAAGACCCAATGCCGCCAAAAAAAAAAAAAAGCATGAAACAAGCAAATCAAACAAAATTTCATCATGATTATTTTATAATTAATTTTATATTAATACATTAATGTATTTTACCAAATGATATGAAAAAAATAAGATTTTCTACAAAAGAAACACAAGATGGTAGAAATACCTAATTTAGATAGAAAGGAAGGAATAGATCTCTGAGTATGATTTAATTAAACTGAGATTGAAAAAAAAAAGGTAAAAGCCCTTGGAAGTGTGGGCGAAGTGTTGGAGGACAAGCAATTGAGGTGGTAATTGAGTAGTCCCGGAAGAAAGATGAGCCTGTGCAAAGGCCCTACAGTGAGAGTGAGAGCATGCTCGAGGAAAGGAAGAAGTACAGCAAGGAAAACACAACATGGCACAGGAGGAAGCTGGTGAGGTGGCAGAGCAAGAGATGAAGGTAAATTAGAGCAAGCTGAACACCTAGCACCTCCTCTTGTCCACATATAAAACTCATTTTCTGTTCTTCACACCTTCCACACTCGTATGATGCCTGAAAAGTCCCTTCTGCTTTTGTAGGTCGGTTCTCCCCTGTAAAATCCCCACCACAGATATATGTTTGTTTGTTTGTGTGTGTGTGTGTGTGTGTGTGTGTGTGTGTGTAATGATCTCCTTAGTTATTAGTAAACATACTAATGAAAACCGATGGCCCTAATTGATAACGTTAATGAAAAATCACATGAATATTCTTCTGTTAGGTAGTTTTCAAGCCCTCTGAACTTTTCCTGTGGAGTGTATGTCTGTGTCTGTGTATGGGTTTCAGAAAGGGAAGACACGTCATTCTCAGAACAAGAGTCGTTAATACAGCCCAACACGTTATAGCCTCCTACTTAACTCAATGGAACATATTTTGGAGTAAATTTCACCTATGGTAAAGTTTGTAAACATTGATGAAAAATGTGGCTGTAATTATGGAAAGCAGTTTGGAAAAGTTTTCTGATATTTAGATAATAGAAGAAAATACATAAAGATCAAACTAATTATCACTATTTAATCCCTCTTAAGGGATAACATATTTCACATTAAAGGGAAAATAGATCTCTACCCTTTTATTCAGAGATTGACAGGGATGAGAGAATAGAAAAAATGAACTGTCAAAACTTCTGCCCGCTTTTCCATGCTACTGAAGGGGAAGAATGGGCATAAATAGCCCATTGTTTTAGCAAAGGCTTGGAGCCTTTGGATGTGTAAAATTAAGCCTGGAGTCGTGCCAAGTGTAATTTAGAGAACTAACTTGTTCTGCATAACAAGGTGATTTGAGTATCTGTGAAGGAACCGAAGAGTGGGGGGTTAATGAAGAGAAAAAAGTGGGTTCTTAGCAGAGTCTTGAGAGGAAAAGGGGATGAGCAACTCCATGGTAGGAAAACGCTGTTTTTCTCAAAAAATATGCTCTTCCCACAAGTGCTTTGTGTGAAGTTCCTTTTAATGTATTTATATGTGTGTGTGCCCGTGTGTGCGCGCGCGCGTGTGTGTGTGTGTGTGTGTGTGTGTGTGTGTGTGTGGTGAGCGGGGGGAGAACCTTATAAAGAGATTGAATTCTATGTTCATGTAAGAACAGCGGGAGAATGACAGCTAAGCACTGTGAGATACAAGTGAAATAGCTAGTTCAAAGGTACAAGAAACTCAGAAGCAGAATTAATTCTAAAAATGAAAAGCCCCTGGAAATTAACAGAAATCTTGAGTAGGGCCTTAGAATAGTGACAGACTATAGGTTGGGACAATCAAAACATCTTTTCCATTTTTAATTTCAAAGGACAGAGTGACAGTTGAGTTTCATTAATCAATAAACAATACAAACTTACAAGCTAGAATTAAATTACTCCTCTGGCCAAAAGAAGACCTATCTTAAGGAGGAGCAGACATAATAATCAAAAGTTTACTTTATCACCCTCAAAAATATTTCATTTCCCTATATAGTGCTCATCTCAGAGCTAGTAGCTTAGATACATCTCTGTTTTATAAAGCTAACTATCGTCTTACTATGTGATCCAGCAATCATGCTCCCAGTTATTTCAATTCAAATAGCACATGACTATTTATAGCAGCTTTATTTATAATTGCCCCAAACTGGCATTTTTAGATGGTTGGTATTTTCTCTGCTCTTACTTAAATTCCCTCTTCTTATAGATATAATTATGAAAACTGCAAGAATCAAATGAGGGCAAGTAGAATTATCATTCTACTTGGAGACTTAGGAATGACATATACATTCAAAGTAAAAAAGAGGAAAAGAGGTCCTAGACACAGTAAAAAAAATTTTTAAGTTGAATCTGTTGGCTACTGAGCTATTATCTTTCTGCTTCAATCTTTTCCATCCATCTTGCTAAGCAGGTGACTAGCTGACTGTAAATTGTTAGAGATTATTGTGAGTTGCTCATTTCTCTTCCCTTCCAGGTTCTAAACAACCAAGAATAATTATGAGGAAAGAAATGGGGATCAAAATATCAACTCTATAAAAGATAAATTAGAATAAAGTATTGGATTTGTAGCCAAGAATGAAGAATCTTCTTACTCCCTGGCCCCTGATTAAAGATAACGCTCCTTCACTAAGTGCCTGCATTATCCACTCAGATGCACGTGAAGAAGCTAGAACACAGAAAGCAGGTACCTGGCTGGATATGCCATTGTTTGGATGTGCAGGACCAGGCCATCATGTGTCATTGTGTAAAGTGCAAGATAATAAAACCAGAGAGCAAGACATGAGACAAAACGCACTGTCAGTGATAAAAATCTCATACCAGAGAACCAAACCAATGTGGATGAAGTGACTTATTCCTAATTATTCTTCTGGTCTACGTTAGCCTACTACCCATTAGTGATGTAATTGTCCAACTCTCCCCACGAAAATAATGCATTCTATTTGCCTGGATAGATAGTTGGTTTTATCAGTCACATGAAATGAGGGTACCAAGAATTGTTGCTATGCTTTAAGACTGTTTCTTCTTGTTGATTTTTAAAGGAAAACCGGGATTGAAGGATTTCATCCTTTAATTGAAGGATTTCCCCACTTAAATTAATTGGAACTTATTTGCTAGGCTAAAATCTACACACATGATATCTTCTATGATTTGCTCATTTATTTAACTGGAGCCTAGCAATCAGTACATGTTTGAACCTCACAAATATTTAGTGTGTGCATACTTAATTATCCTATGCAAGTCAATCGAAACATCCGCTTAGGTAAAGCAAACAGTATTCCCCAGTATGCAGGTAGGTAGCAGTTCTAAGTAAGTAGCTATCTAACTCAAACTTGTCACTTTGTCACTTACTTACAAATAGATACCAGCTAGTTATTTAAACAACAGTCCACCGAATCAGACAGGTTATTTCCAATGCATCTGCTGCAAGGAATTTATTCCTTAACATGAATTAAGTTAAAAGCTTTAGGTCTTTTTTTTTTTTTAACACTGTACACTTCACCAGTTCAATTGCATTGAATATCATATGTCATTATCCATGACATCCTATTATTGTGATAATTCCAAATATCATTCTTGGTTATAAGAGTTATTCTCTGAAACATTATTAGGAGTTGGGATTTTTTGGCTTGTAGAAGGAAAAACATGAACATTTAAGTTATACATTACTTCAGCATTCTAAAACCTTATCTGAGGTATTCTAAATGTGTGCCTGGCCCCCATTCTCTAGTGATTATAAATTCGATATCAAAAATCAAATTGGACAAGATTAGACTAAAAAATCAGGCCGTGACAAAAAATGTTAATAATAAAGAATTTTGATTAAAGTTGTATCTTTTGTCCTATTTTACTAACTCCTTGAAAACTATATTTTTCTTAAAGAGCCCTCAGTTATAAAATATGGATATATCTTTTTGAAAATAGACATGGTTACTAATTTAATAAATGTCTCATTTGTGTATATCTCATATTCTTGTTGCTTTCAGGTAAGTACTCTTTCAGGAGGTTGTTATAAAAGCATTAGCTGGAAATCTCTGAATAGCCTTGTTTGATATCTACTAAACAAAAAGGAGAGAAAACTAAACGGTGATTTTTGAAGCTACATACAGAAAAATAAAAGTGTCACACGTAAACCAAGGTAGTCAGAGATCCTTTATATATAAAAGCTCTTCTAACAGCTCATAGTCAATAAAATTTTGGCAAATGTATGAAGTATTTTCATTTATAAACCAAAAATATTAACTGTTGACATATGATCTTTAGAGTTTCTGAAAAACATGCTTATGAAAATTGATGAGTATTTATAGAATGTTCCCAATATCCAAGTAATCATTACATATATCTTCCCTACATTTTCATACACTAAATCTAATTTTCTCACCCCACCTTCAGAACATTATTGCCTTTTTATTTACTGGGTTTTGAAATAATTTCTTCTTTTGCTGTTTCCCCCCTCATTATCGTTGATAATGATGATTATTCAAGCAAATGGTTTTTTTACTTAAAAATATCTCTATGTAAAAAATAGTTATCAAATTTTGATAGTCATTGGTATATGATATGCTAGAGAAATACCAAGGTCATTTCATTATATAAAATCGGACAAATATTGATAGACAGCCATGCAAAGGGCAAACTCACATGAACTTTTTTTAACTTACCAATTATTTTTAAAGGGCAATGCAGTGCCTGAAAAAAGAAGTTAATTTATTCTAGTTTGCAACTGATTCCTTAACAATGCTTGTTAAGTAACATCCATACTTTAAGGGAGAAAAAAATGAGGTATTTTTTTCTTTACATTTTAAACATATTTAAAAGACACATATTTAACTAAGTTTCATGGCCAATAAAAAGTGGTAGTTTTAAATATTATTTAATTAAATCATATAATTAACTATAATGTAAAATTTAAAATCTAACTTTTAAAATATCTTATCAATTTTACTTATGTTTTTAGTATCATACACATTCACTTGCTAACTTATTTGCTAAAAAATACAACTTTTCTTAGTGAACATAAAGCTCTGTATTTAAATTCAGTGTGTATACAGAAAATAGCATCACGTGCTGGGTTTTCTGAAGTTCACCTTGTCTTTTGAAGTTTCTCAATAATTATCATGGCTTCAGGAGATTTACTCAACGTCAGAGAATCCTTTATAATAATGACCCACCACACCTAAATTCCAGTCTCTCAGTTTCTTTGTTGCAGTTCTTCAAAGAACTCCAATTAACTGATCTCATCTTCCTGACCCAAGCCTCACAAATCATAGTTAACCAGGCAATCTATGGATGCTCACCATTGCGTCAGGGGTCACTCTGATCCAGTTAACTTTTGGTGTGGGGTCTTGTGATATAAAGTACACCTGCTGCCCTTCAGAAGGTTCAGATAAGGGCAGTTTTCTGAGGAGCTTTGGGCAGGTAAACATTTAAACTATGCCTACTGCACTTCCTTGCAAGGCACTGTCGTGAAGTGAAACAGATTGGGTTGTTGATTATAGCAGCCCTGCATTTGTTCCCGAGCTTTCAGACCTTAAGCAAGTTCCTTAAACTCTGAGCCTTTGTTTGCTTATCTGTAATAAACTCCCTGACTTTAGGCAAGATAGTGAACTTTTCAATATCACAGTTTTTTCATCAGTATATGTAATCAATAAAGACTATCAGTATCTGCTACATATTTTGTGAACGAATTGATTTATATTTAGTGCTTAGCAGAGGCTCTGGCTTATAGGAAACCTTCAAGTCAATATAGTTACACATGTTCATATTAGGAACATTTGGTTCCAAGAGCTCTCCCTTGGGAGGCCTGAAATGCATAGCACTGCTTGTAGCTGTAAAGAAAAGATCTAACACTATGGTTCATTTTTAAGGAGTACAAGGGTACTTCACACGTGAGCCTCATCCACCTGTTTTGGTGTTAAGGGGATTGTGTTTTGCCATCTGTAAGTGAACTCAGGGAAGTGGGGTGCATTTGCTAGGTCCTCTTAAATATATACAAAAATGTTTCTTGGATTACAAGTAAATAGTTTGGTATATTTTAGAACAGCAAAGTTTCCTCTGAGTTATGCAAATTTTCAGTCCCTAATCTTTGTGTGTCTGTGTATGTGTGTGTGTTTATCTCAGAGAGTCTCATTTCATTTTATCTACCTATATCTATCTGTCCGTCCATCTATCTATCCATACATTTATACATGTCTGTATTTATACAGTGTTTGTATATGTATGTGTGTGTGTGTCTTTTTTCCCAGACTTGTCTATATATCTAGACAGATATGGAGAGATTTATTTTTTTTTCATAAAATTCCTGCAAGCTTGGTTACCATCATGGTTTCAGAAGTTGAACTAACTTGGTTTTCTAAAGAAAACCACCGTATCTGTATTCAGTAAACATGTAAAAAATGGATACAGACTCTTCAATGCATCTTAGTGTAGAGGAACAGTTAACAAGCCCTGCAGGGAATAATGCAGGTAGGGAAACCTCACCTAGATGTGTCGTGGAAAGTAGAATTTGAACTGTAAATCAAATCTTTATTCATCGATTTTATTGCCTCAGAGGTGTTTTAGCCTCATTTTTGATCTTCAGTAGATAGGATCTGCTAATGCTGTCTGGAGGACAGGGAGGGAGGTTTTGTGTTGTGGAAGAGAGAAATTCACAAAGATACTGTGTTCAGCTCTCATGATAAAAGTTAAAAATCACAAAGACTGTTGGCAGTATATGTTTCCAAATGGAACTGCTTCATTCTCAGTGTGTCACCTGCTTCATTTAAAATTTTTTCTGCCCCAAGGTAGTAAACATTTAAACTACCTGAGGGGAATTTATTACATAAAGAAAAGCTCATACACATTTTTTGCCATGTGAATTAGACTCCCTGGTGCATACTCTCTTGGAGAGTAGAAGGGGGAGTTATTTGGACTTTTCAGGAAGAAAATAAAAATATAATTTCCTTATATATGTGTCTTTGGGGTATAGGACTCAAGTCACAGTTCAGACAACTCAATACAGTTATCTACCCATTTAACAGTGTCTGCATAAAAAAGAATTATGATTCTTTACCAGCCGATATTATAAAATGGTCTGAAACTACCTCAACAGCAGCAAATCAAAAAAGAAAGACCGTTCTTTTTCTCCCCAAATTACATGTCTCTCAAGTGGCCTTTTCTACCTTTCTTTATCTCTCTCTAAAGCTCCCTTTGAAAAATAACAGTCATAACTCTTTAAGGAAATGTGATCTATCTTTCCCTGGACACACCAGCCTGCAGAGAGATGGGGGGGGGGGTGTCACAAAACCATTATTTTCCTGAATTTTCCCCATCTCCTATCATTAAAACCAGTTTTCTTCAAACTCTGCCATAGAGTTGAGATTTCCCAAGAAGTACACAATGAACATGCCATAAATCAACCCTCCAGGCTACATTTTGGCTCCTCTTCTGCCTTAGCTAATTCTGATGATATGGGGATTAATTTTATGCATTAATTTGACTGGCTACATGGTGCCCAGATTAAACATTTCCGGGTGCGCCTGGTTGGTGAGGCTATTTCCAGACGTGACTAGCATTTGAATCCGTGGACTCAGTAAAGTAGACTGCCCTCCTCAGCATGGGTGGACAGCATCCAATCTATTAAGGGCCCGAATAGAATAAAAGCTGGAGAAAGAAGGAATTCACCCCTCATTTCCTGCCTCACTGTCTAAGCTAGACACCTCATCTCATCTTCTGCCCTTGGACTGGGATTGCATCACTGGCTCCCCTGGAGAACAGGCCTTCGGACTTGAACTGAATGACACCACCTGCTTTTCTAGGGCTCTAGCTTTGCTGACAGAAGATCCTGAGACTTCTCAGCCTTCAGAGTAGCAGTTCTGTTTCTCTGGAGAAACCTAAAACAGACAGTCTGTCATGCTCCAGGAAAGAAGTTTGAGCTATACAGCCAAAGCACGCAGAATGTTTTGCTGCTGCTGCTACCTATCATCCAAGACACGTACCAAGGCTGCCTGTCCCTTAAGCCCTTGCTTCCTGATTATACCACGCTGGCTGCTCTGTCCCCTGCTATGGCTACCATGGACACTACTGCAGCTAGCCACTTCAGGTGACACCACTGGGGCCAGTGCCAGCCAATTTCTACACTGCAGCAGCTACTGAGAGATGTAACAGTCCCTTCTGTCTGTACTTCTGGCATCATCTCTCATTCTGGCCCGTATGATGGCATCACCACTCTTTGCCTTTGTAAGTGCTGACGGCAACACTTCTGATGCCCCGTGCCCTCAATACTTTGGGGAAAGCTAAATTTTAGTTTTCACTTGCTCTTTGTTTTTGTTTTTTGTGGTACGTGGGCCTCTCACTGTTGTGGCCTCTCCCGTTGAGGAGCATAGGCTCCGGATGTGCAGGCCCAGAAGCGGCCATGGCTCATGGGCCCAGCCGCTCCGTGGCACGTGGGATCCTCCCGGACCGGGACACGAACCCGTGTCCTCCGCATCGGCAGGCGGACTCTCAACAATTGCGCCACCAGGGAAGCCCCACTTGCTCTTTTATTACAGGCTTTTTACCCAAGGATCAAGATATAAATCTATAAGTGTTGGATGGAGAACAACTTGAGTGACAGGCATGGAGCTGTATTCAAATTTGCACTCTTGCAGGAACCTACTGCTTTTGAACCAGACTAGCACAGTTTTACTTGTAGAATCTTATAGAATATAAGGATTTGGGGTTTCCACATAAATAGGGCCCCTGAATGTTCAACTTACAAGAATGCCAGACATATCCAAGTGTTTTTCAATGATAGGCTGAACACAGAAAAGATTCTAAGTGGGATTTTTGATAAACAGCACTCAAATATTGATTAATTGCTACCATGTAACACATATCACACAAAAGCAGTCGGGGGCAAAGGCTGCAATGATCAACTTTCTTTAGAGCACTTAATGGTACGGGAAATGAAAAAAGGAATATCAAATCATGCTCAAGGCGCTCCGTATTTGGATTAGTAGCTAAAGTCCTGTTTGTGATTACCTAATGTTGGAGAATTAAAAGGGGGAAAGAGGGCTTCCCTGGTGGCGCAGTGGTTGAGAGTCTGCCTGCCAATGCAGGGGACACGGGTTCGTGCCCCGGTCCGGGAAGATCCCACATGCCGTGGAGCGGCTGGGCCCGTGAGCCACGGCCGCTGAGCCTGCACGTCCGGAGCCTGTGCTCTGCAACAGGAGAGGCCACAACAGTGAGTACCATAAAATAAAATTTAAAAAAATAGGGGGGGGAAAGAAAGTTATTTTCTGAGAAATATTATTTTGACTTTTCTTCTCTTTGGGAAACAGAATGGAGATTCTTAACTAATGCCAGAGTTCCAATAGGATGTTTTGCCTCAAATATGGATAATAAATCAAAGAGAATTTTACTGGTCAATATAATCTAGGCCCCAAAAATCTGATTCAATAAAGATAAAAATGAGAGCACATAGGTCTTAGGAGGAAACAGCCCAAAGGGAAACAATCCTTGTATAAGGGAAGTGACAGCTTGGAGAATATATAGGGACTAGGAAGGTTCCGCATCTGCTCTGATTAACAGAAAAGGAGCTGGTTGGGGGCTGGAAAGTACTGTCAAATCAGAGACCTGCAGACAGACAGGACCTGCTACCTTTGGTCATTTAAGCATCACGTATAAATAACCCACCCAGCTTCAGCTCCAGCACCCTCTAGTTTCAGGGCAAGAACTAGCCACCAAAACTGAGTCATAGTCTAGGAGGTGGTATTAGTACAATGCTAAACAAAGGCTACATACATCCTGAAAACAAAAATACCTACAAGTCGAAAGTGTTTATTCCCATGACATGGGTGGGAGAATGAACAGAAAGGATAGTAGACACAGTGTCCCTCATTTGTTCGCTGTTGTTTGCTCAAGGTACCAGATGAGGCATGAGCTGGCAGAAAGTGAAAAAGCCTTTCCATAAAATTTCAAGCTAGTACAGAACCACACTCTGCACTTTAAAAAAAAAAGGTTTACCTTATCTTTAATGATCTAAGGTTGTGCAAGACACACCGATAAACCCAGAATTAGGTGGAAATATAGCATCTCATCAGTGCTGCTGACAACCTGGGGGGAAGGGGCTGGATGCTGACTGGAGACCCCTAAGGTGGAGTCAATTCCAACCTCACTGGGAGACTCAGTGCCCTATCTCCATGGAAAGCAGTCTGGGATGCGACGCTAAGGAGCCCATATGAGCATCTCTGAGAGGTATTTCCCATTAAAAACAACCCCAGGTTCCCCACCCCACCCAAAGCTACTGTCCAGCTTCCCCTCTTCCCGCCAAGATGGAGGAAATGGAGTGTCCATGAAAGGATAAACAAAAGCAACTGTGCCCCATATTTGGGAAGAAAAACAAAGGAGGGGCAAGGGTAGCAAGGTAGCTGTTGCAAACGGTGGTACCATGATTGCCAGAGGACCGCGTACAGCCCAACTCTGTCAGTACCCTCTGTTACGCTGGGGCAACTGCTGCAGGTGCACAGAAAAGGGCGGGTCTTTCCAAGTGCTCCCAAAGTCCTACGGATGTCTTGAAACATTCCATAGACAGTAACCATGTTTGTCAAGAAATATTCAATGAAATAATTTTTTAATGTTTCTTTGCTATAAGAACATTTGTCTACAAATAGAAAAAGTATCTATTTAAGCTTCCCATGACAACCTTTTTGAATGACCCAATCTTCTATACCATCTCCAAGAGTTCCAATTTTCTAAAGCAAGCAGTGTTTTTAGTTAAATGTTTGTTGCAATTAGCATATCAGTTAATGATATCAGTTTATGATGCAATACAGTTGTAGTTTATATGCCATGTGCACATTTTATAGTATGTTGGGGCCTGTTGTAAAGATCAATGAGTACAATGTATTCCATTTTAGAGGGTTTTTGTATGGGATGTTTGTGCCATGGTGTTAAGGTCTACTATTAGGAGATCAGAGTTCTGGCACCAGATTTGCTCCTGGACACAAGAAATACACCTGGCAAGTCACTTAACCCTCTGGAGTCTGATTTTGCTATCTGTAAAATGAGGAGCTGCAACAGAGTCCCTTTTCTTTTTTTTAACATTTAAAAAAAAATTTATTGAACTATAGTTGATTTACTATGTTGTGTTTAATTTCTGCTGTACAGCAAAGTGACTCATATATATTATGAGTCACTTATACATATAAATTCTTTTCATATTCTTTTCCATTATGGTTTGTCACAGGATATTGAATATAGTTCCCTGTGCTCTACAGTAGGACCTGTTGTTTATCTATCCTATATGTAACAGTTTGCATCTGCTTATCCAAACTCCCAGTTCTGCCCTCCCCCAACCCCCCTTAGAGAGTCCCTTTTGATTCGAAATAATTTTCTGGCTTAGATCATAATTTTTAAGTTTTAGATTTTAAATTTATATTACTACCAAATCTTATAGTCATTTTTTTGCTTTTTATGCTTATTAGAGAAGTGAATTGACAGTCATTGTGCCAGGAAGTATCTTAGTTAGTCTCTTTGTATAAAATGTTATCCAGGCCTAACAACCGTTCCATTGTTGTGGTCATCTCCCATCCTAAATGAGGAAATGGGCTCTCAGGGAGTAGTAGATTTCCTCAAATCTATATTGCAGAGTTAAGATTTGAAAATATGGTTGCTTAACTTCTAATTCCTTGTGGCTTCTACTAAAACTGTCTTCTATTAATCCTATCTGTGACTTATTTGTGTCCAAATATTAAATCTGAACGCAATCTTCCATTGCATCATTGTTTCTGTGTAAAAATACTAAAACTTTATAACCATACACTTTATAATACATACATACACTTCACAGCACAGCTCCAGAGAAAGCATTAGCATAAAAGCAGCAAGCATATACTAGAGCAAACACCCAGGGTGATATGTCAATAGCAATGTAAACAGAAAGCGGATGCTGTTCATAGTAATAAAAAACAAAAACGAAAACAAAAACATACATTCCCATAGCTAACTGGCATTCAACATTAAGAACTGCCTGTAGAAGCTAGTGGGAAGCAGCCATATAGCACAGGGAGATCAGCTAAGTGGTTTGTGACCACCTAGAGGGGTGGGATAGGGAGGATGGAAGGGAGGGAGACGCAAGAGGGAAGTGATATGGGAACATATGTATATGTATAACTGATTCACTTTGTTATAAAGAAGAAACTAACACACCATTGTAAAGCAATTATACGCCAATAAAGATATTAAAAAAGAACTGCCTGTAGAAATATAAAATTTTGAAATATGAATTTGTGTGTGTTCTCTCTCTCCCTTATATATCTTGAACCTGCCTTTAAGCAGTCAGAAGCATCCCTGTGGCACTGAGAAAAAAGAGTATTACTAGACAAAGAGAGAGAAACCATTGACATTCAGGGTTTCAAAATATAAACTAAGCTGTTTAGAACAAAAAGGGAGGGAATTCCCTGGCGGTCCAGTGATTAGAACTTGGTGCTTTCACTTGTCGGGGAAATAAGACCCCACAAGCTGTGCAGCCTGGTCAAAAAAAAAAAAAAAAAGAATAAAAAGGGAAAATCTTGTAGATAATGGAACATAGGAACTTTGGGGAGGATCCCTGTTGACAATCCCTGCCCTGCACTAAGCAAATGACAGCAGAAACTTGGTATCCTTCCCCTTTCAGCTAGAGTGCAAGAGGGATTACAGAAAGGAGGGAGCTAGAGAAAGGAATCCTTTATCTGTGTATGAAGCTTAGGCTCATCCCCAAGTGGCCCATTCATAAAACCAACCATAATCAAAAAGCAAAAGCTCTGAGAGGAGAACTGTGGGTATGGAACACCACCCAGGTTTCAAATTGATTTCTCTGTAGTACACAAGCAAGGCTGACCAAAAGAGCACAGCAAAAGCTTTGTAATTGCCGTATGAACCACAGTCCATGAAAGAGGGAGGGGATGCGCATTCTGAACTTGAATACTCCAGCACAAATGAAAGACTTAAATAGAAACCAGAGGTACAGAGCATAATATTCAAAATACTCATGATACAATCTAAAATTATTGAGCATAGCAAGAACCAGGAAAATCTCAAGTCAAATGAGAAAAGACAGGAGATGACAATGCTAAGAAAACACAGATACTAGAATTATCTGTCAAGAACTTTAAAGCAGATACTATAAAAATGCTCTAGTAAGCAACCATAAATTCTCTTGAAATCAATAAGAAAACTGCCTCAGCAAAGAAATAGAAGATCAAAAGAAGAACCAAATGGAGATTTTATAATTGAAAAATACAACTGAAATAAAACTAAATAAAAATAAAAATGAACTAAAATAAAAACTCATCAGATGGACTCAAATGCCCATATACCCAGAGTATATAAAGAATTCTCAAAACTTAGAGTGAGAACAAAAACAACCTAATTAAAAAACAAAACAAAACAAAAAACCGGGCAAAGACTTAATCAGGTGCTTATCCAAACAGGATATACAGATGAAATAAATTCACAAAAAGATGTTCAACATCATTAATCATTAATTAGATGCAACTTAAAACCACAATTGGATATCGCTTTATGGCTATTAGAATTGCTAAGACAAAACACTGTCACAAGCGCTGGTGAGGATGAAGAGCATACATTGCTTGTGGAATGTAAAATGGTACAAATATTCTGGAAAACATTTTGGCAGTCTCATAAAGTTAAACATACATTTATCATGTGACTCAGTCATCCAACTCCTGAGTATTTAACCTACAGAAATAAGAGCTTATATACAAGCGAATTCCTGTACATGAATACATGGATTTTATAACAGCTTTATTTGTAACAGTAAAAAACTGGAAACAACCCAATGTCCTTTCATGAATGAATGGATAAGCAAACCATGGTTCACTCTTTGAATAGAGTACTAGGCAACAATAAAAAGAAACATACTACGGATGCCTACTACAATTGGGACGAATTCCAAGGGAATTAGGCTAAATGAAAAAAGCCAATCTCAAAAGAATACATATGGGAATAATTCCATTTAAATAACATTCTCAAAATAACTAGGTGATA
Organism: Phocoena phocoena; assembly: GCF_963924675.1. Taxonomy (NCBI): domain Eukaryota; kingdom Metazoa; phylum Chordata; class Mammalia; order Artiodactyla; family Phocoenidae; genus Phocoena; species Phocoena phocoena. Next base: position 56,179,987 of record NC_089229.1, read on the forward strand.
ATGATAGAGAACAGATCAATGGTCGCTGGATATTAGGTTTGCATGGAGGGTGTGAATACAAAGGGATAGCATGAAGCAGCTTGTTTGGGATGATGGAACTGGTTACTTAAATATGTATGTATGATAAAATTTCATAGAACTATACACACAAAAGACTGCTTGTAAAAAACTGATGAAGGGCTTCCCTGGTGGCACAGTGGCTAAGAATCTGCCTGCCAATGCAGGGGACACGGGTTCAAGCCCTGGTCTGGGAAGATCCCACATGCCGCGGAGCAGCTAAGCCCGTGTGTCACAACTACTGAGCCTGCGTGCCACAACCACTGAAGCCCGTGCTCTGCAACAAGAGAAGTCACCGCAACGTGAAGCCCATGCACCACGATGAAGAGCAGACCCCGCTTGCTGCAGCTGGAGAAAGCCTGCTCACAGGAACGAAGACCCAATGCAGCCAAAAATAAATAAATAAATTTATTTTAAAAATGATGAAATCTGAATATGGTCTGTAGTTAAGAGTATTTTATGCTAATATCAATTTTCTGGTTTTGACTATTATACTATGGTTATGTAAGATGTTATCACTGGGGGAATCCAGGTGAAGGGTTAATGGGAACTCTGGAATTTTTGCAGTTTCTCTCTGAGTCTAAAATTATTTCAAACTATAATTTTAGAAAACATCTAATTCTAATAGAAATACATAGTGAGCTTGTGTCAGAGAATTAATTTATTAATGACAATACTAGCAAGATGACAACGTGGCTCAAGAGACTATGAGAGATGTTTAAACAGTCAACAAAAGAATGGATGCTGAAGTGGGAAGCAGCCGCATAGCACTGGGAGATCAGCTCGGTGCTTTGTGACCACCTAGAGGGGTGGTACAGGGAGGGCGGGAGGGAGATGTAAGAGGGAGGTGATATGGGGATATATGTAAGTGTATAGCTGATCCACTATGTTATAAAGCAGAAACTAACACACCATTGTAAAGCAATTATACTCCAATAAAGATGTTAAAAAAATTTTTTTAAACACCAAATGCATGAAACCACAGTTATGTGTGAACATGGGCTGATTAGTCACTAGTCCATGGAGATGTTTTATTTAAGCAGAAAGAGTGGGCGATTTTAGGTGAGATGGTCCTGAAGTAAGAACCAGATGTGTGATAAAGTTCATTAATAGAAGCTCCCACAAATCATGGTACTGGAGTGAGAAGGACACCTGCCAAGCGGTTGATGGTTTCATGCAGCTTGCTGATTAAATTTGTGAGCTATTGGATATGATACGCATGTTGACTAGAATTGATTTGACTTAATGTGCTATGTACAATAATAATATGTACTATGTAATATCAAACATATGACTTGCAAGTTTCTTTTCAAAAAAAAAAGAATGGATGCTGAAATGAGATTACTAAATTAGAGACAAAAGTGTTTAAAAGGCAATAAAGCTATAACATTTGGATATATATAGATCATATAGATGTGTATAGATATAGTAAATATATGTATATATATTTACATTTGCATCTTTACTGCACAAAAGTTAATTGCAATTTCTCTTTTTTCCAAGATAACATCTAATTTTACAGGCCCTGGACCCTAGTCGATATGCAATAGTAAGTCAAAGAAAGTTACAAGTCCCTAAATAGTCAGATGGCTCCTAGGCAGACTTGTCAGACAATGCTCCAGTATGACATTAAAAGGACATAGTTATTTTTTAGTCTTATTTCCTAGTTTTGAAATATTTTTCCTTAATACTGTCAATCTTTTTGCCTTTTGGGGGAGGTATGTCTGCTGGTCTCTGTTACTGTTTATAGAAGGCCTTCTACAATTGTTGCTTGCTGTTTACACATAGCTCACTCAGAGAAGGTTGATCGCTCTTGCCCCAAGAATACTGAGTGCCCATGCAAACTGATCCTACAGGCACAGCCAGGGCACATGAGACCAGGGCACTCATTAACATCTCCCCTAAATAGGGGTGTGTCCTTTGATTCCAAAAGGAGCAGTGGTAGTGTGAAAGGAAAATGCCCAACACTAGTACTTGGGAGGAAATAGACCATGGGAAAAGCCACCCATGTTGACCTATACTATACAAAGAATCCCAATGGCCACACATGAATCCAATCCAAATGTGTTTAATAAATCATAAAAGTAGCCCTTCTGATCTCAGGTTTTGTGATAAAAATTTACTCTATCCAAGTGTCAACTGTATAAGTAGAAAGGAAGTATTAAAATGTACAATGAACACCATATTCTAGAGAAAAAATGAAAATGACTCCACAATTTTTCAACAGTGAATTTGCTTGATTGCTATAACCTCTACAATAAAGAACATCAGAGTGCTGATAGAAGATTGTTGCCTACCATTTGTTATTGATTTGGGTGAAGGTCTGCTGCAAAATCTACTTGGCTGAAAGATAACGCTGGAATAAACAGCAGAATCAGGCAATAAAAGAAGCCAGCAAAGGGTACTTCAGATGTGGTTCATTTCTAATTAAACCGGAGAATGAACAATGCATTTTTTCCTGTTAATTGTACCGTGTTTGATTTCTCTAGAGAAATTTAAGTCTGGTAAACAGTTTTCCCCTTGCATGCAGCTTCTAATGTATTGACATTGAAGGAAGGATCCAATTACTATGTGATTAATCGTGGACTGCTGTTGGTCTTAGGCTGATTACATTGATGGTTTATGGAGCAGAATCAGTATTTGGCCCAAATATCTTCACCTAAACTGGAAACTTCTACCTAGGGATCAGAACTACATTGAGAAAATATTGCAAGCAGAAGCATATGTAATAAGTATTCAGCTAATTCCCATTGTCACTAAGAAACAGGCTGTTACTAAGCAGTGGTAATTACAATTGCAGCATGTACACTGCTGTTGCCAAGTTTAAAATTAATGAATACTTTATTGTCAACATACAAATACAGAAATATACTGCATTTGTAGTGCAGACAAATCCTCAGTCCTTCAGCAACAGAGACAAATAAAATTTACTCCCATGAAAATTTAATTACAATATGATACATGAAAAAATGAGTGACATTTCATAAATTAGAAAGAGAATTAGAAATTCAAAAATGCTAATTTTTAATAAAGGCGATTAACACACACTAGAACTAAATGTAATCTTTGGCTTCATCAAATGATTTTTCCATTATTCTTTAGTGAAGCATTAAAATTCAAGATGTGAAGGAAAGAAAACATTCAGGAAATACTAATTATGACAAGAAAAGAGAATGAATTCAGGCTTCCCTTCAGGGGTTCCTTTTAAAAAGGTGACTGATAAATAGGAAAAATTCTCTTCATCTGCTATATCTGAGATGACTCTCTGTGTTTTGCCAATGCTTTCTTCTATTCTAGCTGTAATATCTTAGCAGGTTGGGAGTCTTCTAAATCCATCCTTTGATTATTTGTGTCATATGGTTCATTTAATCATGGTAGAGATGAGGACCAATTAAAGAAAATAAATGGTCTAATATTAAGGCCACAGAAAAAGGAATGGCTCTATTGCTATTTAACACATGACTTCTTTGATGAATCTTTGAAAGGAAAATATTGTTGAAGTCTATTCGCTGCCTAGGGTAAAAATAAACAGTTTTTCTTTCCCAAATTTTGCTACCCTACATAGGGTACAGATATTTTTGTGTTTTTTCTTGCTTTTGAAGGAGAAACATAAACATAAGAAATTTACTAAATGTGTATACTGTATAACAGGATTTATTTCCATCTGAAAGGAGTACCTCATAAAGAGGGTTTACTATGTTACAAAAGGAGGAAAAATGAGGTATCCTACTATCTCGAAACAAACTAAAACTTCCATTATATTTTGTTTTTACTGTTTTTAGAAATAATATAAGTCACATTTTTCACCCTTCCCACCTGCCCAACACTGGAAACGATTACTATCCAATATTTGGTATTAATTTTTACCACGCATGTTTTCTATTTTAAAGTATATATACATATATTTTAATATATGCACAAACACATGTAAAATTATTGTTTTCATATGAATAATCACAAGCTATATATATCTGTCTTCAGTTTGCATTTTTTGACCAGCCCATGTTTGTGAGATTTATCCACACATTGAAACATGTAACTCTAGTTACTACAGTAAGTCTTCTACATACAAACCTTCAAGTGCAAACTTTCAAAGATGTGGACATGGAGGATACTAATGAAGACCTGATGGAATTGGAGGCCCAGAGAAAGAAGGAAGAGAGACAAGAGGAAGAAGTAACTGAAGAACTGAAGAGATTGACTATACAGGGAATGGCAAGGGCATTTTCTTTGTTTGAGGCAGCACTGTTAGTTTTGAGGCACAGGACCCAAACGTAGAATGGTACACAAAGGTTGCAGCAGCCGTTCAGGATGCAATCCAGTGCTACCATGTCATCTATGATGAGAAAAATAGCTACTACCCAGACATCACTGGATCATTTTTTCAAGAGGATAGATAGAACTGAATCCAGCAAGGAACCAGAACCTGTGCCATCAACATCAGGCGTGAGTGAAATTGCAGCCTGCCCTCCGTCTCCTATTGCTGACGATCCTTCAGCTCTACCATCTCCCACCTCCTCTCCCTCCTCCAGTCAGTAACTCCTCTTGCCGGTTCACTCGATGCCAGCCCCTGTGTGCCAGCTGTTGTACTGCACTACTGTACTTTTCAAGGTACTGTGCTGTAAGATTTTAAATATTTTCTTTATTTTGTATATTTGTTTTTTATGTATTAGTTGTGTGAAACGTACTATAAACCCATTACAGTACCACACTATACAGCTGATTGTGTTAGTTGGGTACCTAGGCTAACTTTGTTGGACTTACGAACGCGCTCTTGGAATGGAACTTGTTCATAGGCAGGGGATTTACTGTATATGTGTATAACTCATTTATTCTACTATTGATGAATGTTAAGTCGTTTCCATTTATTTTTCATTATAAAGAATGCTGCTACAATAATTCTGGTATAAGTATTCTTTTTTACACATATAAGAATTTCTTGAAGGCAGTAGTCTTGAAACAGGAGTATGTTTATCCTTGATGGCATGCAAAATCCTTCCAGTGTTACACCCATATGGGTAATTTTAAGGTATAAAGTTCCATATCATAAGCTTCCATGTGAATTCATTCATAACTGTCCTCATATTTTACGAAAGAATTGATATCTTCATAACAGCAACTCTTCTGATACACAATAATTCTGATATATCGCTCTAATTACTTAGGTCCTCTTTAATATGTTTCAATAGAATTCTGTAAAATCCTTCATAAAGTTCTTCCATATTTTTGACAGAATTATTTTTAGCCACATTAAGCCTCTTTTCTTAAATTGTATTTTTAACTATTTGTGTTAATATAAGAAATATGATTGATTTCTGTATAGTGCTAGATTCAAAAATGCTAATAGTTTTTCTACACATTCTCTGGGGTTTCCTATGTAGGACAATTAAATTGCTTTCAAATAATGATAACTTTGTTTCTTACTTTTGAATCTTCAAAGATTTTGTTTCTTTGTACTGTCTTACTTCAATTGTTAGAATCTCCATTAAAATGTTCACATAGTGAAATACAGGGGTTTTTCCCCCGCCCCCGCTTTCTTTGTTTGTTTTACTTTTGAGGGAGTAGGTTAAATTTGCAAATACTCATTTAATTTCTTTGATGATTAGGTCTATTCATTTTTCTTTTTCTTAAAATTTCTTTACTAAGCTATATTTTTCAAAAAAAATTCTGGTTTTTCTAAGTTTTCAAGTTGATTGGCATACAGTTACTTGTAATATAACAGGTTGTTAAAAATGAGACTGCTTCTGTCTCAGCCTTCGCTGAAACTCCAACACAAACAACATGATAGCTCTCAGGTATGTCTTCTTAAAGCAAGTTACCATTTATGAGATTGCCAGCATTTTTTTTTATCACCCACTGTTGATGGTAGAAAGAGTAAGGGTTAATAATGCTTGGAGGGAGCATGTCCATGTCAACGTGCTCTTCACATCCTTCTTCCTCTGTGTGGGACAGAGGCAGTTTCCTTTCCCCTTGCCATAGTAAGCTGAGTAAAGAGGACTTAAAGAGAACCACGCAGAGAAGCTGAGAGACTATGTAGAGATTGATGATCAATTTTCAAAGGGACAAATGAAACACAAGAGGTAGTCTGAAGTTAACATAGCAATGAGACAAAAGGCTCTACTCAAACCAAAGGCTCTTCCGCCAAGAGAAGGACAAAGGTACGAATGTCCACAGAAGGAAGTCAGCCAAGAGTTATCTTAAAAGGAACACAATCCAAGAGGATCATCTGGAGGAACAATGTGACCCAGCCAGAAACTCAAGGGCTGAGGGGAGTTATAATTGGCCAGACAGCAGGGGTGTCCTCTATCAGGAGATCCCCAGTGGGGGATTTCTGAGGAACACATACAAGTGCTCATGAAATCAACACCAGATAAGAATGCATCTGCCATAGCTAGAGGTGAACTGTGTTAGCCAAAGAAGCATTCGTTCTTTTCTCTTAGTCCCCTTTCCCCTTAACATCTTCCCCAAAGGAGTAAAACTCCACAAAAGGTTAAGGGAAGAGAGAAAACAACCATCCTCCCCACTCTCCCCACTTGCTGAAGACTGAAGCAGGCACGTGTCAGAAAAAGTGAAGTTCATTTCTGCTTATATCTAAAGAGATCTAGTCCATTGAATAAACTGGTATGTTCTCTGGTATTATTTTTAAAATCTCTGCTACATCTGTAGTTATGCCCCACTTTGTTATTCATTTTATTATTTATTTGTTTATTCCCTTTTGATCAATGTATGGTCCGCTTTATTAGTATCAAAGAACATATTTTTGGCCTTGTTGATCCTCTTTATTATAGCTTTGTTTCCTATCCCATTATTTTATATACTTGTTTATTATTGTCATTCATTAAATTTCTCTGGATTTGTCGTGATAAAGAAGTTTCTCTAACTTCTTAAACTGAACTTTAAGTTCATTGGCTTTCAGCATTTCTTCCTACAGTAAGCCTGTGTTATTATACACTTGTATGTAACACTTATTTGCCACCACTCCAACAAATATTCTCTAATTTGCATTAAAATTCTTCTTTGCTTTTCTGGTTACTTAGAAGTTTGTGTTTAAAAAAATTTTTTTTTTTTTTTTTTTTTGCCACACCGCACAGCTTGCAGGATCTTAGCTCCCCAATCAAGGATTGAACCTGGGCCCTTGGCAGTGACAGCTCAGAGTTCTAACCACTGGACTGCTGGGGAATTCCTAAAAAAATTTCTAAATATATTGTTTTCCTCTTTTGTTATCATTTTTGTTATTGATTTCTAACCTAATTACATTATGGTTAGAAAATACTGCTGTATGATACCAATCCTTTAAAATGTGTTGAGACTTGATTTACATGGACAGTAATTTGCAGAAATATTCCCTGTGTTCTTGAGAAACATGTTCTCTAATAATTGGGCAAAGGGTCCCATTTTTCTTTATTAAATCATTCTCATTAATTGTATTGTTCAAATCTTTTTTTTTCCTGCCCAGTCTATCAAACATGGGAGAACTGTAGATGGATACATCCGTCTTTATACTTCATGTTTATTTCATATTTTATTGAAATTAACCAACTCAAGATTTATTATAGCTTCCTGGGAATAGAGATTTTTACTATTAAGATTAAATTATCAAGAACTGCAGGTATAAAGAGTGCACCCCAAGCTCTCTGAATAAGATTGACCCCGTCCAGGGAAGGTACAAAGTGAGAAAGGGTAAGAACTCTCCCTTCCAGACATCCAGGAGGTCATGAGGGAGTCCCAAGATATCAGACTAAGAATATTCTCCCCCAGGCCTCGATCTCTCTAAATGCAAGAGTTCAGAGAGAATCCAGAGTGCTCAAAAGAAGACTGTCCTGACCCCAGCTTCCTTTCATTTCTATTCTCTGAAACTCACAGCCTAGACTCCACTATCTCTCTTGAGACTGCCAGGTATAATCTCATGGAGATTGGGAATATAAAGTCCTTATCATTAGAACAGTAAAATGATTCCTTTGTGAACTAACTATTCATGGATACTAAGGTAATAAAATTTATAATATGTCAACACACGCAAGAACTTATCAAGCCAATCCAACAATTTAGGAAGGGCATGAGAATACTAATGGAACCTAATTGGTGGCCTGCTGGGCTCAGCTTCACTTTAGTAGGTGGCGCTAAAGCACTGGCATCTATTTTGTTTGGATTGCATTGTTGGAGCAAACCTGTAGGTGCTCTCTCCCCCTCCTCAGTAAATTCAGTTAGTAGGCCAGTAGAGTCTCAAAGCTTTTGCCTAACAAAAGCATCTAAGTTTCTCTCTGCCTCCTAGTCAGAGAAATAAAAATGCCTGTAGAGTTTATAGTTTTATAGCTCTTTCAATTCATTATCTCATTTAATCCTCATAACAACTTGGGAAAGTAGGCCTTTATTTAACTTGGAAATGAAATTGAGTTAGTTTTAGAAAGTAGCAATTGGTTCCCCAAGGCTAGATAATTTGTCCAATGTCACAATTAGTAAGGGACCGTGTTAGAATTCAAGTTAGTTTCTCCTGACTCCACCATTATATAATACATTCTTTCCACCATATGTTTCACCCTGTCCAGAATTCTTTGAGTTATGGAGGTATAGAAATATCTCCATTTTACAGGAGAGACTTTGGTATAATTAAATGTTTTACAAATGAGCCATTACAAGAGTGAGTGGAGATTGGACTCTTCCAGACAAAACCTAGAATCTAGGATTCCTAATTCCTCACTCTGTAATCTTTCTGCTAGCTGACCCTGCCTCAGGGAATGTACTAACAGCTCCCTAAGATAATATTCAGTTTTCCTCCAAGGCAGAGTCCCACCCTTTCCAAATAGCTTCATAAAACATGTGCTAATCAGCACAGTCCACAGTCCTCAGCACTTAAGGCAAAGCTAACACATTTACTTCTTAAAAATATTCTATATGATAAATATGCATAGCAGTCAGCTTGGACTTCACATGTAGGCAGGTGAGGATTTCAAAAAAATTCATCTCAGCAAAAAGTGAGACAACATTTTCCCTGTTCCCTCCATAAGAATTCAATCTGTAATGATCCCTCAAAAAGCAGAAATTGCTTAAAATAAAATTCCATTTATTTGCAAGTAAATGAAAGATGCTTGTGTTTGTTTGTACATTTATTACTTTTGCCCCAGAAAGAATACAAGGTAACTTACAATGACATATAAATGAGATAAGAAAGCACAGATTAATTTTAGAAGCAAAATGATGCAGTTGTAAAATAAGCTAGAGAATAAGGGAATGAATATCTTTGCTATGCATACATCACAAATTTAGTCAAAATCTTTCCTTGAAGAGATGATTATCAAAACTTTTTTTTTCCTGGTCCATTTACACAAAACCAAGAATACATTTTAGTGGGAATACATCCCACTTCTGGGCATATATCCAGACAAAACTCTAATTCAAAACGATACATGCACCCCTATGTTCATAGCAGCACTATTCACAATAGTCAAGACATGGAAACAACTTAAATGCCCATCAACAGATGAATGGATAAAGAAGATGTGGTACATATATACAATGGAATATTACTCAGCCATAAAAAAGAATGAAATAATGCCATTTGCAGCAACATGGATGGACCTAGAGATTATCATACTAAGTGAAGTCAGAAAGAGAAAGACAAATACCATATGATATCACTTATATGTGGAATCTAAAATATGGCACAAATGAACATATCTATGAAACAGAAAGAGACTCACGGACATAGAGAACAGACTTGTGGTTGCCAAGGGGGAGGGGATTGAAGGAAGGATGGAGTGGGAAGTTGGGGTTAGCAGATGTAAGCTATTACATACAGAATGGATAAACAACAAAGACCTACTGTATAGTGCAGAGAACTATATTCCATATCCTATGATAAACCATAATGGAAAAGAATATTTAAAAAAAGAATGTATATATGTACAACTGAATCACTTTGCTGTATGTCAGAAATTAACATAACACTGTAAACCAACTATAGTCAACTGAAAAGAAAATAATACTTTTTTTTTTTAAGAATACATTTTAACTGAATGGATAATCTGTTCTTCAAGAGGTCCTTTGCTTAGCTCAGACTTGGTAAATATCTAGTGGTAGAGAGATACATTATAATGGAGAACATATTAATGTAGAATGCAACTATTTGGGGTTACCAGTTAAATACAGGTTCATAGGCTTTGAAGACAACCAACCTAGATATAACACTACCCACCTCTGATGAAAACTAAGGAGCCTGACAAGATTGAATTCCTGATTAACGATTCTCACGCTTTCCTTGGAAGTTACAAAGGTAGGACCCACACGTAAAATAAAAACTTTTCTTAGAAAATTGTTTTGCATCCTCTCTAGCAGAAGGATACTTGGGTAATAAGGGCCTATTGACAAAATTCCTTTAAATGAAAGTTCTAATGAACTTAGTTATGCAGATTTTCTTTGAAAAATGTGAATGCTCTTAAGAAGCGTGGTTCATATGACAGTATTTTGTATCAAAAATGCTTTAATTATTACCAAAATTCTAAAAGTAGAAACTCTTTGTGGATTGCCTCTATAAATCACATAAAAAGGGACCTATCTAGAAATTGAATGCTACTGACCAGAATTCTTCCTTCATGTAGACATATCCTCACCTGTGGAAATGTAGACTGTTCCTATTTAAAGCTTCTATAGGTGAAAGGTTCACGCTTGCATTTTTGAAACTAACAGTGTAATTTATTCAATCATCCAAAAAATATTGATTGGATACCTACTATATGTCAGACATTGTGTTTAGGTGCAGGATACAGCAGTTAACAAAACAGACAAAATTATCTGCTCTCATATTCTAGCGGTAGAGCTAGAAACAAGTCAAAATAACTAAAATAAGTTGTTTATTAGAGTATAGTGGATGGCAGTGAAAAAATCTGGAGGAAAATGGAATGGGGAAAGGCAGGGATGGGAGTTGCAATTGTAAATAGAATTGTTGGGCATTTCCTGGTAGTCCAATGGTTAGGACTCAGCTCTTTCACAGCTGTGGCCCCTGGTCGGGGAACTAAGATCCCACAGGCTGCATGGCACAGCCCAAAAAAAAAAAGAATTGTTAGGGAAAGGCTCAACGATATTATGAGATTTGGAAGAGGTGTGGTCATGAGCCACGTAGATATATGGAGAAAAAACACATTAGGTGTAAAGGCCAGCAATGGGAATATGCATATATGTTTGACGATCTTCAAGGTCAATGAATATGGTCCAGTGTGTGAAGGGGAAAGTAGGAAGAGATGAGATCTGGGGAGTAAATAAGAAGTCAGATGATGGCGGGGCTTTTAGGCAATTATAAGGATGTTGGAATTTTTTCTGATTGACTTGGGTAGTGGCTGGACAGCTTATTCCAGCCAGACGGTATGATCTGCCAGACGGTATGATCTAATGCATCACTTTACATTTGTCTCACTGCAATTCTTTTCTCACTTTTTCTCCCTGGCACTTATCTATTTGAAATCCACTAATGCATTATGTTTATTTGAGGAAGTGCTCTATCATGTAGCTTTATATTTCACTTTGTATTCCTTCCTCTATATTTATTATAAAGTGTTAAATAAGATTGGACTCAGCACCCAGAAGCTTCCACAATTAACACTTTTACATCCAAGTGTAATAAATGTGTTAAGCATTTATGTTACGATTTTAGGTGATAAATGAGGATATTCAATCATATTACATGCACATGTCCAATATCATTTCAAATTCACAAGCACAACGTACAAAGGAAAAAAGATCAAATAGAAGTATCCCAAATGTCCAAAAGATTATTTTCTTTTTTCAACTTTCAGTATATTTTAATTCATGCGAGGAAACAAAAATTGTTACAGGGTGCTAGAAGTCACCCTCTACATACACATTGTGTATGTTGAGATTTTTTTTTGAAAGCAGACACTGAGAAGTCTGGGGAGAACGATGTTTATGAGGGATCAACACATGTGAAAGAAGGGCTGGGGATGGAAAAGCAAGAGTGGGAGGAATAAGACAAACTGCAGTGCAGGTCTGACAATCCTAGTCAACCCCATGAGAAGTTCCGAAACAAAACTTGCCCATAAGAGAAAGACTGCTTTAGACCAAAATGGCCCAGTCTTTAAGTTCCCACCTCAGTCAGTTACTTGTTGAAGGAGTGGCCTCAGATGAGGCAATTTTCCGGAGCGAGGCATACACTGAGCCGCTGACAGCTATAGTCCTCTAATGACCAAACTTCCCTCTGCTGAGCCAGTCCTTTCCTGAAGGGTGGTGTAGATTTGTGTTTCCCATACACACATGCCTGTGCAAAACATGTCACAACACATGCCCTGTGATAACGTGTTGTCTTTCTAGCCTCTTGGTTCTCATCCATTCTCTGAGGAGAAAAATAAGTAAAACTGAGCAAAGAGATTCCTGCAACAAAAGTAAACAGAGGAAGAAAAGGACTCTAAGCCCTCAGGCATCTCTAGGTGGAGAAGGGAGGGACAGTGGGGGTCATTTCCACATTGTAATGACTCATGATGGACGCAACAGTGCTTTGAAGGACCAAGGCAATGGGAGCAGGATGTTATATTAGAGCCAGAAGAGCTGAGGAGTCTGACACTGCTTTTTCTCCATTTCTCTACCTTCCATGATGGCTTCTTCTGTCCCTACAAAGCCACTGTTACAGATCTGGCCAAAGACACGGACAACTACTGTTTTGACAAATCTCAAGCACATTTTTAGTGTTTGTCTTTGCTAGGTCTCTCCTTAGAATTCGACACATCTCAATACATATGGTTTTCTTTTTTTTTTTTTTTTTTTTGCGGTACGTGGGCCTCTCACTGTTGTGGCCTCTCCCGTTGTGGAGCACAGGCTCCGGACGCGCAGGCTCAGCGGCCATGGCTCACGGGCCCAGCCGCTCCGCGGCATGTGGGATCTTCCCGGACCGGGGCACGAACCCGCGTCCCCTGCATCGGCAGGCGGACTCTCAACCACTGCGCCACCAGGGAAGCCCTCCATATGGTTTTCTTAAATACATGTCACCACACTCTCCTTGCTTGCCACCTTCTCTTTGCTCCTTCTCAGCTTGATTTGTCAGTTTTTCATTCTCCTTCTAAGACCAAAATCTTTACGTTCTCAGAACTGTTTCCTACATCCCTTCACTTCTCTCTCTGTGTTAAATCCCACATTATTTCTTTGCATTGAGTTTCATAGCAGTTCTATGAGATGACTCCCACATTTATATCTCCAGCCAATCTCTTATTTGAGTTCCCAACTTGTATATCTAATATGTCTTTGAAATTTCCACATAGGTGCCCCGAAAGCATCACATACCTAAATGTGCAAAACTGAACATTTAATCCTTAATTCCCCCTCCAATACACGATAGTGTTTCTCCAATCTTCCAATATTCTTATAGCCAGAACATCCAATGTTTTTTATATTCTTTTCCAGAACATCCAATATTTTAAGCCTGAAATCTAATATGCTAAGTATACCAAGTATACTTAATTTGAATTCCAAAATACGCATTTCCTCTTCTCTCTATGGCCACTGCCATGACTCTAGTACATGTCAACCATCAGGTCTTATCCAGACCCCCTTCTATAACCTTTTTACTCTTTGCTTGCAAAAATCCATTCTCCAAAGGGTAGGCAGAGTGATGTTTTTAAAATGCAAACAGGATCATATGAAAAACCTTCTAATAAAATGTATAAAAATCCAAATTCCTTACCACACTCTACAAGCGCTTGCATCACCTGGGTTTTGTTTGACTCTCCATCTTCCTTCCTTCTTCTTCCCTGAATTCACTCTGCCCCAGACACGCTGACACTCCTTCTCTTTCTCTAATGCGCTGAGCTCTTTCCCACTCTTCAACTTTTGCGGATTCTGTTTCTTTTTCTGGACCGCTCCTTCTCACTCTCTCTGCTTGTATCACATGGCATAGAGCCCTTCTCACCACTACAGAGTTTACATCCATTAGTTTGTTTAATTGTCTAGTATCTGACTCCCATATTAGAGTGTAAGCTCCATGAAGGAGAGGAAAGCATGCTTTGTTCACCACTATATCCCCAGCAATAAGCACAATACCTGTAAGTCCCTAATAAATATTTGCTGGATGAATTTATAAAGTCTTTCATCAACATAAACATTAAGAAATGACATTTTTAAACTTTCATTTTAGGAAGATAAAATGTATTGCAAATTTGCTCTGATGTTGTAAACAGTGAATATGAAAGACAAAGGCTTGAAGACATCCTCTGGTCCAGATAAGCTTCCAACCAGTCTCATCAGGATGACTTTCAGAGCTTCCTCACTTGTCACTTGTCTCCTCGCCTCCCCCTTGTCCCTACTAAAATGCACTCTCCACACAGCAGTCACATCTGGGACTAGCCTTTTGTCACGTTTCAAAGGAAAGCAGAAGAGGCAATGCCAAAATAAAGCACAGTTTCAGAAGAAGCCTCCAAAGACTACTTATGCCTATTTAGTTCTTTCCCTCCAAACCCCTTGAACTTCTTAGTTACTGGAAGAAAAATTACTATGGACAGATCTTTGAAAGAAGGCATTGATGGCTTCCTTGAAAATCAGGAAAAGTCAATACTGAAATGGCAGTGGGAAGCAGCACAGAGACAATCTCCAAAGGGAACTCATCAGTATGTCACCTTTAGTATCAAAGACACACAGACAAGCTCAGTTGACTCTAATTAAGGTCTCCCTAGCTCACCAGAAGGTGAACTTTCCTAGCATTCCTAGCACAATAGATAAGTATAATAATTTGGCAGCTAGGATAAGTGTGAAAGATACTTTGGCCCCAGGGTAGCTATATAATCCTTAGAAGTAATTAGTAAAAGATTGTAACGTGTTATTCTGCATTCACGGCAAAACACCTTGTTATCGTAGCAATGGCTTAGATATCTGTTAAACTGACACCTATTGAATAAGTATCTTAATAAAATCAACACATCAAAACTCAGAGAAACAAGCTTGTGTTTTAATGTCATCATAATATTTCCTATGATCATATTTAAATGCAGTCTTCCTTAACACGTCTGTTAAACTGTCATGCTCCGTAATTGGTCAATTTATAAGAAAGCAGCATTTTCTTTGAAAAGAAGCTCAGATTTTTTTTTTTAATCCGAAATCATGTAGACCACAGCCATATTAGGCAAAGAACAAGAAAGTTTAATAAGAAGCTGGAGTTTAAAATTTCTGTTGGATGCCAAGTTTGCAAAACCTTTCAAGAAATTTTATCCATGGCCCATTACAGCAATCCTGTAAGGAAGTTCAGTGCTTAAATTAAATTAACATCGTAATTTTACAGATGAACAAAATGGAGATGCAGAGAGGGTAAGTGTGTAGGGTCTCCTAGGAAGTCAGTGGGAAGGTGTGTGGTGGGGATTAGAGCCTGAAGCCCTTCTCCTTTTCAGGCTAGCAGGTGGTACTGACTCCATGGGGTTCCTTTCCTGAGGAATAGAACACATATGCAAGTGTCTATGGACATTTAAAATGCATAAGAACTCTTTTGAAACTAGTTCTCTTAATGCAAAAAATTCTTCAAAAAGAATGATTTTCCAGATAGGTAGAACAGAAATCATAGTGAATTCTGACAAGAAAATGTCTCTTTAATTCTATAATCCTCCACTTAACTAGATATCTGTCCTTGAGCAAAATAACTTCTCTATGACTCAGTTTCCTCACTTTAAAAATTGATATAGTAACAGAAGCTTCTCTCACAGGATTGTGGGAAAACAAAAAAGTAATGCATTGAAACGTCAACAAATAACTCCTGGAGTGCCTATCATATAGCAAAGCACTCCAGATACTAAGATTCAGGCACCTGGTCTCCATCCAGGAATGTAGCACTACTGAAAAGCTTAAGGCTGTTTATTTATATGCAGACAACGGAGTGCCCTGTGGAAATGTGAAGAGTTAAATTGCCTCATCTTGGGCATAGATTTCCCCAGTAAGCCAACCTTTACTTCTAAACTAGGGATTAAGACAAGTGCCCCTTAAGGGGAGAGTGCAAGGCAGCTGTGAGGGAATTTAATGTTTGTTCAGTACTTTATTTCCTGAGAGAAAGAGACAATGTAAATAACAGTAAGCAAACTCTCAGTAGAACATCCCAGAAAAACACATGCAGGTGAGTATAAACTCTGTAAATAACGAACCAGACACCTATCATCTAGATTGCTATGAATTCATGCACAGAATCTTCATTAAAATTATGTGTGACTGATAGAACTTAAAACAGCAACTAATTCTTCTTAAGGAAAAAAACTGCAAAACGCACGTAGAAACAAAAGTATACCAAATATGTCTTCAAAATTCTTTCCTTTTTTAAGCAATATTCACTGAGCAATTTTTTAATCAAATAAGAGTGGGTATGCCTCTTTCTGCAAAATGTATCCTTGAATTTTCAGAGCACTCATTTATTTTGTAAGTAAAATGTGAACGGGTAGCATCTCATCTATTTCATTATGCATTTTGTAACGAAATATGTCAAATGAGTTTAAACTATTTTTTCATAAGCATTATATTAGTTATCAAATGCACAGCAATTTATCCTAAAAACATACTGGTAGAAAACCATAAGCATTCATCAGTTCACAGTTACCATGGTTCAGGGATTCAAGAGAAGACTTAGCAGGCTGGGGTCCCATTACACTGCCGTCAGGATGTTGGTAGGGGCTTCCGTCATCTGAAGGATTAATTAAGGCTGTAGCAGTGGTTTCCAAGATTATTTATTTACATGGCTGTTGGCAAGAGCTCTCAGTTGTCCTCACACATGAGCCTTTCCACAGCCTGCTTAATATCCTCAAAACATGTCATCTGGCTTCTCCCTGAGTGAGCCAGGAGAGAAGACGGCTGAAGCCACCCCAGCTTTTGTGACCTAGTCTTGCAAGTCTCACACGGTCACTTCCTCTTTTTGTATCTATTCATTAGAAGTGAATCACTAAATCCAGCCCACACTCTGGAGGATGTGATTAGGATCTACCTCTTGAAAGGAAGAGTATCAGATAATTTGTGGACATATTTTAAACTAGCACAGTTATTTATTTTACAGCTATTTCCAGTATTTGGCTCTTATAGGGAGACTAGCATATGTTGGTAACACCTAATTCTCTATCAATTACCTATGAGGTAGTAGAACCATTCAGTGTATAGTGGCTCAGAGCTGAGATTCTGGGGCCAGACTGCCCAGGTCAAAGTCTTGGCTCTAATATGTACTAGCTGTGGATCAAGGGTCAATTAACTAACATGTGTCTCAGTGCTCCCTCTTCAAACAGGAGCTAATGATAGTTCTTACATTTTAGGCTTTTTCTGAGGACTAGATGCATAGATGTGAATAAAATGCTTAGATTATTGCTTGCCACATTATAAATGTCCAATAAGCTTTAATGACTATTATGAGTTGGTGTTAACTGTAATAGCTCAGCTATATTCCATAGTCAGAAATGTATTTTTCTTTGTCAACAACAGAAGACTCTGAATTGAACCAGACAACAAGCATACCTAAAACCAGACAACAAGCATACCTAAAACAGCACGATTGATTACTCAGCATAACAAAAATTCCCTTTAGACTATTTCATCACTACATTTTAAGTGAAGGATTTACCTCCTTGTCTCCAATTTGAGAGTGATTTTCTTTGGGGTATTTAGAACCCTATAAGTAGTTTTATTTTTACCTTTCTAACATACAGGTATTTATTCATCTCAAATAGTTGAATCAGATGAAAACAATGCTGCCTGAAATTAGTTTGGTTACTTTGCTTTCCTCTTTCCAGAAGCTTGTATCTCAGCTCTACCTGAATGTACTTGGCTGTTTTTTTCTTTTGACAGGCATATCCCCTACTACTATGCTGTGTTTCTTTACAGCGTGATTGCAATGTGTCAAAACTGCTGGGCTCTAATCATGAAACTTTTTTTCAAAGATTCAGTCGCTTCCAAGTAGCTGAATAGTTACACCCATCCACCGACTGTTACTGTCAGTATCCTGCTGCCTCCCCATATGAGGAGCTCCCAAGCTTTGGCAGTTTAATGAGCACTTTGAGCTGTGAGTACTATTTTCTCTGTGAGGCCAGGGTCATAAATCCCTCCAAGTCTCTCCCCACCCAACACCCGTATTAGAGAGAGAGAAGAGAAAAGCTTCTTGCTCTCCACCCCACCATTCTTTCTCCTGGCAGATCAAAAAAAATTCTCTCAGCCCTTCTAAACCTGCCATTACCAATCCTGCAATCTCAATGTCTCTCTCTGCCTCCTGTTCAGAACCAAATGTAATTTTTCGAGAAGCAACCTGTGACAGCAGATCTGTCATACACCAAGATGATCAAGATTGGGGAAGCCCTCCCAGGACTGTACAGTAGAAAACTGTGCTTTGCACAAATAAACTGTTTACCTGCAAACATATCTTCAAGATCTCCTTTCACTTCTGAGAGTATCTGGGTTTGTTTGTTTTTTTTCTGATATGACAAAATAGAGTATTAAATCATATTTCTATCCTACAACTTGCAAAATTTTGGGTATTGTTAAGTAGGTACCACTCAGTAATTTAAATTCTCCTTCCCATTTCCACCCCCTGTGTTATATATACTTCTATCTTTTAAAACACACACACACAAACACACACACAATTATTCCAAAATGGAATCACAATATACAGAATATTCTTCAATTTGCTGCTTTCTAAAATTAATATGTGGTATTGTATCTACCTAATCAGTACCAACCATGCACATGCGATTTGTAATTGGATTATCTGGGCATACATACCATGTCCTCCACTCAGCACTATTAAATTGGGTAAATTACTAAACATTTTAATCCTTCCTTAGCTGTAAAATAAGGACAGTATCTATCTCATAGGGTTATTGTGAGGACTACATATGATACAATAAGCACTTAGCACATTGCCTAGCAATTAGAAAGCAATCAGCATATTTCAGCTATTGATATAGTTATATGTATTATTGCTATATAACTATTGTTTAACAAATTTACTTCATTAAAATGACAAAAAATCGTATTCCATTTTACGGGTTGATGAAACTCAATGTCTCCAACCAATTCCCTATTAATGGCTCTTTAGATGGTTTCTAAATTTTTGTATTATAAAATATGATGGGGGATCAGGAAGCAAGATGGCAGAGTAGAAGGACGTGCTCTCACTCCCTCTTTGCAAGAACACCAGAATCACAACTAGCTGCTGGACAATCATTGACAGCAAGACACTGGAACTCACCAAAAAAGATACCCCACATCCAAAGACAAAGGAGAAGCCACAATGAGATGGTAGGAGGGGCGCAATCAAAATAAAATCAAATCCCGTAACTGCTGGGTGGGTGACTCACAAACTGGAGAACACTTATACCACAGAAGTCCACCCACTGGAGTGCAGGTTCTGAGCCCCATGTCAGGCTTCCCAACCTGGGGGTCTGGCAACAGGAGGAGGAATTCCTACAGAATCAGACTTTGAAGCCTAGTGGGAATTGATTGCAGAACTTCCACAGGACTGGGGAAAACAGAGACTCCCACTCTTGGAGGGCACACACAAAGTAGTGTGCTCATAAGGATCCAGGGGAAAGAGCAGTGACCCCATAGAAGACTGAACCAGACCTACCTGCTAGTGTTGGAGGGTCTCCTGAAGACGCAGGGGGTGGCTGTTTCTCACAGTGAGGACAAGGACACTGGCAGGAGAAGTTCTGGGAAGTACTCCTTGGCATGAGCCCTCCCGGAGTCCACCATTAGGCCCAACAAAGAGCCCAGGTGGGCACAAGTATTGGGTCACCTCAGGCAAAAAAACCAACAGGGAGGGAACCCAGCACCACCCATCAGCAAACAAGCAGTTTAAAGTTTTACTGACCTCTGTCCACCAGAACAACAGCCAGCTCTACCCACCACCAGTCCCTCCCATCAGGAAGCTTGCACAAGCCTCTTAGATAGCCTCATCCACCATAGAGAAGAGAGCAGAAGCAAGAAGAATTAAAACCTTGCAGTCTGTGGAACAAAAACCACATTCACAGAAAGACAGACAAGATGAAAAGGCAGAGGGCTAGGCACCAGATGAAGGATCATGACAAAACCCCATTTAAACAACTAAATGAAGTGGAGATAGGCAAGCTTCCAGAAAAAGAATTAAGAATAATGATAGCGAAGATGATCCAGGACCTCGGAAAAAGAATGGAGGCAAAGATCGAGAAGATGAAAGAAATATTTAACAAAGACCTAGAATAATTAAGGAAAAAACAGAGATGAACAACACAATAACTGAAATGAAAAATACACTAGAAGGAATCAATAGCAGTATAACTGAGGCAGAAGAACGGGTAAGTGACCTGGAAGACAGAATGGTGGAATTCACTGTTGCAGAACAGAATAAAGAAAAAACAATGAAAAGAAATGAAGACAGCCTGAGAGAACTCTGGGACAACATTAAACGCAACAACATTCGCATTATAGGGGTCCCAGAAGGAGAAGAGAGAGAGACAGGACCCGAGAAAATATTTGAAATGATTATAGTCAAAAACTTCCCTAACATGGGAAAGGAAATAGCCACCCAAGTCCAGGAAGTGCAGAGAGTCCCAGACAGGATAAACCCAAGGAGAAACACACCAAGGCACATAGTAATCAAATTGGTAAGAATTAAAGACAAAGAAAAGTTATTGAAAGCAGCAAGGGAAAAACGACAGATAACATACAAGGGAACTCCCATAAGGTTAATAGCGGATTTCTTAGCAGAAACTCTACAAGCCAGAGGGAGTGGCAAGACATATTTAAAGTGATGAAAGGGAAGAAGCTGCAACCAAGATTACTCTACCCAGTAAGGATCTCATTCAGATTCGATGGAGAAATTAAAAGCTTTACAGACAAGAAAAAACTAAGAGAATTCAGCATCACCAAACCGGCTATACAACAAAGGCCAAAGGAACTTCTCTAAGTGGGAAACACAATAGAAGGAAAGGACTTACAAAAACAAACCCAAAACAATTAAGAAAATGGTCATAGGAACATACATGTCGATAATTACCTTAAATGTGAATGGATTAATGCTCCAACCAAAAGACACAGGCTCACTGAATGGATATGAAAACAAGAACTATATATATGCTGTCTACAAGAGACTGACTTGAGACTGAGGGACACATACAGACTGAAAGTGAGGGGATGGTAAAAGATATTCCATGCAAATGGAAATCAAAAGAAAGCTGGAGTAGCTATACTCATATCAGATAAACAGACATAAAAATAAAGAATGTTACAAGAGACGAGGAAGGACATTACATAATCATCAAGGGATCAATCCAAGAAAAAGATATAACAATTATAAATATATATGCACCCCCCCCAAAAAATAAATAAATAAATAAATAAATATATATGCACCCAACATAGGAGCACCTCAATATATAAGGCAACTGCTAACAGCTATAAAAGAGGAAATTGACAGTAACACAATAATAGAGGAAGGCTTCAACACCACACTTACACCAATGGACAGATCATCCAAAGAGAAAATTAATAAGGAAACACAAGTTTGAAATGACACAATAGACCAGATATATTTAATTGACACTTATAGGACATTCCATCCAAAAACAGCAGATTACACTTTCTTCTCTTCTCTTCTGCGCATAGAACGTTCCCCAGGATAGATCACATTGGGTAACAAATCAAGCCTCAGTAAATTTAAGAAAATTGAAATCATATCAAGCATCTTTTCTGACCACAATGCTATGAGACTAGAAATCAATTACAGGGAAAAAAAATGTAAAAAACACAAACATATGGGGGCTAAACAATAATTTACTAAATAAACAAGAGATCACTGAAGAAATCAAAGAGGAAATCAAAAAATACCTGGAGACAAATGACAGTGAAAACACAATGATCCAAAACCTATGGGATGCAGCCAAAGCAGTTCTAAGAGGGAAGTTTAAAGCAATACAATCCTACCTCAAGAAACAATAAACATCTCAAATTAACAATCTAAACTTAGAGAACTAGAGAAAGAAGAACAAACAAAACCCAAAGTTAGTAGAAGGAAAGAAATCATAAAAATCAAAGCAGAAATAAATTAAATAGAAACAAAGAACACAATTGCAAAGCTCAATAACACTAAAAGCTGGTTCTTTGGGGCTTCCCTGGTTGCGCAGTGGTTGAGAGTCCGCCTGCCGATGCAGGGGACACGGGTTCATGCCCCAGTCCGGGAGGATCCTACATGCCGCGGATCGGCTAGGCCCATGAACCATGGCCACTGAGCCTGCGCGTCTGGAGCCTGTGCTCCACAATGGAAGAGGCCACAACAGTGAGAGGCCCGTGTACCGCAAAAAAAAAAAAAAAAGCTGGTTCTTTGAGAAGATAAACAAAATTGATAAACCATTAGCCAGACTCATCAAGAAAAAGAGGGAGAGGATGCAATTCAATAAAATTACAAATCAAAAAGAAGTTACAACAGACACCGCAGAAAAACAAAGCGTCCTAAGAGACTATTACAATTAACTCTATGCCAATAAAATGGACAACCTGGAGGAAATGGACAAATTCTTAGAAACGTATATCCTTCCAAGACTGAACCAGGAAGAAATAGAAAATATGAACAGATCAGTCATAAGTAATGAAATTGAAACTGTGATTGAAAATCTTCCAACAAACAAAAGTCCAGGACCAGATGGCTTCACAGGTGAATTCTATCAAACATTTAGAGAAGAGCTAACACCCATCCTTCTGAAACTCTTCCAAAAAATTGCAGAGGAAGTAACACTCCCAAACTCATTCTACGAGGCCAGCGTCACCCTGATACCAAAACCAGACAGAGATACTACAAAAACAGAAAATTACAGACCAATACCACTGATGAATATAGATGCAAAATCCTCAACAAAATACTAGCAAACAGAATCCAACAACACATTAAAAGGATCATATACCATGATCAAGTGGGATTTATCCCAGGGATGCAAGGATTCTTCAATATATGCAAATCAATCAATGTGATACACCATATTAACAAATTGAAGAATAAAAACCATATGATCGGGCTTCCCTGGTGGCGCAGTGGTTGAGAGTCCGCCTGCCAATGCAGGGGACACGGGTTCGTGCCCCGGTCCGGGAAGATCCCACATGCTGTGGAGTGGCTAGGCCCGTGAGCCATGGCCACTGAGCCTGCACGTCCAGAGCCTTTGCTCTGCAACAGGAGAGGCCATAACAGTGCGAGGCCCATGTACTGCAAAAAAAAAAAAAAAAAAAAAAAAAAATCATATGATCATCTCAATAGATACAGAAAAAGCTTTTGTCAAAATTCAACACCCATTTATGATAAAAACTCTCCAAAGAGTGGGCAAAGAAGGAACCTACCTCAACATAATAAAGGCCATATATGACAAACCCACAGCAAACATCATTCTCAATGGTGAAAAACTGAAAGCATTTCCTCTAAGATCAGGAACAGGACAAGGATGTCCACTCTCGCCACTATTATTCAACATAGTTTTGGAAGTCCCAGCCACGGCAATTAGAGAAGAAATAGAAAAAAAGTATTCCAAATTGGAAAAGAAGTAAAAGTGTCACTGTTTGCAAATGACATGATACTGCACATAGATAATTCTAAAGATGCCACCAGAAAACTGCTAGAGCTAATCAATGAATTTGGTAAAGTTGCAGGATAAAAAAATTAATGCACAGAAATCTCTTGCATTCCCATACACTAATGATGAAAAATCTCAAAGAGAAATTAAGGAAACACTCCCATTTACCATTGAAACAAAAAGAATAAAATACCTAGGAATAAACTTACCTAGGGAGACAAAAGACATGTGTGCAGAAAACTATGACACTGATGAAAGAAATTAAAGATGATACCAACAAATAGAGATATATAACATGTTCTTAGATTGGAAGAATCAATATTGTAAAAATGGGGCTTCCCTGGTGGTGCAGTGGTTGAGAGTCCGCCTGCGGATACAGGGGACGCGGGTTTGTGCCCCGGTCTGGGAAGATCCCACATGCCGCGGAGCGGCTGGGCCCGTGAGCCATGGCCGCTTAGCTTGCGCGCCTGGAGCCTGTGCTCCGCAACAGGAGAGGGCACAACAGTGAGAGGCCCGTGTACCGCAAAAAAAAAAAAAAAAAAAAAAAAATGACTATACTACCTAAAGCAATCTACAGATTCAGTGCAATCCCTATCAAATTACCAATGGCTTTTTTTTACAGAACTAGAACAAAACATCTTAAGATTTGTATGGAGACACAAAAGACTCCAAATAGCCAAAGAGGTCTTGAGGGGAAAAAAACGGAGCTTGAGGAATCAGACTCCCTGACTTCAGACTATACTACAAAGCTAGAGTAATCAAGACAATATGGTACTGGCACAAAAACATAGATCTATGGAACAAGACAGAAAGCCCAGAGATAAACCCACACACCTATGGTCAACTAATCTATGACAAAGGAGGCAAGGATATACAATGGAGAAAAGACAGTCCCTTTGATAAGTGGTATTGGGAAATCTGGACAGCTATATGTAAAAGAATGAAATTAGAACACTGCCTAACACCATACACAAAAATAAACTCAAAATGGATTAGAGACCTAAATGTAAGGCTGGACACTATAAAACTCGTAGAGGAAAACATAGGAAGAACACTCTTTGACATAAATCACAGCAAGATCTTTTTTGATCCACCTACTAGAGTAATGGAAATAAAAACAAAAGTAAACAAATGGGACCTAATGAAGCTTAAAAGTTTTTGCACAGCAAAGGAAACTACAAACAAGATGAAAAGACAACACTCAGAATGGGAGGAAACCGTTGCAAATGAATCAATGGACAAAGGATTAATCTCCAAAATATATAAACAGCTCATGCAGCTCAATATTAAAAAAACCAACAACCCAATCCAAAAATGGGCAGAAGACCTAAATAGACCTTTCTCCAAAGAAGACATACAGCTGGCCAAGAACCACATGAAAAGCTGCTCAACATCACCAATTATTAGAGAAATGCAAATCAAAACTACAATGAGGTATCACCTCACACCAGTAAGAATGGGCATCATCAGAAAATCTACAAACAACAAATGCTGGAGAGGGTGTGGAGAAAAGGGAACCCTCTTACACTGTTGGTGGGAATGTAAATTGATACAGCCACTGTGGAGAACAGTATGGAGGTTCCTTAAAGAACTAAAAATAGAGTTACCATATGACACAGCAATCCCACTACTGAGCATATACCCAGAGAAAACCATAATTCAAAAAGACACATGCACCCCAATGTTCATTGCAGCACTACTTACAATAGCCAGGACATGGAAACAACCTAAATGCCCATCAACAGACGAATTGATAAAGAAGATGTGGTACATATATACAATGGAATATTACTCAGCCATAAAAAGGAACGAAGTTGGGTCATTTGTAGAGACGTGGATGGATCTAGAGACTGTCATACAGAGTGAAGTAAGTCAGAAGGAGAGAAAAAAAAAAGTTGTATATTAACGCATGTATGTGGAACCTAGAAAAATGGTATGGATGAATTGGTTTGCAAGGTAGAAATTGAGACACAGATGTAGAGAACAAACGTATGGACACCAAAGTGGGAAAGTGGTGCGGTGGTGGGGTGATGAATTGGGAGACTGGGTTTGGCATATATACACTAATATGTATAAAATGGATAACTAATAAGAACCTGCTGTGTAAAAAAATAAAATAAAATTCAAAAAAAGAACTAAAATAATTAATTAAACATATAGTTATTGTTGACCATATTTCAGTAATAATCTAGAATCTGAGGCCATAATATAAAATAATATGGACATGAGTCAGATCCTAGTAGAAGGAATACTCAGTGTAAGAATCTACAAAAATATTCAAAACAAAAACAAAAAATGGAAGAATAAATGGTATTATAACCATTGATATACAGATTTGTAAATATAAGCGCTCTGTACACAACTCTGTGGTAACAAATTGGCAAATAATTTTAATGGAAAATCTTCTGTTTATGTATAATTTAAAAATAATATCTGAGAAGGATTGGAAGACCTAAATAGACCAAGCATCACAGAAGAATCAGAAAAACTTATCAAAAATTTATATCTGATAATGGACCTAGGGCCAGAGTTTTTCCAGATGATTTCTCTCAAACTTCCCAAAGAACACATAAGTCTAATGTTATCTACCACGGAATTTAGGAAAATCTTAAAACATCTTAATTCACTTTGTAGAGCTAGTGTAATCTAATACTAAAATATAAATACTACGGAACTAAAAAGAAAACCAGTGACCATTCTCACTTGTGAAAATACGTATCTAAATACAGAACCTAAAAAAAAAGGTAACAAGTCTATATGCAGATACACACATAACCTCACAACCAATTTCATCCAGAAATGTAAAAGCATTTTAATAATTGGAAATATTTTACTCTAGCAGCGATTATCAATTAATAGCAAAATATAATCTAACATGTTACTGAGCACCCATTCAATTATATCCAAAAGGAGTTTACATTGAAATATTTAGAAAACTTGATATAAATGCATATTTTCTCAATATCATAAAGATCATTGTAGTGTTCATAGGGTTCTGAATATTTGCCTTTCCCTCAGCTCATTTTACTATAAACTGGTCCCCTGAACCTTCTCTGGCAATGTGAATTTAGGGCCAAGATCCATCAGTATGAATGTTCTACAAGATGATGGCAAGCCCATAACCACAACAGTGATAGGGACATGGAGCTGCCATCGGGGCCCAGAATACTTGGACACCACATCAGTGGGAAACTGGGAGACCAAGGCTATGTGAAACTTACTGGACAATGAATTTGATAGAAAACTTAGAATAAAAAACAAAGAAGAAGAGGAATAAAAGAAAAAAGAAAGAAATGAGGAATTATGGTTATTGAAAAAAAGTAAAAGAGAAATAGAGGGTATAAGTTGAAGAAGAAGGGAGAAGAGGACTAAGAGAGAAAAAAAGAATGAAGGATCTTTTAAGGTAGTTATCAATATCTCCACTTTAAAGCTAAGGAAAATGACCTGCTCAAGATCAAATGACTCATAAGTCATAGAACTGCAATTTGAACATGTAGACCAAATCCTGAACTCCTAATTCTAAGCCAACCTTCTTTTCATTACATCATGCTGCCTCCTCCCTTTTCCTTTTACTCTCACCATCCTTGAGAGCTTGGAGTCCAATTCATTGAATTCATTAAAACGATCGTTATTACACATTTATACTTGACCTGAAGATTCTTGCATAACTTTCCCCATTCTGGATTGCAGAATACAGTACTGTCCTTAGTTTGTTTCTTTTGCTTCCTAGTCATTATCAGAATTTTACATTTTTCCTGTTGAATTTTATGTTAGATTCAACACATTGTCAAAGTATTTTTAAACTCACTTCCTGATTTCTACCTAATTCACAGTTTCTTTGAGCTTTATGCCATTAGCAATTTTTATAATTGTCCCTTTTATATTTTCTTCCTGGTTACTGATAAAAGCACTGAATAGAACAGGATCAGGAAAAGAGAAGTAAACATTTCCCTCCAAGTTATCCTCAGTTCTTTAATTAGCACTATGTGAGTATTTTAACTAGATACTAATCCACCAAATTATACAGCCATCCCAACTGTATTTCTCCATTTTTTTTTACAAGTAAAATAAAAAGTCTCTGCCGTACACTTTATTGAAATATGGTCTCATTACATGCACTATATTTGGCTTATCCTCCCATGTAGAACTTAATTTCAAGTTACTTACGTGGACAAACCGAGAATATACCATGAATCTCATATAATCTTACAAGTGGATTACTTTATTATCCTTCCTAAATGTCAATAAGAAATGCTTTTCACTTATATATATAAAGTCATTAAATGTGATATTAAACATAAGCTTAGTTAAATCACAGCATTAGCTAAGCCATCTATTTTGTATATGATGTCCTAATTATTTTAGAGATTCCACAGATTGTTTCATGCACTTGCATACCTACTTGTCTTCTTAAAGAACGTGAGCCTTGTGGTCAAGACTGGGAGGAAAAAGAGCTGGATTCTCTCCCAGTTCTACCAGTAGCTACCTTGGTGATGGTATTAGGTCATTACTGATGTAGGTTTCTTTTGATTCATTTATAAAATTAAAAGAATTTACCACATTAGCATTTCCCAAAGTGTTCCTAAAATTTTAGTTCCATGCCTTAATAGACATTCATGAAAATATCATGTCTATGGTACAACGGTTTTGGGCAATGTCAAAAGATTCTTTATTATAGGATTATCAGAGTGTTAAAATTAAAAATAAAAGTGTCTTCTCCAACAAAGAGCTATTCTAGTCTTTCCCAACTTATTAAGATATACAACATTTCTACACAGTTTATCTTGTTGGTTAGTGTTCTCCAGAGTATATGCTGGGAATTATAAAAATACACTTGAAGATGTAGGCATCACTTCCACTCCAGAGGGTTCTATAATTGTGATGTATTCTACACCCACTCAATCAAGGTACAAGAGCTAGAATTTTCATCAGAAAGGCTGAACCCAGGCAAACTGAATAAAAATGGTGTCAGTAGGTTTGAACAAAGCTAAAACTGAAATTTTGAGGTCAATATTGATCTTGTGTTGGTGTTGTGGGGTTAAAATAATGTTCAAATAGGAAAGAAAGATATAAATTTAAGGTAGGCTTGATGAAAATTGTATGTAAAAATATAAGAATGTAGGAAAATAGCTTATAGAAACTATACGGTTAAAAAGAAAGAAAGTTGATATAATATTTGGATTAAATATTCTGATAGACGGCATTGGCTTGGTTGAACAAAGTATTAACAGAGTTCTTAAAATTTTTCTTGTTTTTCTGTAGATTTCTCACCTTCTTAAGTTTCTACTGAACACAGAATGTTAAGAGAAAAAAAGAAAAAGCTAGAAGGCACAAAGATGAATATGCTTTCTTAAAAGAAAATTATTTGTTAAACTCTAATATATGCTTGCCTTCAAAGTGTTAGTCTAAGCAAGCTGTTGTATCTGTCCCCTCTGTGCACATCTGGCTTCAGGAAAGTATGAACCCAGATGTTCTTCATCATATACCACATCAAGTTCCTTAAAGGTGGTGTTTATACAACTTTGTATTCGTCAGTATTTCTATTCTAGTACCTTTCCATAACAAATTCTCAATAAATATTTGTTGATGAAACTGCACTAGAAATGGTACGAGGTGCTAGAGATACAAAGAGGCATGATATTCAGCTCCTTCCCTCAAGGCATTAGTGTTCTAGTCAAAAACAACATGACTTTACAGTATGGAAAGTGCTATGGCAGAGTTATGCACAGCCCAAGGAGTGAACACAAGCAGAGCACCTAACCCAATTGAGGAGGCAAACTCGATTGATTGTTCAAGGATGAATCGGGTTAAAGACTCAGAAAAGATACTCCCAATAGAAGCAACAGAGTATGCAATGGGCAAGAAATGAGAGATAGCATGACAGAGAGAAGAAATCAAAATGACTAAAGCATTGCTTGTAGAGAACAAGACCCTAGCCAGCTTCCACTTGTACCACCATTCTCTCTGTGATCAACTCACATTGTTTTTAGCTCTTCAAATGCACTAACCTCCATCTTGCTTAAATGACAGTACATGTTCTATCTGATTGGAATTTGTTTCTCCAACTTTGTATAATTAAAACTCATAGAAAACTTTGAAATCTGAACTCAAGTATTTCTCACCTGTGTGACATAGTTCAAACTACCTTTTCCTATGGGTGTTATTTTGCTTAGTTTAAACATGGAGCCGGGCTTCCCTGGTGGCGCAGTGGTTGAGAGTCCGCCTGCCGATGCAGGGCACATGGGTTCGTGCCGTGGTCCAGGAAGATCCCACATGCCGCTAGGCCTGTAAGCCATGGCCGCTGAGCCTGCGCGTCCTGAGCCTGCGCTCCGCAACGGGAGAGGCCACAACAGTGAGAGGCATGCGTACCGCAAAAAAAAAAAAAAAAAAAAATGGAGCCGAGTGGTGGCTGATGAGGGTGAGATGGCAACTTTAAGAATGATTGCAAATATTAAAGGAATAAAGGAATGCCAAATTCCTTTGTAAGTAAAAAAAGAACGACATGCCATTATTGTTATTCACATACAAATAGGCTTTTTCAGAGACTAGCAGGTATGAATAAGTCAGGTAATCAGTAGCTTTTGTCGATAACTGAAGTGGTGCATAGCATGAAAACCACAAACTTAAATAGAATTTTATAGCCCTTCTTTCCTTACTTCTTTCATGAATTAATTTACTCTCATACAGATTTTCTATATAATGTCCTAGTGGCATATTCTGACTTTTGAGTTGTCTCCTTATTTTGGTTCCCTTTCTAAAATGAATGACACTTGAGAACAATTTATATCTATGAATTTATCACCTAAGCTCAGGGAACATATCATTGTAAAAGGTCAAATATAAACGTCCACTTTTTTCAGAACTAAAATATTTTGAACTCAATACACTATGAAATTTAAAATTGCATCTTAATACAGTGGGCCATTCCACTCAGAAGTAATGCTTTTTATACAATTTAAGGGAACAGCATTCAGAGCTTTTAAAACCTTTTCTTCATCTCTTTTCTATTTCCATAATTTACTCTTCTATCATGTACAGGCTAGTGTTTTGCTGTAGACATTTCTCAACAAATATGTCTTAAGCTCTTATACGTCTACTCAGGAAATGTGTGAGATATTCCTGATGATTACTTTTATTTTTTCTTGATACCTACGTAAAAACTGATACAAAGGTAAACTTTACCATGAAAACTGGGACAAAAGTTCACCAGACTTCAACAGTTTATAAATTAAGTCTATTGGGAATACTGTCTAATTTAAAAAACAACCTACCTTTATTGGCAATGTACCTGATCTGCTTTCCTTCAGTCACACAGAGTTAATGTAGTATCTTATTGATGGGGCTTCATTTGCATCTTACTATGCTTTCTAGTTAGTCTCTTTACATAAACGTCTATTTTTAAAGTTTACATAAACCTTTTTAACAAAGCAAATATGTATGTTAAAAACCTAGTTAACTATTTAAATTCAAAATCTGACATGTTTTGTTCTTGGTGTACAGTAAAATTTATGTTAGACGACTGTGTTTCCGATCTTAGGATATGCTATGATACTGATGACATTCATCCATTCATATAATCAACAGATATTTTAGAGTACCTGTTTTTTGCCAGAAGATGCAATCCATGCCCTCATGGAACTCAGATCTATAGGAATAGCATATGTATATGTGTGTATGTATATTTATATATGTGTGTGTGTATATACATATATGCATGTATGTATATATATAATATACACACAGAAATTTAAGTAAATAAATTGAGCAAAGTGTAATGAAACAAAAAAATGTGATAGAAAACAATGGTTCAGGGGCTACATAGACAAAAATTCAGGTAAGATTCTTTGGAGGCCAAATTTTTTCTGAGAACTAAAAGAAAAGAAGCTAGCTGTTCCACAAGTAGAAGATTCCAACACGAAAATAAAATATGTGCAGTTCCTTAGGGGAATTCTTAGCAGAAAAGCAGCATCTGGGTGGTACATAATGAGTAAGGGAGAGATTAGATGAAATGAGATTGGAGAAGTAAAAGGGGCTCCTGATAAAAAATTAGAATCTTATTCTAAGAGAATCAGAGACAAAAAAGGGGGAAAGTAGACAGTTTTATGCACCATGTTTCCCATCACTCTGTGGGGCACCTTGTATTTCTCTCATTTATTCTTCATAATTAACATTTTGAGAAATAGTCTGAGATTATACATTAGAAAAATAGGATTTACTTGCTGTACAGTTAGTAAAGGGAAAAGCTAAGATTCAGATCTGAGTGTGTTTGTCTATGAATAGATGATTCAGTTTTACTGTAGCCCACTACCTAACAGAGAATATAAATACTGAGCTGGGCCATGAGAAGACTAAAAATAACAAATGCTGAAGAGGGTGTGGAGAAAAAGGAACCCTCCTACAGTGTTGTTGGGAATGTAAATTGGTACAACCACTATGGAGAACAGTATGGAGGTTCCTTAAAAATCTAAAAACAGAGTTACCATATGATCAAGCAAGCCCACTGTTGGGCATATATCCAGAGAAAACTCTAATTTGAAAAGATACATGCACTCCAATGTTCATAGCAGCACTATTTACAACAGCCAAGACATGGAAGCAACCTAAATGTCCATTGACAGATGAATGGATAAAGATGTGGTATATGTATACAATGGAATATTACTCAGCCATAAAAATGAATGAAATAATGCTATTTGCAGCAACATGGATGGACCTAGAGATTATCATACTAAGTGAAGTAAGTCAGACAGAGAAAGACAAATATCATATAATATCACTCATATGTGGAATCTAAAAAGTGATACAAATGAACTTATTTACAAAACAGAAATAGACTTATAGACATAGAAAACAAACTTATGGTTACCAAAGGGGAAAGGGGAGGGGGTGATAAATTAGGAGTTGGGATTAACATATACACACTACTATATATAAAATAGATAAACAACAAGGACCTACTGTATAGTACAGGGAACTACACTCAATATCTCGTAATAACCTATAACAGAAAAGAATCTGAAAAAGAATATATATATTCATATATAGGTATATATATATATGTATATATATATGTGTGTGTGTGTGTGTATATATATGTAACTGAAAAAAAAGCAACACTATTCCTGCCACCATCTCAAAGCATAATGTCCTTATTTTTATTATGGTTATTTATTTTATTATATTTAGTTATCTGTATGTGTGTGCATCTCACTATTTTCTGAGCTTACTGAACTCACAGATCCCAATTTACTCATTTCTATAGTCCTCACAACTAGAGCAGGTTCTTGAAAACATTTGGTGATCAACAAATATTAATTAAATGAAGGATAAGCTAATGAATGAATGAAAAGTATGATATTCTCTAGGTAATAGTGTAATACTAATTAACAGAACTTTCTCATAATGTCATTTTCTTTAAGGCATTCAGTGCTTTTTGGGACACTATACAAAGTAACTTGATCCCATGATATGCCCCTGAGTTTTTATACCCCTTATAAAAGCAGTACGGCATGGAGTATATTGGTTCTCAAAGATTAGTGTATATGAGAGCCACTTTTTTTCAGTGTTCTTCGAGTGATTTTGGGTTCTGATTCTTGTTTGTGCATTATCCTAAGATAATTTTGGAAAACTACCTTTCGCATATTCAACTGGATATCTAAAGCTTTCCAACATAATTTTAAATAGTTACAAAGGGTACAACCTCCAGAGTACTGTAAATACAAGCATTAAAATATATATGTTTAGTCATTCTTTTTAATATATCCAATGGAATAAAAATACCATAGTGATTTGATACCCAGCATTTAAAAAAAAATGAAAAACTCATTCAATAGTTGAAAAAGTAACACTATTCATTTTTTTCTCTTTTAACTCATTTGTCCATTTTATTTTCACTGGAGAATTTAGTCTTAATTTAAATATCTTATGATCAAGAATCTTAATGTTCACATTATCATAGTTCTATGATAATTTTTAAATTAATGTTAAAAACAGTTTATGACCATAAAGTTCTATGTCTTAAGTTTTTTCTTCAGGATTGAGTCATCATTGTGATTAGCATTAGTACATGTTTTAACAAAAGACTGAAAATACGTTTCAAATTTTGATAACAAAAATGTAACATAAAAGTAAGATTTCATTGTAAATTCATCCTTTAATGAGATATAAGGTACTCTCTTCCAATTTAGATCATGTGACCAAGGGTGAATATTTTTTTTGGCCAGAATGAGAAGGGTTTTAATACCAATCAATTCCTGACTTTTTAAAATAATAATCACTGACAAACTTTGTTCACATAAAAATGTAGATGAGATGGGAAGGAGTTTCATAATAGCAATGTAACATGACTCTTTGAACTACTTTTGAGTTACATGCCCCAAATTGCAGTAATCCATTATCAAAAATCATGTTCAGTGATCTAAAAGCTGACAACTCAATTAGTTCTCTTTTAATTTTGTTGAAAGGAAGTAATTAGAAAACACTGTACTTGCAGAAAAATTTATTTTCTAGTCATTAGTGACATTTACCTTCTCAACATCAACATTGATATTTTAAATTATCTCTGTATTTGGCATCCTGGGGGATTGCACATGGCAGTGATGCTGGGCCATTGTTAGATAAGGCCTAGCTATGTGAACTAGGAAAAGACCCAGTATAAGTGGGAATGTGGTAAAAGAAAACCAGGATAACCCAAGT
The DNA here is from genome assembly GCF_963924675.1 of Phocoena phocoena. Lineage (NCBI taxonomy): Eukaryota > Metazoa > Chordata > Mammalia > Artiodactyla > Phocoenidae > Phocoena > Phocoena phocoena. The sequence goes on from NC_089229.1 coordinate 56,214,270, forward strand.
ACATTTTCAGGCAGATTAGTTTGGAAATTGATTCACTTAGAACTATTTGAGCCCCTACCCTTCTTTGGTAAATCTTTATGTGCCTCCAGAGATATATATACCTTTTTTTTTTTTTTTAAAGCTCATAACCTTGGACAGTAGCTAAAAATGAACAGGTTTAAAACCTAACCTCAGAGATTATAATTCACAGGTCTACTATGAGGCCAGGAATCTGTTTTTTTATTTTTTTAACAAAGTCACCCCGGTTGATTCAGATGCACGTTATCCACAGAGTGCTTTCCAAAAAATATTGTGTGGAGAAAGTAAATACTTAAATAAGAACAGTAGATAACGTTATTAATTGCTCTGTCCCGAGAACTGTTGTACGTTACATATTACAAACATTTATTCATAAAATCCTTTCAACACTGATGCAGGTATTACTAGTGTTCCCATTTTAAATTTGGATAAATTGAGTTAATGAGAAATTAAATCACTGGTGTAAGATACACATCATGAGAAATGGGAGGGAACATTAATTAACATGAGGCTGGTGAAGACCAGGGCGCAGATAGTCTAGAATTCCAGGCTGAGAAGTAGCAGCGTTGTTGGGAAGCACTGGGAATCTATGGAAGGACTTTATACAGGTAAAGATATACTCAGACTAGTCTGATAGAAAGAGGCCAGGGGCAGAATGCTGGAACACCAATATTTAAGGAACAGATAAAGGAAAGAGAAACCTGGCTAGACACAGAAAGGATCGATTAGAGAGAGAGAATGATATAGCCAAAGCAAGCCTTCCAAAAGAATGAAGTAAGTCATGGTAGAGACTAAGAAACAAAAGAACACAAAATTGTCCACTGAATTTAGCAAAAAAAGAGATCACTGTTGAAAATGATTTAATTGGTGTCATAGAGACAGAAGCTAGATGGCAGCAGTTTGAAGAAAATAGAGAAAGAAGAAAATTGAAGAATGCATACAACTCTTGCAAGAGACTTAACTGTGAAGAAGAAAAAGATGTGTTGCTACTGCAAGGCTGAGGACATAAGAGTATTTTTATATTTTGAAGAAAAAACATATGAGGAAATTAATGATAAGGAGTTGATAAATAAGTAATTCAAGAAAATAGAAAGGTAGAAACAGCAGGAAGTTAACCATGTAACTATTAAATTAATATAGGATACAGATTAAGAGTTGGGTTAAAGGAAAAGATGGTTGGTGCTAAAATTTTGCTCAATAGGTAAGTGTCAGCAGGTCAGTAGATGACAGTGATTAAGAGAAATAGAAGGGAAAACAAAAAGAGAAATAGAAGGTGATGTTTCTGGATTACATAATCCTCAAATGATCAAGGATTTTTACAAGTGTGTTCAAAGAGCATGCTTGAAAAGTAGCACTGAGGAGCTATGATAATGATAAGCCAGAGCTATAAGAAATAACTGAATTAAAAAGTATACCTTGAGTCAGCCATTTAACAAGTCAATTGAGTGCTTTCTCTTTACTGGGAATTATGCTAAGGACTCAAGTAATAAATAAGGATATTTCAGTACTTCTCAGCCAATGATACTACTCAAGGGAAAGGTGTTCATAAAAATTGCTAAAGAATTTACAGAAGGGTTAGAATTATATTTATATATATATATATATATATATATATACACACACACATATATATATATATCCTTTTGGGGAAAAATAAAGCAGTTTTTGTTGTGTTCATTTTGATAGCACCAGATTTCTTTATGCAAGTGATTAGTGGTAATTAGCTACGAAAGGTTGGAAGAAAGCACAATCTGTCTGATACATGGACAAGATGCCGTATCATAAAATAACTACAAAGAAATAAAAATGTCTAATAGAAATCTATAAAAATGCTATCGGAACAGACAGTGGGCATGTTCACAATACCTAAACGTAGAGAAGATGGGAAAGTTACATGTAGGAGGAAACATCTATGTTGAGTCTCATCCAATGTACTTTCTAGGTTTAGAAAAGGGGGAGCAGTTCATGTAGGCAACTGTGAAGGTCATGAAGTCACAAAAATTGCTGAATTCATATTTTGGAAGATATTGCATGGATGTTATTTGTACTTATCTGTACAAGAAATTCTGGGAGGTGAGGGTGGAGATTGGGAGATGTTAAACAAAGGAGAAAATGAGATAAAGAATAAAGAAGTTTACCTTTGAATATGTCAACCTCTGCAGCAGTGCAAAGGATCAGTTTTTTGAGGGGAAACTGGAGTGAAGAACACATGTTAATACGTTATTGAAATTATTTAGAGTAGAGCTGAAAAAAGCCAAAATAGAGCAGAGGCCATGGACATGGGGAGGGGTGCAAGGATTTGGGAATGACTTGGAATATACAGTGTAAATGTTTCAAGTAGGGCAAGAGTCAAGGAGGACTCCGTGATCCTTAACATAAACAACTGAACAGATAGAAGGTGGTGACATTGACCAAGGTAAGAGAGTCCAAAGAAGAAATAAATTCTTCAAGGTACCATATGCTAAATCAAACCACATGTATAAAGTAAAATAATGCCAATATAAGAAATTCTATATTTTTTTGGCTACACACTTAGACAATTGAATATTCCACATAAAAGTTAAAGCCATATGCCTGACTTGCTGACAAGGCATGCTCTGTTTTTGTTTTCAAAGCTAAGCTGCAAAGGAAGTGAGACATTCCCTAGCTCTTTCCATACAGTCTAAATCATAAATTGAACAGTCTGTCAGTGGAGTTCTGGAAAATATGGATATAAAAGGACTCTTCCTTCTTCCTTCTTCCCTCTCCACCTCTGTTTGCCTAAGTTATGAAGATGGATCAGACGTTTACAGAAGCAACTGTCAAGGTCTTATTCACTGCAGTGTGAGGGTGATTGCCATGCTGCTCCAACAAAAGCAAACTGGCAGCATTTAGATCAACTGACACATCAGATCTCCACGGCGGTTCTTTACAAATAATACATTAATCAGGGGATAAACAAGGTATTGTCACCCTGACAAAATTTTAGAGGATTGCATCAGAGAAATCTCCTGAAATTACTCCTTGAATACAAACCAGGGCCTGATATTTTCCAAAAGCACAATGATTTCAGAAATCATAGGCTGTTTCTTTTTTAATCCTTCTACAGAAGAACACTTTCTTGATTAGTGATCTGATTCTACAGAATATGTTGAGTCTCATCCAATGTATTTTCTAGGTTTAGAAAGGGGGAGCAGTCCCCGTTATGAGGCTTTCTTGAAATAGGAGTGTTACGTAATATCTGAAGGCATTTTTCCCCCAGCAGTGACTTTTATGTTGGTGAATTTTTAGAGCATTCTTTAAACATTCTTTATTCTACTTTCACTGCCCTTTTACACTGGGTCCTCATTGTGTTCTAAGTTACAGTTTACTAAATGGTTACCTTCGCTCCAATTCTTTCCTTCCTTCATTCTTTCTTGTACAACATGCCCCAATTTAATTTTGTATGTGTCACTTGACCATCCAAAAACCTTAGATGACTTTACCTTTCTCTAGCATATATTCTCACATCTTTGCTTGGCCTCAACAGTCTCTAAAATCTATTACTAAGCTGACTCACAAGCTTTGTCATCCACTGCTAAATACCCATGTCCTCTAGCTAATGACATACTTTGTGCCTTCCCATGCCTACATTTTTTAAAAATAAATTTATTTATTTTATTTACTTATTTTTGGCTGTGTTGGGTCTTCATTGCTGCATGCGGGCTTTCTCTAGTTGCGGCGAGCAGGGGCTACTCTTCGTTGTGGTGCGTGGGCTTCCCATTGCGGTGGCTTCTCTTGTTGTGGAGCACAGGCTCTGGGCTCATGGGCTTCAGTAGTTGTGGCACACGGGCTCAGTAGTTGTGGCTCACGTGCTCTAGAGAGCAGGCTCAGTAGTTGTAACACACAGGCTTAGTTGCTCCACAGCACGTGAGATCTTCCTGGACCAGGGATGGAATCCATGTCCCTTGCATTGGCAGGCAGATTCTTAACCACTGTGCCACCAGGGAAGTCCCCATGCCTACATTCTGAATTCTTACCTCTTTTAAAATTCAGTTCCGTTGTTATCTCTTTGATGAATCTGTTCCCATTATTCACCTGAAATTACCTCTGCCTTTAAATATTATTTTTAAAGTATATATTTATTTCATTTTATTTGTAAAATAAATGTATTTCTTGTTCGACCCCCTTGTAGTAGTCCATATTGCCACGTGGAAGTAAGCATGTTGAGGTTGGACTTAATGTATTTTTTTAGAGGCAGAAGGGGTAGTTATTCAGGGGAAAAGGAGGTCTTAACAGATTTGGTGAAGTTTATATTTGACCTGTAAGACAAAGGAGAACTTCAAGAAGAGCTCCTTGTGAGCTTGGAGTGTATGAGGAAATCTGATATTAATTTTCATTAAGTATCTCCATCTCTGTGTCATCTATTTCACTATTTCTCTGCCCTTCCGTTTTCTACTCTGCCTTTCCCCTGGTGGAGGCACCCCTCTGACACAGATACCTCTGTTTGCATTTTGCTGAGCTAGAGATACATTTAACTTTTCATAAATTGTTATTATGAAGAGAAATATGACTCAAACAACAAATGTGAGCTAATCAACATATATCCACCAATAGTGCCAGATCCTTATGACCCAATATAATTATTTTAAGCTGGAGTTCCATAAACTTGCAAGAATCATCCCAGGATATGGTCAGAAATGAAGATTCTCAGATCCTACCTCAGGCCCTATGAATTAGGTCCTTGTCAGCATAGTTAAGACCAGGAAGAAAAATCAAGATTGCAAAGAAAGAAATACACTTTCATTATTCACAAGTATTATTGTCACTTTAGAATACTGTAAAAGAATTTTTAGATTAGTACTTGGCATTTAACAAGGGAGATTACTAAGATTTATTGACACAAGGTCAAATACAGAGAACAGTTTCATTTTTCTGTAACAAACAGAAAAATGAAATGTTTAAGTAGATTAGCATCAAAAGTATGAAGTGCCCAGGAATCTACTTTCTCTCTGTGGAGAACATTGAGCACTACTGTTTTAGTCTACTTGCTGCCTAACTAAATACCACAGACTAGGTGGCTTAAACAATAGAAATTTATTCTTTCCAGTTCTGGAGGCTGGGAGGTCCAAAATACAGGTGCCAGGAGGTAGATTTCATTCTGAGGGTTCACAAGTTAGGTTTCACTCTTCTCTTGGCATGTTGACCCCTGTCTTGCTATGTACTCCCATGACCTATGTTTTTTATGCTTTCACAGAGAGAAAGATACGGCTCTATTTTCCTCTTTATATAAGGTCCCCAGTGCTACTGATTTAGGGACCCACTGTTATGACCTCATTTAAACTTAATTGTCTCCTAAAGGCCCTATCTCCAAATACAGTCACACTGAGAGTCAGAATTTTAACATATGATATTGGAGGGGCCACAATTCAACCCATAGCAAATATTAAAACAGATCAACATAAAAATGAGAGAAATGCCCTGTTGGAAGACAGTAATGTAAAATGTAAATTGTCTCTGAATTGATCAATTGATCACTTGTAATCCAAATCAAAATCCCAATGTGGTTGCTCTTGGATTGGAAGAATTAATATTGTTAAAATTGCCATACAACCCAAAGTAATCTACAGATTTAACGTGATCCCTATCAAATTACCCATGACATTTTTCAAAGAACTAGAACAAATAATCCTGAATTTAAATGGAACCATAAAAGGCCCAGAATTGACAAAGCAATCCTGAGGGAAAAGAATAAAGCAAGAGGCATAACACTTCCAGACTTCAGACAATACTACAAAGCTACAGTAATCAAAATGGCGTGGTATTGGCACAAAAACAGACATGTGGATCAGTGAAACAGAGTAGAGAGCCCAGAAATAAATCCAAACACTTATGGTCAATTAATCTTTGACAAAGGAGGCAAGAATATACAATGGGAAAACAACAGTCTTTTCTGCGAGGTGTGTTGGGAAAGTTGGACAGCTGCATATAAATCAATGAAGTTAGAACACACTCTCACACCATACACAAAAATAAACTCAAAATGGCTAAAAGACTTAAACATAAGATAAGACACCATAACACTCCTAGAACAGAACATAGGCAAAACATTCCCAGACATAAATAGTACCAATGTTTTCTTAGGTCAGTCTCCCAAGGCAATAGAAATATTGATAAAAGCAAAAATAAACAAATTGGACCTAATTAAACTTACAAGCTTTTGCACAGCAAAGGAAACCATAAACAAAATGAAAAGACAACCTACAGAATGGGAGAAAATATTTGCAAACAGTGAAACCAACAGGGGCTTAATTTCCAAAATATACAAACAGCTCATACAACTCAACAACAACAGCAAAAAGTAATCCAATTGAAAAATAGGCAGGAGACCTAAACAGACATTTCTCCAAAGAAGACATACACACGGCCCACAGGCATATGAAAAGATGCTCAACATCTCTCATTATTAGAGAAATGAAATCAAAACTACAATGAGGTGCCATCTCACATTGGTCAGAATTGCCATCAATAAAAAGCCTACAAATAACAAATGCTGGAGAGGGTGTGGAGAAAAGGGAAACTTCCTACATTGTTGGTGGGAATGTAAGTTGATGCAGCCACATGGAAAACAGATTCTTTAAAAAGCTAAAAATAGAGTTACCATATGATCCAGCAAACCTACTCCTGGGCATATATCTGGAGAAAACTCTAATTCAAAAGATACATGTAGGGCTTCCCTGGTGGCACAGTGGTTGAGAGTCCGCCTGCCGATGCAGGAGACACAGGTTTGTGCCCCGGTCCGGGAAGATCCCACATGCAGCGGAGCAGCTGGGCCCATGAGCCATGGCCGCTGAGCCTGCACGTCCGGAGCCTGCGCTCCGCAACGGGAGAGGCCACAACAGTGAGAGGCCCGCGTACCGCAAAAAAATAAAAAATAAAAAGATACATGTACCTCTATGTTCATAGCAGCACTACTCACAATAGCCAAGACATGGAAACAACCTAAACGTCCATTAACAGATGAATGGAGAAAGAAGATATGGTACATATATATAATGGAATACTACTCAGCCATAGAAAGAGAATGAAATAATGCCATTTGCAGAACATGGATGGACCTAGAGATTATCATACTAAGTTAAGTAAGTCAGAAAGAGAAAGACAAATACCATATGATATCACTTATATGTGGGATCTAAAATATGACACAAATGAACTTATCTATGAAACAGAAACACAGACATAGAGAACAGGCTTGTGGTTGTCAAGGGGGAGTGGATTGGTGGAGGGAAGGACTGGGAGTTTGGGGTTAGCAGATGCAAACTATTATATATAGAATGGATAAACAACAAGGTCCTACTGTATAGCACTGGGAAATATATTCAATATCCTCTGATAAACCATAATGGAAAAGAATATATGCATAACTGAATCACTTTGCTGTACAGCAGAAGTGAACACAGCATTGTAAATCAACTATGCTTCAATAAAAAAAAAATCCCAATGAGGTTTTTGTGTGTGCTTCCATGTGGACTTGAAAAACTGGTTCTATAATTCTAGTTTATAGAATTATATTTCTTATAGTATATAGTTATATAATTCTATAATTTATTTGAAAACAGAAAGGGCCAAGAATATTCTTGACACTATTAATAAACAACAAGATGGTTATTTTTCTTCAGATTTCAAGCATATATAAAGCTATATTCTTTGAACAGTATGATATTATATAGGGATAGCCAAATAACCCAATGGAACGGAATAAATAGCCCAGAAACAGATCTAATAAAATGGATGTTTTTTATAAAACCAAAATGATTATACACATCAACAAAGTAAAGGGCACCGTTTCATTAAATGGTGCCAGGACAACTGGGTAACCATAAGGGAAAAAAATTGGAAAGAAAAGGGATCCTATCTCAAAAAATACACAAAACTACATTCCAATGGGATTAAAGATCTAAATGTGAAAAGGAAATTTCTAAAAAATTTAGAAGATAAAATAAGAACGTATCTTCATCATCTTTATAAGGAGAGGATTTCTTAAAACACAGAAAGTACTTATTAAAAATAAAAAGACTATAAATCAAGGGCATTAAATTGAGTTGTATGTATGAAATGTAAATTGAATTGTGTGTATAACTGAAATGTGTTTAATTGAAAATTTGTGATTCAGGAAAAGTCGAAGAGAATAAAGGCAAATTACCAGGTGGGATACTTTTTCACAACATATAATTAACAAAGGACTAGTATTTAGAATATATATTAAACTCTTTTAAATTGGCAAGAAAAACAACATAAACTAAAAATGGGCAAATTATTTAAACAGCCATATCAGAAAAAAGAAAAGCCAAGAAAGTTAATAAGCATAAGGAAAGGTGATCAATTTCATTGATGATCAAAGAACTTTTTTTGTTAAACTATAATACATTTTGTATCTACTAATTGACAAAAATCAAAAAGGCAGATAATGATCAGTGTTGGTGAACACACAAAACAACAGGAAATTTCATGCAGTGTTGTGAGGGGGTCTAAACTGGTAAACTTCTAGTAAAGAAATGCATATTCTCTGACTCTGAGTTTGTATAAGAAATATAATCCCTAGAGACACATAAAAGAATGTTCATAGCAACATCAATTCTAAAAGAAAAAAAACGCTGGAAATAAATATCAAGAATAAAAAAGATACATAAATCTTGGCAAAACTAAAGAAAAAATTAGAATAAGTCTGAAAATGTTATATTTCTTAATTCGGGTAGTGGTTACATAGTGTTTGCTTTATAATTATTAACTTCACATATATGATATATATGTCACATATATGGTTTATACACTCTTCTGGATAAGTAGGATATTTCACAATTGAAAAAAAATATTATTCAGTCACTTGTAGACCTAAGAACTGTCTTAATTCAGTAATGAACATGTGCATTAAGCTTAATAATCAAAGATTTTTGTCTGAATTTAAAGTTTAGTCTTCTTTCCCCAGTACTATGCCCCTTCAATAGGAACCTCTAATAACCTCAATATGGAAGAGAGGGAGCTACTGACCTTCTTCTCTATTTCCCAGGCTTGCCCAGCTCCTTCTCCTCCCTTCCACCAGCTGCCTGCCCCTTGTTCTTTATTCCTCCAGAGTTGGGATAATAGAAGAATAAGTGAGGAGGGAAAAGAAAGGTCTTATTTAACAGGTTCTGTCACCATCAGGTTTTCGTGTTATTTGGAAAGTTGAAAGTTGACTCTTTTCCTCCTGAGGTTAGTTAGTTAGTTAGTTCTTGTGAGATCCCCCCGAGGGAACATCTGACTGCAGCTGCCTCAATGAGGCAGTGCCTTTCCTCTGGCTGGACATTTAACAATACATTCAAATAAAAGATGATGAAAACAAACAAAATCTTAAGCTTCTATCTCTATGGGTACAAGTGCAGTCTCTTTGTAGTACTGCCCATGGCAAGAAGCAATCTTGACGGAGGTTCCCTATTAAAGGATCCAGGGTGGGTCTTGCTCACCCAGGAGGTCCACACCTGAACATGGAAAGGAACTCCTGTCTCCAGTTGCCCCCAGTGCAGCAAGGTTTAAACTTCTCCAGAATGAGCCCAACTTTAGTGCACGTGACTCTGGGGCCAAACTAAAGTTCTTAATACAAATTCAGCCTCATGGAGGGCTAGAGTAGAGAGGAGAAATATTACAGCACGCTGTCTCCAAAGCTCTTGTAACTCCCTTAAAAAAAAAAGTTCTGTCTTGGTCCCTTCATGATTAATACTTTTGTGTCTACTAGATGGGTGCTTTGCTACAACCTGGTTGTTGTCATCACTGTCATTTTTGGTTTATCTTTTGGAAGGCAAGAATTCTTTCAGCTTTATGGTTTTCTCTCCATCTGTTGAGACCTTAGCAGAAAACGAGTCCCATTTTAACAACTTGCTACAACACTTTCAATCAATCCACACCACACCTCGACATATGGGTCCTTCACTTCCTAAACCTGCCCTGAGTTCTGTATTTTGATGTTTTGTTGGTTTTCCTTTCTGCTGGCCCTTAGTAGAGCAGAACAACAGAAAACTAAGACAGTCACTATTCATCCTCCTGGGTTTTCTTCCTTCATAAGTTGATCTACACCTCTTATCTATTATGTTGCCTCTCCAAGTCTCTTTGCCTTTATGGGACCATACTTTTATGATCCATTTATTGCATATTAGAAGATTTCAGAAGAGAGAAGTATTAGCTTTGTAAATAATGTAATCAGAATACAGGAACTAGTTCTTATCCTGTCCCCATGGTACCTAGAAAGGGCTTTATTCAAGACTATTCCATAAATGAATTAAATAATAAATGAAACAAAAAATTTCTCCCAACAGTTAAAGAAGAAAAGAGGCTTCTTGTATCATATATTGTATACTATTGGAATAGTATGCTCTGCCAAATATTTATGTGACAGCTAAGTAATAATCTAAGCAATGAAAGAAAAACTCGGTAATTTTTCTTGCTTAGATTTTATGATTGCCAGGGAATGTGTTTGTGTGTATATTTGATGAGCACCTGGTATTATCAGAAATTTTCAATTATTGTGAAGCTGCAGCTAGCATAGCTTACTGAAACAACTTCTTTCAACATTCAATTCTGTCTTAGGAAAGAATTTAAACATTTGATAGCTTGCTTTGCTTCTGTTTGATTTTATTCTTTTATCTTGGCAATTGTGTAAATCTCATTATAATCATTGTGGGCATAAAAGTATAATAAATACCCATTTACTTCACCAATTATACTTTTAATTACTACCCAGAATGAGCTTGGTGGAAAAGAAAGAAAAATCAAAAAGCCTCAGTTCCTTCTTTCTTACCTTGAAAAGAACAAAAAGTTGTCACCAGAGACAAAAATATAGTTTTTGCTTGAAAACAACCAACTATACTTTTGGATAAGCTCATGACATATTTCAACACATGAGATGGTTGCTTTTGAGTGTATGGGGATTTTCATGTACTAAACTGAATGTAAATCTAAAATAATTTACAAGGTACAAAAAATACAAAAATACACTCTAAAGATATGTATAGATTATATACAAATAAATCAACACTTTTTATTTCCATAAGGAATCCCTCCCCCTCCCTTTTTTTTAATTAACCTTTTTTAAACTTAATAAATACTTGACATTTTTATTTCCTGGATATTTATCAAAGTCCTATCAGAAGACTTTCCTACTAGGTACAGCTTGGTGGTAACATAAAATAGTGACTTATTAATGACCTTCAATATTTAAGGGGTTAAAATCCAGTAGTTTGATATCACCTGGATAAAGAAGAACAAATAAAGTAGATTTTAAATGTTCTCATCACAAAAAAGAAATAGTAATTACGTGAGATGATGGAGTGTTAGCTAATACTACCATGGTAATCAAATTGCAATATATAAATATATCAAATCAACATATTGTACACCTTAAAATTATACCATGTTATATGTCAATTATATCTCAGAAGAGCTGGGAAAAGCTTTTACAAGAACAAAGAGAACAAAAAAGCATATGAAAACCAGGTGAAGTAGAAATGTGATTGACTGCTTCATTGCAGATAATTTTTCTATCATGGTAATCTCATCATGCTTGCCAGAAATTGCTTCAGGCATGGGTATGTTGCCCAATTTTTGCTAATGAGACATGAAACCTGCTGAGGGGTCTGGAAAAATATATCTCTTTCTTAAGAGAGATGTGTAAGAAAAGATAATCTCTCATCTTTATCTTGTCTGATAAGTGAAAAGAAGCTATCTTCCAACCAGCCTAAAGATGAAGATACCACCAAGAATTACCAAAGAGAGAAAGAAGAAAGAGAAAAAGAAAAACTTGGAGTCTTTGATGCCATCTTTGAATAGATAAATCAACCAGCACTGGAGTCCACCCTACCTCTTAACTGTAATGTGAGGTAATAATCTTCCATATTGTTTAAGTTTATTTGCACGAGGGTTTGTTATTTCTTATAGCAGAATGCATACTAACCAATATACGAAGGGAGATGAGGAAGTATTAAACAATCTAAAGAAGAAAAGCCAAATGGCAACACCAAAGCTGTTTTCAAAAGGATGGGTAGAGTGAATGATTTTTTGTCTGTAGAAGTCACAGAGAGATGAATTTCAGCTTACTATAAAACTTGCTGTCAGGGCTGTCTGAAAAGGTATATCTGACCTAGGAAGTAGTAAATTCCCTCTCACCGGAGACTGGCCAACCGTTTCTTAGTTAGCTGTAAATTAAAGAAATTAGACTACACACCTCATGGTATTTATGTTTCTGTGAAAACCGGAGGAAAGATTTCCCAAGCTGATGCAAAGTGTAATATTAAAGCTTAGCTATAAAACAATCTTCCTTTTCATGTTTATTTTAGGGAAGCTGCACTTACATTTCCGGTTCTCTAAACTAAGCATTAGTTTGCTGAGTTTCCAGATTGTGTTAGTAATGGTGAGTATAAAAACACTATATGATTACTATATTAAAGAGTTTAATTTCTAATTGGGACATGTTTTCAATCAATGAAAAATCCTGGCATATAATTGAGTATCAGAATTTGTGATAGAGCTAATAAAGGGTTTGGTATAACAAGAAGTAGAAGAATCAATATGGGCTAAAATAGTTGACCTTGAACTTGACTTTAAGAGAAGGTGAAAACTAACCAAGTGCTGATCTTGACAGCATATGCATAAGTGTTATACAATAGTGTCTATAAAAATAGAGTCAAATGGACACAGTGTCATTTTGAGTTAGTACTATGCAATTGTCAATAATAGATCCCACTATGTGGAGGTATTAAATGAAATGTTAGAACTAGGCCAGGGTTAAGATTAAGATACAAATTTAATTTTGTCTCATCATTCTGGAGAAAGATACATTTTTAACAATAGGGTTAGGATTAATATCATTATTCATAGAGTAAAACTAGGAACTGTTAAAGTTATTTCCAAAGAAACGTTTTTCCTGTTGAAATTATTTAGGAGAAATAAAATTTCTAGCAATGTTCTTCTTACTCACTTTTCTGCCATTTTATTTGTGGGTTATGAAGAGAATTTTGATTGTTTAATGTAATCTTTTTATAACATGACATCTCTCTATCTTACCTGATTGTCTTTACACAGGACCTAAAAAAGCTAGATTATTGCAAAAGCTCTTACAAATAACAACAGCAACAGTCATGGGTTTTAGAATTGTTGGAAAGTGTATCAAAATTAACTAGGAGAATACAGTAGAGATATTCAATAAATTAAAACAGTATGAGAAAACTACATGGAAACTCCAGCAGGCGTTGTTTATCTAGTGTCAAATCTAATAAATCACATTAAAAAGAGAAAGATTCCATTTGTTATTGATATAAGTTCTCTGATTTTCCTGGTGCCAGGTACCTTAGTCTACTTTTCATGTGTGGAGTCTTTAAGAAGGAATAAATGAAGAAAGCACCATATAAAAAGGCAGAAAGAAAAAGGGAGGGCCAATCCTAATCCCACAGGGTTACTAACAATTCCATAAATCACCTGATCCAAAAGGACCTCGTGCTGTTACCAGTAGAAATATTACTCTCATTTGCCTTTTTAAAAATTTCTCTTAAAAATAGTGAGGGAAAGATGAATTCAGCTAAGAGTTCAGTATCTCCCCCCTACCCCCGGTGCACATGGGCAGTGAAAGAAAGTATTTGCGAAATATGTTCTTAGTATGCTGTGCTCCCTTTGCCTTCCATGCACTACAATTGATCTCAAACTATTCCACTTTCTAACATAAAATCACATCCCATGAGAATGGACCTAATGCCATAAAATCTAAAAGCCTGGATTCCTCCAGTACACACTTCTTCTAACTGACCTGTTCCAAGTCCACTGCTTCAAGCATAGGGCAAGAAATATAAAACAATCGTGTGTTTTCTTTGAATCTCAAGCATATATAGTTTATTTGTAATAAGGAAATTCAAAGGTTACCTAAAGCTTCACTGAGCAAGGATTTGTTGATTGATAATTTTGGTTTGCCTTTTAAACTTTCAAGAAAATTATAAACTCACCAAAACTTTTCCCTGCAATTCAGATATCTTTCTGGAAGATTACACCACTATGTCTGGATGATATTTCCTGCACGAAAATATGTCTTATTGGACCTATCATTGTGAATTTTCCATTCCTTATTTTTAAAATTGTTTTCATGAGTTGTTAAAGCATAAGCAGTATTAACAAACTTTACATTTGAAGGTGACATGACATGAAGGCAGGTAACTTTTAAGGGAAAAAAAATAACATCCCATTATTTAAATAGTTCCTCATTAATATTTAAATATTGGGAATTCTGAGTTTTTTCCATCTTTTCTCTTTTTTGGTATTAGAGAAATATAGTGATAAGTCATTATCAGGTTTTGTTTCTTTTTCTGATGTTATCTCAGAACACACTCCTGTTCAGCTGACTCAGGTTTAACCTTTTGAGTCTTAAAGAAAGCATACATGTACCCAAAGGTCTTTATCCTTATTTTCCCCTTCACAGTCAAGTTATTAAAAATATGTCTAACTCAGTCCTCAATTTTTCATTTCCTCCTCAATCTAATAATCTTGTTTCCACCTCCACCATCCTAATGAAATGACCTTTTCCCTAAGGATAACAATGGCTTCCATATTGCCAAAAACAATGCATATGTTTTTGTTTTACCTTAATTGATCTTTCTTCAACCCTTAAACTACAGATACTCCCTCTTAGAAAATTTCTTCTTCTTTGATATCAGATAAAACTTTTCTGGTTCTCTGTGAAAACCTTTTAACTTCTTCCTTCATATTTTTAACAAATTCTTTTGAATGCTATTGAAGATCAGGTTCTCTTTCCTGTCCCCTCTGCTATATCTACTCCTTAAATGTTGAAGTCCTCCATCTATTTACTTTTCTCAGTATACGCATTTACCTAGGTTATTTCATCCAGACCCACTGCTAAGGATTCAAAAACTTATTTCTCCAGCAAGACCTCACTCTTATTATTCTCAACTGTGCACAAAACATCTTTATACTGGTGTTCAAAAGACACCATATACTGATTTGCCATAAGTTGTAAAAGAAATGTTTAAAATATTTATTCTGGTCTATGCCATCTTAAAAGGTAGGAGGTGACATCACATTCTGATTTTTATTTGCATTTCCCTGATGGTTAGTGATGCCAAGCACCTTTTCATATACCTGTTTGCCATTTGTGTATCTTCTTTGCAAAAATGTCTATCCAGGTCCTTTGTCCATTTTAAAAATCAGGTTATTTGATTTTTTGCTATTGAGTTGTATGAATTCCTTATATATATTGTATATTTATCCCTTATCAGGTATATGGTTTACAAATATTTTCTCTTATCCTGTAGGTTGCCTTTTCCTTTTGTTGACTGTCTGCTGTGCAAAACCTTTTTATTTTGATGTAGTCCCATTTGTTTTTGTTTTGTTTTGTTTTTGTTTGGTTTACTGTGCTTTTGGTGTTATATCCAAAATATCATTGCCAGACCAATGTCAAGAGACTTTTTCCCTATGTTTTCTTCTAGGAGAGTTATGGTCACAACTCTTACACTTAACTCTTTAATCCATTTTAAAGTTAATTTTTTGGTATGCAATAAAATAAGGGTTCAATTTTATTCTTTTGCATGAAGACATTTTTTTCCCCAATACCATTTATTAAAGAGACTATCCGTTCCCAATTGTGTATTCGTGATATGCTTGTTAAAGATTAGTTGACCATGTATATACAGATTATTTCTGGGGTCTCTAATCTGTTCCATTGGTCCCTGTGTCTGTTTCTAATGCTTGTGCCATACTGTTTTGATTTCTACAGCTTTGTAATATAGTTTAAAATAAGGTAACCATCTAAAAGCAAATTTTCTGGATCAAAGTGTATAGATATCTAAAATTTTAAAAGATAGTTGTTAATAACCAAAATGACGGTATTGTATTTATATCCCACTAAGATTACCTGGGCATTTCTGTTTCTCATCACTCATGCAAACATCTAGTAATTTTTTTTTAACTTTCACTAATCTGATTGGTGAAAAAAATGGTGCCTCATTTTGCTGTGCATTTCTTTATTATTAAAGAAGACTGATGTAAAGCAACTATACCCCAATAAGAAAATTAATTAATAAAAAAGAAGATTGAGTAACATAACTTATTCACTGTCAATTCATATTTCTTATTTTGGAAACTAATTACTCATATCACTTATTAATTTCCCTTATTTTAAGAGATATATACTTGTAGATTAAAATCAAATCATGAACTATATAGGTAAAAGGAACAGACTATGGAACTCCAATCCTAAAATTATCTCAAAAATGTCAAATTTTAAAACTCAAAAAAAATAATTTTAGTATTATTGAAAGGAATTACTACGGTTTAATTTTCAAAATAAATAAAGTTAGGAAATTTATTGGTACAATATTAAGTTAGGTAGAAAATAGGAAACAAAGTGCTTTCCAATTGTTAGATATTTTGTTACATATAAAGAATATTCTGTATGAAATTTGGGGAAAAGGTAACATTTAAGGTTGAAATTTGAAAAGGTTGCAATATGTTCTCATGTCATTGTCTCTGCAGATTTTGGCAAAAGTACTGAATTGAATTGACTGTGTGAGAGACTTAGTAAGAAATGGGGAAAATTGGCCCATTGTGGCCCATGAATGAAAACAGAGAAGAATTATGATCAGAGCGTCAGAAAACAGAAGCTAGCTAATGCATAGAAATTAAACATAATGATGTTTCACAAGTAATTAACTCTTTTAAAATGTATTGTTCTATCAGGTTCCTTAAAAATAAGTATTCTATATTAGAAATCTCAGTATAGCAGCAAAACATTAAACTTTAACATTTTCTTGATGTTTTCAATAACTTCTTATAGGAAATTTGTCATTTTACATAATTTACCCCAAAGATAAACTGAAACCAAATGCAGACTTTGAATTCATTTTAATTTATTATGTATGGAGTTCATGCTTTATAGTAGTTTCTAGATATTATCCTATACATATTAGAAATGCTCCAAGCAGAAATCAGATTATTTTAGATTTTGTGGAAATTGACACCCTAATATTTTTTCTCAGAAGATTAGATCTGTGCCTTTAAAAGAAGCTGTAAAAATTTGAAACAGGATTTAGATCTCTGACCCTCAATATTTAAATGAACCTATGAGGAACCAGGCCACAAAATAGTACTTTCCACCGTGTTTTTCCCTATCCTGATTCTTCTAACAATTACTAAAGGCTTTATCATTATATTTCATTGCTTAGGTTCTTATTGCAATGATCAATTTGTCTTCTTCTTTCTCTGCAACATAAGAAAAGCGAAGATGAATTATGTCCTTGAAACTACACAGGTAAATGCAATCTAGTGCTGAAATAAGACTGAATGGATAAAGTTGTGGCTCTCAAACATAGTGAGTCTTAGATGCCTTTGAGCAATTCACATTTTTCCTGCTACCCTTAAAACATAAGATGTGTAAAGTATATATAAAACCTGCAAAAGTATTTATTTTGTTCATTTCCTTCATTATTAGATCTCCCTTCAGGTGTGACCCTCACAGGAATGTACTTCTGTGCAGGAGAGCTGGGGTTAATACATTACAGAAAGTTCATAACAATTTTGAAAATGTAGAGGAACTATGTGTTCAAGGAATCAGGTTAAAGATAGCCAAATACTTTGCCAAAGCTACGCCCATCCACTATGCTGGAAACCACACACTGTTAAATTTCAGTATCTCTCACGTTGTTGAATACAATGATAAGTTGAAAAAAGGAGGAAATTTGTTTAATTTTTCTCACCCAATCTTTCAGTTCTCCTTTAGGGTAGAAGGACCAAATTTATAGGCTAAGAAGAAAGTTAATCAGTATCTCATTAAAACAGCAATACATATGGGTAAAACATGAACACTTCTGCCAGTCACCTGGAAGCTTCCAAGTGTCCACATGTTTGGTATGATGTTAACTAAATATTTGAATTACTAATTGAATATTTTTATTTGGGAGTTTTGGTATTATATAGTTTTTTTTTAACATGTCTGTATTATACCAGGATTTTGGTGTTGTAGAAAAATAAAGTAGTTCATTGTGGAAAAATTACTGTTATGATTGGCTTGAAGGAACATGTTAAGATTCATCAGATACCAATAAGATGGTTGATAAAGTAAAGGTAATTATGTCAATTGTGCACAATGAGTAGGCACAACCCTATTCATCAGTCATTTCTTCATAATGATTTTGCTTGAATCATGATAAAACAAAACTTTATTTACTAGGAACTATATTTTTGTCTTTGTAGGATAATATAAATTGGCAAGGAAAAAAAGTAGCTGACATAAAACAATGCCAGCTAGCCAAAGGGCACATTGAGGATCTTGTTTTTTATAAGGTTTTTGGCACTTTTCTCTGCTGTCGTAATATGCTCAGGCACTCCAAGACTCTAGTTAGTGAATAGAGGTCTTCACTTATTGACAAAATCAGGGATAGTGCCTCATACTCATTTGACAAGTTCCACTTATGCATGAAAATGAGCATTAACTGAGTATCTACAGTGAACACTTAGAGAATGAAATAGAAATGAAAATAAAACATGATGTATGGTCTTAAGTTCTAGCATTTTACGACCTAATGCTAATAGACAACACTCTAAGACAACTAGTTAAACTAGGAGATTCCCTTTAAGTTCCCATATTTTTCCATTACTTTCCTTTGGTTGGTTATTTCTTTTCATTGTGGGTGTCCTTAAGAAAGGCAAGGTGGAGTCAAAAGGGATGAGTCATGTGACAGAAGATATAGATACATAAATTTCATTAGACAGAAAATACTTGCAAACCCAAATGTGAGATGCTATAGGCTATGAAGGCCTTAGGTAAGACACAGTTAACAAGAAACAAATAAAAGGAAGGAGAGAGGTGTGTGTGTATGTGTCAGAGAGAGAGAGAAAGAAAGAGAGATAACCATGAAAACTAAAATTATAATTAAAGTTTATTTAGCTCTAAATAAGCAATCTTTATACAGAAATTGGACATGTTGGAGAATTCCACATGACAAAGAACTGACGGCTGGGTCTGGATAATAGCCAGTAAGAAACAGAGTCCCTCAATCTGATAGTTTTCAAGGAACTGAATGCTGCCAACACCATGTGAGTTTGTAAGCAGACCCTTCCTCAGTTGGATCTTCAGATGAGAACCCTGCCCTGGCTGACACCTTCATTGCAGCCTGTGAAAGACTCTAAACAGAGGACCCAGTTAAGTTCTGCCCAGACTCCTGATCCTCAGAAACTGAGATTATAAATGTACATTGTTTCCAGACAAATTGTTACACAGCACTAGATAATACTCCTTATAATCAGTAAATAGTTTAACAAAACTAATATCAACTTCACACAAATAAAATTAAGGTTTTAAGTCCTTGCCTTGCACACAAATGGAATTTTAGACTACCTTTTAATGCCCAGTTTCTAGAAGTATATTCCTGTGATATAAGACATCCAATCTTATTTGCTGCTTTTAAAAGTAAAATAGGAATTCAGTAGATTTGATGAACAATGAAGGCTGCGATGGAAAATATTTCTTCATTCTAAGTCGTTTTGCAGAAGTTTTGTTACTTTCAGGTTTTTGTTTTTTTTTTTTTTTACATATAACCATACACCACCGCTTGTTTATGTATTCACTACCAAAGTCAAACAGAATTCCCACTGACTGAGATTTAAATCATTTAAAAGATGATTTTTAAAGACAATACTCAGTGAACAAGAAAATCTTTTCCTCTGTAGCTTCTGGAACCAAAAACCTCATTCCTACACTCTGCTCTTTTTTCTTCTAAAAATGTATTTATTTCTTGTAATAGTAGGTCTGGTTTTAAAGAAAAGAGCCTTTATTTTGGCAGATGAAAGAAAGGGAGAAATCTGCAAGCAATTGCAGGTAAGCCAAGAGAAGTGTTTAGTTGTCCAAATATTTCAGCAAAACAAAAATGAGCAGAAGGAAAAAGGAGTGGATTACACCATGTAATCAACTCTTACATGGTGTTTGCATTTCAAAAACATCGCACAACCGTTAATTCGCAGAGACACTCAATTCTTAGGAGGCAGTTGCATATTATGGACAGTTTTACCAAATGCCTTAGTCGGGCAAATTTCGTGGGCTGGTCTAACACAAATATCAATCTAGATTGACTTGGAAATTGTGCTTAAGACCAGCAGCCATTCAGCCCAGTGCTTTACACTTGGAGAACTTACCTTGTTTGTTTCAAAAAAATATTAATGCAAGAGCCATGTAATGATTCTGGCTCCATATTTGCCAACATGGCATCAGGACACTTAAGTGTTATTCTAATCCTAATACTGCCAGAGAATTATAACCAAAGGGAAAGAAATGCCCCCAGATCTCTGAAAACAACAACTTACTGTCCCTTTGAAGGGAGTGAGGATGCCCGGCATAGTTATAATAACTCCTGCAATAGTCAACTCATTCTCTTTAACTCAAATATCATATTATCTAAAACAAATAATTTTATAATCCGTGTCAAGGATTTTAAAAAGGTTTTAAAGATTTTTTTAACCATCAATGTATCCTTTCAAATATAGAAAAATTACTGCAGAGACTAAAACTCCACTCTAACTACAAACAAATATGAAATTTTGTTTGACAATGTTATGGCATAACATCGCACTTTTATTTTAAAAACATTTTCTTTCATCTTGAAATATTAAAAAAAAGGTTTTTACATTGTGCTTGATTTTGTTGACATCTAAAGAGATGCTCTTTTATTCGACCAAGAGCAATTTTTCAATTGTCACTCAAGAGTTTATTAATTGGGCTCCAAATATTTCTCTCTCTGGAATTTCAATGGTTATAAGGAGAAATGAGATGACATATTCATATTTCAGTTTATATACAAAAGTTTCAAAAATACTCTAAGGCATTCTCCCTTTCATTCAACTCTTTAAAAAGGGAGAATTTAAGCATCATCAGTTAAATTAACATAGGAAATGTCTAAGGCAAAGTAAGCAATCTGGGACCTAATAAAAACGCCATAACTGAGTGAAATGAAAAACAACCCTCAACTTGCTTTGGCATAATCAGGTGTGAATTTTTCCGAGTATATATTGTGCACAATGAAGCCTTGATTAGAACTGTCTATAATAACTAGCAGAACTCTCCAATATTCTCACAGTAGGAAAAGCAAACAAAAGAGCTTCCGGGAAAGTTTGCAAGTAAATGAAACTCTAAAATAATAAGCTAATATGTCTTCCATTATAGAAAAGAGATAGAAAGGTATGGTTTAGTTGGGAAGAGGCTTGAGCTAAAATGCACATGTGTTCAATACCATGACTAAAATTACAAAGATTTGTCTTCTTTAAAATCAAATTTATGTACTTAGCGGGAACACATACTAACTAATGATTCCTCTCAGATTGCCTCATCAAAACCTTCCTAAAATTAGACTTGGATAAGCTATGAAATAGCACTCAATAAATACTTATTGACTGATCTGTCATAAGTGTATATAAGTGAAGTAGCTATTACCCACAGAATGACCATTGGTGGCTGTGAAGACTTTCATGACCCCTATTATCTCCTGCACTCAGCCCATCTTATAAGTAAAATGGGGATAAGTACACATGCCTATTTCATGGGGTTGGAATAATGAATACTTGAGTTAATATGTATAAAGTGTTTAGAACTGTTCCTGAAACAATCTATGCTCAATCTATGGGAAACTTTAGACGTATGGGAGAACAGAGGGAGAAGACATTAAGTTAGCCTTGGGGATAAAAAAAGCTTCACAAAAGAGGATGCATTTGAAATATGAATAGAATATCATTAGGAAGGGAAGTGAAGAAATTCTAACCACACTACTCTCCTGCTATTTAAATCCTTTAATAGCTTCCCAAAAGTATATGTGTGTGTATGTGATGTTTGTGTATGGGATATCACACACACACACATATATGATAATATGTAAATGCCCTAATTTGGCTTAAAAGACCCATCCTGGCCTGGTTGGTTACACTTTGCTAATTATGCACGCTCAGCTGTCCCTCTTCTCACCCCGGTAACCCACTGGTCTTATTTCCATTCCAAGTGCCTTTATTTCTCTCTTTAGTCCTCTGCGTCTCTCTCAACCTGAGCCCGTCTTCCCACTGCTTTTTCCTTGCTAACTCTTACTCATCATTTCAGGTCTCAACTTCATATCATTGCCTCTAAGAAGCCTTAAGGATCTTTCTAGACTAAGTTGGATGAGCCTACTATACTCTTTCATAGGACCCTGTATCTTTCTTCTTCTATTGATATGAAGCCAATTACCACAAAGTTAGTAAGTTAAAATAACAGCCATTGATTGTCTCAGTCTATGGGGCAGAAGTCTGAGCAGGCTTGACTGTGTTCTCTGTTTAGGGGCTCACAAGGCTGAGTCAAGGTGTTGGCCAGCTTGGCTGGGTTCTTCTCTGGAGGCTCTGTGGAGAATCAGCTTCTGAGTTCATTCAGGTGGCTGGCAGAATTAGGTTTTTGTGCTTTTGAAACTGAAGCCCCCGTTTCCTTTCTGGCTGTCAACCAGGTACCACTTTTACCCGCCAGAGGACTCCTGCTTTGTGGCCTCCACCAATGGTAGAGCAAATCCTTTTCATGCTTTCAATGTCTCTGACTTCCCCTGTTGCCACAGCCAGAGAAAACTCTCTGCTTTTAAAGAGCCTATGTGATTAGATTAGACCTATCAGATACAGTTCCTTTTAATTAACTCCAAAATAACTGATTAGAAACCTTAGTTAGATACACAAGAATTCCTCTCACCATAACATAATCACAAGAAGAATGATATCTCATCATATTCACAGACTCCACCTAAGCTTAAGGGGAGGAGACTATACAAGGATTAAGATCACTGAAGATTATTCTTAGAACTGTCTACTACAGACCTTATACTCCCCTTTATATTACCTATAGTTACTTGTGACTGATTGTTTTTTCTTACTATATTTATCAAGTACTAATTTAGCACTCATTATGTACTAGGCACTGTCCTAACATTTTAGGAGGATACTATTCTTATGTCCATTTTTCCAATGAGGAAAATCGAGGCACATAGAGCTTGGGTAACCTGACCAAGATCACACAGCTATAAAATAGAAGTGGGTTTCAAATCCAGGCAGGCTGGTTCTAGAGTCTATGCTCTTAACATTAACTATGCTCTCTGCACAGCTAGAGTGCAACCTTTATGACTGCATCTCTCTCTTGTTCATTGTAATCCCTATGCTTACTTCAGTCCATAGCACGTATATATTTATGGTATAAATCAATATCAAATGAAACTTTAAGAATTTGTTTTCAAACAATGTTATTGAGCAACCATAGCTCAATTTGTGCCATATTAAAGAATGATAGTTCCATATATGCCACTCATATGTACCAAGCATGATTCTAGACGTCAGGGAAACAATACTGAGCAAGACAGAGGTATTACCTTCTCATGGAATTTGCCTGGATGTCAAGACATACAAGTAAGTATCCAAATACAATATGATGTGGTAAGCATTACAATAAAATTAAATTTCATTATCAGATGAAGAAATATGTGCTGGAAATATGATGTCTATCAGCTTTCCTATATTTGAACATTCCAGATCAGATCATGTAAAATAGTAATTTGGGAAATGACTTGAATAAAAGTAAAACCCTAAGAGCTGAAACATTAACTAATCAAGAAATTAAATTTGAAGTTCTCTCAGCATCCTATTCTTTGTGTTACACTTTGAAATTACTCATATTCCCATAGGCAGAAGAGCTAATATAAGTAAGATCAGCCACAGGGATTTGCCCCAATTGCTACTGTTTGTGAATTCATTACTTTCCCTAGGTGGAGTTTGAGTGGAAGCACTTCAAATCACATCAGCACCAAAATTAGACTTCTTGATTAAGTGTCATGTTTTATAACAAGCATTTGTAAAGCAGTCAGCCTTTGCCACTATAAAATGGGGCATCTGTTAATATGTGTTTATATCTGCTCATCAATTAAACTTAATTATCTTTCCCTGTGGTTTTCCACCAAAGAAGATCTACATGTAAATATATGGCTTCTTTTGAGATTAATAGAAATTCTACATAAAGAGTAAAGGAGAAGGGAGCAAGTTAGGAGAAGTTAGCATTTATTAAGCAACTATTATGTACCGGGTACCTTTTAATATATTATCCCATTTAAATCTCTCAACAACTGCATGACATTTCTAGTATAATTCCATGTTACAAACAAAAACCCCAAGGCTTGGTGAAATTAAGAATTGTTTAAGACCATGCAATTCACATATAGCCATTTTATACCTAGCATTAACCACCTGTGGGCATCTAAAAAGAGTCTATGTCAACAGATTTTGGAATAAAAAGCAATTCCCAGGCTGCTACTTCCAAAGAGCATTTTAAGTTTGTTTTGCTTTTCAATTTCTCATTTTAGTGTGACTCACAAAACTTTGTATGATGTGGTTCTCCAGCTGGTACATCTAGTCTAGAAGAGCAAATGTTCCCACAATTTTCCCTTTTGATATTAGCATGGTGTTAACCACGTCTCTTCTGTTTTGATAATATTCTGGTGACATCTCGGCTCCGCCCCCACAATCCTCTATTCTTTAGGATTCTATTTCCAGCTGTCTGATAAAAATGGAAAAGATGAACAAATGGTTCAAGTCTAGAGGGATGTTTTTTTCTGGGATTCAACTGAGGACCAAACCTTATGCCCACCCCCCAAAATTATAAATAAGTTGAAGCCATGATCCAAACGGTCCAGTAATCATTAAGGATACAGTTTCACAACCAAAATATAATTTGAAAATAAGCAGATGCGTACTTGCATTTATCAAGTAATATGAAAATGATGCTTAGATTACAGCAAGGCTTTTTATTTTAACATCTTTATTGGAGTATAATTGCTTTACAATGGTGTGTTAGTTTCTGCTTTATAACAAAGTGAATCAGCTATACGTATATTTATACCCCCATATCCCTTCCTTCTTGTGTCTCCCTCCCACCCTCCTTATGCCACCCCCTAGGTAGTCACAAAGCACTGAGCTGATCTCCCTGTGCCATGGGGCTGCTTCCCACTAGCTATCTATTTTACATATGGTAGTGTATATATGTCAATACCACTCTCTTACTTCGTCCCAGCTTACCCTTACCCCTCCCTGTGTCCTCAAGTCCATTCTCTACGTCTGCGTCTTTATTCTTGTCCTGCCCCTAGGTTCTTCAGAAACCTTTTTTTTTTTTAGATTCCATATATATGTATTAACATATGGTATTTTTCTCTTTCTGACTTACTTCACTCTGTATGACAGACTCTAGGTCCACCCACTTCACTACAAATAACTCAATTTCGTTTCTTTTTATGGCTGAGTAATATTCCCTTGTATATGTGTGCCACATCTTCTTTATCCATTCATCTGTCAATGGACACTTAGGTTGCTTCCATGTCCTGGCTACTGTAAATAGAACTGCAATGAACATTGTGGTACATGACTCTTTTTGAATTATGGTTTTCTCAGGGTATATACCCAGTAGTGGGATTGCTGGGTCATATAGTAGTTCTATTTTTAGTTGTTTAAGGAACCTCCATACTGTTCTCCACAGTGGCTGTATCAATTTACATTCCCACCAACAGTGCATGAGGGTTCCCTTTTCTCCACACCCTCTCCATCATTTATCGTTTGTAGATTTTTTGATGATGGCCATTCTGACTGGTGTGAGGTGATACCTCATTGTAGTTTTGATTTGCATTTCTCTAATGATTAGTGATGTTGAGCATCCTTTCATGTGTTTGTTGGCAATCTGTGTATCTTCTTTGGAGAAATAACTGTTTAGGTCTTCTGCCCATTTTTGGATTGGGTTGTTTTTTTGATATTGAGCTGCATGAGCTCTTTGTATATTTTGGAGATTAATCCTTTGTCAGTTGCTTCATTTGCAAATATTTTCTCCCATTCTGAGGGTTGTCTTTTTGTCTTGTTTATGGTTTCCTTTGCTGTGCAAAAGCTCTTAAGTTTCATTAGGTCCCATTTGTTTGTTTTTATTTCCTTTTCTCTAGCAGGTGGGTCAAAAAGGGTCTTTCTGTGACAGCAATGCTTAACAATAACCCTTTCCTATAATAACATAAATGCCTCTCTTCAAATTATCTGAAAAATTCCTACTGAAACCTTAGACTATGCATGCCTTATTTTTATAGCACTCCCTTTTCTTTTCAAAACCTGTATGAGGCATAAAAGAGGAAGAATTTTTCTCACAGCTTTAACTCTCAGAAGAAGACGTGAAGGGAACAAAATTGCAAGCAAGGCAAGCAAGGCAAGAACCCATTTACTAGGGAGGAAAAAGGAAGAAGGAAAGGTTGGAAAGATTCTAACATTAATAATTTACAGGCTTCCCGACTCTATGAGTATAGACTTACCCAAAAATCTGAACAATGTAAGCACCCAAACTATGAAACTCCTAACAAAATACTTTAACAGCTTGATTAATATTTAGCTCACATACCATACAATTCACTCATTAGTGTACAACTCAATGTTTTTTAGTATGTTCACAGATGTTCAAATACCAGCACAATCTAATTTTCAACATTTTTCTCATCCCATAAGGAAACCCAATAGACAGAGCACAGAGGATTTTCAGGGCAGTGAAGCTACTCTGCATGATACTATGGTGGCTACATGTCGTTATACACTTGTCAAAGCCAGAAAATGTAGAACACTAAGGAAGAACCCTAATGTGAACTATGGACTTTGGGTGATGATGTGTCAATGTAGGTTCATCAATTGTAACAAATGCACCATTCTAATGCGGGGATGTTGATAGTAGGGCAGGCTGTACCTGTGTAGGGGCAAAGGGTATATAGGAAACCTCTATACCTTCCACTCAATTTTTCTGTGAAGCTGATACTGCTTTTTAAAATAAATTCTATTAGGAAAGAAAAGAAAGGGGGAAAAAAAGGAAAGGAAAGGAGAGGAGAGGAAAGAAAAGAAAAGGATACTCTATATCTATTAGCAGCAAGTTTCCAACCCCCAAGCCCCCCATCCCTCCTCAGCTCTTAGCAACCACAAATCGACTTTCTGTCTCTATAGATTTTGCCTTTTATGGCAATTTCATATATGGTTATTTTAAATAGATAACAATCACTCCAATGTAAATAGTATTTGCTAAATCAGTGGGATGTACTTCCAGGTTACTCTAGGATAATGTCAGCTTCTTAGACTAAAATCTCTCAATACTTCCTCCAAAAAGCAAACTGATCAACAAGGAGAGCGAAGGAAAACACACAAAACTGCCTTCTTTGGCATCACTTGGACACCAAGAGTGCCACAGTCCTCATACTAAATATAAGGAAAGAAATGAAGACCAAATTCCAGCAGACATAAATGTGACCTCACCCCATAAGCCTGTGTGGAATTTGAGGTGGTGTCTGAAGAGGCTGGGTAGAAGGAGGATAATGGAGCTCATATAAAATAAGACCCAGAATGGCAAGGCCCAATCAAACTACAGAAATTCTGAAACAGGTCTGAGACTTGGTAGACCTGAGCTCTGGCTACAGAAAGGTGCACAGAATCTGAAGAGGCAAATTCAAAACATGCTCTCTTCTGGAAAATCATGAAACAAATAGGATTGGTAGGGCATCTTTTACAGATTTGGTGATAAAGAAAAGAAGAAAGTAAGAGGAGAATTTAAGAATCTCACAGAAACAAAGGAGAACAAAATCCAAAGACATGCCCATCAATTTCCCCAAAGAAACATTTATTCCTGTATGTCCCCCAAACACTTGATTGCTGTATACATAAATTGTTATTGTAGACCCGGGTATAAACAGTAAAAATCCAGTCTACTTGCATAAAAACTTCTCTATAAAGGAAACAGAAAACTAAAATCAAAGCAATACAGTTGATGAAAAACCTTCCCCACTCTCAAAGAAAAACAACCACGAGGAAGAAGAAAATTATACAACAGCATCCAGGCTGGATAAAACATATGTATACAAGCATTTGCATATATTTAATGAAACCTAGATCAGAAATTCAGAAACTCAGAATACAAATAGGCAAAAACAGAGAAAAAAAAATTTTTTTAATATTTTGATCAAACTGAGAAAGAAATTGAAGAAAATACAAAACAGTTTTATAAAAACTAAACACCAATTACGTGGTGTACCAGATTCAAGTAAAAATTCTGTAATGTAATAAGAGAAATTTAAGAAAGGCTTGAAAACAACAAAATAAACAAAAGATAAAGAATGAAGTTAAAATTATAGGAGAAAAAACCGGTGGAAATGAAAGACAGGCAAAGATTCAAACATGGCATAATTTGAGTACTTGGATTAGAAACCAAACAATAAACATATTTAAAACAATAACAAGACAAACTCTTCAGGTTGTTTGAAAAGTAAAATCATATCTGTTTCAGAAATGTGTATGCCTTTTATTTTTCTCTGTTGCCAAACTGCTCTGTAAAGTATATCCAGAACAATGCTGAATAAAAGTGTTCAGAGCAGACACTGCCTTGTTCCCAATCTTAGTGGGAAAGCATTCAATATTATGTTAGCTGTTGGGTTTTTGCTGATGCCCTTAATTAGCTTGAGAAGTTGTTTTATTCCTGGTTTATTGTGATTTTAATCATGAGTGAGTTTGAATATAAACATATTTTTTCACCACCTACTGATATAATCATATATATCTCTCCTTTATTCTGTTAACATGGTGAATATTTTTACTGATTTTCCAATGTTAAACCAACCTTGCAACCCTAGAATAAACGACACTTAGTCATAATGGATTATTTGCTAATTGAAAAAATATGTACATATATTTATATATTTTGTTTTAATTAAGTATATATGTTATTTAAGTGTGTGTGTGTATATATATATACACACATATATATTTAAATGTCTGCTTATTAACAAGCTCATGTGTGAAAAAAACTTCATTGACAAACTCAGCTGAAACTGTAAAGAAGATACACAGCCAAAAGTTATTAATATCATGCCAACCAGGCAGACTGTTCCCTAGCTAAAAGTATAATTGTAGGAAATTGGCCTGCCATTAATTTTTAATATGCTGTATAATTTAGGCAGTATATCAAGGATCCTTGTTGAATCACAAAGTAATATCTCTCCCTGAAACTTGTTAGAGATTGCTAAATATTATGCTGTTGAGGCTAGTAAAGTGATTTGGTATAAATCCCTGAGGAGCAGTTCTTATAATTGATGTATTATTTATTCCATTAGCGTTATTTGCTCTCCAACTCCCCAGTGCTAATAATTCCAACATGCTCCTTTTCTTTTACAAACAACAGATCTCAAACAATGAGGAAGAGAATGTCTGTGACCCAAATCAGAATCAACAGGCATAGTCAAATAAAGATTGCTTGCCTCATTCTAATGAATTCCTCATCATTTCTTCTTCTGTTAAGAAACAGAGAAGAGGGTTTCCCTGGTGGCGCAGTGGTTGAGAGTCCGCCTGCCGATGCAGGGAACACGGGTTCGTGCCCTGGTCTGGGAGGATCCCACATGCCGTGGAGCGGCTGGGCCCGTAAGCCGTGGCCGCTGAGCCTGCGCGTCCGGAGCCTGTGCTCCGCAACGGGAGAGGCCACAACAGTGAGAGGCCCGCCCCCCAAAAAAAAAAGAAACAGAGAAGGAAAGTTGAAAATAGTTTATTCTCAGCTCTAACTATAATTATTATGTTCCACCAAGTGTCATCAAGCATTTAAATAAATAATGTCATTTCAGCATAAAGTTCCACTCATGTGTTTAAATTCTCAAATGCATTAAGAATGTGTCTCTTCACAGGAGAGAGGGAGAATTAGTATGTACTGTGCCTTAACTCTATGGCAGTGCCTTTCACAAGCACGGCCTCTCATTGACTTTGTTTTCTATTCTAATTCCAGAGGCTGTGGGAAGAGAGAAGGGATAATGTCACCAGTCCCTGTGGGCTACATTAACACCTTGGCATTCTGGGGCTAAGGTAAAGGCACATCGCCAAAGACCAGTTTAATGTTGTCTCATTTCACCACCACTTTCATGGCTTCAGCTGAGTCTAATGACAGGGCATGTGTTGCCAGACTTATAGTTTTACATACATTTAGTCCACGATATAGCAGTAGAGATGGTAGTCTGTTTAAAGATAACTGTCAATATATATATTAGATACGCATCTGAACAATAGCACAAACGGAAACTTTACCAGTAGGAAAACAGGTGCTCTCTAATAGAAAGATTGGGAGGCACAAGCTTTGGGATCTGTTAAGGGGCGGTAGAGGACAGGGGTGGAATTATTCCCTAAGATGTTTCCTTTTTTGGTCATAGAACTCATTAGCATTATACTCTCTATTCCCTTTCTCACTCCTCCCTGGGGAGCAGGAAAGCCAGATTGCTAAATTTGTAACAAACAAATTGGGCATTTTCAGCTGAGCTCTGCCCTTCCTCGTCTTGGGAGCTGGAAGCAAGTGCCTACAGTCACTCTAACAGCCCGTAGCAGGAGGCCTACCAGTCCAGGGCCACCTGTCCACATGGCTAGTTCTAACTCTAACATGCAGCAGTATTAGGACACTTACCTGCTCATATGTATAAGCCATGTACTCCAACCTGGAGTTTACCAAAAATAAGCTCCATCTGTATGTCTTTGTTTTATTTCTGAATTTATTCAGAACCTAGTTATGGAAGAGGAGTGTCTTGTCCTATCTCCCTTAAACATTCCCAGCATTTCCTGCGTGGGCCAGGAACCCTGAGAAATGAAACAGAAGTGTCAAATGGGAGACCAAATGTACATGTGGGGAGGCTTTGGGAGGGACCAAGACATAAGATGTTAGGCTTGGGGTTTACTCTTTTGGCTGGGTGTTTTGAACTTGTATTTTTCTTTTCTTTATTTTGTATATTTAGAGATGTATATGGAGCTAGATTTTAATTGCTGGGACATAAGGAAGAGATGTTAAGCCTTGGGCAACATTGTATTTTGACCTTGGTGGATGAATATAGGTTATGGTAGTTTTATCTACAGGAAAATGATTGAGGTTGAGGTTAGCCTTGGATTTATGAGGCTCGGCACAAACTCATTTTGGTTCTAGATGGGTTAATTATAATTACAGTAACAAACAATCTCAGGTAAACAACTTTGGGGAGCCCAAATATGACTTTAAATGAAAGGGCACGGTAATAATAACAGTGGCTCAAGAACTGCTCACACACTCACACACACACACACACACACACGCTATGGCTCTAGATATGGCTCTAGATAGAATCCATACACAGTACTAGAAGCAGTAGAAACCAAGAGGTTTTTCATGCGATACTAAGGGGCTAGAAAGGCACCTTAGTTATGTCCTGATGTTTAGAACTGTAAACAATGCAAATTTCTCAACTTTAAGTTCAGACAGCAGTGGCTTTTTGTCACTCTCCAAGAGAAGAAGTATACACAAGGGGCTCCTTCCTACCCCCAGATCTGCAAATCGGTGGTGCCTCCGTTAGCCTTTTGCTGGAAGATTTATCCCAGTGGAGTTTCAATTTCTAGGTAGTGGAGTGCAGACAACTGATAGGAACCAACCAGGATCCTTTTACCCGTCTCTCAGAGAGCACTGAGTCTCTGCAGTGGTCTTCTGGCAACCTAATTTTATGTAGGATGTTAACGCTAGGGACTAGGAATTAGCTTGTTTTCTAAATTTGTGGGTATGGAGCCAATGCTGTAATAATTTCGTTTCTTATTACTCCTTTGGATTTTTTTAAAATGAGGTGTATCAGAGATAGACTTGACATTACAAATTCTGAAGCCCTAGATGAAGCAACTATGCCTATTCCTCTGAGATGTATCTCAGAAGGCAGCTGTTGAAAGAAGACCAACTCTACCCAGGCAACCAGAACCCCTCGGATGAGACTGAGCTGAAGAATAAATTTGGGAGGATAGTTTGGATCTTAATTATAACTTAGAAATGGTAAACTTCAAATATGTAATTCCACAGGGGAAAATAATTTGATATCAGACTTTAACTCATTTGGAATTTAATATATTTTGACTTTAACTTGAAAGGAGATTGAATCTTTGAACTTCAGTTTTGCCCTGGGACTTTAAAGTAGTGGGGGTCTTTATATTCAGATTCAGGGTATTTCTCTGTTGGCATCTCCTTACTAGGAGAAATTTCATGCTTTCTGTCTTTTGGTTGGCGTTAAATCTCATTGAAGAACCTCTGACACACTGTGGGAAAATGTGGCTAGACATAATTTGGAAACAGAAATAGAACAGAGAATGAGCTTTCAACTTTGGATTGAGACTGGCCTTAAAGTTGATTTACTTAATGCGGTGTACATATCCATTTCAGGGCATTCTAGAGTCATATTCTACAGTGGTCCAAGGTTCCCAGGAGAACCCAAAAGGGCAGGCAGTAAGAATTTGGAGAAGAACCTCATGCAGAATAAGAGTGAAACTGTCTGATGGCTTGTGCATTTCCTCTTCTGAGGGCTACGCATGACATTACTGTTTGAATGTAATGGGTTAAGAGAAAGTTTAATCTGAGGAATTTGGGGGTGAATGCTTATTTCCCACTCCTGATGTTTCCTTCCCTGTGGATGCAGAACTATTTGGTTTATCCTATAGCCTCTCTCTCATCTTTCACTTACTCTACCCAGGGAAGCTGAGCGACTTATCTGATGGGCAAACTGGGGAAGACTAAACTTAGTGTGTTCATCCCTCCTCTGAGATTCTAACTCTGGAAGCGAGCTACTTCATGGAGCAAGCTTTCTCCTTCATTTCTCTAGAGTCGAGACTAGTTAATAGTTAGGCTCCAACCTTGCTGGGGTTTGGGGAAGAAAGGAAGAAAGGGAGGCAAGAGGAGTGGGGACAGGAGGTCTGTCCCAGTCCTATGTGGGCAAATTTGCCTAAATCTGGGGTTTGGTATTAGCAAGCACTTGAGCTGCAACTTAACTCTTCATATAAATATTGTTGATTCTTGTCCTCTATCTGCCACTTTTCGATTTATTTCAAAATTTCCCAGAACTGGGGTCAGGGAAAGGGGTAAGATACTCTTTAATGGACCCTCTTGAAGACTCCCGGTTAGAATTGGGACTGACATTTATAATTTGCTAGTAACATGATCTGGCCATGTCTCTGAAACCTAGTCTGTTCAACCATAAAACTAAAAATACAAAATCCACTTTACTGCATGGGTTGTGAATAGTAAATGAAATTTACAGGATTACTAAATATGACATAATTTTAGACCTGTAGACAAATGGACCTGCAAATGAATCACCACAAAAAAAGAGAAAGACAGATTCATCTGGTCTCGAGCAGTTTGTCATTTGCAGGCTCTCCTATGTAGGATGACAGCGGCTCAGAGTTGACTGTGGGGGCAGGCTGATGGACCAGAGTGAGGGGGAAGGGGCCAGCCAAGAAAGTTCACCTCCTTTTTGCAAACTCATCAGTCAAGGAAGAGACTCATTCCTCTTAGGAGGAGTGAGCGAGAGGGGCAAGGAGCACAAGAAGCCTGAGTGTAAAGGAAATTCTTTCACATGGAAACAGGAGTGGAGGGTAAATATCACCCTCAATGATATATATACACTGCATGTGCATATTAAATAAGTGATTTTTTAAGACTACTCTATATGGATGTTTAAAACACTAGTACTAGAAGATTCAGACTTCTAATCATCCTGTGAAAATTACCTGGCTGTCATATGAATAGATTAGAACTTTTCAATCACCCCACATAAAAGGAAATATAATGTCAGTGTAAATTTCCTATGAATTCTTGTATTTTTTCATAGAAGGGACTGAAAGACTGATGTATTACTTCACAACTAATTTAATTACTGGGGAGAATATTTTAAAATAATGAATGAGCTCTTGGCCTAATTATTGACATAGTAAATGAGCTTTCCTTTTTTTTTTTTTTTTTTGAGAATGAGAATCTTCTCTCCACTCCTGCCAGCAAATGCCATTTCTAGGCAACATAGATTCATCTGTTTACTGCAATTTGTATTTTTAAACAAATAGTTGATAGAAGGAAATAGAAGAGAGCAGAACTGAACTGAACTGAGCTGAATCGGAGCTGAATTGGATTAGACTGGATTCCAGGAAGACTGTACCACACGATGCCCACGTGACTAGATAAGGCAAATGAAGCCCCAAGATTACATATCTTCCTAAGGTCATTCCCTTTACTAGTGGAAGATGGGGAGAAGGAATCCAAGTTGACCCACTCCAGCAACACATTCTTCCCTTCTGTGTGGCCTCTGATAACTCTCTCAGTTCTGATAGATACAATGTTTTCATTTGTTTGTTGCTAGTTGTATTTGTTTTTATGCCTAGGCTTTTCACCTCAACTTAGTTTTAGGATAGAAACCAGTGAGGAAAGAGAGACGTAATATTTAAGAGCTCTTCTTCCAAAAAAAAAAAAAAACTTCCTTTTTTTCACCCCATGTAGGAAATCCCTTTAGAAATTTTCATAGCCAGAGTCAACTGCTCTGATTCACCAATAGGGTACACCACAAATGGAGAAAGAAGATATTTGCCCAAGAGATGAGAGACCCAAGGATTAGTATTCAAGAGTTCAGACACGTTTTTTAAAACTTTACAATGGGAAAAGCAACTTCCATCATTAGATAGAGGAGAGACAGAGAAGCCTCATTGGTTGACGTCACTTGGTTCATGAAGCCTTCACCTAGAAGTGAAGCTGCTGAACAAACCTTGAGAAGAATCATCTCCTGCTTCAATCTGCTGCTGGATAGGAACTAATCAGAGAGAGAGAGGCGGAAGACGGAGAAGGAGGGCGTCCAGGGCTTTCCTGATCACAAATCTCACCTCCACTCCACTCTCTTTATACTTTTCTTGCAAAAATAATAATAGAAATAAGGAGGTGGTGGGGTTTCCAAAAACAAAAATTGTAACCTTAAACCACCTGGGGAAGGCAAAAATCCCATCCACCGCAACTCTCAGTTCAAAAGTAAAGTTGTACTGTACACAATCAGGATGTTGCTTAAGAGTGCTCTTAAAAGAACACATGGTGTGTGGCTGACAGGGTCTTGGTGCTCTGGCCGGGTGTCAGGCCTGTGCTTCTGAGGTGGGACAGCTGAATTTAGGACATTGGCCCACCAGAGACCTCCCAGCTCCACATAATATCAAACAGAGAACGATCACACAGAGATCTCCATCTCAACGCTAAGACCCAGCTTCCCTCAATGACCAGCAAGCTACAGTGCTGGACACCCAATGCCAAACAACTAGCAAGACAGGAACACAACCCCACCCATTAGTAGAGAGGCTGCCTAAAATCATAATAGGGTCACAGACACCCCAAAACACACCACCAGCCGTGGTACTGTCCACCAGAAAGGCAAGATCCAGACTCATCCACCAGAATACAGGCACCAGTCCCCTTCATCAGGAAGCCTACACAACCCACTGAACCAACCTTACCCACTGGGGGCAGACACCAAAAACAATGGGAACTACAAACCTGCAGCCTGAGAAAAGGAGAGCCCAAACACGGTAAGTTAAGCAAAATGAGAAGACAGAAAAACACACAGCAAATGAAGGAACAAGGTAAAAACCCACCAGAAGAGGAAACAGGCAGTCTACCTGAAAAAGAATTCAGAGTAATGACAGTAAAGATGATCCAAGATCTTGGGAATAGAATGGAGAAAAAACAAGAAATGTTTAACAAGGTCCTAGAAGAAGTAAAGAGCAAACAACAATGATGAACAATACAAAAAATGAAATTAAAAATTCTCTAGAAGGAATCAATAGCAGAATAACTGAGGCAAAAGAACGGATAAGTGACCTGGAAGACAAAACACTGGAAATAACTACCGCAGAGCAGAATAAGGAAAAAATAAAGAAAAGAATTCAGGACAGTCTCAGAGACCTCTGGGACAACATTAAATGCACAAACATTCAAATTATAGGAAGAAGAAGAGAAAAAGAAAGGGACTGAGAAATATTTGAAGAGATTATAGTTGAAAACTTCCCTAATATGGGAAAGGAAATAGTCAATCAAGTCCAGGAAGAGCAGAGAGTCCCATACAGGATAAATCCAAGGAGAAACACGCCAAGACACATATCAATCAAACTATTAAAAATTAAATACAAAGAAAATATATTAAAAGCAGCAAGGGAAAAACAACAAATAATGTACAAGGGAATCCCCATAAGGTTAACAGCTGATCTTTCAGCAGAAACTCTGCAAGCCAGAAGGGAGTGGCAGGACATATTTAAAGTGATGACAGGGAAAAACCTACAACCAAGATTACTCTACCCAGCAAGGATCTCATTCAGATTCGATGGAGAAATTAAAACCTTTACAGACAAGCAAGAGCTAAGAGAATTCAGCACCACCACACAAGCTTTACAACAAATGCTAAAGGAACTTCTCTAGGCAGGAAACACAAGAGAAGGAAAAGACATACAAT
This sequence comes from Phocoena phocoena, assembly GCF_963924675.1. Classification (NCBI taxonomy): domain Eukaryota; kingdom Metazoa; phylum Chordata; class Mammalia; order Artiodactyla; family Phocoenidae; genus Phocoena; species Phocoena phocoena. The sequence continues at coordinate 56,250,638 of NC_089229.1, forward strand.
AACAAACCCAAAACAATTTAGAAAATGGTAATAGGAACATACATATCAATAATTACCTTAAATGTGAATGGATTAAATGCTCCAACCAAAAGACATAAGCTCACTGTATAGATACAAAAACAAGACCTATATATACACTGTCTACAAGAGACCCACTTCAAACCTTAGGACACATACAGACTAAAAGTGAGGGGATGGAAAAAGTTATACAATGCAAATGGAAATCAAAAGAAAGCTGGAGTAGCAATTCTCGTATCAGACAAAATAGACTTTAAAATAAAGACTATTACAAGAGACAAAGAAGGACACTACATAATGATCAAGGGATCAATCCAAGAAGGAAATATAACAATTGTAAATATTTATGCATCCAACATAGGAACACCTCAATACATAAGGCAAATACTAATAGTCATAAAAAGGGAAATCAACAGTAACACAATCATAGTAGGGGACTTTAACACCCCACTTTTACCAATGGACAGATCATCCAAAATGAAAATAAATAAGGAAACACAAGCTTTAAATGATACATTAAACAAGACGTAATTGACATTTATAGGACATTCTATCCAAAAACAACAGAATACACTTTCTTCTTAAGTGCTCATGGAACGTTCTCCAGGATAGATCATATCTTGGGTCACAAATCAAGCCCTCATAAATTTAAGAAAATTGAAATTGTATCAAGTATCTTTTCCAACCACAATGCTATGAGAGTAGATATCAATTACAGGAAAAAAATCTGAAAAAAATAAAAACAAATGGGAGGCTAAACAATACACTACTAAATAACCAAGAGATCACTGAAGAAATCAAAGAGGAAATCAAAATATACCTAGAAACAAATGACAATGAAAACATGACAACCCCAAACCTATGGGATGCAGCAAAAGCAGTTCTAAGAGGGAATTTATAGCAATACAATCCTACCTCGAGAAACAAGAAACATCTCAAATAAAAAACTTAACATTACACCTAAAGCAATTAGAGAAAGAAGAAAAGACCTCAAAGTTAGCAAAAGGAAAGAAATCATAAAGATCAGATCAGAAATAAATGAAAAAGAAATGAAGGAAACAATAGTAAAGATCACTACAACTAAGAGCTGGTTCTTTGAGAAGATAAAATTGATAAAACATTAGCCAGACTCATCAAGAAAAAAAAGAGAGAATACTCAATTCAATAGATTTAGAAATGAAAAAGGACAAGTAACAACTGACACTGCAGAAATACAAAGGATCATGAGAGATTACTAAAAGCAACTCTATGCCAATAAAATGGAAAACCTGAAGAAATGGACAATTCTTAGAAAAGCACAACCTTCCAAGACTGAACGAGGAAGAAATAGAAAATATAAACAGATGAATCACAAGCACTGAAATTGAGACTGTGATTAAAAATTTTCCAACAAACACTCACCCAGGACCAGATGGATTTACAGGCAAATTCTATCAATCATTTAGGGAAGAGCTAACACCTATCATTCTCAAACTCTTCCAAAATGTAGCAGAGGGAGGAACACTCCCAAACTCATTCTACAAGACCAGCCTCACCCTGATACCAAAACCAGACAAAGATGTCACAAAGAAGGAAAACTACAGGCCAATATCACTGATGAACATAGATGCAAAAATTCTCAACCAAATACTAGCCCCCAGAATCCAACAGCACATTAAAAGGATCATACACCATGATCGTGTGGGGTTTATCCCAGGAATGTTAGGATTCTTCAATGTAGGCAAATCAATCAATGTGTTAAACCATATTAACAAATTGAAGGAGAAAAACCATATGATCAACTCAATAGATGCAGAAAGACCTTTCAAAAAAAATTCAATACCCATTTATGATAAAAACCCTCCAGAAAGTAGGCATAGAGGGAACTTATCTCAACATAATAAAGGCTATATATGACAAACCCACAGCCAACATTATTCTCAATGGTGAAAAACTGAAATCATTTCCTATAAGATCAGGAACAAGACAAGGTTGTCCACTCTCACCACTATTATTCAATATAGTTTTGGAAGTTTTAGACACAGAAATCAGAGAAGAAAAAGAAATAAAAGAAATCCAAATCAGAGAAGAAGAAGTAAAGCTGTCACTGATTGCAGATGACATGATACTATACATAGAGAATCCTAAAGATGCTACTAGAAAACTAGTAGAGGTAATCAACGAATTTGGTAAAGTAGCAGGATATAAAATTAGTGCACAGAAATCTCTTGCATTCCTATACACTAATGATGAAAAATCTGAAAGAGAAATTAAGGAAACACTCCCATTTACCACTGCAACAAAAAGAATAAAACACCTAGGAATAAACCTACCTAGGGAGACAAAAGACCTGTATGCAGAAAACTATAAGACACTGATGAAAGAAATTAAAGATGATACAAACAGATGTAGAGATATACCGTATTCTTGGATTGGAAGAATCAACATTGTGAAAACGGCTATACTACCCAAAGCAAACTACATACTCAGTGCAATCCCTATGGCATTTTTCACAAAAGTAGAACAAAAAATTTCACAATTTGTATGGAAACACAAAAGACCCCGAATAGCCAAAGCAATCTTGAGGGGAAAAAATGGAGCTGGAGGAATCAGACTCCCTGACTTCAGACTATACTACAAAGCTACAGTAGTCAAGACAGTATGGTACTGGCACAAAAAGAAATACAGATCAATGGAACAGGATGGAAAGCCCAGAGATAAACCCACGCATATATGGTCACATTATTTTTGATAAAGGAGGCAAGAATATACAATGGAGAAAAGACAGCCTCTTCAATAAGTGGTGCTAGGAAAACTGGACAGCTACATGTAAAAGAATGAAATTAGAACATCCTAACACCATAAACAAAAATAAATTCAAAATGGATTAAAGATTTAAATGTAAGGCCAGACACTATAAAACTCTTAGAGGAAAACATAGGCAGAACACTGTGACATAAATCACAGCAAGATCCTTTTTGACCCACCTCCTAGAGAAATGGAAATAAAACCAAAAATAAACAAATGGGACTTAATGAAACTTAGAAGCTTTTGCACAACAAAGGAAACCATAAATAAGAGGAAAAGGCAACCCTCAGAATGGAAGAAAATATTTGCAAATGAAGCAACTGATGAAGGATTAATCTCCAAAATTTACATGCAGCTCAATATCAAAAAACAAACAACCCAATCCAAAAATGGGCAAAGACCTAAATAGACATTTCTCCAAAGAAGATATACAGATCGCCAACAAACACATGAAAGGATGTTCAACATTACTAATCATTAGAGAAACGCAAATCAAAACTACAGTGAGGTATCACCTCATATCAGTCAGAATGGCCATCATCAAAAAATCTACAAACAATAAATGCTGGAGTGGGTGTGGGGAAAAGGGAACCCTCTTGTACTGTTGGTGGGAATGTAAATTGATACAGCCACTATGGAGAACAGTATGGAGGTTCCTTTAAAAAATAAAACCAACAATCCACTACTGGGCATATACCCAGAGAAAACCATAATTCAAAAAGAGTCATGTACCACAATGTTCATTGCAGGTCCATTTACAGTAGCCAGGACATGGAAGCAATCTAAGTGTCCATTGACAGATGAATGGATAAAGATGATGTGGCATATATATACAATGGAATATTACTCAGCCATAGAAAGAAACGAAACTGAGTTATTTGTAGTGAGGTGGATGGACCTAGAGTTTGTCATACAGAGTGAAGCAAGTCAGAAAGAGAAAAACAAATACCATATGTTAACACATATATATGGAATCTAAAAAAAAAAAAAAGGTTCTGAAGAACCTAGGGGCAGGACAGGAATAAAGACGCAGACGTAGAGAATGGACTTGAGGACACAGTGAGGGGGAAGGGTAAGCTGGGACAAAATGAGAGAGTGGCATGGACTTACATATACTACCAAATGTAAAATAGATAGCTAGTGGGAAGCAGCCACATAGCACAGGGAGACCAGCTGGGTGCTTTGTGACCACCTAGACGGGTGGGATAGGGAGGGTGGGAGGGAGAGGGATATGGGGATATATGTATACATATAGCTGATTCACCTTATTATACAGCAGAAACTAACATGACATTGTAAAGCAATTATACTCCGATAAAGATGTTAAGAAAAACATTTACAATGGGAAAGTCCAAACATGTACAAAAGGAGAATAATATGAAAAACTCTCATATTCCCATCACTCAGTTTGTACCATTAGCAAAATACTGCCCGATCTTATTTTATCTATGCCTTGCCTTAGGTTACTTTGAAGCAAATCTCAGGTATCAAAGCATTTTAATACGTATCTAAAAGATAAGGGTATTTCTTAAATTTTAAACACAATCACAATATCATTATCACACGAGAATGTTAACAATAATTGCTTTAAATCATCAAATTACCTGATTACCTCATACAGTTTTTAAATGATTTTTTTTTAGTTTAATCAGCACCAAAATAGTATCTATTACAATTTGTTATCTCTCTTCTAAACTACTGGTTTTCCGCTCTCTTTCTTCTCTTGAAATACATTGAAATACATTTATTTAAAAGATCAGGTCAGGGACTTCCCTGGTGGTCCAATGGTTAAGACTCCACGCTTCCACTGCAGGGGTACAGGTTTAATCCCTGGTCGGGGAACTACAGATCCTGCAGGCCACGTGGCATGACCAAAAAATAATAATAATTATAATAAAAATTAAAAAATAAAAATCAGGTCACTTGCTGACCAATGCATCATATACCTCCCTTTCTTTAATTGTGCCCTTAAAATCTTGCCTTAATCGTCCTCCTGGGTGAGAAGCTGATTTATGAACTAAATTCCTGTTCTCCATTTTCTGCCCATTGGATAAAGCTTGCATTGCTTCAATTTCAGCTTCAGTTTTGTGTTTGGCTGCGCAAACCCAAATGGAAAAAGCACCTTCGCTGCCAGGCTAGGGCCTAAGTGGGGGTTCACATGACCTAATTTGGTAACAAAAGCATATCCTCACTCACATGTATGGTGGATAACTAACCCACTGGGACCTCAGATGGGTCTGTTAGCTGGAACACCTATACATGTCCACTCCACGTGGCCTGGGCTTTCTCTACCATGGCAGTTGATTTCTAAGAGTGAGAGCTGTGTCATCTTTTATGACCTAGCCTTGGGAATCACAGACCATAGTCACAGGCCCATCACACTGAGGGGAAGAAACATGGACTCCACATCTCAACAGGAGGAATGTCCATGTCATTTTGTAAGAAGATCACATGGGATGAGAGATGTTGTTGCCATCATCTTGGAAAATACATTTTTGTTATATTTTATCATTTTTTGCTATAATTTTTACAACATCTGCCAAAGTTGATCCAATTAGTTATTATTTATTACAATTATGAACTCATGAAAATAAATACATTTGATGTATTCTAATCCATTGCAATTCTGTTTGATTCATGTATAAATGAATTAGTCTTTGGCAAGTGAGTCTCTTTAAACGGACACCTTCATTCCTTTGATACAACTCCATTAGGTTTTGAAAGTCTCTTTGTTTTCAGGTATGACATGACATACCAGACTTATCTTGAACATTTCTCATCTTGAACATTTCTCATCCCAGAACTGGAATCAGCCATTTCATTTCATTTTTACTTTCTTTTTTTTTTTTTTTTTAGGTAAAATACAATGTAAGTTCCTTCTGGTATTTTGAATTCAAATTCAAAACTAGAGTTTTCACTAACCTCTTTGATCTTATACCTCTATCTCCTTTCTCCCATGCCCCAAATCCTAATTCTCAATAATACCAACGTAATTATGTATGTTTTATTCCACAACTGTGAAAGAGGAGGGAAGGGGGCAGGGCACAACCTTTAAAAGAATAACATAGCCGGAGGACACAACATAAATTGATTAGAACCAAATAGGACCAAGATGGAGGAAGAGTCGACATCCACTAGACCTTGAGCCTCAGTATATGTTCACTTTAATACATCAGCAAGCTAAATGACACACCGAACAGGCGCCATGACAGTTCCAAGGCCAATAATAAGGTCAAAAAGTGGGCAGTCGCCCAATTCCTGGAAATCCCCACTCCTTCCCCCAAATAGCTGGAATTCTCCCCCTACTCATTAGCCTATGAAATTACCCACCTCTATAAAAACTGACAACCCCCATGCCCTGGTGCCGTGCTCCCCTTCTGAGATGGCCCACACTCCATCTATGGAGTGTGTTTCTCTCTAAATAAATTCACTTCTTACCTATCACTTTGTCTCTCACTGAATTCTTTCTGTGATGAGACATCAAGAAACTGAGATTCACTGAGTCCTGAGACCAGCTGTGTAATCTCAGTTAAAAGAACATGGGTTCAAGTCCCAGCCCATGGGTTCAAGTCCCAATCCGAGCTGCTTGGTTTCAACTGCACCAAACAACCTCAGAATAAATGTCAACAACATAATTACTGAAAATCATTTTTATACCCAAATTTCTTATACTAAAAATTTTATTTTTGGAGTATGTCTCATAATGGATACATAATCAAACTCTTGTGTTTTATTAACGTCACTTGAAATAACTCTGTGTGATTATGTCACCACCTCAATACAGACTTAGGTTCATAGGCTTTCTCTTTTTAGGGACTGCAGTTTTAAGTTTAATTTAATTAGTTGTACAAAATATTTATATAGTGCCAAAATCAAATCTACAAAAGACAGTATATTCAGGGAATATAGTAATTTTTATTCCTGTCCCTCTACTGCCTCCTCCTTCCTCCCATTGACACTTTTTTTTTCAATATTGGCTTATGTTTTTAATACAAGGAAATGCATGTGTATTTTTAATCTTACCCTCCTCTTTCTTAGATAAATAGATGTACACAATACAGATTTTTTCCTCTTTTTCACTTAACGATAAGTTCAGAGATCATTGCATAGTAATACATAAAAACACTTCTCCTTTTCTTTTACAACTGCTTACCCCTTTGACTACACCATTGTTTTTTCAACTGGAACACCTCTGAAGACACTGGGTTGTTTCCAGTTTTTTGCTATCACAAAATAAGTCTACAGTGAATAGCCTGATGATTATGAATTTTTTTTTTTGCCAGTGTTTTTTAAGGATAGACCTCTAGAAATGGAAGCTTGTATTCGTAGGTAATTTTTTTGGATGGTGCCTAATTCCCTTCCATAGATGATGTAACATGTAACATTTTGCTTTCCCACCAGTAATATGTGAAACTGTTCATTTCCCACAGCCTTACCAAACATATTACATTGTCAAACTTTTTCATTTTTGCCAATCTGATAGTTTTTCTTAATTGTACAAAGAGACACATTTAAATATCAAACATGAAAATAAGTTACCGAAGGGAATTCAATATCCTGTGTTTTTTTAAAAAAAGACAAAATTTTCTTCTTCATAGGACTATTCTGCATCAGGTATTTTGTTGTGTTTCGTTGCATATTATCTAGTTAAACACACACCCACGGTTCTCGTTCAGTTAACAGAACAGAAAAAGAACTTGTTTCTGGGATGCATTTGACTGGAATTTATCCTCGTATACACGCCTTGTCAGACAACTCCTAGTTTGAGATATTACTTAGTAAAACTAGGCTGACCCTGGGCTGGTGGCTAAATCGCCTGTCATTCAGCCTCAGGGGGTGTGACCTCCTCCTCACCTGGCACACCTCTGAGTCGGTGTGCAGCATCCCCACGAAGGGCCCTAACAACCCGTGCCAGCCAGCCTCATAGCCTTATCCTGACAAGTCAATTTTCTCCCATTTGACTACTTAACCTTCCCATAACCCCAATCTGTGCTAGGTTTGATGATCAGGACCTGGTTCACCCCATACGATACAGCTTCTCTACCTAGTTTGTCTTCTATTTATAATGAATGAAGAGAGGGAAGCATGAGGAGAGGTAGAAAAAAAACTAATATTTTTATGGCATGTATTTTTAGTTACTTAGCCAGTCCTGCACCTTTTGCACAGTGATACTACAGAGTCCTGATTTGAACTCTATTTTAAATTAAGCCTAAAGTTGACAAATAAAATGTTTTTCCTTCCCATTCTCTACCCTTGCTTTCTGTCCAGAATTAATTATTCCCCCTTTCTCTACTCTTCTGTTCCCAAATAATCAGGCAAGAATCCCCTTTTTATTTTGTATCTTATTCTATTTTTTTAGCTATCGAATAGTATACTAGCTGAATGAGGGTAAGCTGAGTCATGTTTTTAACTGTCTGCTTAAAACAATAGACGACATTTGTTCAGGTATGAGCTATTTCAGGTTCATCTTTTAGAATAGAAACTTCCTTTAAACAAACTTTCATGAGATATGGATGTACATTGTAATAAGAAATTTGAATTGGGGATGAAAAACCCATTTTCAAGGCTTGCAGATCACTCATGATTTTTACTGGATTCTAGTCTCAGAATTGACTGCTAGTATTTCCAGGATTTCGGTCTCTCTATGTCATAGGGCATCTAACTTTTTGTTTCAATTATACCAGTTCTAAATGAATCCAAATAAGAGAAATACGAAGTATCCCAAATCTTGTTTTACAGAACTTTGTTGGTATAGAAAAGAGTTGGCTATAAAGTCTTGCAAACTCGCCTTATGAAATCTTTGTTAATGACAAAAAACATCTCCCCTGTTCTGAAATTCTCGTCAATCAGACAAACAAAAAATGTAACCTTCCATATGGTTTCACTGCCAAACATTGCTCAACCAGTCACTTTCAAGAAATACCATCTACTGTCATCTTATTAAAAAACAAAGAAACAAACCTGACACTTTAACCCAGGTGCCTTTGAGGATGGCATAAAGTAGAGTTGGGTTTTACTGCTGGTTTTTTCCAGGATTTGAAAATATATTTACAGCTTGACTGAGGAGAATGAGCTTTATTTAGCCAGATAGAAGTCACAGAGAACACTTATCAATCAGCTGTTGGTTGTGTGCCCTACAGATTCTTGCCTCTATAGTCAGGAAGAGTATTTTATCTGTTCAAATCCCTCTCCTCACGTGTTCAGACGAGAGCTATAATGTGGATTAAGCTGGTCATTTAGTTTGTAACTTATCTGTTTTCCCACACATCTGAAAATGCTCGTGAATTATAACTCATTTCAGAATAAACTACATACGTTGGCTCCTTTTCTACCCTCTCCTCTGCCCCAGCAAACATACATACATACACAGACAGACAAAATATCATTGAGGCTGGAAGCAGTGTCCTTGAAATAAATTGCAAGCTAAGAGTTTTATGCTGTAAAGAAGGTGAGGGAAGCAAAAGAAAGGGAAAAAAAGTCACTTTGGTCTCTGAGGAAATAGAAAATGTTCACAAAGACAAAGATAAGAAGCAGTAAAGAATGGGAACATCTCAGTCAGATAACACAGTGCTTGACTTTACATGCCTCAAAACAGGGACCTTGTCTCATTCAACGCTTAAAAAAGTAAAAAATAAAGACCGGGAACACTCAAGCTCTTGAACCGGGGTTTTATCAGCCCATCACGTTGAGGATTTGTCTAACACACTCTTAGGCACATGTTCAAATCTGTCCAGCTACTATATCAGTTATGACAAATTAAGGGACTAGAGCAGCCTCACTTGCAAAATGACCTTCCCAAAAACTGACAATCTCAACTTGACATTTGTTACCATGTGAATAGTTGAAAATGCAGAAACGATTTCTCTTAGAAAATCTGTATCTCAAAAATCTTTACCTTTTTCCTATCTACTTTTCTGTATTCTAAAGTTAACAGACATTTAGAACGAATTTACACTTTAAATTTTTCAAAGGGAAAAGTGAAATTCTTGTGACAATACTCAAATAGAAATTAACACTTGTAGAAAACAATTATATTTAGATGAAATTCATTCTGTGTGTATTTTATCATATAGATTTGCATTTAGCCACAATCAAATGGTACTTGCTTGGTTTGGTAATGAGATAGCCATCTCTCTTTTATTTTATGTGTTATGACAATTGCAATTACAAGCCCCCTACAATACTCTCCAACCCCATTTTCATCTGCCAAGACACACACATATACATATACTTCTTCACTGGCTTACATTTAATTTTGTTATTGTTGCCCTCTAATGGCTTAGGAATAGATTTTCTTCTCTGTCACACATATATGCTCTGATGTTGTATATATAAATTTATTAAAATAAGTAGAAGCCATTCTGATTTCCATACTCATAGACTTTCTGTGGGTTGTTTTTTTTTTAGTGTGTGTGTTTTGTTTTGTTTTCAGCTTTTTTTTAGCTTGTGGTACAAAAGGAAAAAAAAAGCAAACATTACGGCAATATTCTTCCTGTCAATATATGCATAAAATGATACGGAAGATGTAACACCTCAGGAGGAAGAAATGAGGTATTTAGTGCAGGACTTCCATGGAGAGCTCTCAGTTGACAGCGTAAAAATAAGTGAATTACTGAAAGCATTTTAATTCAAACACACACATTCAAATGTACAGATTCCTCTAATAAATATTCATAAGATTTAATTTCATATTATTTCAATGCTTTTTAAATGGCCTCTTAGAACACAAGTTAATGATGTTCCCAAGTATGAATTCATTTTGTCTAATCATGAATAATAATAACTCGTATTTTTGAGGATTCCAATGTGTTCTGCAAAGTGCTCATTTCTTCACATGAATTATCTCAAACAATTTTATTCAGCTGCTTTTTGTTTCTTTCTCTTTCACCCCTCTTCTTCCTAAGATCATAATATATGATTGCTCTCCAGGAGAAAGATTATTCTCTGTACACGTCAGAGTAAATTTGGCAGATTTGCAGCTCAGAAAAGATTAAATCACTTAAATGCAAAGATTATTTAAAGCCTGGTATGGTTCAGGGTATTGAAACGAAGAAAGTCAGGGGATGGATGGAAGAGGTAGCAATGCCTAAAGCAATAGCATAAGGATCATCTTAACCCCAAAAGTCACTATTGTAACTTTTATTTGGACCAAATAATCTTGTTATTTTGTATTCCAAATCCTTGATTTATAGCATGATGTTTTTATAGTTTTGATCTTTTGCTTTATACAACATTGTAATATTGTCCTTGTACATTGTGATAATTTGTTCTATTAGGTGTCTAAGGATTTTCTCACATGAGTGCAAATTTATGTTATGTGACATCTATACTTTTGATGAGTAACTTTCCATTTAACTCTCTGCAAGCATTTTATCAAAATATTTAAGATTTTTTTAATGGAAAATTTCTTTAGTTTGCCTACCTGTTCTTCTCGATTATCCAGCAGATTGTAACAGGCAGTTCTCTCACCATGGAGTATAAATAAATTAGTAATTTATATCAACACTAGTTTTTATTTAAAAATTACTAATAAAACTGACCTTGAAATATATGTTAAAATTGACTCACTATTATGTTTTCTACACCTAGAGAGTTAGACGTTTTTAACATGGGAATATCTGCCATTAACATTGTCTGGATCATCTAATCTTCACAATCTCACCTTATATTAACATTTGTGAGACGGAAAAGTATTTTTTCATCTCACAGTCTGTGCCGTTTATAAAATCCTAAGGATAGAATTCAATGGGGCATCTGTCACAGATGAGTATTTCTGTAAAGTAATGATCCTCTGATTCCTCTTTTGTTATAGAAAGGTCATGTTGATTTGCAGAGGGAATTATTTTATATTCATTATATCATTAAATACGTTTGAAAAATAAGAGGCTATTAATCTTCCTAAATGCCTCCAAAATTCAATGGAATAACCATCTTGTTCAATACTTTCCACTAGGCATGATACAAGCAGTTAAATATAGGATTGTACTTTGCTCTAAAATGGGTCTACAGCCTGAGAACTTTATGTGCCCAGGTAGGCGAAGCATAGTTTATGCTGCTCAAGAACGTATTTATTGGATTTGATTAAGTTGGAATCTCATTTGTACAATTTAATCAAATATTTTAAAGAAGGATTAATTTTTCTCAAGTCAGCAGTTATATTACTAAGCTGGCCCCTGAATGTTTGGTTTGTTGACTTTCCAATAATGATCCAGCTAGACAGTCTTTATCCTTCTTTGTCTTTCAATTTAGTGTACCTTTATCTATTTCAGGAGACTACGTTAATAGCAAATATTTTCTAATAGGCTCTATTTCTCTCTTTATTGTTCCAATCGCTATGTATACTACTTTTCCCAGTCAGAATTAACATAGTTTTTTATTGTAATATATTTTCTTCTATCCTCTCAGGTAAAGAACAAAAAAATAAAAATTATTTAAAAATTCCAACAACCCTAACAAACAAAAACACTCTTCCTCTAAAAATATTTTCTATTCAGGAAAGTAGTGGCAAGCTTATCTTGGTCTAATTCCAAAATAAATTCTTAACCTATTTAAATGTACCCTAATGTAATGGACTACTTATCAATCCATCACTTGGTGCATCTGCTTTGAAATGGGCAGGTGGTCCCCTTTAGAAGTACCATTAGATAATGATGATGATTGCAATTAGATGATAATGATATCGGTCATTTACAACATGCAGAGTCGTTTGTATAAATGATTTTTTTGTAAGTATAGCATGGAGTTGGTAAGGAATCAAAAGATACTTCCTTAGGTTACAATTCCTCTAAGTAGATGAGGTTAGTCCTATGGGTTTGGAAAAGTTTCTTGCATAAAAATTTCTCGCATTTTCCTATTTAATAAGGCAAATTATGTAATTATTTTCAGTTCTGGTGTGTATGTGTGTGTGTGTATTATACCAAATCCAGTATACATGTCCACCTCCCATCCAGGGCTCTGCCATGTGCCCTGTTTCCTGTTTGGCTGAAGAGCTCTGGTGACTGCTCAAGCTGTTCTGGTGGTCAAAAACCACAATCACTTCATCTCCTGAAAACACTACAGCCTCAGCCTTCTCAGGGATGAGATCAGATCATCTACACCACACAGTTTCAGGTTTTCCAGCAGCTGCCCTGAGATCAATGTACAATAACCTAGCTGTGCGGAGGCTTTAACATCTTGTGGGTCAGACTTTGATCAATGAGAGACAAGAGACAGAAAAGGAGGCGGAGCCAGCAAGTAAATTTGACTCAGTCTTCTCCAGAGACTTCACATGTGACCTAGAATCGATTCTGTTTTCTTGGGAAGCTGTGACCAGCTTGGCAATGCCCCACTGTCTTTGTTTTCCCTTCTTTCTTTACTCATTTCCCTTTTCCCTCGCTCTGTTTCCCTGGAATAACATCCCCAATAAAATTTTAGCATATAATAAGCTCTATTTCTAAGGAACTTAGGCTGGGATAGAGCTCTTTAAGTAACCGTCACATGTGTTCCCATTTGCTTATCCTAGAAATTGTGACATTTACTGTTTTCCTAAAATAACCAATCCCAAACTTCCCATGGGAGAAAAACTGATTGACTGACAGTTCAGTAATTGGCAGTTGTCTAGTCACTGCACTTTCCAAAATGAACTAGGAAAATAGTGCCAGACTAAAGGGTTGTTTTTAATTTCTCATATATTATGATTTATAGCATAGCTAGATTACCCAGGCTACCTTCAATCTTTAAAAATACAGTATCATTTTTTAAATGAGCTATAACATTCTCATATGAAATCTGAAAGATTCAGGGCATTCTGACTAAATAAGCATGCAGCTTTTCCTCATGTGAATCAATCTCACAGCACGTACTTTAGAAATATATTGGTGTTTCTTTATTAAATATGTTTTTCATTTTTCAAAGGATTTTCACATACGAGATCCACAGTCATCCTGAGACTTGGACAATATACATATTAATGTTGTTACTCTTACAATTTACATAAGGATAAACTGAGGCTCAGAACAGTTAACTCAGTGTCCAGAGTTGGCAAGTAGAAAAAATGGAAGATAAAATTTAGTTTTTCCTGGACCCTTTGCTTTTTATACCCTGTCATGCTGCTTTAGCTCGCTAAATAGAGAGGAGTAGACCTTTATTAAGAGTAATTTGGACATAACAAGATTCCTGAATAGAAATAAATCATATACCTGCAAAGAAATGAGATTTTCTTGCAAGTTACATGGCAATAGACAACATTATTTTAGACTCATGCAAATTTAATTTCTATACACCCCCCCCAATATATGAGAAAATTTAACTATTTAAAGAAAATATGTGGTGAACTCTTTGGTAATGTCTTCTTTGTTAATGTCAACTAGCAGACAATACTGTCTAAAGGTAAAATGGTTTGCCTCAGAGAGAAGTGCTTTAGGTGTCCCTATATTTCAGCTGAATCTAATCATTAGGCAGCTAGAGAAACAAATGACTTCTAAGGCCCCAAGATCAAACTGATTCTACTTGGAGAAAAATGTATATTCTGGGGTAAACATTTGTTATATCTGAGAACTGACAAGAAATTGAAACAAATAGGCACTTTTCTGAACAGAAAAGTTAATGATGGGAAATCTCAATGCCAAAATAATTATTTAACTTTTCTGATGATCTAAAAAGGAATTACATGGAGAAATTTATGTGTTTTCAGATTCACATAAAGCCCTTAAAACAGTAAGATGTGAATCAGTAGGGGAGAATTCAGGAAGCCATGAGGGCATGCGAGTGTCACTGTAGGCAAAACTAAAATAATACTTTTTTTGGCAAACTGACCCAAGGGATTAGAAGGACTGGTTTTGTACCATCGGTTATGTTTCATAGTGAAAATTCATTGTAAACTATTCTCTGAAGATATGAGACAAATGTGCTTCTGGAACAAAGCATAAAAACCAAACACTAGGTTTTATCAAGAAGGAAAACAAGAAACAAAGATGCAAGAAATGTCAGATCCTTAGGGGGAAAACATCCACAGACACCTGTGCGGACTTCTGGAAATTCTGCTCCTGTTTCTTAGCACAATCTAGTTTATATGTTCAGAAAATCAACTTTAAGTTATCAGAGGGATAGATACATTTTCAATGTAAAGAATGAAAACTGAGTGATATGATGATATGTATTAAATGCCAAAGGCTATTACTTTGCAGAAGATAGATTTTGATCAAGATAGAATTTAACTCAGAAGTTAAAAGTATCCATTAGAGAAGCAGTTTTATGATCAATGTATGGTGATTCTACTTTAAATGGCTGTAATCATCAAAAATGATGTAAGCCAGAACTTTAAAAAGGTATGATATATAAAAAGATTATCATTAGGCTCTAGAGATTGTCAGAACCTTTCCCACATAACTGCAAGGATCATCTAGTCTTCATAACAATAACAATACATCAGGCACCACAAACAGTTTCCTCCTACAGATGGCCACGTGGCTTTCTTATCTAGAAAAGTAGAGACATGCAGGTATTATATAGTAGATTTATACTCATCCACACTGAGTACTGGTGACTCAGAGGCTGATTTATTTTTGAAGATGTCTTAACTTCTTATAAAGACTGTCATACAGAGTGAAGTAAGTCAGAAAGAGAAAAACAAATATCGTATATTAACGCATGTATGTGGAACCTAGAAAAATGGTACAGATGAACCGGTTTGCAGGGCAGAAGTTGAGACACAGATGTAGAGAACAAACGTATGGACACCAAGCGGGGAAAGCCGCGGGGAGGTGGGGATGGTGGTGTGCTGAACTGGGCGATTGGGATTGACATGTATACACTGATGTGTATAAAACTGATGACTAATAAGAACCTGCTGTATAAAAAAATAAATTAAATAAAATTAAAAAATTAAAAAAAAAGTCTACTATAGACAAAGACATCGAGACCTGTTGGGTTCCCAGCATATACTTAATCTTAAAAAAAACATAGTTCTAATAATATTAAACCATAGAAAAATAAAAAAATAGAATTGCATAGCTTTGGCATTAGGCTTCAAATAGTACCTTGAATAGAGTGCATTGAAGTTTATCTGAGGTAGAATCTAAAAAAGGGAGAAAGTTACTCAATCTGCTTACTGAGTATCAAACATGTTCCAGAAACTGCACTAGATCAATGCAATTATTTCTAACAACTCTAAGAGCTGCAATCTTACTTTCAAAGTGAAGGTAAAGTAACAGCCAAGGTTACACATGAAGTTGACACAACATTCGAATTCTGTTTGCCGTTCTACAGACCAAGTAAACCCTAGGATTTGCAGGTTCTACTAATCTCAGAGATGGCCCAAGCTCCCTGTGAGCAGAATTTGAGTCAATCTCAAACTTCAGTGCCCAGTAGAGTACAAACATAAAGGCATAAAAAATATTTTTATACTGGTTGAAAGGGAAACATACATGTTTATGTCATTCAAATGAAAGATTCTCACATAATGAGCTAACAAAATAACCGCATAGTTTCTTTCCTGAAACTTTCTCTAGGTGTTTCATGTTGATAACATTTTTACATTTAAAATTTTTCAGCTCTGTGTAGACAGGAAAGCTGTCAAAAACATAAGCACCAGACAAGGAATTTTTCCAAGCTTAGAACTTGAGACTTGCAGTTATATACAGATCTGTCTTAAATTTTAGACAAATTAATTAATTTTTAAAAAATTTTTACTGGAGTATAGTTGCTTTACAGTAAAAATTTTTTTTTAAACTTCCACTTTTTTTGGCAGAAAAACTGCAGTTGCCTCTCTTTTGGAAACAAATGCTTTATTCAAGTTGTTTTTGTAAAAAAACGATTAAGTAAATATAAAATATTTGGATGATATTAAATTCTGGTCATGAGCTGTTACTTAATAATAAAATTTCAATACATTTGTGTTGTCGGGCACAACGAACCATTGAGATTAGCATTTTTAGTTATTCCAATTTGACACAGGAAGGAACTGAAGCACAGAATTGTTAGACAATTTCTCCAGCGTCATTCAAAGGGTCAATGGCAGATGCAATTCAAACCCAGAAGGGCTGACGCCAGAATCCTCATCCTTAAGCAGTACGTTGTGCTGCCTCACATGATAGCTAAAATACCTTAACTCTTTCCTTACTAAATATACATTGAATACATAGAGGGATGTATCTCAAATCACCACTAGTAATGCTCCATTTGCTTCTATAACAATGGCTAAAATTTCAGAGAGAGAAAAACTATTACCACACATTTCTTATCTACAGCAGGCTTAGGAGCAGATATGGTTAGTGTATTAAACTGTACTTTGAAGGGCTTCCAACGACTTCAATTCTCCCTTCCAACAATGCTCATTTTTTAAAAATCATTTACGCATCTTTAGTTTTATGATTTTCAACGTATGGTCCAGTTACTGAGTTACTTTGCCCTGCATAACAAAGTTTCTTCAAAATGTGTATGTGCAACTGCTTTTTTTTTTGCGTGGAGCAAATTGAGTTCCCCTCTTGGAGTGAACAATCACTTGGCAGTATAAATTATTTTAATGGACATTTCTTTACAGGAGCCTTTGCAATCTGTTTCACCCTCTAATTACAAATGCAGGAAGAGCAGAATTTACAATCCTGTCTATAAAGGAAAATATAAAGGACTTAAATGCAGGTTTATATCACTGCATCTGTTCAGTGATTTGAAATCCAGGAGGAACAAAAGGGCAGGAAACTACTCTTTCCCTTCTCATCCCAATTAGCATAGACAAGTAAGAATTCATAGCACAAAATTACCAAGATCGGTTCAACCAGCAAAAATTGGAGAACTACCATATTAATCTTGATCTGTGTTTTACTTACATTCCACTTTTTTCAGATTCCAATAATGGTACAGAAATTAGCATTTTTTAGAAGACAGGCAGAAAATTCACACGATTTTATCTAACAGAACAGCTCAATGACAAGTGTTACTCAGAAACAAAATCTTTGTCATTTAGATGTAATTAATTTAGTTGAGAGAAAAGGCAAAAGTGTTTCCTTACCTATTCATAATGTCCTGTTCGATAAAGCCCACAAACTTATGAGTGGATGGGAATCTTAAATCCAGGCCATTTGGCAACTGAGTAATAATGCTTCCTCAGCCTGGTGCCTAAGGCTAGATTCACACCCGAACAAGAAGAGATATTAAATAAAACAAGACTGCATGTGCATAACTGGGCCACTGCACATTTTGTAAGTTCAGTTTATCACAGCAGTACCTTGTATCTATGGTGGCTTAAATGTCTTTTCTTCTTAATTCTGACAGCTGCATTCGCTTGATACATCAATTAGTCCCTGAAACACAAAATTTGCTCATACCCCTAACCAGCCCAGCTATTACCAATGTCAAATCAGTTCAAACCATCCTGAGCTACATAAAAACAATTTAAGTTACCCAACCACGCAGACACTAATCACTAAGGCACTAGGATATCAAGTCTTTGGACTAGAGCAATATTATAGAACACTGTAACTTAGTGGCAATCCCACCAAGAAAGCTTAAATAAACACCAGGAGACTCTAAGTAAAACATAGAGAGGCATAGCAATGTTCCGGTTTTGCTCACTCTTACACTAAAACCTATAAAACCACCAAAGATTAGGGAAATAAGCAACGGTGAACCATAACTTGTACCCATAAACACAAATTTTAATTGGCCACCCAATTAATGTCCTGCCTGAAAATAAAGAGAAAATGTAAAATTCAGGTTTTTTAATCTAAATTTTCATAATTTTTCCCTCTTTTTCTCATGCATATAAATGTATTTTCCTTCTAAATCCCTCACATGTAAGAGAGTCACTCTACCTATAAACCAATAATGTAGGCATTACTACCCCATGTTCCCTGGCTATTATCTAGTGCACTAACCCTATGCAGTGGAGACAGAAACAGTGCATCCACTTACCCTGTTAAAGTTTATAACCCAATGATTTACAAGACGTGACACATTTGAAGTCCACTGAATTCACTGTCTCATTAAACAATGCAGACAGGGTTGAAAATATTATCCTCCGGTGCTTTGAACTTGCATCTGCCCCATTACATTTGCATTAATGGGGCTTCAAAAGAGTCATATACAGGTAGCTAATTGATATCCTTAAAAGATTTCAACCCTTAGTTTTGATAGTATTAGTGAGATAGGATGAGAAATCAGTTGAGCACATTTCATTTACTTGAAGGAATTTTACACGTGATTTTTATTTTCTCATTCCAACTTTTGCTAAATTAGCACACCTGACCCCAGTAAATGCAACCTGTTCTTCCACTCTTAATTCACCATCCCAGTCCCCAGCTCACTCTCTCCATACACCAAGATCCCTGCCCAAAACAGTCCACCAAGTGGACTGGAAAAAGTCTATTACTAGAGACTATAATGCAGAAATTCCTTTCCTCCTACCCTGGAAATGAACAAAGAAATAAACAATGATGTAGAAGCAGCAATGCTTTCAAAACTCAGTTGATGAGTCACTTCTATAAAATTTGTCCTGCTATCCCTCATTTTATTCATGATTTTTTTGTAAGTATATATTAGACAATGCTACTACTCTTCTGTTTAAAATGCTTCAGTAGCTTCTTGCTGCAACTAAAAGAAAACCCAAACTCTCAGGCCAATGTCTCCGATTTCATCTCCCTCTACTCTTATTCCTTTCACTAATCTCCAGTCACACTGGCCGTCTGTCTGTTCCTTAAACATGTTGAGTATTTTCTGTCTTGAGCCTCTGTACTTATTGTTGTATCTGTAAACACTCTTCAAGATTTTTGCATGTTATTGCCTTGTTACCGTTCAACTGATGATTCAGAGAGCCTTCACTTATAAATCTACCTATTAAGCAGCCCTCTAGTCACTATATTATCCCATTTTATCCTTGTCATTAAATACCAATACCTAAAGGGTTCTTTTCTGTTCTTAAATGTTTTTTTTTTTTTTTTAAACTAGGTTACATGTTTATTCTGTCTTTTCCCAGACTAGAGATAGCTCCTTAGGACAGGGGCTATGTCCCCTCATAATGCCTATGATGACAACAGTTTCTGACACACAGTAGGTGTCCAACACAGTAGCCCTTAGCACGTGTGGTTACAGAGTGCTTGAAATGTAGCTAGTATGACTGAGGAACTGAATTTTTAAATTTATTTAATGTAATTAATTTAAATTTCAATAGCCACATTCGGCTAATAGCTACTGTATTCCACAGCACAGTCCTAGATAATCAGTTCTAGTGTCCCAAAACGAAATAGCTTCTACCTTAGATGGTGTTGGTAATGCACAAAAAATTTTTTTCTCCTTGAATATCTTTTTCTTTCCCCATGAATTCATACAAACCACTGCCCTTTTTATAGGAAATCATCAGCCTGTAAATGTTACAAATTGATTTGATTAATGATGGACATTTTCAAACATAGACTTGCGGCACTATGGAAGAATAGACAGACATTGTGACGTCACTAACTATAAGTCATGAAATTAAAAAAAAATTAACACTTTATGAACTCAAAGAAAGTAAATGCCACATGTGCTAGAAATGAAAGAAAGGGAAAAAAAGGATACTGATAAATGAGCAACCCTTAAGAGTTCAGACCTTGATATCAGGTCTTAAGAGCAGGGTTTAGGATATTAAATCCAATATTTGGCAGGGGAGCTTCATAAATCCCAGAGTCTGAAAAGCGTTTATAGTCTGTGGAACAGGGATAGAAAATATTTATGCTTCAAGAGAGTTTGCCACTGGCTTGGAGTCTTGAGTCTAAGGTAAAAAAAATAAAAGTAAAAACAGTAAAAACAAAAATCCCCACCAGAAATTAAACTCCAAGCTCTCAACACAGATTGGTGAAGATTCCAAGTTTATACAACTGTGGGTTATGGGCACCACAAGCTCATAAATTCACGTATGAAATCAGATTCAAGATCATTCAAAACCTAAGTTCCTGAAGAAAGACCTTTAATGGAGACTCAGAAAGTATACTCTATTGTCATGGTCCTTGTTATAGAAAACAGAATCTCCTTTAGCTGGGTTAATAAGAAAAGAAATTAGTTCAAAAGTATTAAGATAACTTAAAGAATTTCTGCAAGGGCCAGGGAGCCAAGCTTGGTTGTTACAAAGCCAAGGAAGAGGCCTACACCCTGGAGAAATGTACAACCACACCACAGGAATGTTCCAATGTAAAGCCCACTACAACCAATGTCCACTGCTCGGTTCCTGTGTTGCTGGAGATCATACAGTAGACCTTGCATAGTAACTGCCACAGCTATGATTTCCCCAGGTGTTACCTCAGATTGCCCACTTTTGCCTTTCTAGTATCATTTGGGTTCTTCTCCAGATGGAGTCTAGCTTCTCCTGGGGAATATCAGGTCTAAAAAATCTTTAAAATGCAGATTTTACCTTTGCAGATGGTAGAGTAAAAAAAAAGGAAGTCTAAAAGGAGTTATGAGTGGATACTGAATGAGCCAATCTGAAAAAGATGCCTCTTACATCTGATCTCCCTAAATGTGACCTCTAGATGATGGAGGTATAGCATAGGATTAGACACTATGTTTTGATAATTATTGAACAACGTCCTAAAAATTCTCCACTCAACTGTGAATCCCATCAGAGAAGATCATTCTGTGTGTGGATTATTGCCTCTTATCACCCAACATAAAATACACACAGTACATGTTAAGTGAATAAATTCTAAATAATAGATTATGAAATTCTAGAACTCAAGAGACTACAGCTCCTTATTTTGACACAAACAGAAGAAAAGGGGGGTTTATGGTAATATAACTTCCATGGTAGATTAAGGCATGAATCTGACTTTTAGGGAAAGCCTACCATATTTATATACCTAGAGTTTATATTTCATGACTAGCTGGTATTCCAAAGTATTTGGGTATAGAGAGACCCAATAGGCATAAATATCAGAGCATCTGAAAGCAAAGGGGACTAATGATTATATTTTTCAAGTTAATTAGGATTCTATGGAGTAAATAATAGAGACTCAAAGAATGCAATACAGAGAACCAGCCGTTTAAACCTTATATGCTGACTTCAGCTGATGAAAATCATTGACCATATTTAGATCAGGAGAGCTTTCTCCTCCTCAACTTCGACTCCCTTTAATTACTAGAATCCAGGTTTTGAGGGTTTTTAGTCTTTCGATAACCGGAGTTTTCCATACTATAGGATTAGACCGTCAAGAAAATTAGCCTTCTTTACATAGACAACATAAGAAGATATTGAATTATTCTATATTATGAGGTAAAAGGTAAACAGAATTTTTTAAATGTATAAGACGCCCAGTTCCCAGTTTTGCATGTAAGGATCTTGTAAGCTACCACTCTATTAGAACAGCAAGTAAAAAGCTGAAAATACTGAAAAATCAACAACCCTTCTAGGATCCATAAGAGAGGTGAGAATACAGGGCAAACTGCTGTGCTGCCCCCAAGGTCAGAAAGATACACAAGCGAACACAGAAAATAACTCACTGGGGCAGAGATTCATGAGCTAAAACCACCACAGGAACGAGCGCCAATGTAGGGAAACCAGAACTGTAACTGATGAATTGATGAAAGCTCAGTGAGGACAACCCTGAGAGCTAAAAACTCTAGGGGCACCCAGTCATGGGGGAGCACTTACAGTTTGGAGAGATTTACATGCTGGAGCTCAACCAGGTTTCCACAGTATCCTGCAGAAAACGCCCTCCTGCTTCTGAAGGGAAGGGAAAAGGAACCATTTTGAAACTTGCCAGAGCACTCAGCTCTTTATAAGAAGGCCTGACCTCAGGGGAAACTAATTAACCACAGCCTAACCTGCTGGGGTTTTATCAGAACCTTATTCACCTGGGAGAAACGAAATACTCAACTCCAACCCACTCTAGCCACACCCTTCCACCTAAGGGTGGGATAAGAAAAATTAAAAACACCTGTGAAGGATACTGTCCAGAGGCATAGGCTCCCTAAAAGACTGATCATAGGACTATAGAACTCTTCCCCTCCCCCACCCCACCTCACAACCACATTACCAAAGGCCTATTTACAGCAGTTCGTTTTTCCTGTTGCATCATGTCTGGCTATTTTAAAAAAGTACAAGACATACCAAAAAGCAAAACACACAATTTGAAGAGACAGAGAAAGCACCACAAGCAGACATGGTAAGGATGCTGGAATTATCAGACCAGGAATTTAAAACAATTATGATTATTACGCTAAGGGCTCCAATAGGTAAAATAGACAAAATGCAGGAACAGATGGGCAACATAAGCTGAGAGATGGAAATCCTAAGAAAGAACCAAAAAGAAACGCTAGAGATAAAAACAAAAACACTGTAACAGAAGTAAAGAATGCGTTTGTTGGGCTTACTAGTAGACTAGATACAGCTGAGGAAAGAATCTTTGAATTTAGAGGCATCTCAGTAGAAACCTCCAACACTGAAAAGCAAACAGAACAAAGACTGAAAATCACAGAACTTAGTATCCAAGGACTGTGGGACAATTTAAAAACGTGTGACATACATTTAATGAGCACACCAGAAGAAGAAAGAAAAGAATAGAAAAAATATTTGAAACAATAATAGCTGGTAATCTCCCCCAAGTTAATGTCGGACACCAAACTACAGATCTAGGAAGCTCTGAGAACAACAAACCGAATAAACGGAAAAAAAAAGAAAAAAGAAAAAACCCTATACCTAGGCATATCATTTTCAAATTACAGAAAATCAAAGATGAAAATTTCTTGAAGGAAGCCAGAGGAGGGGGGAAATGTCTTACCTATACAGGAAAAAAGATAAGAGTTACATACAAATTCTCTTCAGAAACCATGCAAGAAAGACGAGAACACAGTCAAACATTTAAAGTGCTGAGAGAAAAATACCACCAATCTAAAATTCTCTACTCTGTGAAATTATTCTTCAAAAGTGAAAGAGAATTAAAGACTTTCTCAGACAAACAAAAATTAAGAGAATTTGTTGCCAGCAGACCTGCCTTGCAAAAAATTTAAAGTTCTTTAGAGAGAAGGAAAATAATACAGGTCAGAAACTCAATCAAGCTAGTGGGAAGCTGCCGCATAGCACAGGGAGATCAGCTTGGTGCTTTGTGACTAGAGGGGTGGGATAGGGAGGGTGGGAGGGAGGGAGACGCAAGAGGGAGGAGATATGGGGACATATGTATACATATAACTGAGGCACTTTGTTATAAAGCAGAAACTAACACACCACTGTAAAGCAATTATACTCCAATAAAGATGTTTTAAAAAAAAAGAAAAAAGAAACTCAATCTACATAAAAAAAAGCAAGAGCATCGGGGCCTCCCTGGTGGCGCAGTGGTTGAGAGTCCACCTGCCCGTGCAGGGGACGCGGGTTCGTGCCCCGGTCCGGGAAGATCCCACATACCGCAGAGCGGCTGGGCCCGTGAGCCATAGCTGCTGAGCCTGCGCGTCCGGAGCCTGTGCTCCGCAACGGGAGAGGCCACAACAGCGAGAGACCTGCATACTGCAAAAAAAAAGCAAGAGCATCAAAGAAGGATTAAGTGATGATTAAATCAAAACTTTTATTTTTCTTATTCTTAATTGATCTAACACATAACAGTTTTTTCAAAATAATAATAGTAACAATAGATTTGATAATGTATGCTTATGTATATATCATATATACATATCTATGCTTATGTATGCTTATATATTAGTGAAATAAATGACAACGATACAAGTGATGGAAGGGAGGAATTAGGAATATTTTGTTATTATAAGGTACTCACACTATCAGTGAAGTGCTATTGTGTTATTTAAAAGTAGACTTGTATTCGTCGTAAATGTATATTGTAAACTCTAGAATAACCACTAAAATATTAAAGAATAAAGTATAACTGATATGCTGAAAAAAGGAGAGAGAATGGAATCATTTAAAATGCTCAATTAAAACCACAAAAGGCAGAAAAAGAGTAGAAGACAAAAACAGGAACAAAGAAGAAGGGCAACAAATAGAACACAGAAACAAATACGGTAGATATTAATCCAAATGTAAAAATAACCACTTTGAAGGTCAATGGTCCATATGTGCCAATTAAAAGACAGAGATTGCCAGAGTGGATCAAAAGACATGACTCAACTGTATGTTGTCCACAAGAAACTCACTTTAAATATAAAGATACATAAAGATTAAAAGTAAGTGGCTGGAGAAAATATACCATGCTGACACTAATCAAAATAAAGCAGGAATAACTATATTAATTATAGACAAAGCAGGCTTCAAAACAAGGAAAGTTATCAGGGGTAAACAGAGGCATGCCTAAAGAGGTCATCTAGGTTTTCTCCTATAACTCTCCATTCTGTTCCATCCATTTGTCTATTATTTTGCTAATAGCACTGTGTCTTGATTACCATAGCTTTATACTAAGTCTTGAAGTTGGATAGTATCAATCCTCCAAATTTGTACTGCTCCTCCAATGCTGTGTTGGCTATTCTTGGTCTTTTACCTCTCCATATAAACTTAAGAATCAATTTGTCAATATACACAAAATAACTTGCTGGGATTTTGACTGGGATTGTATTCAATCTATAGATCAAGTTGGGAAGAACTGACTTCTTGACAATATTGAGTCTTCCTATCCATGAACATGGAATCTCTCCATTTATTTAGTTCTTCTTAAATTTTGTCTATCAGAGATTTGTAGTTTTCCTCATACAGATCTTGTATATATTTTGTTAGATTTATACCTAAGTATAAACACTTCCACTTTGGAAGATAATTTGGCAGTTTCTTATAAAACTAAACATACTCTCCCTATACAATCCATCAATCAGTTGGTAAATACCAACTCCTTGGTATTTACCCAAAGGAGTTGAAAATTGTATCCGCACAAAAGCTGCACACAAATGTTTACAGTATCTTGATTCATAATTGCCAAAACTTGGAAGCAACCAATATATGTGTCAGTAGGTGAATGAATAAATAAACTTGCATGTCCAGACAACGGAATATTATACAGTGCTAAAAAGAAAGGAGCTATGGAGTCATGAAAAGACATAAAGGAAACTTAAATATTACTAAGGGAAAGAAGCCAATCTGAAAAGGCTACATACTGTATGTTTCCAATCATATTACATTTTGGAAAAGGCAAAATATGGAGACAGTAAAAAGATCCATGGCTGCCACAAGGGAGGGGGAGTGGGATGAATAGGTGGAGCACAGAGAAATTTTAGGGCAGTAAAAACACTCTGTATAATATTATAATTATGGATACATGGCATTATACATTTGTCCTAACCTGCAGAATGTACAACACCAAGAATGAACCCTAATGTAAACTGTGGGCTTTAGTTTATTGTAATTGGTAAATGCAGATTCATCAATTGTAACAAATGTACCACTCTGGTGAGTGATGTTGATAGTGGGGGAGGCTATGCAGGTATAGGGGTAGGTTATATAAGAACTCTTTGTACCTTCCTCTTAATTTTGCAGTGAACCTTAAAACTGCTCTAAATTTTTAAATTTTCCTTTAAAAAATAAGGTATAAGAAAACAAGAGGAATCTTTATTTCTAAATATTTAGATGGAAATTCTAAAATCATTTCCATTCAGTGTTTATTGATAATAAAAGCATTTAAGCACATTTATGTAATTATTATTAGTGAAACGAGACATTCTTTGAAATTTTTCCTTACACAATTACTTTGAACCTGCCTTTCATAAGACAGTACATTTTTATGTTCACATGCTCTTCCTATCCCACATCCAGGAGGTGGCACTCTTTCTTTTGCACTAAGAACCAAATAGAATAAAAGTAAAGATGGATGAATGAATGAAGGCGAACCCCATCACCCTAAAGTGCACTGTACATTTTCAGCTAGATGGTAAAATGAATCTGAGTCTGCAAACCCAGCAGATATTTTAAACCTAAAGCTGAAGCAATGCTTGTTGTTGACAATAATACAGGTCATCAGGACACCTGGGAAAATGGAATAACTGGGTTGTCTGATCAGACAGGAAATTATTGCAGGGCTCTGTGGTGTTTCAATGCCTCAGGCCATAGGACAAATTTGTAGCTGCTCTGGGAGTAAGTTCAACAGTCAACATGGCACCAGAATACAAATTTTTTCATCAAACCTCTATTGAAGCTTTAAGAAAAGATGGTGACTTAAGCTTTTCATCTCTTTTTATTTTTCATTTTTAATGTCATGGAGATTTCATAATAAGAAGCAAAATGATAAAAAATGTACATAAAGAGATAAAATATAGCAAAGAGTAAGTGCCACATATTGCCTCTTGAAGTGTTTAAAGCACATTTATAAATATCATCTCATACTGAGAGATGATATTTAATTTTTCAAAGCATTAGCAAGTAACTTTAACAATATTTGAAACACGTGCATTTTGTTCTATTCTTTCGATCTGAAAGAAGTCAACATTCCACTCATCATCTTCTCCTTTCTCAGTGTTTTCTTTGTTTATCCCCACTTCGAACTTGGTTGGGTTACAGTTTATCCTTTGGAAAAAGAGATGTATATTTATTTCCGCCTTTGTAACGGTTATTTTTTCTTTTTTCCTTAACACCCCAGATTTCATATTTGTTTCATTGTGTCTATCTCATTCCTAAAACATTCTTTCTAGAATAAGATAAGGTAAAAATCAATAAATCAACCATTGTGGATAGATGGCCTACCAGACTTTAATTCCCAACACATTGATCACACAAATCCTTCTCTTTCCTGTACTTAGTTTTTTATTATCGTTCACTAGACCATGACTGTGAATGCCCCCAGGCAAGAGACATGTTTTATTCATCTTTATTCTTTCTGCAAGGCCCAGCACAAGACTAACACATGATAGGAATTCATGCACGTTTATTTAATGGTTGAGAAAAATAATGAATAAATTAAAATAAATTTCACTTTCCTTTAAGTTTATGCCACATAGACCTTCTAACATTTATTCCCATAACATACAGGAATTTATTTGTGAATGTCAGTACCAACATTCCTAGTACCTCTAGTTTTATTTACTCTCAAATTTTCTGGGTAACAATAAAACCCTGTTGTCTTAACTTTTTTTTAATAGTTCATCCCTACAACTATTTTTAAAAATCCGACAAGTAAATGTATGCTTCCTGTTTAATCTATCACACCTCATGTTCTCTTTGTTCATATACTGGCCCCAAGTGGTTGCCGGGAAAAGAAGGGAGAGCCGACAGAGTAAACAGGGAGCTAGTCTATTGTATATACCAATAGCCATACTCTGTAGGGCATTTCATGATTCCAGCTCAAATCCCCAAATCATGCAGTAAGTTAGAAGTTCAGAGAAAACGTCTGTAAGTACAAAACTGAATTTTTAAAGCTGCTTTCTAAATGTTCACAGAAAATTGATGTTATTATTATGAGTTCAAGAACCGACTACCCTTCTGATTATGTTACTGCATTTCTCACTAAGTTTTCAGTGATAAATAGAATTAATCCGTCTGCTTTAACCTTAAAAACTGCCTTTCTGTAAGTTTAGTATTAAAAGTTATTACCATTAGAAAACTTACATTTTGCCACCTATATTCAGTCTTCACATGGTAATTGAGTAGTTCAGTCAGTGTAAAAATACCAATTGTAAAAGTATGGCTTCATTTTCTAATATTCACAATTTTTTCAAAAATATTCTGGTATTATTGTAAAGTGCAGCCCATTGGAAATCTAACTTACAGTGTGGTTTGCATTTTAGAATTTTAATTATAATTGGTAGAAATAGACTTCAATCTTTTTTTAAGTCGGTGTGCCCCAAACTGAGGCAAAGACAGCAGAAACAATCCCAACTATTATGACATAGCCACATAGATTAGATTTTAAAACTCAACTTTGAATTATTTCAAGCACAAAGGTGTGTTTATAGAAAACTGTAACACAAAATGTCACTTTCAGGTAGTTAAGGCAAGTCTCAGTACTATCATAGACACTTCTTTCTGGGACTTCCCTTCATAATCAACCCTAAGAGCTGGTTTACATGCAACACCCAACACCCTCTCTGGTCACTTTTCCAGGCATGATGACATCCTTCAACAATCTCCTTATCAATATCATAACAATAGCTATATTTTTTCAGCAACTGTATTCATTATTTAGAGCACAATTAAAGGTGTAATTGGGAGACTTTATTAGTATGTTTTATTTTAAATAAATATTTGGGGATCCTGCTGAACAATAATTTAAATAATAGAAAAGATCTGAAACTAGGCCAGTCAAGCTTATAAATTTTTCCTATTGTTCATTCTAACCCATTGCTTTTGCTTGTAGAGAATTCCCATTCCAAGCATAAGGATGTAGATGATGTTAAGAAATATTAATTCAATAGCTTTTGCCTGGTTTTATAGAAAATATTGGTTCTAAATATGTAGTTTTTACCCACTGCTGCCTAAATGATCTGATAAGAAAATGTTTTCACGTTTAGGAAAATAATTTAATAGAGTGTTGGTTAAGAGGTGAGGCTTAAATAAAAAAAAGTTTATCTTTGTTCTTTCTATAACCCGACTAATATAAAAGTAAATATATTTTTAAAGGACTACAAATCCAGAAGGACAAGGAAAATGAGATAACATATAACAGTAGAAGGTAAATGTCAGCAATCTTTTGTCAATGAGAAAGTAGATGATTTAGTGGAAGGGAGGAAACTTAGAAAACTTAGACCATGACAGGCAGACCTTTTTTATTGGGTTTCCCCTTATTGCACTTTGCAGATATTGTGGGGTTTCTTAAAAATTGAATGTCTGTGGCAACCCCATCTTGAGAAAGTCTATTGACACCTTTTTTCCAACAGCACTTGCTCACTTCGTGTCTCTGTTTCACATTTTGGTAATTATCGCAATATTTCAAACTTTTTCATTATTAATATATTTGTTGTGATCTGTGATCAGTGATCTTTGATGTTACTATCATAATTGTTTTGGGGCTCCATGAACCACACCCATATATAAGACAGCAAACCTAATAGACAAATGTGTGTGTTCTAGCTGTTCCACAAACTAGCCATTTCCCCATCTCTCTCCCTCTTCTTGAGCCTCCATATTCCTTAGACACAATACTGAAATTAGACCACTTAATAACCCTACAATGGCCTCTAAGTGTTCAAGTGAAAGGAAGAGTCACATGCATCTTACTTTATATCAAAAGCTAGAAATGGTTAAGCTTAGTGGGGAAGATATGTCAAAAGCCGAGACAGGCTGAAAGCCAGGCCTCTTGCACCAACACTTAGCCAAGTTCTCAGTGCAAAGGAAAAGTTCTTGGAGGAAATTAAAAGTGCTCCTTCAGTGAATGTCCGAATGATAAGAAAGCAAAACAATCTTACTGCCAGTATGGAGAGTTGTGGTTGTCTGGATAGAAGATCAAACCAGCCACAAAATTCCCTTAAGCCGAAGCCAAATCCAGAGCAAGGCCCCAACCTTCTTCAATTCTACAAAGGCTGAGAGAGGTGGGGACGTTACAGAAGAAAAGTTTGAAACTAGCAGACGTTGGTTCATGAGATTTGGGAAAAGAAGCCATCTTCATAACATAAAAATGCAAGGTGAAGTAGCAAGTGCTGATGTAGAAGCTACAGCAAGTTATCCAGATGATCTAACTAAGATACTAAATGATGGTGGCTACACCAAACAACAGTTTATCAATGTAGATGAAGCAGCCTTGTATTAGAAGAAGATGTCATCTAGGATTTTCATAGTTAGAGAGAAGTCAGTGCCTGGCTTCAAAGCCTCAAAGGACAGGCTGACTCTCTTGTAAATAGCTAAGGCAGCTGATACCTTGAAGTTGAAGCCAGTGCTCATTTACCATTCCAAAAATTCTAGGACTCTTAAGAATTATGCTAAATCTACTTGGTCTGTGCACCATCAATGGAACAACAAAACCTGGATGACAGCGCATCTGTTTACAACATGGTTTCCTGAATATTTTAAGCCCGCTGTTGAGACCTACTGCTCAGGAAAAAAAGATTCCTTTCAAAATATTTTTGCTCATTGACAACGCACCTGGTCATCCAAGAGCTCTGGTGGAGATTAATGTGTTTTCACACCTGGAAACACAGCATCCATTCCGCAGCCCATGCATCAAGGAGTAATTTCAACTTTCAAGTCTTGTTCTTTAAGAAATAAATTTTGTAAGGCTATAGCTGCCTTATAATGATTCCTCTGATGCATGTGAGAAAAGTAAATTGAAAACCTTCTGGAAAGGATTCACCATTCTAGACGCCATTAAGAACATTCATGATTCATGGGAAGAGGTTAACATACCAACATTAACAGGAGTTTGGAAGAAGTTAATTCCAGCCATGGATGACTTTGAAGGGTTCAAGACTTCAGTAGAGGAAGTAACTGCAGATGTGGTGGAAACAGCAAGAGAACTAGAATTAGAAGTGGAGTCTTAGGATGTGACTCAACTGTTGCAATCTCACGATAAAATTTGAATGGATGAGGAGTTGCTTTTCCTGGATGAGCCAAAAACAAAAAAAACCAGGGGGTTGCTTGGGATGGAATCTACTCCTGGTGAAGATGCTGTGAAGACTTAAAATGACAACCAAGGGTTTAGAATATTACATAAACTTAGTTGACAGAGAAGCAGCAGGGCTTGAGAGGACTGACTCCAATTTTGAAAGAAGTTCTACTCTAGGTAAAATGCTATCAAACAGCACTACATGCTACAGAAAAATTGTTTGTGAAAAGAAGAGTCAACCGATGCAGCACACTTTATTGCTGTGTTATATTTAGAAACTGCCACGGCCACCCCAGCCTTCAGCAGCCAGCACCCTGATCGGTCAGCAGCCATGAACATCGAGGCAAGACCCTCCACCAGCTAAAAGATTATGACTCACTGAAGGCTCACATGATGGCCAGCATTTTCCAGCAATAAAGTATTTTTAAATTAAGGTGTGTACATCGGTTTTTTAGACATAATGCTATCGCACAGTTAACAGACTACAGTATAGTATAAACATAACTTTTATACGTACTGGGGAACCAAAAAGTTCATGTCACTCGATTTATTGCAGTGGTCTGGAACTGAACTTGCAATATCTCCAAGGTATGCCTGTATACGGAAACTATTAAGTCCTGAAGAGGTCTGGATCGGCTCTTAGAAGCACAGTTTCCTTAGAAGACAAGGTTGCAGTCTTAATGTACTTTATAGAAAAGTAGACGACAGGCAGTGTGATATGGTATGTGTGCTACTTAGCGTAGGCTGTAACCCAGGTACTAACCAAGAATGTCCAAGCTAGGGTTGGTCAGTTAAAACACAAATCAATAACGTACAACTGAGTTGTGATCAGACGGCATTTTAAGGAAGGCCCTACTCTAGCTGTAGCTAAAGTATTTGTTTCTGTTATCCATATCTTAATTAGCATCCAAAGCTGGCTGGTTAATATTACTAAACGTTGGTAAAATATGTTGCCTCATTTGATGAATACTGGATATGAATTCTCATTAGTAAAATTTAAATTATTCAAAGTAGGGTCACTGTATAAAAATATTTTAGAGACTCTCCCATGCTTGTGTAACCATGTATAAGAAGCCAGCTAGGTCTATTCCCTCTACCTTGAAAGATGCCCTGGGCTGAATTCCTAAGTGGAATTGTGGTCCTGTATCAAGCTGTGAACTCTGGGGTGTTTTTTTGCAGAATTCCAACTATATGGCTTATAGAATCCTGCCCTGAAATTTTAGCATTTGACAAATCTACCACTTCAGAAAGTGGTAATAAAAACATCTAAAGGAACCAAGAGCTGGGATTTCCTTGATTCAACAGGAAAGATCATATGAACTGTTTCTTTTGTGTGTGTAGATAGGGGCAACCCTTGGTTTGAGAATTACCTTTTTTATAACCTGGTAGCAAGGTTAGAGTGGCACCTGGTAGTGAGTGGAGCAGCTAGTGTCATTCACCTCAAAATTTTTTAGTGGGCATCTATTATCTACCAAAAAGGACTTAAGAATTGTGCATAACCTAATTGTACTAGGTCAGTTTACAATGGTAGTTATTAAGGATGGAGACAGAAATAAAAGGATCAGCAGAATTGTGCCTAGGAGTAGACAGAGCCCAGATTCCCTCCTTCACAACTGAAATAGCCTCCTTCCCTATTTACAAAAGAGAAAGTTTTACTCTGGAGAAACTGAACCAAAGAGTCTCCAGATTTGGGGCAAGGAGGAGTGTAGTGTAAGGCCTGTCCTTAGAAACTGAGTAAGTGAATGTCTTCATGCTGAAAGGAGAGATCCACCATGTCTTCCTAGGATTTTACAGTGCTTAGATACCCAGTGCTGGGCCCTGGAGGCCACAGACTGGCTTATAACCCAAGGGTTTCTTTGCATATACCTCCTGTCCCAAGAGAAAAGACCTCCAGACTTTGATATCTGGGGTCTCCTGGTCAGGTTCTTATCCCAGTAACACGAATGTAAAGCCCAACAGGAGTCTATAAGCCAACAGAGCTTACTCTCCATTTCTTAGAGCCTCATTCTCAGAAATTACTGGACAAACATCTCCAGACAAGTTATAAAAATAAAAGTTTCCAACATGAGTGAGCAGACCAACACAAACAGATAAAAATGAGACTCAGAAGAAACAGAGAAACTCAGAAAAAATGCAGGGGGGTACATAGAAGATATTTTCAAAAATATAACTTTTGGATAAGAGAAAATCTTACAACTGTAAAATAAGAACAGGATTCTTTTTTAAAAAGTAATGATCAGAGTGTAACAAATAACTATTCGTATTAAAATGGTGATGCATTTTAAACATCAAAAAATATTGAGAAATCATCTAGAAAGTAGAATAAGGGACTAGAAATATTAAAAATATACATATTTTAAGGACCCAGGTTCAACATGTAGCTAATAGAAGTTCTTGGAAATAGATCAAGAAACAGAGAATATGTAAGGAAAATATTAAAAAGAAATAATAAAATAAAATTTCTCAGAACTGAATGGCTGGGTTGAGACACTGTCCTGCAAAATAATGGTGAAAAAGTACACCTTTTTTCAAGGGACATCATCATGAAATTTCAAAAGTATATAGATGAAAAGATCTTAAATGCTTCCAGAGAGTTAAAAGAAATAGGGGTCCAGGGTGTAATGCATGTGGTGTCAGGAATCAGAAAGGTATGGGACTTCATAGATAAACATCGGAGATTAGGAGACAGTGGTATAATGATTTCTAAAATCTGAAGGAAAACGATTTCTAACTTCAGAGTGTTATGCCCTGACACAATTCAATCACAGATGAGGGTAGAAAAATATTTCTAACATGCAAGTAATCAAAAATGTAGTTTTCAAAACCTGCTTCTCAGGAAGCTAAAGGATAATGTGCTCCAACAAAACCAAGGGATCAAACCAGGAAAGAAGAAAGCATGGGGTCCAAAAGAGGGGGTGGAACATTCAACGCAGGAGAAACATCAAGGGAATGTACTAAAAGCAAAGGGCATGCTACTGAAGACGAGTGCCTGACGCCCAGTGTTGTAGCAGGCTGCAGAGCTATCAGTTAAGACGGGCCTAAGATGAAAGTAACCTTCATTGTGCCCAGTGCATAGTGATGATATGATCGGCCAGGATGCAAATGACCAACCAAGGCTTCCAGAAAGGCACAATTCCTGTGACGCAGACAGCTCAGGTGGGATCAAGATGGATCCTCACAGAGGCGTCATAGTGGTGTCTTCGTTTAAGCGCTAGGTATAACGGTCTCAGTCATTTGGATGTTTGAGGGGCATATATTTTAAAGCATTGAATATCAAGTTATGCAATCTATACTAGAAATCTTGTGACTAGGTAAAGGTAGAGAAATAGAAAAAAGGAAATTCCCTGGCGGTCCAGTGGTTAGGGCTCTGCGCTTCCATGCAGGGGGCACAGGTTCAATACCTAGTCTGGGAACTAAGATCCCACATGCCATGCAGCCAAAAAATAAATAAATGAATATATGAATAAATAAATAAATATGCTGTCTCATTTAACATCATAGATAACCTTGTGAAATAGGTACCATTAAAAAAAAAGAAATAGAAAAAACAGACAACATTATTCTGAAAATATTAAATCCAAATTAGGTTAATTCCAGTACATTCCAGGTACATAATTGCCTTTTTTTGTTGAACTTCAGCTTAAAAAGTCCATAAGCCACATGTAAGTCCTACTGAGTCTGAAGAAAAAAATATAGATAACAGTAACTTCCTTTCAGTTTCTAATATACTAAAGGTTGGTTATTGTGTTTAAAATACAATAAAGAAAAATACTCTTCTGTGGTTTTTTTACAAGTTTAAACAACTTTACTATATATTACGTCATTGGCTCCATTTTCTGGGGTTTTAGATGTGAAAAAATAATTTCTAAAATGTATTACAGTTGAAATAATTGAATAAGTATGATAATGTAATTTTCAGGAAATGATTCACTGTCAATTTATCTAAACTTGGGTCTTCCTGATATTTCTATCCTCTTTTAAATAATTTTTGCTTATGAATAACTGTTTCAAACTAATGTATAAGGAAGATCTATTTCACACCACTTAATTTAATTTTAATTTCAACTTTATTTCCATTTTTTTACTTTTTTAAAAAATAATTCGTTGTTAGCAGTTTGGGGGGAAATATCAGGTGTGAGAGATTCATATAAGCTATTGGCCAAAATGAAGCTTTTGGATTACCTTTGAATACAGCCATCCTTTCTTTCTCTGCATTCTTTTCCTTTTTCTTTTCACCCTCATAACTCTCAAATTGGGAATTTACTATAATAGGTATTGATGTTTATACAGCATCTTCCATCCTTATAAGAGTATGAGGATATATATTCTCTTTATAGAGATGGATTGAATTCATCTTTTTTAATTATAAAGCAAAGGCTGTTCCAAAACCATAGGCTCTTTGCAGACTTCTTACAATAACCCTTATTATTCATGGAATCACAAGTCTCAAAACCCAGGAGAACTCACATTGACCTTGTTATTACCTCTAGAAGGAAACAGTGGTCTTTTGCAATGAGATATACCCCCCCAAAAGAAGGCATCATAAAACAAAGACATATACACAGTTTGCCTAACAGATTAGAAAAAACTAAAATGGGCTTCGATACCCTGGTTTAGCCTGAGTGTACAAAAGAAAGGAAGATTCTAATTTACTGTGGGTAGGAGGATAAGTTGGTCTCAAGAGAGTTTGGCAACATGTATAAGACCCAATATATATGCATAAACTTTATATTATACTGCTGTTTATAAAAGCAAAAAAATGGAAACAAAATGTTTATTTAGACAGTTATAAGTAAACTGTAGTACATTCAAACAGTGGAATAATACGTTAAAATTAAAAGGTAGATCTATATTCACTCTTGCGAAAGGACATCCATAATATACTAATAAATAAAGACGTCAAGGAATATAGTATTTTATTCTGAAAGTGTATACACCAAAATATTAGCATTGGTACACTGGGTATAGATATTTCATATAATTTTAGTTGTATCTAATTTTTAAAAATGTATGTCTAAAATGATCATTTTTTATTTAAATAATTTAACAAAGAAAAATTATATGCTATAAAAATGAAAAAAACTTGAAATTTCTCGAAGTCCTGATAATTGTGATACTTTTCGTGAAGCCATGATAACTTTATGCAAAATAATAGGCTTTCTAAAAATTGCTCAAGATTTTACAATGGTTTTTGTAAATAATGCTGATGTATTTGTCAGTGAGTGAAGGCAAAAATCACACTGATTTGATCCCATCCTTTGTTATTGAAAAGCTTACAAGTGTGGTGATTAAACACAGAGCATAGAGAGAATTCCCTGTATTATTTTGTTCATCCCACTTCTTCTTAAAGATAACACGCCTCTAGTTCCCATCATTTAGAATGTACTAAATTTATTGCTTTATTTTACTAACTGACTTCTTTATATTTATGGGTATGGACATGAACAGGTTTATAATAACTTTAAATCGAGCTCTTTAAAATCTGTATCCTATTTAAATATCTGCAGTATCATGCTATTTAAATGACTTTGATTGTATAAATACAATCAAAGTATTTCACTGTATAAATACCAAATACCAAAAATAAAAATGGATTATAGCTAC
Source organism: Phocoena phocoena (assembly GCF_963924675.1). Lineage (NCBI taxonomy): Eukaryota > Metazoa > Chordata > Mammalia > Artiodactyla > Phocoenidae > Phocoena > Phocoena phocoena. Next base: position 56,287,447 of record NC_089229.1, read on the forward strand.
CCTTGGATATTTGAAGAACTGCCAGAAATTAAAGGAAGCCAGCTTTCTCTGTACTGTTTTGAGACTAGTGACTTTTGGTCTTTTGTTTGTTTGTTATAGATTAAGTTGAGAACATAATGAAACCTATGGACCCTCTTCCCAGAAAAGTGTTCTTATGCACATCTAAAAATTATTTTTATATACAATTTCAAGTGTTCACAGAGCCCCCTGAAGTACATGTTTTTAATGGATAGATTAGAATTAGTGGATGAAACTAAAGGAGAAGCCGAATTCATTTATTAGTTTCTAACAAAGTTGAAATTTTCCAACAATGTGCATTGCTTCATTAAGTACTCAGTGAGCATGATTAAGTGTATTTTGGAAGCAGATTGAGTGAAATGGTATAGAAGGAATTCCAACTTCCAAATTGAAGTTTGGCAAGATGACCTCAGAGAGCAGTTTAATTCTAATATTTTATTATGGGATTTAAATAAGGATAGTGTATTTAATTCAATAGATAGGCTTTAAGAACACGTCAGGCCTTAACGTATGTCTTCCTGCACTGCTCTCTGTCACTCTCTATTTTCTCATCACCAGGGCAATACAAGTGTTTGGTGTTCTCTCTCTGGACCAAGTGTTTGGTCCTTCTTAGGAGTTCCGTTTCAAAATGGTGGCCTGACCCCAGGCATATATCTCTTTTCATCCCTGCATCTTAAATTGATAGTATAGAAAATAAAGAGGTATAAATTTTACAACAATGAAGAAAATGATGAAGATGCTATTAACTGGCAAATAACTCATGCATTTTAGAAGAAGACAAAAGGAAAAAGGATGAGAAGTGGCAGAACACTATAGACTAGGATGAGTGGGAAGAACTACTCAGGCAACAAGGTCAAGAAGAGATTTAACCTGCTCCAAGAGACACTTGAGTGACTTTGACTCAGGGACCCTGAGGTTAGCAGAGAGCAGAAGTCTCCCACCACCACAGGCAGTACCCCTGCTACCAGCAATGGACGAAAGCAGGGGGTTATTCTCTCTAAAAGAAAAAGTGACATCATTTATCTCTGGATCATCAGCACAGCTCTCTTTATGAAAAACTATAGAGTAAAGCTCTCGGTATTCAGAGGCTTTCTCATTTAATGGTTATTCCTATCCACTCCTGTAATTTGAAGTCTGCTGAACTTTACACACACACACACACACACACACACACACACACACACACACAGCTTCCTATTTTTTCCTTCTTAAATATGAGCATAAAACCAGTCTTCAACACAGACTGGAGGATATCTGCATCATGATAGAGGAAAACCAATAGAAACATATAATTTGTATATCATGATGAAGAGAATTTGTTGAAAAGCAAACTGTTTTTCAGAGAGACTAAATAAGATATAGTATGCTTAAAACATTATAAGAATGGTATGCTATGAGAAAAATCCATGCACAAGAAATAGCTTCTAGAAATTAAAAAAAATGTTGGAAGATTAATTAATTGAAAGATGAAAGAATATTTTAAAAAATCTAGAATGTATAGAAAGATAGAACATATGAGACAAGAGATAAAATGCAAAAGGTCTTAGTTAGAATATATAACATCTGACTAAAATACGATCTCCCAAAAGAATGAAAAGGTAAAAATTTTGAAGTGCAAGATAAGTTTAACAATTATTTTTAAATTAAAAACCAATGTTCATAGCTAAAGTTCCCAGTGCTCAGGACTTATGCTAGACAATGAGAAGTACCTTAATAGGGTTTCTTACAAAGTACCCAAATGCAGTTGCGATCAACTCTATCCTAGAGTTTTTAGAATAACAAATATGAAGAGTTCTAGGTCTAATATGGCTGAGGATTCAGGATTAGAGAAAGTAAAAGTGAGTAGAAGGAGGGAGTGGCACATGCAAGGTTCTGGTGTGGACAAATGAAAACTTCCTGTTGCCCTATGGGGATCATTAAAATATGTAATAAGCACCAGCTCATCAGAACATATACAGCAATCAACTAGGATAGATACCAGCTCTACACAACCAGTATGACTTACCTGGCTGAATGTCACTCCTGCTGGTACAGACAGCAAATGGCAAGTTCCTTGGCTTGATTATTTCCAATTTCAGGTGTTTGGTGTCCAAACCACAGTTTTAAAAATGAGCAAATATGATCTGGGAAAAATGAAAAGAATGAACACTAGATTAAAAAAAAAAACAACAGATGAGGTAGCTTTGCTTTTTAAGGCCTATGGTCTTATAAAGTGAGAAGACAAAATATTTTTTTTTCTAAAGAAAGAACATAAATACCTACATGGTAATCTCTTTCACTGAGCTAGAAATAGCCACCCTTTCTCCTCCTGAATCTATCCTTTATCTATTTATGTGTATGTGTATATGTATATACAAAGCTTTTATATATGTACATATATAGGCATCTATTATATATATAGGTGTGTGTGTATATACACCTGTGAGTCCTCAATTTTATTTTTTATTTATTTTTAAAATTTTTATTTATTTTTTGGTTGTGTTGGGTCTTCGTTGCTGTGCACGGGCTTTCCCTGGTTGCTGGGAGCGGGAGCGGGGCTCTTCTTCATTGCGGTGCGCGGGCTTCTCATTGCAGTGGCTTCTCTTGTTGCAGAGCATGGGCTCTAGGTGTGCGGGCTTCAGTAGTTGCATCACGTGGGCTCAGTAGTTGTGGCACACGGGCTTAGTTGCTCCGCGGCATGTGGGATCTTCCCGGACAAGGGCTCGAACCCGCGTCCCCTGCATTAGCAGGTGGATTCTTAACCACTGCGCCACTAGGGAAGTCCAGTCCTCAATTTTAAGCTCAAGAAAAGGCTTTGTATGTTTTTTACTCCTGGACAAATAAATTATTGACTTTATTTTAAGGCAATGATGCCTGATTTACCTTTCAGTGGAGGTTTTGATGATAGGGTAGGATCTCAGCGTTTCTTGGACACCAGAGGGAGCAAGAGAAGAGGTAAGGCTTAGAAGAGGTGTTGGAAAAAACGATTTATTAAAGGTCCACCATGGTTCATGTACTATACTCTACCCTGGAGATTCAGAGATGAATTATTGAGCTGATAAACAAGAGCCATGAGAGTGGTAAATTTAGGGTAATAGAACAAATGGAAAAAATTAATCTATTCTTAGAAACAAGACTCAGCCCTGCCAGCATCTTCAAATCTGATTACTGTAGGCTACAAAAGAGCAAGAATCTTATTTATTTCATATTCACCTGAGAGCTGGAAAAAATAGGTTATGCTCAATTGACTTTGAATTAATTAAATGATAAATTATGAAATTTATGTTTCAACTAAGTTTAAAGGGTAGTAAATTCACAATAGGCAACTTGGCTTTCATATTTTAAGTCACAAATGTTTTTTTCTTCAAAAATGAGTGTTTTTTTAAAAATTAAAAATCTCTGCTGCTTGTCTCTGCTTCAGTTGGTAGAATCTCAGTCATAGTGAATACAGTTCATTCCACTTCAGGAAATTTCATTTTCAAAAAATGACCTATTAGAAGTTTCCGGTTAAAGAAGTGATAAATTGAGTTATGTATCAAAAGTAACCATAAATTTCACATTCCTTATAAAACACATTCATTTAATTTAACTTAATGATCCTATTGATTTATCCATAAAGGAAATTTGAGGCACAGTCAGGGTGAGTTCTTACACTTTAAATTATAGTTATTATTAAATCTGGCTTTTGGTTGAATTTTGTGAAAATACCAATTATTTGCGAAGAAATGACTGATCCTTCGGGTAGTGTTCCCCAATGTCCTCATTACTGCACAAACCACTAGAGGGCAAGACAGTCTAACATATTAGAGCAGATCTACTTTCATCCAACAGAGGGCAGTCATACATACACCAGGCAAAGAAATCAGTATATTACATTATGTTTCAGCTATTACAATCTGCCATTACCTTTTGGGATTATAAGAGGGAGGAGAAGAGAGAAAGAAAGGAAGAAGGAAAGAACACAACCCTCTCAATAAACAATTCATTGGCCGACTTCTCTGAAACTGTTAAGCATGTGAGTTTAATAAACAATTTGCTTTTTTCTGGATTTAAATAGTTTAAATTTGAAGTGAAAAAAGAAACACCAGTTAGAAGATAAATTGTAACAAGTGAAATGAGAAAACACGTGAAAGCTGTTTCCAATCAAAGGGACCAAGTGTTAGCAGCTTTATTTTTATGTACAAACACAATGTCTAGTTACCTTCAAAGGCTAAGGAGTGAATTAGCAGCATAAATAATTTTTCATTAAACAAAAACTAGATAAAAACTATAAGTGAAGTGAGAGACAGGATTAGCCATGTCTCACAGAACATCTTGAAGAAGCCTGGGTTAATGGGAAAAGTCAAGAATCAGGAAGCCTGGGTTTTATCCCTGACTCCTATCCATTGGCTATATGACAATTGGTAGGTTGGCCAATCCACATAGACTTCAGTTGCCTCATATGCAAAATTATGGAAGTTGTAACATAAATGACTTTCAAATCTGGATGGTCATCAGAAACCTTGCTTTGCTAGTCTCTAGACCTACTAAATTAGAACTGAATCTCCAGAAATGAAGCCAAACAACATACACACACACACATATATATATATATATATATGTACACCATAAATACAAATATATATATACATTATATGTGTATATATATTATATATACACACACACACATATATATATATATATATATATGTGTGTGTGTGTATGTGCAATTCTAGGTAATTCTGATGATCTGTCATTATTGTAAACATTGGGCTAAATGAAGGCTAAGTTTCCTTTTTCACTTTAAAATTCATGACTTTATGCTTATTTGTACATCACTAAGTTGGTATTTTAAGATATAAGATATTTTTCTGGCCCAACACTAAAAAAAAATAAACTCCATCACATTAAAAAATTTGAACTCAGAAGAAATCAATTTGGAAACAGTTTCCAAGAGTCCCACTGATACCTTGGTATTTTTTCACTTTTCCTCAGAACTTTTACTTTTTAACCGAATATTTGTCATTAGTACTTTTGATATTATATGGCTGCACTTGATTATGTGCATAATAATGTTAATTTATTGTTGGTGGTGTCGACTTAAAATAATGCACAACCTGAGATTTGTGAGTCAAGTTTTATTTGGGGCAAAATGAAGACTATAGCCTGGGAGACAGCATTTCAGATAGCTCTGAGAAACTGCTCCAAAGAGGTAGGGGGGATGGTCCGTATATATGTGATTTTGGTGAAGGGGGAGTACATAAAATCAAGCACAAAGTTTTTGCAGAAAGCACAAAAATTTCTGCAAATTTTTTTGCAGAAACCTCGCAGAAGGTTTCTTCTAGCCACGAGGACCAGTCGTCACCGTGAAGGATTTTAGTGCTTTTCTAGATATGAGGGGAGAATTGGGCTCATAAAATCGGCTTCTGAAAATAAAACTATCTAACTATCTGAAGACCTGTTCTGCCAGTTTTCTCAGAGCACAGAGTGCCTCATTTCTGCTCTCCACTCTGAACTCCTTTCAGGGGGTGTTGAAAATCAGCGGCTGCAGCAGCTCATGATGTAATCCTTGTAGAGGCAGATGGCAAGTGCCGACGGCAGGTGCCAATTTGTGGACAGTGGTGGTGTTGTTATATCTTGAATCTGTAATGGCTAAGTGCCACCGGAATGACCTTAGTGTATACGTTCTGACTCTGGGGAATGTGGAGGAATTACGAATTATGATGTCATCATCTTATGAATTATGATGTCATCAGCACAACTGAAATTCTACTTTAGGATAAGGCAAGAGAAACCAGGCTGAACCCAATAGCAATATCTGAAGAAAGAGAAATGGATTCTAGAAGTGATTAGTCAATTACTTTCTGTGTAAAGCTTATCTTTCACAATCTCATTCTAAGTAGGAGGATTCACAACAAGTTTAACTTTACTTGACATACACCAAGAAAATCCTTTTAAGTCACCTAACTACCTAATTAAGTCTAGTGACAGAAGATGGAAAATGGCTTCACTTTCGGCAAATATATTATTTTTCTGGTACACAACTTGATTACAAACACGTCAATCTTTGAGTTACGTTAGTGCTCTCGGGAGCAGTATAGATTCTTATGGGATTTTAACAAAGCAATTGATATTGGAGATGAGATGCCTCACTACATGTGAGTGACTAATAACCTTAGAATTAGAGGTGATAACAAAGGACAATCAAAGGCAATGATAGTCTCTGCTAATCTCCTGCTTCGGCTCACTGCGTTATTCTTTGATCAGATTCAACATAATTTTCCCTCAAGAAGCTATGAGAATGTATTATTTTAGTAATTTCATGTGACATAGCACTTCCTGTTTCTATGGAAGAACACAAGAAGAGTAATTCAGAAATCAGATGCTACATAAATAGTTTCCCTTGCTTATCACATTTATCTAATATTCAGTCTCTATCCCTTCCCCTTCGCCCCTTCACAGCCTCTCTCTCTCTCCCTCCCTCCCTCCCTCTGATAGTGTTAAAAAAATACTCTTCTTTTAATTTTGGACTAGCACTTAAAATACATATTTCTATATCAAGATAACACTTTAAAAATGATTCTCATATAATGGCAGTAAAAATAATTCTGCAATTCCAAAAGAGCTAAGCTGAAACCAATAGTAATTCAATTAATTCAGTTATTCTCATGTTTTATTTTACTTTAGCCATTTTAAAATAAAAACAACTTCTAAGCAGTCCTTTTGCCATCTGTTTAGGTTCATTTTAAATATACACACATTTTTGTTTTGGGGGGGAGCAAGCTACAATATTTTATTCCATGCACTTTTCTGAAAGCATTCTCTAAGTCAACCAGTCCTACAAAGTAAAGTACTCAACCAGTTCAGAAGATGAGCAAAAAAACCCCTGAATTAATAGTAGTCCCACGTAACATTCAGTTTATGCCATATTCTGCAGCAGCTGGAAATACAATTAAATTTTTTAGAATTAATTTTATAATCAGAGATTAAGAATGTGGACATTTTAGCACTACCAGGTAAACTTGTGAGGCAGGTTCATTGTATGCTAACTTGATTCCCCTGAATTATCAACTTAGTAAACTAGTCACTATTAATTTGACCATTAGGGAAATCAAACCTGCAGAAAAGAACTTCAAACCTGCAGAATATTCAGAAGATTATGTCTGAACAAAATACTGCATATCATAACTGCTCAAATTATTTTCTACACAATATAGACCCTCAATATAAGGTATCTGATTAAATCAAGCACCATCCCGAGCCAATGATGGTATTCTTTCTTCTTAGATTTAAGTTTTTTCTTTGTTCCTGTGTGATGGAATATTTCACACACCCTTAGGCTGCCACACCCATCTGTCACAGGTGTATGGACTTGTTGATGTTTCCCTTGCTCTTTAACTTCTACTTAATCAATGAACTATAATTGCTATGAAATCTGGCTTTCCAACTGGGACAAATGGTGCCTCTTTAGTTTTTCAGTTAGAGTTAGATCCTTAGTCTTCGTCACATGGATAAAGAGTAATAACTGGTTCAAGAATCTCCATGGCACATCTGGATTCCCCACCCTGCTACCATCTTCTCTAATTGTCCCTGAATATTTTATGTAAGTATGATGCTAAGGAAAGGAAACTAATCAAATAGTAAGATTTTATACTATATATATTCTAAAAATAGTCTTAAAACAGATAGTCTGAAAGTCCATTCTAAGTGTCATAGTGGGCGTTTATATTTTGTGTTTTGGTTCCATGTAGCGAATAAGAACCAGAGCATTTGCTGCACTAAACGGCTGACTTATTCACAGAAAGTCTTCTCATCACTAATTTTTAGGATAGTGTGATATACCACACCAAACATATACCACATATACCACATCAAACATATACCACATATACCACACCAAACATATACCACACCGAACTGAGTCATCAATCAAAAAACTGGCATGCTTATTCTCAGGCTCCTGGAATTTACATTCTCTCTTACTTTTCTTCTCTCTTCCACCTTTTCTCCTCTTTTTCCTAAATGCTTTTGAGAGAAAATCCCAGAAGCCCTTCTAGGATAGAGAAATACAAACAAATTTGAATCTGTTGGATAGATTCGCCTGTTTCCTAGCCAAATAGAGGAGGTGAACCAAAGAAATGGGAACAAGGCATTACTATGTTTTGGGGAAAGCACTTCTTTGACAGTGTGGACAGGAAGGATGTAAGGGCATCTAACACACTTGCTTTTAAGGTGCAAAGCCATCATTAATATACAAATTGTCATGCATAAATATGAAACTGTTACATCATCCTATGTTTTTTGAAAGAACAGATGTAAAGTGGTAAATTGGGAAAAAGCAGAGTGTAGGTGTCCCAATACCATATCTTTTCTACTTTCTCTTCAGGTTTATACAGTAGAATAATCTTATATTTTTAAAAGTCTGGAAAGGATCTCCAGATAGTTTGAATCATCTATTTCATTAATTCTTGAACTACCATAGGGTGGACTAAACTTGTGACTTATCAGATATCAGAACATAGTGGTGAGCTCTGGAGCCAGACTGCCAAGACTAAACCCAAGCTCTTCTATATACTAACTATGCAACTTTGAGCAAGTTATTTCATTACTCTGAGATTCAGTTTGCTCATCTGTAAAATGGAAACAAAGTAGCTGCATCATAAGACTTTTGTGAACTAAATCACTCAAGTACCAATGCCTTGTAAAATTCTTTTACGTTCCTCTAATATTTGCAATCAAAAGCAAAAGCAAATTCCTTAGCATCTGGGTCAACTAAAATCAAATTGGATAATCAGGCGTGAGCTGAATTTAAGTCATGAAGCATTATGTCTATGAAGCCAAAATACCATCAAATAGAGGCAGTGTGTTGGTGAAAAAAGCAGAATTAGTGCCACGGGAGGATTTTTAGCTCCAGTTTCTCCAATTACCAGTTATGTGACCTTGAGTAAGTCACTTAATCTCTGAAGTTCAACTTTCTGGTAAGAAAAAAGGAATAACACACACACTGTGGCATTTGTTACGGGAATTAAAAGACATCATTGATGTAAAATTAAAACTATTAATGTTAAATTGAGTAAGGAAAATTTCCTTCACTTTATGAGACAATAAGAAACAGGAACAAATAAATAAAAAACATCACATGTTCCACTCTAACCGCTTCCTCTGTGGAGCCTTTCCTGCTTCCAGTTTTCTCTCCCCCAGAGCAATGTTGTTTACTCTTGCCTCTTTGTTACCTTTAGGCATACCTCCCTCATCTGTCTCATTAATAACTGTTTATGGGTCTATGGTCTATGGAAATGAAACATGTCTTATTTGTTTCCGTATCCCCAGCACCTACCACAAACAGTTGAGTGGTGCTCAGCAAATGAGTTTTTAATAACCGATGGAACGCATAAATGAAAGTATTCTCCTGATGTTAAAGATAGGATACAGCTGCATATCATTTCTTAGAATGGATGGCCAAGAAAAAAAATCCACTCTTTACCTAACAGTATTGTCTTCTGCATATATATCTCCAGTTGCATAAATCTTGGTATTGTCATCATTAGAAATGCCATGCTAACATTCCAGAGTCAAGCAGACATCTCTTTTGTTGGATGGATGAAGACTCCAGCCTGTTGGTGGGGCTGAAGCTGCACAGCCATCTGGGAAGAACACTTGGAATTCTGCAGCAGGGCCAGAAAAGGGTCATTAGCTTCATGAATGTGGCTCTCATACAACTGTGTTGGAACAAAGCTGGCTATGAATCAAACCCTGTGCTTGTCTGACTGTCCTCCTGGAAGAGTGTATGTGTTACATCGGCTACAGGGGACAGGCAAGGGTTTTAAGAGACAAGCAGAAGAGAAGATAGAATGTCATTTAAAACACATTTCCAGACTCCTTCTCAAGTGAAAACCCAGTAACTTCGAGTGGATCCATGCCAACAATGTTTCAGCATTTCTATACATGATCAGACCACTCTCATCTCATCTTGGCTCCAGTCACATGTGAACATGGAAGCCTGTACTGTCTAGGATACTGTCAGAGAACCAGCCCTTACACTCAAGCAGAACAGATTTGGGTGGAGAGTCCTGGTTAACTCATAAACAATTTATAAACTCAAGCATTTAGCAAGTCTTGATTAAAGGTTTAAATCCTTAGAGCTCTTTGCCAATAAAATATAGGGTTTCATCGTTTTCAGTATCCAGGCTTTGGAAATCTTGGGGAAAAATCCTACTTCACAGCTAGGAAAAATTTTAATATTTAATCAGCTAACCTAAAAAATGTTTATGAGGCAAAACCTAAATACTGATATGCGTATGAAATGCTCTATATAAATCTCTTCAAAATATTATCCCTCTGAACTGAGACAGGTCATTTGTAGTGATAGTGGCTAGAAAATTCAAACCAATTTTGAAAAGAGAAAAAATAAGAATTTAACCTAGTCAGACAGAATGTCAGAAAATGAGGTGTGATTTTTCTTTAATACATAGTTAATTATGGCTCTCCAAATTTGACAAAACTGTATCAGCGTAAGCAATCAGTTCTTCTTTAAGATCGCTTTTATTACCCAAGAAGGCTTAGTGGTCTAACCCATCCCTTCCCTTCCAATTTAATGTAACAAATGAAATTCCATTGTATGGATTGTCAGAGTCACAGAGTGATGGTTAAATCAAGGACCTATTAAACATTCTGCAAAAAATCTGCAAATTGGGCAAAAATAAATATGCCAATGTACTCAACTGGAAGATTTTACTCAACTCAAGGATTCTCAAGATCAAGGACTGGGGTCTTAATGATTTTTTAATTCCCAATATTGGAGAGACCTCTACACTTGGTAAAAATCTCAAAAAATTTTGGTCAAGAGCCTGAAGAAACTGATTAAAAATGTCATTAAAATAATTTTCTCAGCTCAATATATGCTTATAAAGGCAGAATTAATACTGGAAGATTGTTACTCTGTTCTTTAAATTTTTACTTTTAAATACCCCACCCCAAGATTGAAATGCACCTTCACAGTAAGCCTATTTTAAGTGAGCACGAAAGAGATTAAAGGGTAGAAAGAATGAGCAAAAGCTACTTGGGGTAACAGGTGTATAGATGAAGTGAAAGTAGACATGGAGAGGGAGAAAGTTCCAAGCACTCCAAGTGAGGAAAACAACAAGTAGCAGAATGTAGTTTAATCACAAAATCAACCTTATTCATTTATAAAGAATTTCCTAAGGGATTTTTAAAAATAACAATCAATGAAAAGATCTTTAAAGAAGAAAAAAGAAGTGAATCACTTTAATTCAATCCAATAAAAACTTTTCTGTATTTTCTGGGTAATAGATCCCCTTTTCAGGCCCTCCAAGGCCAAGTCTCTGCAGTCAGCATAAAATGAAGTTGAGCAATTATTTGTTGAATTTTAATTTAAACAGCTGTAGATCAAAATAATTTAAGTCATTTATGATCAAGGATTCATGTCAGTGTGATAGCCTCCAGTATTTGAGTTAATGATCCCCTCCCTCAGTGTGGTAGTGAAAAGAACATTTGATAAGAGGTTAGAAGAACTGGATGCTTTTTTCAAATGCACCATTGAACTAGCAACTGTTAATCTCTCCGGGACATAGTGTTATCATCTGATCACAGTAGATAATATTTGCACAATCAAGTTACTTGATGAGCAATGAAACACTATATATAAATAACTTTGCAAATATAAAGTGTTTTGTAAATGTAATGAATTCATTGCAAAAATTCCCTCCCTTGTCATCCCATCACACTTTGTATAGGTTGCATGAACTTTTCTTTAGTAAGACATTATAAGAAATATGGCTGAAAAACAAAGTATTTTGATAAAAATATAAAAGCAAATGTGTTGGAGAGAAAAAACATGCTCCAATGTACATTATGCATTAATATAAAACAAAGCACCTTTTGGAAAACTCATTTCCTCAACAGTATTCACATTCTCTTAAGGTGTATGATACATGTATGATTTAACAATTCATTATAATAATGCATAATTTTTCATTGATCCATAATAAGTGACCTTATATTTTCAATGGAACAAAATTAAGTTTGTTTCCATTTTACTGATGCTAAAATCTTATAAAACCAACCTTTCAGCTCAGTATACTTAAATAAAAGCAGCTCTTTCCAAAGTTAAAAATGTCAATCCACCAGAGGGCAGACAGCAGAAGCAAGAAGAACTACAATCCTGCAGCCACATTCACAGAAAGATAGACAAGATGCAAAGGCAGAGGACTATGTACCAGATGAAGAAACAAGATAAGACCCCAGAAAAACAACTAAATGAAGAGGAGATAGGCAACCTTCCAGAAAAAGAATTCAGAATATTGATAGTGAAGATGATCCAGGACCTTAGAAAAAGAATGGAGGCAAAGATTTGAGAAGATGCAAGAAATGTTTAACAAAGGCCTAGAAGAATTAAAGAACAGAAATGAACAATACAATAACTAAAATGAAAAATACACAAGAAGGAATCAATAGCAGAATAACTGAGGCAGGAGAACAGATAAGTGACCTGGAAGACAGAATGGTGGAAATCACTGCTGTGGAACAGAATAAAGAAAAAAGAATGAAAAGAAATGAAGAAAGCCTAAGAGGTCTCTGGGACAACATAAAACGCACCAACATTTGCATTATAGGGGTCCCAGAAGGAGAAGAGAGAGAGAAAGCACCCAAGAAAATATTTGAAGAGATTATAGTTGAAAACTTGCCTAACATGGGAAGGGAAATAGCCACCCAAGTCCAGGAGTCACAGAGAGTCCCAGGCAAGATAAACCCAAGGAGAAACATGCTGAAACACATAGTAATCAAATTGATAAAAATTAAAGACACAGAAAAATTATTGAAAGCAACGAGGGAAAAATGACAAATAACATACAAGGGAACTCCCATAAGGTTAACAGCTGATTTCTCAGCAGAAACTCTACAAGCCAGAGGGAGTGGCATGATATATTCAAAGACTTGAAAGGGAAGAACCTACAACCAAGATTACTCTACCTGGCAAGGATCTTATTCAGATTTGATGGAGAAACCAAAAGCTTATAGACAAGAAAAAACTAAGAGAATTCAGCACCACCAAACCAGCTTTACAACAAATGCTAAAGCAACTTTTCTAAGTGAGAAACACAAGAGAAGAAATGGACCTACAAAAACAAACCCAAAATGATTAAGAAAATTGTAATAGGAACATACATATCGATAATTACCTTAAATGTGAATGGATTAAATGCTCCAGCCAAAAGACATAGGCTCGCTGAATGGACACAAAAACAAGACCCATATATATGCTGTCTACAAGAGACCCACTTCAGACCTAGGGACACATACAGACTGAAAGTGAGGGGATGGAAAAAGATATTCCATGCAAATGGAAATCAAAAGAAAGCTGGAGTAGCAATACTCATATCAGATAAAATAGACTTTAAAATAAAGAATGTTATAAGAGACAAGGAAGGACACTACATAATGATCAGGGGATCAATCCAAGAAGAAGATATAAAAATTATAGATATATACACACCCAACATAGGAGCACCTCAATACATAAGGCAAATGCTAATAGCTATAAAAGGGGAAATCGGCAGTAACCCAATAATAGTGGGGGATTTTAAGACCTCAGTTACACCAAAAGACAGATCATCGAGATGGAAAATTTATAAGGAAACACAAGCTTTAAATGACATAACAGACCTGATAGATTTAATTGATATTTATAGGACATTCCATCTGAATATAGTAGATTACACTTTCTTCTCAAGTGAACACGGAACATTCTCCAGTATAGATCACATCTTAGCTCACAAATCAAGCCTTGGTAAATTAAAGAAAATTGAAATCATATCAAGCATCTTTTCCAACCACAATGCTATGAGATTAGAAATCAATTATAGGGAAAAAACTGTAAAAAACACGAACACATGGAGGCTAAACAATACTTTATTAAATAACCAAGAGATGACTGAAGAAATCAAAGAAGAAATTTAAAAATGCCCGGAGACAAATGACAATGAAAACATGACGATCCAAAACCTATGGGATGCAACAAAAGCAGTAGTAAGAGGGAAGTTTATAGCAATACAATCCTACCACAAGAAACAAGAAAAATCTCAAATAAACAATGTAACCTTACAACTAAAGGAACTAGGGAAAGAACAACAAACAAAATCCAAAGTTAGTAGATGGAAATAAATCATAAAGATCAGGGCAGAAATAAATGAAATAGAAATAAAGAAAACAATGGCAAAGATCAATAAAACTAAAAGCTGGTAATTGATAAACCTTTAGCCAGACTCCTCAAGAAAAAGAGGGAGAGGACTCAAATCAATAAAATTAGAAATGAAAAAGGAGAAGTTACAATGGACACCACAGAAATACAAAGCATCATAGGAGACTACTACAAGCAACTCTATGTCAATCAAATGGACAACCTGGAAGAAATGGACAAATTCTTAGAAAGGTATAACCTTCCAAGACTGAACCGGGAAGAAATAGAAAATATGAACAGACCAATCACAAGTAATGAAATGGAAACTGTGATTAAAAATCTTCCAACAAACAAAAGTCCAGGAACAGATGGCTTCACAGGTGAATTCTATCAAACATTTAGAGAAAAGCTAACACTCATCCTTCTCAAACTCTTCCAAACAATTGCAGAGGAAGGAATATTCCCAAACTTATTCTATGAGGCCACCATCACCCTGATACCAAAAAGAGACAAAGATACTACAAAAAAAGAAAATTACAGACCAATATCACTGATGAATATAGATGCAAAATTCCTCAACAAAATACTAGCAAACAGAACCCAACAACACATGAAAAGGATCATCCACCATGATCAATTTATCCCAGGGATGCAAGGATTCTTCAAAATATGCAAATCAATCAATGTGATACACCATATTAACAAATTGAAGAATAAAAGCCATATGATCTTCTCAATAAATGCAGAAAAAGCTTTTGACAAATTCAACACCAATTTATGATAAAAAACTCTCCAGAAAGTGGGCATAGAGGGAACCTACCTCAACATAATAAAGGCCATATATGACAAACCCACAGCAAACATCATTCTCAATGGTGAAGAACTGAAAGCATTTCCACTAAGATCAGGAACAAGACAAGGATGTCCACACTCACCACTCTTATTCAACATAGTTTTGGAAGTCCTAGCTGCAGCACTCAGAGATGAAAAAGAAATAAAAGGAATCCAAATCAGAAGAGAAGTTAAACTGTCACTGTTTGCAGATGACATGATACTACCCATAGAGAATCCTAAAGATGCCACCAGAAAACTACTAGAGCTAATCAATGAATTTGGTAAAGTTGCAGGATACAAAGTTAATGCACAGAAATCTCTTGCATTCCTATACACTAACAGCAAAAATCAGAAAGAGAAATTAAGGAAACAATCCCACTCACCATTGCAACAAAAAGAATAAAATACCTAGGAATAAACCTACCTAAGTAGGTAAAAGACCTGTACTCAGAAAACTATAAGACACTGATGAAAGAAATCAAAGATAAGACAAACAGATGGAGAGATATACAATGTACTTGGCTTGGAAGAATCAATATTGTGAAACTGAATCTACTACCCAAAGCAATCTAGAGATTCAGTGCAATCCCTATCAAATTACCAATGGCATTTTTTACAGAACTAGAACAAAAAGTCTTAAAATTTGTATGGAAACACAAAAGACCCCAAATAGCCAAAGCAATCTCGAGGGAAAAAAATGGAGGTGGAGGAATCAAACTCCCTGACTTCAGACTATACTATAAAGCTACAGTAATTAAGACAATATGGTACTGGCACAAAAATGGAAATATATAGATAGATCAATGGAACACGATAGAAAGCCCAGAGATAAACCCACACACCTATGGTCAACTAATCTATGACAAAGGAGGCAAGGATATACAATGGAGAAAAGACAGTCTCTTCAATGAGTGGTGCTGGGAAAACTGGACAGCTACATGTAAAAGAATGAAATTAGAACACTCCCTAACACCATACACAAAAATAAACTCAAAATGGATTAAAGACCTAAATGTAAGGTCAGATCCTATAAAACTCTTAGAGGAAACATAGGAAAAACACTCTTTGACACAAATCACAGCAAGATCTTTTTTGACCCATCTCCTATAGTAATGGAAATAAAAACAAAAATAAACAAATGGGACCTAATAAAACTTCAAAGCTTTTGCACAGCAGAGCAAACGATAAACAAGATGAAAAGACAACCCTCAGAATGGGAGAAAATATTTGCAAATGAACCAACAGACAAAGAATTAATCTCCAAAATACATAAACAGCACATGCAGCTCAATATTAAAAACAAACAAACAACCCAACCAAAAATTGGGCAGAAGACCTAAATAGACATTTCTCCAAAGAAAACATACAGATGGCCAAGAGGCACATGAAAATCTGCTCACATCACTAATTACTAGAGAAATGCAAATCAAAATTACAATGAGGTATCACCTCACACTGGTTAGAATGGACATCATCAGAAAATCTACAAACAACAAATGCTGGAGAGGGTGTGGAGAAAAGGGCACCCTCTTGCACTGTTGGTGGGAATGTAAACTGGTACAGCCACTATGGAGAAAAGTATGCAGGTTCCTTACAATACTAAAAATAGAACTACCATATGACCCAGCAATCCCACTAATGGGCATATACCCAGGGAAAACTGTGATTCAAAAAGATACATGCACCCCAATGTTCACTGCAGCTCTATTTACAATAGCCAGGTCATGGAAGCAACCTAAATGCCCATCAACAGACGAATGGATAAAGAAGATGTGGTACATATATACAATGGAATATTACTCAGCCATAAAAAGAAACGAAGTTGGGTCATTTGTAGAGACATGGATGGACCTAGAGACTGTCACACAGAGTGAAGTAAGTCAGAAAGAGAAAAACAAATATCGTATATTAATGCATATATGTGGAATCTAGAAAAATGGTACAGATCAACCAGTTTGCAAGGCAGAAATAGAGACACAGATGTAGAGAACAAACAAACAAGGGGGGAAACCGGGGTGGGGGGCGGGTAGTGGGTGGTGGGATGAATTGGGAGATTGTGATTGACATACATACACTAATATGTATAAAATAGACAACTAGTAAGAACCTGCTGTATAAAAATAAATAAATAAAATAGAATTCACATAAAAAAAGTTGAAAATGTCATTAGGCATTCTGTGTGCAATGAGTACTTAGAAATACATAATGCTCGCTTTTGTTATCAATGGGGATCACGATAGTTTTCACTCTAAGCCATGCGAATATTGGCAGTAATATCAAGTCTTGTTTAGAAACCTGGTTTCATCTGAAACCTAACCTAAATACAACTAGAGTGGGTGAATCCACATGAACCAAAACTCCAAACCCTGTGAACTTTCCCCCCAAATTTACATTACTTTGAAACCTCCCTACATGCGTGTGACTTAAACAACAAAATCATAATCAGAGATGCCAAGAAACTGAAACAGAATATTTTCCTAGTTCCTTTAGTGAGAGACAGCTATTTTATTGTTATCCTTATGGCTCCTGCTGCTTTTTGTGTTTACTTTTAGTCAGGGATCTATTTAAATTTTCTTTAGATTTAACCACTACACATAGTAACAAAATGGGAATACATGAAAAATAAACCTGACATTGTCCACAGGCAGTAAAAATTTCTTTTTATAACTGAGGTGTAGGAATATTTTTGGACAATAAAAATCATTTCATAATTAAGATGAAAAATTATTTAAGATTAAATATTTACGATTATGATGAAAACTTATTTTCTACTTGGCTTTTTAAATGTTAGAAGTCTTTTGTTTTTTCTCCTCCTATATTGGAATAGCCAAATTAAAAAAATATGACTTCTGTGGATGCATTAATAAGGCCTATCTTCAGAGCTGGGCCTGGCTTCAAAAATACATTCTAATATTAAAGATTGACAATTTCTTACTAGAAATTCAATATAGACCCCTTGCTTATAAAAAAACTCATACACTTATATATTAAAAATATACATATTATTCTATCTTAACCTGGGATTACAGAATTCTACTTTAAGGAAAAAGAAAAGAAAAAGGTAATCCTTTGGATAGAGTGGGAATTTCTCTTTTACTATGATATTGGAGAAAGATGGAGAGATCCTGTAGATTAGCAACTTAATTTTACTCATGAGGAATTTTTCTAGCTGTTAGCTCTGGGAACCCATGGCTCTTTAGTGCTCTTTAGATCCGATTATGGTTGCTCTTGAGTGCACAGAAACTTAAATTGAATATAAAGAAAAACTGTCCAAAAAATGTCTCAGCTGTACTTAGGAAAAGCATTTTTTAATAATTTTCAATAGTTTTACAAGAGAAGAAAATTTATATTTATACCACCCTTAAAAAAGACACACAACTATTAAATATTTAATGCTTTCTGCTCTCTGAATGGAAAATGTATATTCTGGTATCTATAAGTATCCCCGGCATACTCATACTCATTTTTATACCTCTTTATATTGTAAAATAATTGGTTAAAAACAAGTCTTTCTTGTTTTCAATAGTTTCTGCAATAGTAGTTCTGAGTCCCAGAAATAAAACATTATCAGAAAGATTTAGGAATGTGGACCTGTAATCCTAAGTAACATCTAGAATCATGGACCAATAACAACTAGGGTGGTGGCAACTAGAGACCAAGAATAGTGGAGACTAGAGGTCAAAGTGTAGGAGCAAGGAAAGGAAGGACTAAAAAGGCAAGAGATCCCACAGACCTGCCAAAAAGAGGGGAAGATGGCTTTTGACCCCCATCTCTCAACTTCCTCTTCCTTCTTTTTCCAAATCACAGCAGCATACACATTCAAAGAGGTAAAAATCTAAGAGAAATTCATAGCATCCTCTTCATGGTAGCCTATCAAATAGAGAACCATAACAAATTCAAATCATTTCCTATTGTTTGGCATTTATGTTTTACACAAGTCTCTGAGTATTTCTATAGGATAATTAATTGAGGTAAGTTAGCTGGTTAGCAGATATAAAAATTTTAAGAATGTTAAGTAAAATCACTTGTCAGGAAGATTGCACTAATAGTTCTACTAGTAGTACATAAGCAACACCTTGCTTTGAACTCTTGCTGGCACTGACTGTCAAAATGAAAACACAGGGGCTTCCCTAGTGGCACAGTGGTTGAGAGTCCGCCCGCCGACGCAGGGGACATGAGTTCGTGCCCCGGTCCGGGAAGATCCCACATGCTGCGGAGCGGTTGGGCCCGTGAGCCATGGCCGCTGAGCCTGCGCGTCCAGAGCCTGTGCTCCGCAACGGGAGAGGCCACAACAGTGAGAGGCCCGCGAACCGCAAAAAAGAAAACACATGGGGCTTCCCTGGTGGCGCAGTGGTTGAGAGTCTGCCTGCCGATGCAGTGGACACAGGTTCGTGCCCCGGTCCGGGAAGATCCCACATGCCGCGGAGTGGCTAGACCCGTGAGCCATGGCTACTGAGCCTGCACGGGCCAGAGCCTGTGCTCCGCAATGGGAGAGGCCACAACAGTGAGAGGCCCGCGTACCGCAAAAAAAAAAGAAAACACATGCATATTTTCTAATTTAAGGAACAAAACTTTCATTTTCCAAAAATAGAATAGTGTTACTGTTTTCTCTGACTATAAAAAATTGATACATGTGTCTATTAACAAAAATTAAACAATCAAAATATTAAAAAGAGAATCAAAAGCCCCCAAACCTCTCAACCCAGAGATACTTATGATTAACACTTTGGAGAATCTCCTTCAAAACTTTATCTGTCTACCTATCTATGCCAATATACATACTCCAAAATTCTTTAATGCAGTTTTATGATAAAAATTTCCACTCTACAATAAAGCATGTACATCTTTATATATATATATATATATATATATATATATATATATATACGGTGTAGTTTAATGAGTAAAATAATCTGATTTTTTGTATTCCCACACTTTATTAACAGGTTCTCTATTAAGGATAATCTAAGGTTATTTCCAATCTTTCTCTATTATAAACAATGCTGTGACAAATACCTTTGTGCTTATAGTTTTACATACTTTTTACATACTTGTGTAATGATCCCTTTAAGAAAATATATTTTAGAGGGCTCCCTGGGGTCTAATGGCATTCTATTCTCCAAACCACCATGAATGTGTGCTTCCTTTAGACCATCCGGTTTGCAAGAATGGCTGATGAGATTGGGGGTAATATGAACAGATTTAATTTTTTTTTAATATTGGATGTCAAATGTGTCAGCATTTAGAAAATCTGCATATATCCACATACCAATACTTTCTGAGTGACTAATGCACGATGTTATATAATCAGACATGGATAAATGATCCATTTAAAGTGCAAGATAGGACAATGAATTTAAAAGGAACAGTTTGAAAAGTTCATTAGTATGGTATCAGATACCACATTGCAACTAACCTTTAAGAAACTACCACTTGTCAACTGTTGGTGTAATATCAAAGAACATCACAATTATATGAAAGGGTTCTTAGAAGTCTCCTCCTTTTCCTAACTACATACCTGTGTGGGACTATTTTTTTAATATATATATATTTCAACCAAAACCACACTGCAGCCAATTGAAAGCAGAAGCAGACATGAGAATACAGCTGTCTTCTATCAAGCAAGACATTAAAGACACTTGCAAAAATTGTAAAACAACATTGCTCTTCCCCTAAATATTGTATTTTGGAAAATATAATTATTTGTCATAAAAATAAGCCGGTTCTATGGTAACAGGTGATGGATTCGTTATTGTTATTTAAAATAAAGAAATGTGTATTTTAATTCCTTAGCTTTAAGTTACAATACAGTAAATATCAATATATAAAATCCATGTAAACAAAAATTTGGTGGTCAATGTTTTTTAAATTTATTTTTGTCTGTGTTGGGTTTTTGTTGCTGCGCACGGGCTTTCTCTAGTTGTGGCGAGCAGGGGCTACTCTTTGCTGCAGTGTGAGGATTCTTATTGCAGTGGCTTCTCGTTGCGGAGCACGGGCTCTAGGCGTGCAGGCTTCAGTAGTTGTGG
Source organism: Phocoena phocoena (assembly GCF_963924675.1). Taxonomy (NCBI): domain Eukaryota; kingdom Metazoa; phylum Chordata; class Mammalia; order Artiodactyla; family Phocoenidae; genus Phocoena; species Phocoena phocoena. The sequence goes on from NC_089229.1 coordinate 56,308,480, forward strand.
TGCTCGGACTCAGTAGTTGTGGCTTGTGGGCTCTAGAGAGAAGGCTCAGTAGTTGTGGCGCATGGACTTACTTGCTTTGCAGCATGTGGAATCTCCCCGGACCAGGGCTTGAACCCGTGTTCCCTGCATTGGCAGGCGGATTCTTAACCACTGCGCCACCAGGGAAGTCCCTGGAGGTCAATTTTTAAGAATATAATGGGATTCTGAGACTATCATGTTTTCAAACACCTGACCTAATCAATACAAAGTTACTCAGGTGTACATCTCCTAAGAAGTGAATAATCACTAAAGAATCTGATAGGCAACACTTGGCTTTCCATCTGAAGGATGTCCAGTAACCTCCTTCTTCCATTTCCAAATCTTGGACAATTTTTCCTGACACTATTTACTATGTAAAAGATCACATTTTATTATTTAAATTCAGTACTTACAAGAAGATTTAAAATGTGTGGAAGAGCTCAGCCCTTAAAAAAAAAGGATCTTGCTTGCTTTAAACTATAAATTTATTTTATAGGACTACATAGGCAAGATGAGGATCCTGATATAAATTTTTTACACAATAAACTATAGAACCACAGAGGAACAGCAAGCTTTTGGGTTTTTTTCCCCTGAAGTCCCAAGTACAAAAAGCAGTAGGTTATCAATTATGAGGTTTTTAGAGCAGGACATGAAGAAGAATTGCAAGGAGGGCCAGTGAAGGCACAAAATGTATCCATGATAGACTTTTAGAAGCAAATAATCAGGAAAGACCAAAAAAAAAAAAAAAAAAACCAATTCCCCATCCCCCTTGACAAATGTAGGACATCTGGTCACTTTAATGAAGCATATGGATACAAAACATTAGCTGAGTGTTCCTTCTGTTATTCTTACAGAAACTCTAGAACTCAAGAGACTACAATTTCTTATTTTAAAACAAACATTTGAGAAAGGAATCTATTTGGACTATAAATTCTGTGGTACACTGAAGGTACAAATCTGACTTTAGGGCGAAACTACCATATTTACATGCCTAGAGTTTATATGTCATGACAGGTCTGTAGTCCAAGTAATTAGGGTATGGATCCACATAGGCATAAATATGAGGGCATCTGAAAATGAAGGGGACTAATGCATATTCTTTCAGGATCACTGGTCAGTCCATGGAGTAAATAATGAGACAAAGAATGCAATAGAGTGAGTTAAGGAGCTAGGCATTTAAATCTTAAAATTAAATCTGAAGTTGAACAATCAGTCTTTGATAGAATTTATAGTCAAATGAAGGCTGCATATAGCTAAAGGGAAAAAAATTACTTACTTGACACATAGTTTGGGGGAAACTTCAGGAGTTATTGAATAATTAAGGTGATCCCCCCTTCCTATGAGCAACAAACTACTTGAAAAGCCACATCTGGAAAATCAATAGAGACCCCTGGGGATGTTTAGGATTGCTTCAGTTCCTCCACTGGTGAGCCAAAAAGTGCCTCAGGGGAAGTAGTTCAAGACATAGAAAAATAACTAAAAATGTCATTTTATTCAAGAAAGCCATCTCTGTCTTGTCTCCTTTACTAAATGTCTCTTCCTTCAGAGCAATCTCCTCCATTTGTGTTTTACACATACCTTGAATTATAAATAGTGGCCTCATTCTACATTGCCTTGGCTGAGGAGGCCAGCTATCACAGATGAATAAAGCTCTGTCTAAAGAGAACCAAAACAAAGGCCAAGTGCAGGTTTGCCAGAGGGATGAAAATAATTTCAATTCAGTGGGTGTTTTCTCAGGTGCTAAAAGTTAAATGGAAAGTTCTCATTTCTCTCTCTCTTCTCTCTCCTTCTCCCTTCTTCTCTCTCTCTCTCTTCTAGTCTAGGCAGAATGATAAAGCAGATGAGAAAGTGCCTATTGCTTTCCCGGGGTGTCTTGCCGCCTCTAACACCACCAGCACAAAGAGAGAACTATTATAAACCAAGGAGTCTGCAGTCCTTGTCTGACTTGTGTGAGCTGTTTTAAAATGTGAGAGCAGGGAGAAAAATCCCATTCCTACCAAGCAGTTCAGTCTTAGAATGATCCTGAGGGACACACATATGCACACCATATACACACACACTTTGGGGGGGACAACATTTTAATCTAGTCAGTTTAAATGCTAAGTTAGGAAGTTTATCCTTACAAGTGAAAATTACAGTTCCAGAGAAAAGCATTCTTTTTTTACAGGTATCCTGCATACACGTTGGTATTTTTGGCACAGCCTCCAATGGACAGACGTTCCTTTAATCCTTGACAACTGCTCTATGAGTGATATCAATTCTTCTATCTTTCTCTCCTCAAACTCCTTCCTATCTTCCACTGTCTCTTAAGAAACGATTTAAATTGTCTAATAACAAGTTGATCTTTAAAACATGGCAATGGCAGGACTTTCTCCTAAAATAATTGGAAATACCATTTTAGTTTACATTAAAGTAGAATTGCTTACAATAAAAATTTAAAGTGTACTGCTATTTCTGTGCCTGTTCTTTCCTTTTAAATTTTCTTAATTTTACTAAATCTAAGAAAATCCAAAGGTTATATCTGTAATATCAAATTAGGCCAAACTAAGCCAGCTACCCTCTGCACCTAGCCATTTCGCGACTAAATACAAGACATCTAAACTAACTGACGTCATTTTTTAAAATGTAATAGAAAAACTACATATATACGTAAATTTCTCCTCCATACTGCTGAAACCCTAGAAATGTAGAAAACACTCCAATGGAAAAAAAAAGAAAAGAAAAGAAAAGAATTTGATATAATGACATATGTTAAACAAGACAAAGACCCAAAATAGAGTTGCTTATGCTAAGCCCCACGTCACGAAATCGAGACTTAATTACAGCTTCAGCTCTCCCAGACATGGAATTCTTAAACCATTTAATCAAGAATCACCTGACGAGCCCTGGTTAGGTAATCTCCCTTACCATTCCCCAAAAGGACACTAATCTTGCAACAACCAACCCATTTTTAAAATTTTTGCCTAGTTCAACTTCCTTGTTTCTGCTTATAAAATCTCTTGCCTTGTATAGCTCTTCAGAGTTCCCACCTACCCACAAATTGGATGCTGCCTGATTCGTGAATCATTGAAGAAAACCAATAAGATCTTTAAAATGCACTCAGCTGAATTTTGTTTCTAAACACATATTAACTTCTTATGTCTAGTTCTGTCTAATGTGCCCCTTACCCAGATTAATAAAATACTTTGTTCATTTTGATATCATTTTGTATTGGATATATATTTTTTAATATATATTTATATAAAAATTTTTGTTTGGATTTCACTAAATTAGAGACTCAAGTTAAACTAACTCTTTTTTAAATTTTTATTTTTATTTATTTTATTTATTTATTTTTGGCTGTATTTGGTCTTCCTTGCAACACAGGTTTTCTCTAGTTGTGGCAAAGTGGGAGTACTCTTCGTTGCAGTGCGCGGGCTTCTCATTGCCGTGGCTTCTCTTGTTGCAGAGCATGGGCTCTAGGCACTCGGGCTTTAGTAGTTGTGGCATGCAGGCTCAGTAGTTGTGGCGCACGGGCTTAGTTGCTCCGTGGCATGTGGGTGGGATCTTCTCGGACCAGGGATGGAACCTGTGTCCCCTGCGTTGGCAGACGGATTCTTAACCACTGCACCACCAGGGAAGTCCCTAACTAATTCTTAAAGGGATTGTATGGACCACCTTGTGCTGTTAGCAGAAGGCTCTTATCAGCGGAGTTTACCACCTGATAGTCCCGCCTCTAGAAGCACAGTCCCAAAATCCAGAGTTACTGCTGCAGAGCCTGCAGTTTCAAACCTCACACTTAATCCCAAACCAAGTCTTAGTCTCAAATCACCTCCCTAGACTTGACTCTCCATAGTTTTAGAAAAAGGCTTGTTCCTTCATTTAAGCTACTTTGCAGGGACATTGTGAGAAGTAAATTTGTCAATAATTCCAAAACCTTTAAAGGTAAGTAGTGTATGGGTAGAGATTACAATAATAATTGCTTCCAAGCGCTTTCTCCTTATATACTAACAATATATGTCAAAGTTTCTCTTCAAAGTAAAATAAGAAATGCTTGGAAAACTAAAATCTGATCGTTTAGAAGTCACTGGACCTGAAGCTTTGCTACTAAATAGATATGCTATGGGTTTTACCAGGCATTTTAAGCTTTCGTTTTTAACTATAAAAAATTAATTATATTATTTCTCACTCTACACGGATAATTTGTTAAGATTAAGTTATGTAAGTTATATAAAAACACTTTGAGCAAACTAAGCAAATACCATTACATAAAATATGAAAACTATCTGAACTGACAATTTAGATCAAGTTCTTATGCATGATTTTTGTAAAGTTGGTAGAAATTTTGCACCATTAATTTCATGCACTGGTCCCTGGTTCCATCTATAAGACAATTTCTTTTTTATCAACACAGAGCGTTATTAATGATCTGATCACTTAAGGGTTCTTGAGTTTTGCGATGAACTCTAATATTGCCTCTTTAAGGAAAGCATATAGCATATTCTGTCTAAAATTTTTCATCTAGGAAAATAAGGAGTGAAATGCATACCTCTCTCATAATTAGTGTTGTAAAAATTAATACTTTGAAGTTATATATCATTGAAATACAATATTTACTATATCACAGCGAAGGCTGGCTATATCTAGGAAAAAAGCATGTTAACACCCTTAGTGTTGACAAAAAGTAAAGAGATGGGAAATGATTCATTGTTGAAAGAAGATCTTTAAAAAATTCTAGTGCTAGAAAAGCATCCTTTAAGTGCATGAAGTAATTTGAACATTTTATTCAGCTATACATGAGGAGGGAGCTTCATACGTACTTAGAGTATTGTGGGATTGACCAGGTACAGATGAGGTGACCTGACAGCTATCTGTAAGGCTGGAGCAAGAATGCCTTTTGGTGAGTTTGTGAAAACTTGTCTGACAAATCATTCTTTGGAAAACTACATCCTAGAGTCTGGGCTCTGAGAATTGACACTCAAAATCAGGGCTACTCATATGGAATTAATACCTCTTATTTTTGAGGAAATAAGAATTTATTTTAAAAGATTTACATTTTCTGATTTTCACTCACTCTTTCTTCTCAATAACTTGTCGATGCTCCTTGTTAACCTTTAAAACAAAAAGGTAAGCGGCTCAGCCAGCCAAATTGAGTTTATTCAGGAATAGCAGAGGAGTCCCAATTCAGGACATGCAAACTATGGAGAACCATAGGCAAGTCCAGAGAACAAAGGAGAGGAATGATCTTTTATGGAGGAAAGAAGGAAGTTGGGAGGGGCTATTTTGAACAAAAGATCATTGGAGCAGATTGAGAGTTAGGGGTTGTGGTGGCTTCTCATTGGCTGAGTTGTTGCTGGGCAAGGAGAAGATCCTTCTTCCTGCTGGGGTATGTAAAGTAAACTGTGATGAGTGGTGTGTGCATGCGAAGTCCCCCTTCAGGGCTTCCTGACTCTACTTTGAATGAGGTTTTTCTTTATTCATTTTCATATCCTCTATCTGTTTTGCTGCTTTATATTTTCTATTTGATAGTCCTTACCAATCTTCACATATGGAGAGTTTATAAACTTTAAGATATAGTCATCTGTAGGATAAAATGTGGCCAGAATTTAAGTTTTCAATAATCTCTTGATTGAAAAGGAAAGGCACAAAATCTCCCTCAAGGAACTCAAGGAAGAGTATTTATTAAAGGAGCTTGGATAAAAACAAGACACTAATAGTGTTGGAAGCCTCTTCTCCCCCTTTAAACGTCTCATGCCCCTAGATTATCCAATCTCAGTATGTCCATAGCTAGGTTCCACGGTTAATAACCTGGGAAGTTGGGTTAGGCTAGATTGACTATTTTCTCTTTGCTCAACACTGAATATGCATATTAATGTTGGTAGTGAATATATGGAGACTAACAGTAAGATAGTGAATAACACCAATTAAATTCTCTTTTAGATTCATTTTTATGTGCCACCATTCCACACTTTCAGCTTCTGGGCAGTCATACATTTGGTGAAACACTTTTCATATGGATTAATATATTTGTCTTCAGAATAATGGAAATGGGGAACAACCTCCTTATGCTCCAGAAGTTCAAGGTAGGATCGGATATGGTCCAAGATTACCAATCACCAATACTGACTTTTCAGTCCGCAAGGAAAATTAAATTTTGCTGTGAGAAAACACTAAGTAAAGCAGGTAGCATGTGTTTTAACAGAGAATATAAACATATTAAAACAAAACGTTGTTGAGGTATATAATTGAAGAATGATAAAGTCCACATAATTAGAGTACAGTTCGATAAGCTTTGGCATATGAACTCATTCATGAAACTATTGCCATACTAATATTACAAATCTCTCCATCACCTTCAAATTTCCTCCTGCCCTTTGCAGCCCCTCCCTCCTGCCCTAACCTGCTACCCCTCACCAGGCATCTGCTAATTTACTTTCTGTTACAGCAGCTTCATTTGCAATTTCTATAATTTTGTATAAATGCAATAATATCGTATACTCTGCTTTATTGCCTGCATCTTTCTCTCAGAATGATTTTTAGATTCATCTGTGTTATTAATGTATTAATAATTTATTCATTTTCATGGCTGAATAATGTTTCATTGTATGGATACACTGCATTTTGTTTATTCATCACCAAATAAGACATTTGGGTTGTTTTCAGTTTGTGGCTATTACAAATAAAGCTACCATGAACATTCACATTGCAAGTCTTCTTGTTCACATATGCTTCACTTTGTTTTGGCAAATGCCTAAGAGTGAAATGGCTGAGTCACATAGCAAATGGATGTTTAACATTATTTTTTAAAACGTCCAATTTTACCAAAGTGATTTACCATTTTGCATTTTCACCAGAAAGGTATACAAGCTGCAATTCCTCCAAAACACTTGGTATGGGCACCTATCTTTATAATTTTTAGCCAAACTAATTTTGCAGCAGCTAAAATCTCTCTTCAATATTTTCAGCCATGCAGCTATTGATTTCCATGAGCTCCTCAGAATCTGTTCTGCACAGTGCCTTTGCAAGTGGTCAGAAGATTATATAAAGATTAGTGGGTGGGCTTCCCTGGTGGCGCAGTGGTTGAGAATCTGCCTGCCAATGCGGGGGACACGGGTTCGAGCCCTGGTCTGGGAAGATCCCGCATGCCACGGAGCAACTAGGCCCGTGAGCCACAGCTACTGAGCCTGCGCGTCAGGAGCCTGTGCTCCGCAACAAGAGAGGCCGCGATAGTGAGAGGCCCACGCACCGCGATGAAGAGTGGCCCCCGCTCGCCGCAACTAGAGAAAGCCCTCGCACAGAAACGAAGACCCACACAGCCAAAAATAAATAAATAAATAATAAATAAATAAATTTAAAAAAAAGATTAGGGGGTTCCCCACCTGTGTATTTATCCTCTTCAGATTTTCCTCCTCAATCCTCAGGCACTCTGGAAGCCTTAAACCCTCTCCTTTGATACCACAAGCTAGTAAGACTGTGGTTTTCTGCTTGACTTCTACCCATCCCATATCATAGACTGACCCTTAAGCAAATCTGAACATGGCTCATTCATATTTCAAGGGTTGAATTCCCACCAGATTCTGCCTGCTTTTGGTTGCTCTCTAGTACCTTTTTATAAATAATCATAAAGAAAAATAATTTCATTTGACCATGATGCCCTCCTACCCCATTGGCTAGCATCTTTTCTTCTCTTCCAAGTTTGTTAAAATAAGTTTCAACCACAGTGGACTTTTCTTGCCATCCATTACCTTCCTCATCTACTATAGAATGGCTTAAATTTGTTTAAACTTTATTAAAAATGCTCATATAAAAGTTACTAACAAGTAATTCCTCACCCGGCTGAAAGGCCTATTCCATCCAGGTTACATGTGACATTGCTGACCTTGCTTGTCTTTCATTACGTGGGTCAACTTCAGATTCCTAACCTCAGCCTTTACCTTTAAACTTTTTATTTTTTAGTATTAATAAAGCTAAAAGTTTGTGATGTTATTTTTTCCAAAGGATGGTTCTTTTAATGACTGTATAAGACTTAAAGTTTTGTATTCAGATATTAATACTTAAAACCATGTCAAGTAAGCCATAGGCATTAATCTGCATTTAAAAAGTAGAATTTTGGTAAAATTTTGATCAGTGCTGAAAAAATCAGTCAGAGGTTGTAAAGAAGTAAAGATAACATCTTCTGTGTATTTCTCTAAATTATAGCTCAACTACCCCCCAAAATATTTTTTTTCTGCTCAATTTTCTGATATTATTTAAAGAGATGCTATTAGAGGAAAAACAAGAAAAGTTCTAGCTAAGAGAATGTAACTGGGGAATTGCTCTACATCTGGCTTCATCTCTGGAAAAGTAATCCTTGTGCCAATTAGATCGTGGAATTTACGGTGTTTTTATAAGGCAAAGTGGTCAAGTTGGCTCAAATGAAAGCTGTAGCCAAATTTATAGGAAAATGTGTCGCACAGGCTTTCCAAGTACATATCAGAAGACATAACATGAAGTCAGGTTACTGGTGAGCAAAAATTTTTTCAAGGAAACAGATGTTTCTCAGGAAATAGATGTGTTGCTTTTATGGGCAGTTGGTGAAGAACTAGTTCAAAAATCCATAATATGAACAATTGTCTAATGCTTCTCAACACATAGAAGAAGAAGCCTGGATGTGTCTCTATACCTTAGAGTCATCATACATTTTACTGCTTTATTTAGTCATCAATACACTAAAATTGATAAAGAATCATATCTCAGATATAATTTCTTACACTAAGAAATATGGAAATCACATTTTCCTGGTTCTTTAATTTTCAGTGATTTCTGAATTTACCAAGAAGAAGTTAAAAATTGAGGACACTTATGTAGTTCAAGTAAAAATCACTGAAAGGCTTGCAACTCAACACAATATTCAGTGACTACCCATTATGAGCAAGGCACTGTGCCCAGGGCTGAAAGAGACACATACAAAAATATGAAGTCTGACACAATGGAATAAGTGCTACAATAGAGGCAACTACCTAGCATGGTGACTAAGGAGAAGAAAAGGATTAACTCTTCCTGAAGGTATTGTGGAGAAACAGACATTTGATAAGAGTTTGAAGAATGAGTAGGAGTTTGCTCGGACACAGTCAGAGAGGGCTCTCCCTATATCCAGAGAACATTGCAGTAACTAGGAGATAAGAGAACGCAGGAAAGTAGCCTGAAGAAGCCATGAAAAGGTCAGTGGGAGCCACATCAGGTAGAATTATCGACAGCAGACTAAGAAAGGACATAGTTGCACTGGAATTTTAAATTCATTACTCAGCCATTTTTTTCAGAATGACTTCGAAGGGACAATACTGGAGGTAGAGAGACTTGTTACGGATTGTAGTATTCTGGGTAAAACGTATGAATCTAAACAGGGAGACAAAGGAGGTCCTCACTAAGTTCATGGAAGGAAGAAGGAAGGGAAGGAGAAAGAGAGGTTGGGAAGAAGGGAGGGAGAGAGGAAGTCAGGTCTTAAGCTCTCATCCTCAGACAAGGAAACTGAAGTCCTGAGAGATAAAAGTGCCTGGTCCACTCTACAGGTACAGCATGTTAAGAGTCTCCAGGCCACAGCATCTTAGATAGGGGAGGGGAATTTGACTTAGAGCATTAGTAAGAAACTTAAAAAGTAAAAGAATCTGCAGAAATTTTACTGTCTTTGCTGACTTATTTAAAATAGTAATTTTAACCTCATGAAAAGCATGTGTTACTGATTGGAATGTAATGTTACTGGCAATGTCTTTGTACATTTTTTCCAAGACTTCATGGACTTGGCTTAGATTTTTCTTTCCTTAGACCAAAGCTGATGTTTGCTGAAATTCTGTTGCAGTACAATATGAAGTTCCTCTTTTCATATGTCTATGTTTCTATATATGTCTTGATTATCATCAAACTTTTTAGGGTTACAGTTAAATTTTTATCTCTACACCACCTCTAAAGCTTCCCAAAAGTTAGGATACTACAGGTAGCCTGTAAGATAATAAAACTAAGTGTTTATTCACATTTTCCAGTACACATTTATGTCTAAGAAGAACCAAATGGGGATATATTTCCTTAGTCTTTACTCATTTAAATATCAACCTATTTGAGTTAAATATCTTGAGTTCAATGAGGTTAACTCTTAAAAACAAATGTTATAATGTTTTATAACCATGCCACACAAATAATTTAGAACTGAATCAAAAAAGTATAGTTGACTCATCACAACCCATATCAATTATGAAACTGATGCAAAATTAATATTATCATAATTTCCAGACTTCTATTTCTGTCAGTGCCAGCACCATTATTCCAGTCTCCTGGACTAAAAGCTTTGACATCAGTTTTGATCCTGCCCTGTTTTTGCCCATTATGAGTAATTTATTAGCAAGTCCATTTGTAACCTCATATAAAACTTCCTTGATCCTCTTAATAGCAATTAATCTCGCTCTCATTTATATTCTCTTAATTCTTTTACCTTTGTTATAGCACTTATTAAAGTATAGCTTGTATCATGGCTTTAAAATATCTGTCTTCTCTACTGAGAGAAAGGGCAACATCTTTTTCAAGTTTTTAACCCCCTCAATGTCTGATTTTCCACTTATGTAAGTATAACTACCAAGCGCAGTGTTTGGCACATAATAGGCATATAGTAGGCAGTCAAAACATGTTTTTCAAATTCTAAAGATTTTAACTGACTGTCATCATAAGACAGATCTTCATAAATCAGTATTTTCAATGTGATTTTGTACAAGCTCTCTACTGCCTATTCCATCACATATAAATGTTTATTACCAATTCCTAAACAAATCCTCTACCCAGGTATACTAGAATCCCAACTGACTTCTATCCCCACCATTCCACAATCCTTATTCTAGTAGTTTTTACCCAAATTAGGATGCCCTGTTCTGCTCCTTTCCAAATCCCACCCACAATTCTAGATCCATCTTTGGCCCCAACTTGTCTATGATACCATAAGATACCACTTTGACCTCCAATGATTACTTCCTTCTCTAAACTTAATTTCTTTATTTATAAGATGTAGTAGCCTTAGCTTTAAATGAGACTATAGGTACATAATATCTGGAAAATAGGAGGCACTCAATTAATGAGGTGCATGGAAATACAAGAATTGCTAACTGTGAATTGAAGCTCGTTATGAGATGGAATTGCTGAAAAGACAGTGTTATCAACAAATTACTCTCTAATAATGGTTATCTACCATTTTTCAATTTCCTACAACAATGACAGATTTTTACTGCCCAATAAAGGAAAAGAAAACACTATTGAGACAACAGCATCCTAGCTACCATTAGAGAACTTCCACACATTCTTTATCTTGTGATAATATAATATATATCAGACAGCTCTTGTTTGTTAGAAGTCCTTAATCTACCTAAGTAGCCGAAGGTGTGGGCTGCATAACAAACCTCTTCAAAACTCAGTGACACACAATAGCATTTATTCTCACAAGTCTTCAGGTCAACTGTGATTCTTCCAATGTAGGATGGACTCACTGGGCTGCTCTGCTCCAGGTTGTAGACACTATCAGGTCCACTAACATTCTATCAGCCAAAGTCTGTCAGCCAGCCAAACCCAACATCAATGGGGAGCAAAAAAAGCTAAAATGCTAGTGGATTCCTAGACACTGGGGATGAGTATGTAGAGAGGTTATTCATTGAAAACAGAAGTACAAGGAAACAGAGAATGAAGAAAGATAATTTCTAAGAGAATCCTGGAGGTAAAACTTAGAGAAAACACATCTGACTTCAAGGACAGGAGGCAGTAAAGCCACTGTGGCTAAGAGCTTAGTTTTTTAAAATGGAAACATCCAGATTTGAATTATGATTCCACCACATCCTCTGCCACATACTGGGACATTCAAACTACCTCTTATACTTCAGTTTCTTCATATGTTAAGTAAAAATAGTAATATCTACTTCATTAGATGATTGTAATATGGAATGGTATCATGTGTATAGATCACTAAACACAGCTTCTGCTATATACATAATCAATGTATGTAGCTATTTTTATTTTATTGGACATATTTTCCTATTGTTATGTAACACCCCTCTCTTCCAGAAACAGCACTCTCCTAAACTTATTGCAAATAGGAGGGCTGCTAATCATTGTACCCAGACCCCCAGCCATATTAATGGTCCAAAGGACACTTGACCTAAATAGAACCAGCCGTAGCAGTATGGATTCTAGTTTATTTCATTATTAATCTTCTTAAGTCTCCCAGGAGATTATGGCCACACCATCTTGAAATGAGGATGGAGCGAGGACATATTGTTATGACAAAAAAGTATGGCCCCACCTTGTAGAATGGGTACTAGATACAAAAGGAGGGTAGAAGTAGATTTGAATGGGTCAAGGTGTGGATTGTATCAAAAATGTCTTACATCACATCTCCCCTCAAACTTATCTGCTTCCTGGATCTTCAGCTACTTGTTCTACTTCAGCTTCTGCTGTGGTTGACCAATTGTTTGACCGAAGGCTTGAACAGTGCTTGCATGTTTGGGCTTGCTCGCTTGTATCTCTGCCATTGCCATGGAAAAAACAAGCCCAGGGAAGCCGACTGGTCCCAGGAGGAGGGTGAGAGATACTTAGAGGAAAGCCAGACAACTCTAGCAGAGACTAGCCCAGTTCTGGTGGTTTCAGATAACCCTCAGATGTATGAGTCCACAGAGCTGCTCAGCTAAGCAAGGCCTAGATCAGCAACTGACCAACACAAGTCTCTTAAGAATAAGTGATATCCTCTGAGTTTAGGCTATTTGTTTTGCAGCACTTGTTTTTAGCAGTAACTATCAGACACCTTTACTTATCAATTTCTGTCCCTCTTTCTGATGGTTAAAGAGCCACAGAAAATATGGAAGACAGAGAATCTCATTAGCTGTACCAGTGTCTGAACTCAAGAAAAACATCACACAGAATCTCTAGTTGTTCCCTATATATGTGATCTAGAACAGGGGTCAGCAAGCCATGGCCCTCAAGCTTAATCCAGTCTGTGACCTGTTCTTGTTAGGTCCATGAGCTAAGAATGGTTTTTCGCATTTTAAGGGGTTGTAAAAAACAAACAAAGACAAATATGTGACAGTGATCTGCAAATCCTAAAATATTTACCATCCATACCTTTACAGAAAAAGTTTGTCAACCCTGATCTAGAACACAAATCTCTGAAAGAACATAATATATCAAACCTCACAGGAACTAAGCTTCCTGTTATATCCCTAATCCTTCCAGGCCATATGATCAAAATTCATGCAGGGTTTCCTACGTCATGACCCTACAAAAACTAGTCTCTCATCCTGGTATTGGAGAATTTAGGAATGGGAGAGGTCAGAGTAACTTAATCAGGGAATTATTCTTATAATAATAATAATAATTAAAGAATTTTAATAATGCTCATTTTTGAAATTATGAGAAAATACATGCTCGTTTTAGAAATTTTTGAAAACTGACAGAGGTATAAAGAAATAAAAGGTCATGTGTAATTGTAGTAAATAGAGGCAACCACATTTAACTCCTTAGTGTTCATTCCAACTTTGTTCTGTGCATAATGTTGCCTAGCTTAGATAATTCTGAATATTAAATTATGCAACCTGGATGTCACACAATATTAAAACTTAAACATTATCCAATTCTTTTTAAAAACCTTTATAAACATACTTTTAATAGATTCATTAAAATGATAAATTCATAAGATATTAAATTCAACATAAGTTTAAAGAATGTTATAACATTCTTTAAAACATTAAGCTCTTAAAATATCCTCACAAGTTTAGGCATTAGCTTGTTTCCAGTGGTTTAAAAATTTTTAACAATAAAGTTTGAATATTTAGGGGAATAAAGTCTTTCATGAATTTCAAATCATAATCAGGATAGATCCTGAAAACTGTTACAAGGTTCAAGATATGTGCATTTTAACTATTACAAAATAGTCCAGTTTTCTTTTTTTTTTGCCAAAAGGGTTCCATGATTTTATACTATACCTTGCATACTGCTCTTGTCAAATTCTGTGATTCGTGCTAATTTGATAGTCAACGTTTTACTATGAGTTGATTAATCACATGTATTTTTCCTTTCATAAATAATTTTGATCATTCATTTATCTTTTGGGAGTTTTGATGTTCTTCTTATGAATCTATATATACTCATTACTTATTAAAGAAAAAAATTTATATTTTCTGCAGGTTTTTCCCAATGTATTGTTTTTGTTCATGTATTTTGTTTACATAAAATATTTTTATTTTAATGCTATTAAAATAATACATCTATTTTTTGTTACTTTATTATTTGTATTATTTGTATTATTATTAATGTAATATAAGTATATTGTAAGAAACAGAATATATAGCAATAGAGAGAGGAGAAAATAAGAAGTCAACAATAATGCTTGTAGTAAAGTATTAAATGAAAAGATGATATCTCAATAATTATACCATAAATGTGTTTTGTCCATAAATTGCATTGTAAATACAATTTTAATGATTTTATAAAATTAAATAATAGATATACTCCTTAATGTATTTAACATTCCTTATTTGGGTCATTAAGATTTTTATTAGTATGAACAACATCTTAGTAAATATTTTAAACACACATCTTACATCATAACTTTCATTGTGTCTTTGGGATAAATTTCTGAAAGCAAAGCGATTGAGTCAAAGGTTATAAACACTTCAGGTCTTGCAACTTCCTTTCCCTGATGTTAATTTACACATCCAACAATAATGTATAAGAATGCATGCTTGGACTCCGGGAGGGCTCATGCCAAGGAGTACTTCCCAAAACTTCTGCTGTCAGTGTCCTTGACCCTGTGGTGAGCCAGAGCCACCGCCCACCTCTGCAGGAGACCCACCAACACTAGGAACTGTGTAGCTGACGGGGTCTTGGAGCTCTAGCCAGGTGTCAGGCCTAGCCTCTGAGGTGGGAGAGCTGAGTTCAGGACATTGGACCACCAGAGACCTCCTGGCCCCATGTAATATCAATTGGCAATCTCAACACTATGAGCCAGCTCCACTCAATGACCAGCAAGCTCCAGTGTTGGACATCCCATGCCAAACAACTAGCAAGCCAAGAACACAACCACCCATTAGCAGAAAGGCTGCCTAAAATCATACTAAGTTCACAGACACTCCAAAACACACCACTGGCCGTGGTATTGCCCAGCAGAAAGGCAAGATCCAGCCTCATCCACCAGAACACAGGCACCAGTCCCCTCCACTAGGAAGCCTACACAATCCACTGAACCAACCTTACCCACTGGGGACAGACACCAAAAACAATGGGAACTATGAACCTGCAGCCTGAGAAAAGGAGACCCCAAACACAGTAAGTTAAGCAAAATGAGAAGACAGAGAAATACGCAACAAATGAAGGAGCAAGGTAAAAACACACCAGACCTAACAAATGAAGAGGCAATAGGCAGTCTACCTGAAAAAGAATTCAGAGTAATATAGTAAAGATGATCCAAAATCTTGAAAATAGAAAGGAGAAAATACAAGAAACATTTAACAAGGACCTAGAAGAATTAAAGAGCAAACAAACAATGATGAACAACACAATAAATGAAGTTAAATATTCTCTAGGAAGAATCAATAGCAGAATAACTCAGGCAGAAGAACGGATAAGTAATCTGGAAGATAAAATAGTGGAAATAACTACTGCAGAGCAGAATAAAGAAAAAAGAATGAAAAGAATTGAGGACAGTCTCAGAGACCTCTGGGACAACATTAAACGCACCAACGTTTGAATTATAGGGGTCCCAGAAGAAGAAAAGAAACAGAAAGGGGCTGAGAAAATATTTGAAGACATTATAGTTGAAAACTTCCCTAATATGGAAAAGGAAATAGTCAATCAAGTCCAAGAAGAGCAGAGAGTCCCATACAGGATAAACCAAAGGAGAACCATAGCAAGACACATATCAATCAAACTATCAAAAATTAAACAAAAAGAAAAAATATTAAAAGCAGCAAGGGAAAAACAACAAATAACATACAAGGGAATCCCCATAAGGTTAACAGCTGATCTTTCAGCAGAAATTCTGCAAGCGAGAAGGGAGTGGCAGGACATATTTAAAGTGATGAAAGGGAAAAACCGACAACCAAGATTACTCTACCCAGCAAGGATATCATTCAGATTTGACAGAGAAATTAAAACCTTTACAGACAAGTAAAAACTAAGAGAATTCAGCACCACCAAACTAGCTTTACAACAAATGCTAAAGGAAATTCTCTAGGCAGGAAACACAACAGAAGGAAAAGACCTACAACAACAAACCCAAAACAATTAAGAAAATGGTAATAGGAACATACATATCAGAAATTACCTTAAATGTAAATGGATTAATGTTCCAACCAAGAGACACAGACGGGCTGAAAAGATACAAAAACAAGACCTGTATACATGCTGTCTATAACAGATCCACTTCAGACCTAGGGACACATACAGACTGAAAGTGAGGGGATGGAAAAATATATTCCACACAAATGGAAATCAAAAGAAAGCTGGAGTAGCAATTCTCATATCCGACAAAATAGGCTTTAAAATAAAAACCATTACAAGAGACAAAGAAGGACACTACATAATGATCAAGGGATCAATCCAAGAAGGAAATAAAACAATTATAAATATTTATGCATCCAACATAGGAACACCTCATACATAAGGCAAATACTAATAGCCATAAAAAGGGAAATCAACAGTAACAGAATCATAGTAGGGGACATTAACACCCCACTTTCACCAATGGACAGGTCAACCAAATTGAAAATAAGTAAGGAAACACAAGCTTTAAATGATACATTAAACAAGACGGACTTAATTGATATTTATAGGACATTCCATTCAAAAACAACAGAATACAATTTCTTCTCAAGTGCTCATGGAACATTCTCCAGGACAGGTCATATCTTGGGTCACAAATCAGGCCTTGGTAAATTTAAGAAAATTGAAATTTTAGCAAGTATCTTTTCCAACCACAACACTAGGAGACTAGATGTCAATTACAGGAAAAAAAACCTGTAAAAAATACAAACACATGGAGGCTAAACAATATGCTACTAAATAACCAACAGATCACTGAAGAGATCAGAGGAAATCAAAAAATACCTAGAAACAAATGACAATAAAAACACCAAGGCCCCAAACCTATGGGATGCAGCAAAAGCAGTTCCAAGAGGGAAGTTTATAGCAATACAATCCTACCTCAAGAAACAAGAAACATCTCAAATAAACAACCTAACCTTACAACTAAAGCAATTAGAGAAAGAAGGACAAAACCCCAAAGTTAGCAGAAGGAAGGAAATCATAAAGATCAGATCAGAAATAAATGAAAAAGAAATGAAATGATAGCAAAGGTCAATAAAACTAAAAGCTGGTTCTTTGAGAAGATAAACAAAATTGATAAACCATTAGACAGAAAGAAAAAGGGAGAAAGACTCAAATCAACAGAATTAGAAATAAAAAAGGAGAAGTAACAGCTGACACTGAAGAAATACCAAGGATCATGAGAGATTACAAAAGATCATGAGTAATTACTACAAGCAACTATATGCCAATAAAATGAACAACCTGGAAGAAATGGACAAATTTTTAGAAAAGCACAACCTTCTGAAACTGAAGCAGGAAGAAATAGAAAATATAAACAGACCGATCACAAGAAATGAAATTGAAGCTGTGATTAAAAATCTTCCAACAAAAAGAGGCCAGAACCAGATGGATTCACAGGCGAATTCTATCAAATGCTTATAGAAGAGCTAATACCTATCCTTCTCAAACTCTTCCAAAATAGAGCAAAGGGAGGAACACTTCCAGATTATTCTACGAGGCCACCATCACCCTGATTCCAAAACCAGACAAAGATGTTACAAAAAAAGAAAACTAAAGGCCAACATCACTGATGAACATAGATACAAAAATCCTCAACAAAGTACTAGCTAACAGAATCCAGCAGCACATTAAAAGTATCATACACCATGATCAAGTGGGGTTTATCCAAGGAATGCAAGGATTCTTCAATATATGCAAATCAATGTGATACAGCATATTAACAAATTGAAGGATAAAAACCATATGATTATCTCAATAGATGCAGAAAAAGCTTTTGACAAAATTCAACACCCATTTATCATAAAAACCCTGCAGAAAGTAGGCATAGAGGGAACTTACCTAAACATAATAAAGGCCTATATGACAAACACACAGCCAACATCATTCTCAATGGTGAAAAACTGAAACCATTTCTACTAAGATCAGGAACAAGACAAGGATGTCCACACTCACCACTCTTATTCAATATAGTTTTGGAAGTTTTAGCCACAGCAATCAGAGAAGAAAAAGAAATAAAATGAATCCAAATCAGAAAAGAAGAAGTAAAACTGTCACTGTTTGCAGATGACATGATACTACCCATAGAGAATCCTAAAGATGCTATCAGAAAACTACTAGAGCTAATCAATGAATTTGTTAAAGTAGCAGGATACAAAATTAATGCACAGAAATCTCTTGCATTCCTATATACTAATGATGAAAAAACTGAAAGAAAAATAAAGGAAACACTCCCATTTACCATTGCAACAAAAAGAACAAAATACCTAGGAATAAACCTACCTAAGGAGACAAAAGACCTGTATGCAGAAAACTATAAGACTCTGATGAAAGAAATTAATGATGATACAAACAGATGAAGAGATATACCATGTTCCAGGATTGGAAGAATCAGCATTGTGAAAATGACTATATTATCCAAAGCAATCTGCAGATTCAGTGGAATCCCTATCAAACTACCACTGGCATTTTTCACAGAAGCAGAACAAAAAATTTCACAATTTGTATGGAAACACAAAAGACCCTGAATAGCCAAAGCAATCTTGAGAAAGAAAAACAGAGCTGGAGGAATCAGGCTCCCTGACTTCAGACTATACTAAAAAGCCACAGTAATCAAGACAGTATGGTACTGGCACAAAAAGAGAAATATAGATCAACGGAACAGGATAGAAAGCCCAGAGATAAACCCATGCACATATGCTCACCTTATCATTGATAAGGGAGGCAAGAATATACAATGGAGAAAAGACAGATGCTTCAATAAGTGGTGCTGGGAAAACTGGACAGCTACATGTAAAAGAATGAAATTAGAACACTTCCTAACACCATACACAAAAATAAACTCAAAATGGATTACAGACCTAAATGTAAGGCCAGACACTATCAAACTCTTAGAGGAAAACATAGGCAGAACACTCTATGACATAAATCACAGCAAGATCCTTTTTGACCCACCTCCTAGAGAAATGGAAATAAAAACAAAAATAAACAAGTGGGACCTAGCAAAATTTAAAAGCTTTTGTACAGCAAAGGAAACCATAAACACGACAAAAAGACAACCCTCAGAATGGGGGAAAATATTTGCAAATGAAGCAACTGACAAAGGATTAATCTCCAAAATTTACAAGCAGCTCATGCAGCTCATTATCAATAAAACAAACAACCCAATCCAAAAATGGGCAGAAGACCTAAAGAGACATTTCTCCAAAGAAGACATACAGATGGCCAAGAATCACATGAAAGAATGCTGAACATCATTAATCATTAGAGAAATGCAAATCAAAACTACAATGAGATATCATCTCACAGCAGTCAGAATGGCCATCATCAAAAAATCTACAAACAATAACTGCTGGAAAGGGTGTGGAGGAAAGGGAACCCTCCTGCAGTGTTGGTGGGAATGTTAATTGATACAGCCACTATGGAGAACAGTATGGAGGTTCCTTAAAAAACGAAAAATAGAACTACCATATGACCCAGCAATCCCGCTACTGGGCATATACCCTGAGAAAACCATAATTCAAAAAGAGTCATGTACCACAATGTTCACTGCAGCTCTATTTACAGTAGCCAAGACGTGGAAGCAATCTAAGTGTCCATCGACAGATGAATAGATAAAGAAGATGTGGCACATATATACAATGGAATATTACTCAGCCATAAAAAGAAATGAAATTGATTTATTTGTAGTGAGGTGGATGGACCTAGAGACTGTAATACAGAGTGAAATAAATCAGAAAGAGAAAAATAAATACCATATGCTAACACATATATATGGACGCTAAAAAAAAAAAAAAGAAATGGTTCTGAAGAACCTAGGGGCAGGACAGGAATAAAGACGCAGACGTAGAGAATGGACTTTAGGACACGGGGAGGGGAAAGGGTAAGCTGGGACAAAGTGAGAGAATGGCACTGACATATATACACTACCAAATGTAAAACAGCTAGCTAGTGGGAAGCAGCCACATAGCACAGGGAGATCAGCTTGGTACTTTTTGATCACCTAGAGGGGTGGGATAGGGAGGGTGGGAGGGAGATGCAAGAGGGAGGGGATATGGGGATATATGTATATGTACAGCTGATTCACTTTGTTATACAGCAGCAAATAACACAACAATGTAAAGTAATTATACTCTAATTAAGATGTTAAAAAAAAAGAATGCATGCTAACAGAACCTGTAATAATACTGTTTTTAAAATCTATGTTAATTGGATATGTAAAAATATTTGTTAAATGTTCACTTCTTTGGTTACAGTGATGTTGGGCATTAAATATTGTTTTTTAGCTACAAGTTCACTCCTCAGTACCCAGCTTGAAGATGCTGATTGGGGCTAGGACTCTGCAAACTGTTTCCCTTTGGCCAGCTCTTCCCTTGTTAGGTCCTGTTACTAGGGCGCATCAGAGTGAGACTGCCAAGCAGGAGACAATGACAAAGACCTTCCTCTTGTTGGTCTGTTCCATCTTCTCAGCATTGGCTCTTCTCCCTGGCAGCAGCAGCGGATTCTAATAGCAGTTGATTCTTTTTTCCATTCACTCCCAGAATGATGCATTCCACTCAGTGGTATCAGCACCAATGGGACAATGCCGTCTTCTCTGAGGTCTGGATCTCAGTTCTTTAGGGTCCTCTTACAAGCTTCCTGATTGTGAAAACACCAACCTCTTCCCTTTGTTTTCCTGCTCTCAGGGTAGTTAATACTCCCTGCAGTTGTTATTTCTATCACTTCAGGAAGTCCTATTGGACAGCACTACTCTAGTCCTTGAATTTAAAGGTGAACCTAGGGCAGTGGTTCCCAAACTTGGAAACTTCCAAAGTCAAATTCCAAAGCTCAGGCCATACCCCAGACCAATTAAATCACAGTCTCCAGGGGTGGATACAAGCATCCTCCTCCCCTTCTCCTCCTCCTGTTCTTCTTCTTATTATTATTTGAAGCTTCTACAGGTGATTACGATGTGCAAACAGGTTTGAGATCCAGGGCTGGTTTAAACAAAATGACAGGATAATTAACATTTTATATATTTTTTAAGATTGCTATTAGGGAATAATCACCCCTCTCCCCTTCTATCAAGTTCCTATTGATGATAACAGTACGAACTACTTTTATCTTTTGAATGTTGGGCTATCTACGTTTCTTTCTGTCATGTCTAGAAAGAAAATGCATTCCTTGAATTCATTTGGTGCATTAAAGACAACTCTTCATCCTTCATGGAAAGAAAGTGCTAACAGGTATTTTGGTTTCCCAGTAGGCAGGCTGGTTTGTTTAGAATGGCTTATAAGGGGCATTTAAAGGTACTGAGACAGCTGCAGTGCTCAAAACAAGTGTGAAATTCTTTTCTGCTTTTGTAAACTGTAGAGAAAATATCACCAGCACCTGAAGCTTTTCACTGACTGCCCAGCGATCAGCTAAAGAGAAGGCAGAGCGAACCATCTGCAAAGTGGTCTGTGAACAGCCAGGGAGATGCCATAAACGTGGCAAAACACTCACTTGACGAGGGTAAAATCAAAGGTACATTTTTCTTTGAATTACCTGGCAAAGGCTAATTTCTGCCAACAAAAAGGTTTGCATGCTTTGGAAACAAAAAATCAGAATGTAAGGTGCATTGATTTGATGTTTGTGCTCCACATTGCTCCCGATGAAAGAAGAATAAAGGCAAAGGGAAGGAAGGGAGATAAAAGCAAAAGGGCAAACTGTAGCCTTCTTCCATGTAAATGAGTTATTCTTCTTAATGCGTACTGTTCCTGGAAGTAATTAGCTGAATATGGAATCTGAATGAATGAAAAATGCTAAATAAAATAAGAATTGACCCCAGTCCACGGCTGTTTATTGAAGTGAACCCAGTATGAACCCCTCTATGGCTGCAGCCTCACAAGCAAAGTCAAATTAATAACTGGTTCAGCTCAGCTAATTCAAACCAAAAATGCAGTGCTTGTCTCAATTATCCAAGTGTTTCAGGAGAAAATTATTTTTTATGTGTTTTCCACTTCATTTGTACATACAGCTTAAGATAATGTATTCATGGTCACATCTTCTTTCTTTATATATTCTCCATAATTTTCATACAATCAGAGTAAATATCTGGGGAAACATTACCTGTCACTTATCTACACTTTATTATTTGTCACTTCTTTGCATTGAAAGGAAAACACTGCCTGTGGTGTGTTTTTGGTATTTCTTATATCATTCATACACTCAATTCATTCAAAATCATTTAGTAAACTCTTACTATGTGCTAGGCATCTGGATTGCTTTTAAGTGTAACAAATGTATAAGGTATGAATGTGGTGAGGCAATTTATCGATATAACTAACTTATGATTCTTCTCCCTATTTTTTTCTTTCCCACTTTGCAAGGAGTAGCAAGATCCATAGCATTTCCTTGCCTTGGGGTTTTTGCTGGTCATGGGTAAAGTAGTAGATGCTTCTTTCCCAAATTGAACCAGTACCAATTCCATGGGCTATAATCCCTAAGGGTGCACAGATATGTAGTACATGTATCAGAAAGGTCCAATTAGGAGACGGAAACCACATAGTAATTTGAACAAGGACATTTAACATAAAGAATTATTAACTGTAACAATGGAATAACTATAAGAGAGAACAGAGAACTCTAAGGCAGGAGTCGGCAAACTTTTTCTGTGAAACTGCCAGACAGTAAATATTTTAGGCTTTGCAAACTATTAGATCTCTGTTCCAACCAGTATTCAATTCTGCTGTGGCAGCATCAAAGCAGCCAGAGAGACAAAATAGAAATGAATGAGTGTGGCTGTGTTTTGATAAATCTTTATTTACAAAAACCAACAGCAGGTCGAAGTTGCTGACCCCTGTTCTTAAGAATACCTTAGGGGTAGGGAAGGGAACTGAAGAAAGGAAGAGCCTAGAAAGGGGGCTGGTTTCCTAAAGCAGGGATTCAGACCTCCTGCAGAAGGCGAACTTGGGGCCTATCAGATGGTGAAGTTTATTGCATTGCCCCAGCCAGAGCTGGTTCACAGTCCCTGCGCAAGCAGGAGCAGCCTCCTGGGTGGGGCGCTGGGATCCCACTTAATGGCAGGACAGTGAGAGGCCTAGAGCACGTGGGGTCTGCATCAGGACGGTTACAGTCAGCAAGGCTGAGGCTATGAGTTTGCCGGGAGGCTGTGCTTGCTGGGTGCACAGATGGGACAGCAGCAATGCACAAGGAGCAAGAGGCCAAAACACTGACAGTACAGGAGAACCAGAAGGACCAATTCCTTCCTCCAGTAATGTCCCGCCAGCGCCCCCTACTGACAAGTGTAGCATTGTACTTGCTGCGAAGCAGGAAACGAAAGGGTAGATTGAGGACTGAGAGGTAATAAATTGATCATTGTCACAGAGCATAAGAATTATTAATAATACCAGACAAGTCCTACGATGGAACAGGGATGCACCTCAGGCCATAATTTCAGGTAGCCTTTCTACAGTTGTACACATTTTGGTTAACTCCCTGCTCCCCCATCCCTCCTGGGCTGGCAAGAAACTCGAACCTCATTGTAATCCAACCTCATGAGTTTATCCAGTCTCTCTGAATTTGTGTCAAGCATCCAGAGACCAAAGTATTAGGAAGGGAGAAATCATCTGATCTTCCAGGTGTCTGTCCATATAGGTTTCCAGGGGAAATGTCCAGTATCTCTATCTGCTAAGACATTCAGCTCTGGTGGTACCTGTTTGATACTATCTTTGCCAAACCTCCGCTGCAGCCAGGACTGGTTCCCCATTTTGTTACAAATTTGAAGTTTTGGATCTATGCTTTA
This sequence comes from Phocoena phocoena, assembly GCF_963924675.1. Taxonomy (NCBI): domain Eukaryota; kingdom Metazoa; phylum Chordata; class Mammalia; order Artiodactyla; family Phocoenidae; genus Phocoena; species Phocoena phocoena. The sequence goes on from NC_089229.1 coordinate 56,332,562, forward strand.
AATAAATGTAAGCAAACTTTATAGAATGAGATTCCTTTGCATAAATATATCTAGTTTCATAGATATTTTTTAAAGTGAACACATGTTTCAGTAGACTGTGCACTCGGGGAAAATGGCAAGGCGAAATCTCATTCTGGAATCATCAGGGTGCTGCATTACCTGCTTCCAGGCCCAAAGTATGGCCTCTGCATGCCTTCCCTTTCCCCCTCTTCCACGGCCACGGCACTCCCCCCACAGCACACAACCAATAGGAGTACTGCCCTGACAGCTGCAGCAACACGCATGACTTTTCCTCTCCATTTAGCCCTCTATTCACAGTGCCAGACTAGGTAAACTATGCTCCCCCTAGGAATAAATCCATATTGAGCATCAGACCAGAACCCCTGGAAACAAAGATCCAAGTTACCTATTCAAGAGAGAGCGGTAGCAAGCACTATATGAGGGCATGCTTTCTATGTGCCAGGCACTGTCCTAAGGGCTTTACATACACTAATTCATTTAATCCTCACAGCATCCCTATGAGGAAGATACAATTACTATCCTTATGTAACAGATGAGCTAACTGAGGTACAGAGAGGTTAGGCAACTTGCCCAAAGTATGTGGCAGAGATGCATGGAACTGAAGCATCATAGGCTTTCATCTATGAACGATGAAAGGCAACGGGAAAGGCCACAACAGTGAGAGGCCCGCGTACCGAAAAAAAAAAAAAAAAAAAGTTTGAGCTATACATTTAATTTTATTACATGAACTTCTATTTCATTCTAACAATATTATAGATTTAATTGATTTTTTTAGTTCTACGAAATCATACAGATGGGAAAAAAAAAGGCCCATTTGAGATTTCACAGAAATCTTACCTTTAGTAACCATTTTGCTTCTAGGTTAAAAATAATGACTGTGATGGGTTTCTTCTTACTTCTTATGTTTGGTATCCCCTTAGGTCCCCATGCTATTCCATGGAGTTGCCTGAAGCAGAATATCTGGGAGGAGTTAGGACTAAAGTTGCTGTGGGCATTCTTGCAGCCAATGCCAATCAACAGCACCATTCCAGGTGCCATAATAGGTGTCCTAGGATGCTGTACCAAATATATATGCATATATGGAGAAGATTATAATTTACCCCTCAAGAGTAAAGTTCCTAGTTTCTGCAATTTCCGACTAACTCCAAAAAATGAGCAATAATTGTGTCACTGTTAATCAGTGGTTAATTTTTTTTTTTTTTTTTTTGCGATACGCGGGCCTGTCACTGTTGTGGCCTCTCCCGTTGTGGAGCACAGGCTCCGGACGCGCAGGCTCAGCGGCCATGGCTCGCGGGCCCAGCCGCTCCGCGGCATGTGGGATCTTCCCGGACCGGGGCACGAACCCGTGTCCCCTGCAACGGCAGGCGGGCTCTCAACCACTGCGCCACCAGGGAAGCCCCCAGTGGTTAATTCTTTAAAACATTAACTCAACACCGTATTGCTTCAGATGTTAATGATGATTTTCTTTCTACTTCTAAACCAAATCGTTACAAATAATATATAACTAGTAGAGCTTCTAATAGTTCACAATGCCTAGTTAAAGATGTTATGAGTTTAAGAAATACTATAGATGCTTCAGAAGGAAATTTGGAATAGTTTTACTTTCCAAAGACGTATTTTTTCTCTAACAGAGGTATTCAGGGCAAAATAATCACAGACTGATTTTTTAAATGTGCATATTTTATCCTCAATTTTTTATCAAACCGCATCTGCATACAACCTCAAATCAAGCCACAGGCAAGTCTAACATGGTCACATCTTTGTGTCTGCTACTTAAGATACACAGCCCAGAAGGGGACAAATATAAAATTGAAACTGTGATCAAACAGCATAACTAACAAAGTTGATATGCCCCAACCAGTAAACCATCCATAAATTAGTAAATGGTCAAAAAATCCTGTTTTTATGGGAACTGTAACAAATGAAATAGATAATTGTGACCTGTTAATCAAAGTGACCTCAGCAACATGATGGAATAGGAGGTCCCTCACTCACATCCCTACTCAGCAGCAAGAATTTGGCAACCATCCACAGACAAAGTGCCTTTGCGGATGTATGGGATCCAAGCAGGAGACTGTGAAACTCTGGTGGAGCCCAAGACTAAGGAGGGCCGTTTTGAGAATGCAGGTCCGTGCCCAGGTGGTAGGCTCAACTGTGGTCCTGTCCTGGCTACAGACCCCTCTGGACTCTGTGACAACCCTGTTCACCCGCACAATCCACCAAGGCACCTGGGAAGAGTCACATCCACCTGTGCCTACCGACCTCAGCCCAAGATGTGGACCCTGAAGTGGTACCTGACCCTGCTCCAGTCCCTCTTAGCTGCCGGTCGTAACTGCCCAGGAACCCAGACGGAGACATGCCCATCCGTGCCCCTGAGGCAAGTTCATTGACTTTGCTCTAACTGGATCTTGGAGCAACTCCATAACCCAACCCCACCCCTCAAAGCCCTGGTCCAGAAGCAGTGCTGCCACCCAGGGGCCTGCAGGGAGACATGCTCATCTGTACCCCTGAGGCAGGCCTACCAGCATTGGTCTGACTGCGGATCCTGAAGTGGCCCCGTGACACAGTACAAGCCCCTCTCAGCTGCAGCCCCGGGGGCAGTCCAGTCTGCCCAGGAATCTGATGGGAGACTCACAGGTCTGTGCCTCTGAAGGCAGGCCTACTGACCACCATCAGCTGCAGATTCTGAAGTAGCCCTGTGGTTCTGTTCTAGCCCTTCTCAGCTGCAGTCCGCGGCCAATCTTGCCCAACCAAGGACCTGTCCAGTGAACTGCCAGAAGCCCTCCTGCAGACCCACAGCGAGGCACACTCATCCCTGCAGCACGCCTGGATGCACACAGATGCCTCAAGTTTAATTTCTTCCAAAACTTTAGCCTCCTAGAATCTTTAATCCTCCACCAAGTCTCCCGATGAGAAGCCCAGATAGGCTCATTCACCTGTCTTTCTCATCGCCTTCCTATCCAGATGGGCACCAAATCTAAGTTATGGCTCAGAAATGACTCTTAAAGAATGTATTCTTTTTTGACCTCTGCTGCCACTGCTTTTCGATTCAAACCTGTACCACGTCTCCCCAGAACTGTTGCAATCGTCTCCTGATTTTTTTCCTCTTACATTTCCCATGTTGCTTCCAGAGAAATCTTTATTTAATTCTGTTTTTTTTTTGAATTTAGAAAATAAAGCTGATTACTTCACTCTCAAATTGTTTTTAAGTTTTTGGTTTCTACCCCAAAACTCTTGTTTCCATTTGTTATTGAAAAAAGATTCCAACTTTTTGGTTTGGCAAAGCTCTTCACAATTTAGCCCACCGGACCTTTCAAACCATCTCTTCCTTTTACACTTGGAAATACATTGCTAAATTTTCAGATTTTAGCCACCATAAACCAAGAAATTTTAAAGGGGAATTTATTATGACAATGTGAGGCAGGATGAATTAAGGAAAAATTACTGGGTTAAAAGAAAAAAGCCTTCAGTCTGGTCCCAGTTTCACTATTAATTAACTATGATCTTGTGTAAAACTTTTAGCTTAATTCCTAAAATGATGGAGGAAAGGGAATTGGATTATTTAGGTTCTAAGATTTCTTTGTAAGTTTTATGACTAAACAGATACCTACGTTGCTTATGTGCAATCGTCCCTTGGGCTTTTATTTTTTGTTTGTTTGTTTGTTTTTTGCAGTAGGTGGGCCTCTCACTGTTGTGGCCTCTCCCGTTGTGGAGCACAGGCTCCGGATGCGCAGGCTCAGTGGCCCTGGCTCACGGGCCCAGCCGCTCCGCAGCATGTGGGATCTTCCCGGACCGGGGCACAAACCCGTGTCCCCTGCATCGGCAGGCGGACTCTCAACCACTGCGCCACCAGGGAAGCCCCCTTGGGCTTTTATATTCTTCTTCTTTTTCTTTAATATTTACTCTAAAATCAACTTACACCTAAATGTAAACATGAAATATAAAATAGTGCACAAAGGCAATGCTCAGTAAGGTCATTCAACTAAAAATGGAAATTGTAAGTACACGATGTTTACAAAATCACATGTCATACTTAGTGAAAATGGTACTAATGCTCTTCAAGTTACAAAAAATTTGACATGGTTTATTCATTCATTTATTCATAATATATTTACTAAGCAGTTGATTATTATGTTACAGGAACTATTCTAAGTGCTATATATGGTGGTACAACAGACATGGTTCCTGCCACTGTGGTGTTTATAACCTAATTGTGGTGACAATTAATGGAAATTATTTAAATATTGAGGTACAAACTTTGACAAAATTTATAAAGAATCAAAGAGAGCTCTGAGAGAAGTTTACAGGGTGAGGCTGAGGGGTTAGTTCAGATCAGTTGGAGCTTAGACATAATAAATTACCATATGGAACCACCTTGCAACTGAGACTACCTTGTAAGAGGTAGTTCCTTGCTGGTGGTCCAGGTGCTCTCCAGGGACATGACTTTAGGTGGTTTACAGAATGCAAAGGAGAGACAGGCAGCTGAATGCTGCCTTGTCAATATCCCCTACCTACACAGTCCTTGACATTATACTTATGGTTTCCCTGACAGTAGATACCCTTCCACCACCTCCCGCCAAATCATCAGTCTTGGTTATCCTGAGGCTTCAACTGCTCAGCCATTCTGCTTCTCTTCAGAAGCACTGCAGACCTCTGATCTAGAGTACTATATTCTAGACAAGGGCCACTCAGCTCTTTCTGTTGGGATCCCAGTCATATCAAAAGACAAATATCACTGACTTTTTAGATTCTGAAAAGAATAGAAGGCGGAGTCAGAGCTTCAAGATGGCTATATCTATCCAATAGATTAAGAAAAGAAGATAAATGAAAACACATTTTTGAAACTGAACAGTGCTGTATAACTGTCTTGTTTTTTCTCCTTCTCAAGTAATCTCAATAATCTCCTTCCTTCCTTCCTTCTCTTTCTTGCTCTCCCTCCATCTCTCTCATCTCCCTTCCTTCCCTTCCTCCTTCCTTCCTCTCCTTTTCCCCTCTATCTCTCTATCTCCCTTCCTTCTTTCATTCTTTCCTCCTTCAAGACTTTTTTTTAAGTTTCTACAATGTATCAGGTACTTTGCTAGTAAGTGAAGCACAAAGACAAATAAAAATGGTGAAAAGCATGGAATCTAGAATCAAACTACGTCCAACACATATTGATCCATGCTAAGTGTTTAGCACAGTTCCCAGTACACTGTCAGTGCTCAAAAACATTCAGAATTTACAACAGTGGGATAAAAGTTGAAGTAATTAGCTTTACTTAGGAATATTGTGGACTTTGTCACGGAAAAGAGGTCCTTGGAATGGGTTTTGAGAGATGAAGAGGAGCAGCAATAACCTGGAAGTAGTGATATTGTGTTCCTGGATCAATAAATTGCATGCACTTATTGAGCAATACTGTGTGGGGACCAGGCTGAGCACTGAAGATATAAAAATGAATACGAAGTTATTAAGGAAGTCTCAATAACGTTTTACATACTATCATGACATAATTATAATGCTGATAGGTGTGTGTGTGTGATATTTATATACTTATCTTTTAGATCTACATACTATCTAGACGCGTGGGATGTGCTTCAACATAATCTAGACTTTGAGGTGGCTGCGTGGGCATGAGTGTGTATAGCAGAAACAAGATTGCACATGACTCGATAAGCTGGATAATTGGTACGTGGGAGTCCTCCAAACTAATTTTCTGTGCTTTATGTATGTTTTAAACTTTCCTCAATAATAACGTTTTTTTTTCTCCTTGGGAGATTTTGCGTATTTTTTCTTCCAGTTTTATTGAGATCTAATCGACAGCACTGTATGTGTTTAAAGTGCACGACACGATGATTTGACTGACACACCTCATGAAATGATACCACAGTAAGTTCAGTGAACATCCATCATCTCACATAGATACAAAATGAAAGAAAAAGAAAAAATATATTCTCCTTGTGATGAGAGCTCTCAGGATTACTCTCTTCACAAGTTTCATGTATAACCTACAGCAGTGTTCATTATATTGATCTTGTTGTCCCTTACATCCCTAGTACTTATTTATCTTACAACTGGAAGTTTGTACCTTTTGACTGCCTTCAATAATTTTTATAAAGTGAATATGGGACAGTCAGTACCCCCTTCACAGTCAAGTAGGCAACACAGACACTGGATACCAATACCTGCCTTGCAATGTTATGTTTGCCTAAGACCATTCTTAACTACATTGCGGATGAGAACCCCACAATTAATAAAGGATGTTGAGGTTTGCGTGACTCTGTATATGAATGCTTTTCTTATTCATCACACTAGCAGTTCCCTTGATAGAGAGCTTGGTATGCTTCCTTTTTTAGTGTGAAAGAAATGGGAGAAGCAGGTGGAGAGCTTGTAATAAAACACTAGGCACTTGCCTCATTCTGGTAATTATATAGCACTTCCACTGAAGCTTCTGGAATTCTAAAGTTCTTTCAAGAGATACATAATCTATCACTTTTCTGTAGAGGGATTCGAAATTAGAGACACAAAAGTGAATTAGTCATTATGTTGCCGCTACATAATGAAATAGCTGATGTGCTATAACCTCACCATTGCTTTCTCACAGCCTTCGTGATTTTACCTGCCTCCTGAATGTCTGCACTTAATACCTCTCTCCAGATGTCTTAATCTGCATTTAATTCCTGCTTGAATCTACTTTTCTCTTTTGCTCAGATTCCTAAGTTCTTTATGCTCATTCATGTAGTTTCTCTATTCCTATAGTTGCTTGCCAAGACACCACATTTGATATCATTAACATTTTCATTGCATTGTTACTATCTTTCTTTTCCAGACCATTAAATAGAGGCAAATGTGTTGGAGGGAACCATAAATAGTATTCCATTAATTAATCAACTAAAATATAAACTTTTTGAAAAGGCATAGATATCTCTCTAGCTGATGATATAACCATTTATCTGAGTTTACTCATGTATTTACTTTTTATATCCCATCTCTCTTAAAAGAGATATGAGTTAGGGTATATTAACCATATAGTTTATTAAAATACATAAAAAGACAGAATCAAGGTGATTAAAAGAAGCAGCAGTAAATATTAACAGGGGACAATTCAGTTGCTTTGATGATTAAGCATAAAATTTGAGTACCCTAAAGTTGCACATTGATGTTTCACAATCTTCTTTTCTTATCACTAGTTAACAAAAGAACATTAATTTTTATATGTGAAAAGATTGAGATTTTTTACCTTTGCAGTTTACTACACTGGTATCCTAATTAAAATTAAACACTGATGCCAATTTAATTGTTGTATACTGAAATAGTTACATAAAAAATTCTGTCTCTTTATTTTGCACTATTAAATTCAATTGAGATAAAATATATATTGAGTAGCTTCTAGGTTCTAGACTGAAAATGATAAAAGGGGAAATTGTATGGTAATATTTGCTTTATAAATTCTATTCAATAAATAGAATTGCATTCTATTTATAAAATACAATCAATATGATGAACTTATGATAAAAAGATATATAAAATATTTATGGGAACCAAGATTAAAGGAGATATTCATTGTTCCCTGTGCATGTAATTATGAGGAAGGCAAGCAAGGGGCCATTTTGGATACCCCTGCCCCAACAGATAAAGCAAGGCCCCAGACAGGGGGGCCAGGGGAGACATACATCCATCTCTCACTGAGAGTCCAGTCATCAAGCAGCAGAGACAATCCATCCCCCATGCCCTGTACAAATCCCTTACTCACCAAAACTGCAATAGAATAGTTGCTGTTTTAACCACTAAGTTATTTTATTCTAGGCGAGGGAGGGAGAATTGTTATGCAACAATGGATAACCAAGACTCTGAACTAAATTCAGGTCACCATTCTTTCTGCCTAGATTTCTGTAAGATCTTCCCAAACACCCTCCCTGCCCTTTGTCGGTTTCCGTTCTACTCTCTGCAGGACACAGGAATCTTTCCAAACGTCTCTCCGGTTACATAACTTCCTTGGTTAGCAGCCTTCAGGGGGTCCCCACTGCTTTCAAAATGAACTCGAAATCTCTTCCCACGACTCTGAATCTTTTCAAGGGTTGTTCACTGTATCACCTTGCTCACGTCTCTATCCTCATCTCTGTGTCCTCCCTCAGTTGTCTGTCCGTTCTGCCAAACGTGCCACACACTCCCAACCTGTAAACACTCTCTTGCCTCTGCCTGTAATGTTCTTCTCCACTCACCTCAGATTCCCCACGTTCCCTTTAATCTGGTTAACTCCTACTTACTTTTCAGATTTCAGTTTAAATATCTTTTTCCAGATACTGCTTCCCCAGAGGTAACACCTGTAATACCCTATGTTGTGAACGTCCCTAAAATCCTCAGGTACCGTGGATGCTCCTGAAATACCATCACCAATGAATTTAATCTTCAACTTGTCCCCATCCCATGGGTGAGACTAAATTCTGCTAGTGGCTAACACCCATAAGAGAAAGCATGCTCCAACCAGTATGTCAACTTCTGCCATAATCTTGGTAAAAACCTCACAGAAGTCTAAAGAACCTGATTTCCAACCACGATTAAGAATTTATCTACTATTTTGAGAGGATACTACTCAAAAATATTCAAGTTCATGTAGCAATCCTATAGGATGTATTATGCACTAGGAATTAGGGATAAGAGATGATTCTGAGTTGTCATGCAGAGAAGATGTCCAAAATCTGTGTCAGATAAGAAACTTTGGATACTTAGATAGCCATTCCATTCAAAGCTACCAGTGCCACCTCTTTATGTGAAGACGGTAGCTCATAATTTCTCCTCAAACCTACAGCTGCACATCACTGAGGAGGAAGAAATGGAGGCAGTGAGAACCTGCGATGGGAAAGGGTGATGACTGAAGCAGAGGGTATGGCAGATCACATGACTTTTAGCAGTCCTATGTACCTGACCTGGATAAAGGCACCAGGTCCAGTCTGGCCTAAAGCAACCTTAGGAAAAGACATGGACAGAATCAGGGAGAAACTCTGAGAAACGGCACCAGGTCATGATTTGTCTGGCTGGATATCTTTCCTGTAGGGCTCCTATTGACAGATCTCCATCTGCAACCCGCCCCACTAAAAGGCCTAACTACTTTGATCTTGAGAGGTTAATTCTATACTTTTGTGATTATACTAAGACCTCAATGAATAAAGCTACACAGTTGTCATGGTTAGTCTTTATTTTTCTTAGTCTTAAGGCAAAGCTTATTTACCTTTAGGTCTTTCTCTGGCTCTCCAAATGTTTCTCTTTCACCCATCATTTAGTCTTGTTCACCTCTCCCCACCACTGACGTTCCCTCCTGGACTATGTTCCCAATCTCTCTTTAACCATTTTTCCCCAGATAACATTCTCAGCTTTGACAACTTTCCATGAAGTCCTGGGGCTCTCGAGGGAGTCTTGGACTCCACTCTGGAAGGGACTGCTTTAGGGATGTGGCCTCATGGTCTCTTGTTGTATTGCATTTTAAAACAAGATTACTTGCTGTGACACAGTATGAGGCAAAAGAAGAAAATGCATCATAAATAAAGAATACGGCTATTGGGAAACTTGCTATGCCAGTATCAATGACGAGTATCCAATGAGAACAAATTTCTACACATTGCATTCAACCGTTTCAGAATTTCTGAAAAACAAATTTATTTTTCTTATTACTGTATTTCTTTGCAGTTGATGGGGCCTCAGCAGGGAGAGAAACTGTATATATAAACATCTCTCTGCAATCATGTAGCAATCTGAATCATAAAATAATGCCATGCATTCTATTCTATTGTGTCATAGCAATCAACAGTAGCTAAATTTTCTTTGAACTTGCAAAAATATCAACTGATAATATTGATAAGTAGGACCAGAATAGTTTTAAATGATGGTAGAAATTAACTTTCCAGTTGCTTTCTCAATAGAAATAGTTACATTTAATACATTTTCATGGATCCCTACTTTTCTATTACATGCACATTCAGTAACACTAAGTATTGCTCATCTACCATAAGTAAATATTATATCAAATACTTTGAAGATTCCAGAGACAAGTTAGACATGATCCCTACTTCAATGCCTTTAGTTCTTGATAAATTAGCCTATAAAAGACATTCTCAGGAAAGGAAAAGAGAAAACTATAAGATTAATGCTAAAGGATAATCAAAGATTACATGTCTGATGTGCATGTCTGCAATTATACACGGAAGATAATTTGAGATTCATACCTCTAAAATTAAATGAATTAAATAACTATCATTTCTGCCATTCTACAAATATTTGTTGATTGCTTCCCATATACTTGGTACAGAGTAAATATCATAAAAAGAGAAACAACAGCTAAGTTAGAGATTAACAGGTGGCGCCATGGGGAAGTCTCCCTGAGAAGACATTTACATGAGACCTCACAGGTGAGATGGGGCTGTTAGGGAGATGGGAGAGAGAAAAAGAAAGACCAGTGTAGTTTGGAGAGGGCATTGGAGAGGACTATAACATTAACAGAAGATTGCTAGGAATTTGAGAGAAGTTTTGCTTTCCTGATATTTGTGACACCTTTTCTTCTTTTTTTTTTAAACGTCTTTATTAGAGTATAATTGCTTTACAATGGTGTGTTAGTTTCTGCTTTATAACAAAGTGAATCAGTTATACATATACATATATCCCCATATCTCTTCCCTCTTGTGTCTCCCTCCCTCCCACCCTCCCTATCCCATCCCTCTAGGTGGTCACAAAGCACCAATGCCAAGTTGCTTTTGGTACCTAACATGCACCACGTGTTCTCACCTTAATGCCTGAAATTTTCCCTTCCTTTTGCATACCTTTTATGCATCCTTTTATTGTACGTTCAGATGCCCCTTCCTCCAAGAAGACCTCTCCACTTCTCTCAGGCTGAGTTTCAGTGCCACTCCCTGCTCCCTGTGAGTATCTCTGTAATTCCACATGGCCTATAAGACTGTCTCCTCTAATTAACTATGAGTGACGTAAGAATGGGAGTAGTGTTTGGAGTGGATTTGTACCCCAGGGGCCCAGCACAGCTCAATGACTGCAGCAGAAAATCAAGTTGATCCCCAATATCCATCTTTAATTCATTCACCAGTTCTATGCTAGACAGCCTCCCCTTTTTCCTTACGAATCGAATCCTGTTTTGTTCTGAACAGCAATTCCCACCTTAAACTTTTCAGGTTAAATTGACAAAAAACACTGAACTAATTTCCCAGTCCCTCTTGTAGCTAGATGACAGCATTCTGACTATAACATTAACAGAAGATTGCTAGGAATTTGAGAGAAGTTTTGCTTTCCTGATATTTGTGACACCTTTTCTTCTTTTTTTTTTAAACGTCTTTATTAGAGTATAATTGCTTTACAATGGTGTGTTAGTTTCTGCTTTATAACAAAGTGAATCAGTTATACATATACATATATCCCCATATCTCTTCCCTCTTGTGTCTCCCTCCCTCCCACCCTCCCTATCCCATCCCTCTAGGTGGTCACAAAGCACCAAGCTGATCTCCCTGTGCTATACAGCTGCTTCCCACTAGCTATCTATTTTACGTTTGGTAGTGTATATATGTCCATGCCACTCTCTCACTTCGTCCCAGCTTACCCTTCCCTCTCCCCGGGTTCTCAAGTCCATTCTGTACACCTGCGTCTTTATTGCTGCCCTGCCCCAAGGTTCTTAAGAACCATTTTTTTTTTTTTTTTTAGATTCCATATATATGTGTTAGCATATGGTATTTGTTTTTCTCTTTCTGACTTACTTCACTCTGTATGACAGGCTCTAGGTCCACCCACCTCACTACAGATAACTCAATTTCGTTTCTTTTTATGGCTGAGCAATATTTCATTGTATACATGTGCCACATCTTCTTTACCCGTTCTTCTGTCTATGGACACTCAGGTTGCTTCCATGTCCTGGCTATTGTAAATAGAGCTGCAATGAACATTGTGGTACATGACCCTTTTTGAATTATGGTTTGCTCAGGGTATATGCCCAGTAGTGGGATTGCTGGGTCATATCGTAGTTCTATTTTCAGTTTTTTTAAGGAACATCCATACTGTTCTCCATAGTGGCTGTATCAATTTACATTCCCACCAACACTGCAAGAGGGTTCCCTTTTCTCCATACCCTCTCCAGCATTTATTGTTTGTAGATTTTTTGATGATGGCCATTCTGAGCGGTGTGAGATGATATCTCATTGTAGTTTTGATTTGCATTTCTCTAATGATTAATGATGCTCAGCATCCTTTCATGTGTTTGTTGGCATTCTGTATATCTTCTTTAGAGAAATGTCTATTTAGGTCTTCGGCCCAGTTTGGGATTGGGTGGTTTGTTTTTTTGATATTGAGCTGCATGAGCTGCTTGTAAATTTTGGAGATTAATCCTTTGTCAGTTGCTTCATTTGCAAATATTTTCTCCTATTCTGAAGGTTGTCTTTTCGTCTTGTTTATGGTTTCCTTTGCTGTGCAAAAGTTTTTAAGTTTCATTAGGTCCCATTTGTTTATTTTTGGTTTTATTTCCATTTCTCTAGGAGGTGGGTCAAAAAGGATCTTGCTGTGATTTATGTCATAGAGTGTTCTGCCTATGTTTTCCTCTAAGAGTTTGATAGTGTCTGGCCTTACATTAAGGACTTTAATCCATTTTGAGTTTACTTTTGTGTATGGTGTCAGTGAGTGTTCTAATTTCATACTTTTACATGTAGCTGTCCAGTTTTCCCAGCACCACTTATTGAAGAGGCTCTATTTTCTCCACTGTATATCCTTGCCTCCTTTATCAAAGATAAGGTGACCATATGTGCGTGAGTTTATCTCTGGGCTTTCTATCCTGTTCCATTGATCTGTATTTCTGTTTTTGTGCCAGTACCGTACTGTCTTCAGTACTGTGGCTTTGTAGTATAGTCTGAAGTCAGGGAGCCTATTCCCCCAGCTCTGTTTTTCTTTCTCAAGATTGCTTTGGCTATTCAGGGTCTTATGTGTTTCCATACAAATTGTGAAATTTTTTGTTCTGCTTCTGTGAAAAATGCCAGTGGTAGTTTGATAGGGATTGCATTGAACCTGTAGATTGCTTTGGGTAGTAGAGTCATTTTCACAATGTTGATTATTCCAATCCAAGAACATGGTATATCTCTCCATCTATCTGTATCATCTTTAATTTCTTTCAACAGTGTCTTATAATTTTCTGCATACAGGTCTTTTGTCTCCTTAGGTACGTTTATTCCTAGATATTTTATTCTTTTTGTTGCAATGGTAAATGCAAGTGTTTTCTTAATTTCACTTTCAGATTTTTCACCATTAGTGTACAGGAATGCAAGAGATTTCTGTGCATTAATTTTTTATCCCGCTACTTTACCAAATTCATTGATTAGCTCTAGTAGTTTTCTGGTAGCATCTTTAGGATTCTCTATGTATAGTATCATGTCATCTGCAAACAGTGACAGTTTTACTTCTTCTTTTCTGATTTCAATACCTTTTATTTCTTTTTCTTCTCTGATTGCTGTGGCTAAAACTTCCAAAACTATGTTGAATAAGAGTGGTGAGAGTGGGCAACCTTGTCTTGTTCCTGATCTTAGTGGAAATGCTTTCAGTTTTTCACCATTGAGGATGATGTTTGCTGTGGGCTTGTCATATATGGCCTGTATTATGTTGAGGAAAGTTCCCTCTATGCCTACTTTCTGGACGGTTTTTTATCATAAATTGGTGTCGAATTTTGTAGAAAGCTTTCTCTGCATCTATTGAGATGATCATGTGGTTTTTCTCTTTCAATTTGTTAATATCATGTATCACATTGATTGATTTGCATATATTGAAGAATCCTTGCATTCCTCGGATAAGCCCCACTTGATCGTGGTGTATGATCCTTTTAATGTGCTGTTGGATTCTGTTTTCTAATATTTTGTTGAGCATTTTTGCATCTCTGTTCATCAGTGATATTAGCCTGTAGTTTTCTTTCTTTGTTACATCTTTGTCAGGTTTTGGTATCAGGGTGATGGTGACCTCGTAGAATGTGTTTGGGAGTGCTCCTCCCTCTGCTATATTTTGGAAGAGTTTGAGAAGGACAGGTGTTAGTTCTTCTCTAAATGTTTGATAGAATTTGCCTGTGAAGCCGTCTGATCCTGGGCTTTTGTTTGTTGGAAGATTTTTAATCACCATGTCAATTTCAGTCCTTGTGATTGGTCTGTTCATATTTTCTATTTCTTCCTGGTTAAGTCTCAGAAGGTTGTGCATTTCTAAGAATTAGTCCATTTCTTCCAGGTTGTCCATTTTATTGGCATAGAGTTGCTTGTAGTAATCTCTCAGGATCCTTTGTATTTCTGCAGTGTCAGTTGTTACTTCTCTTTTTTCATTTCTAATTCTATAGATATGAGTCTTCTCCCTTTTTTTCTTGATGAGTCTGGCTAATGGTTTATCAATTTTGCTTACCTTCTCAAAGAACCAGCTTTTAGTTTTATTGATCTTTGCTATAGTTTCCTTCATTTCTTTCTGATCTGATCTTTTTGATTTCTTTCCTTCTGCTAACTGGGGTTTTTTTGTTCTTCTTTCTCTAATTGCTTTAGGTGTAAGGTTAGGTTGTTTGTTTGACATGTTTCTTGCTTCTTAAGGTAGGATTGTATCACTATAAACTTCCCTCTTAGAACTGCTTTTGCTGCATCCCATAGGTTTTGGCTTGTTGTGTTTTCATTGTCATTTTTTTCTAGGTATTTTAAAATTTCCTCTTTGATTTCTTCAGTGATCTCTTGGTTTTGAAGTCGTGTATTGTTTAGCCTCCATGTGTTTGTATTTTTTACAAATTTTTTCCTGTAATTGATATCTACTCTCATAGTGTTGTGGTCAGAAAAGATACTTGATATGATTTCAATTTTCTTAAATTTACCAAGGCTTGATTTGTGACCCAAGATATGATCTATCTTGGAGAATGTTCCATGAGCACTTGAGAAGAATGTGTATTCTGTTGTATCTGGATGGAATGTCCTATAAATATCAATTAAGTCCCTCTTGTTTAATTTATCATTTAAAGCTTATGTTTCCTTATTTATTTGCATTTTGGATAATCTGTCCATTGGTGAAAGTGGGGTGTTAAAGTCCCCTACTATGATTGTGTTACCGTCGATTTACCCTTTTATGGCTGTTAGTATTTGCCTTATGTATTGACACGATCCTATGTTGGGTGCCTAAATATTTACAATTGTTATATCTTCTTCTTGGATTGACCCCTTGATCATTATGTAGTGTCCTTCTTTGTCTTTTGTAATAGTCTTTATTTTAAAGTCTATTTTGTCTGATATGAGAATTGCTACTCTGGCTTCCTTTTAATTTCCATTTGCATGGAATATCTTTTTCGGTCCCTTCACTTTCAGTCTGTATGTGTCCCTAGGCCTGAAGTGAGTCTCTTGTAGACAGCATATATACGAATCTTGTTTTTGTATCCATTCAGCCAGTCTAAGTCTATGTCTTTTGGTGGGAGCATTTAATCCATTTACATTTAAGGTAATTATCAATATGTATGTTCCTATTACCATTTTCTTAATTGTTTTCGGTTTGTTATTGTAGGTCTTTTCCTTCTCTTGTGTTTCTTGCCTAGAGAAGTTCCTTTAGCATTTGTTGTAAAGCTGGTTTGGTGGTGCTAAATTCTCTTAGTTTTTGCTTGTCTGTAAAGGTTTTAATTTCTCTGTCAAATCTGAATGAGATCCTTGCTGGGTAGAGTATTCTTGGTTGTAGGTTTTTGTCCTTCATCACTTTAAATATGTCCTGCCACTCCCTTCTTGCTTGCAGAGTTTCTGCAGAAAGATCAGCTGTTAACCTTATGGGGATTCCCTTGTGTGTCTATTTTTGTTTTTCCCTTGCTGCTTTTAATATTTTTTCTTTGTATTTAATTTTTGATAGTTTGATTGATATGTGTCTTGGCATGGTTCTCCTTGGATTTGTTCTGTATGGGACTCTCTGTGCTTCTTGGACTTGATTAACTATTTCCTTTTCCATATTAGGGAAGTTTTCAACTGTAATCTCTTCAAATATTTTCTCAGTCCCTTGCTCTTTCTCTTCTTCTTCTGGGACCCCTATAATTCGAATGTTGTTGGTGCATTTAATGATGTCCCTGAGGTCTCTTGAGTCCTCAATTCTTTTCATTCCTTTTTCTTTATTCTGCTCTGCAGTAGTTATTTCCACTATTTTATCTTCCAGGTCACTTATGCGTTCTTCTGCCTCATTTATTCTGCTATTGATCCCTTCTAGAGAATTTTTAATTTCATTTATTGTGCTGTTCATCACTGTTTGTTTGTTCTTTAGTTCTTCTAGGTCCTTGTTAAACATTTCTTGTATTTTCTCCATTCTATTTCCAAGATTTTGTATCATCTTTACCAACATTATTCTGAATTCTTTTTCAGGTAGACTGCCTATTTCCTCTTCATTTGTTAGGTCTGGTGGGGTTTTGCCTTGTTCCTTCATCTGCTGTGTGTTTCTCTGTCTTCTCATCTTGCTTAACTTACTGTGTTTGGGGTCTTCTTTTCGCAGGCTACAGGTTTGTAGTTCCCGTTGTTTTTGGTCTGTCCCCAGTGGCTAAGGTTGGTTCAGTGGGTTGTGTAGGCTTCCTGTTGGAGGGGACTAGTGCCTGTATTCTGGGGGATGAGGTTTTATCTTGTCTTTCTGGTGGGCAGTTCCTCATCTGGTGGTGTGTTTTGGGGTGTCTGTGACCTTATTATGATTTTAGGCAGCCTCTCTGCTAATGGATGGGGTTGTATTCCTGTCTTGCTAGTTGTTTGGCATAGGGTGTTCAGCACTGTAGTTTGCTGGTCGTTGAGTGCAGTTGGGTCTTGGCGTTGAGATGGAGATCTCTGGGAGATATTCTCCGTTTGATATTACGTAGAGCTGGGAGGTCTCTTGTGGACCAGTGTCCTGAACTTGGCTCTCTCACCTCTGAGGCACAGCCCTGACACCTGGCTGGAGCACCAAGAGCCTGTCATCCACACGGCTGGCACAAGGTGGCCATCCCTGGTTTCACATCAACATGATCTCAGGCACAAAGCTCCTTGTTTTTCCATTTTGTCTTTAAGTTACTTGTTGAAACAACTGGCCCGCGGTCCCCAGGACTGTCGCAGCTTCGGCTGCTGGGGCCTCTCCAGAGCTGGCAGCTTCAATGAGGCTGCCCTCCCCTTGGGCTCCGGGGCAGTTCAGTGACGGTGGAGGGAAGAGACCCTGAGCCAGGAGTTCCAGCTCTGTGGAAACGCGGGCTCCATTCTTACCTTTTCTTCTTTATGACTTCCTTCTTTTATCCTAGAATAATCCATGAGGCTAAATTATAGGAGGGAGAGCCATACACTCAGGATGAAGGAGGAGAAATCCAGGAGTCTGAGCCCTTGATTATTTCCTAGATCAGCCACAGAAGCCTGATCTTTTCCACATGAGAAAAATAAACCCCAGCATTTATAGTTGGGCTTCTGTTATATGCATCTGAATGCAGCCTTTCCTGATAAACTGTCTAATAGCACAGAGACCATGGACAGGCTGCTACAGTCACACCCTGGCTCTACAATTTAGCCAAATAACCTTTGACAAGTTATTAGCTCCTCCAAGCCTCAGTTTCCTCATCTGTAAAATAGGGCAGTAACAATAACTAGTTCAAAATGTTGGTGTTTGAGTACTGAATAAGATGATGTAAGCCAAGATTTTAGCACATTGTCTGGCAAATAATAAATACTTAACAAGTTAGCTAGTATTAGTATTATTAAAAATATACTTGTTGAAAGAATAAACAAATAAGCAAATTTTCCCCTCAGACTGTCTAATGAAGTTGGGAAAGAAATTAAACAAATACATGACTATACACATTCCAAAATCAACAGATGATTAAATGAGTGTTAAGATTTTTCCCAGCACTGTTTAGATACACTTTTTATTTTAGAACAGTTTTAGGTTTTTACAGAAAAAAAAATGCAAAGGCAGTAGAGAGATTTCCTATATACCCCAAACCCAGTTTCTCCTATTATTAACTTTTTACATTAGTGTGATCTATTTGTCACAATTAATTAACCAATATTGATATATTATTATTAAAGTCCATAGTTTATTCAGATTTCCTTAGTTTTTACCTAATGTCCTTTTCTGTCCCAGGATCCCATCTAAGATAACACTTATGTTTTTGTCTTTATGTCTCCTTAGGCTCCTCTTGGCTGTGACAGTTTTTCAGACTTTCCTTATTTTTGATGACCTTGGCAGTTTTGAGGAATACTAGTCAGGTATTTGTAAAATGTCCCTCAACTGGGATTTTTCTGATGTACTTCCCATGATTATACAGGGGTAACATGCTTTTCAGAAGAGAAACACTGAGGTAACATGCCATTTTCCTCATATCATATCAATGGCACATACCATCAACATGACATCACTGTGGCTGTTGACCTTGATCACCTGTCCGATCACCTGTATCTGCACTTCCTCCACTGCAAAGCTACACTTTCTCCCTCCCTTTCTTTACTATGCTCTTTGGAAGGAATTCACTAAATGCAGCCACACTTGAGTAGGGTTATGTCCCACCTCCATGAATTGCCCCCAAAAGTGGGAAACTTGAATTTATTGTGCTCGTGAAAAATGTCATACAATGAATATAATCACTAAAGTTCCATTCCCTTCATCAAGACTATGGGAGAGGGGCTTCCCTGGTGGTGCAGTGGTTGCGAGCCCGCCTGCCGATGCAGGGGACACGGGTTCGTGTCCCGGTCCGGGAGGATCCCACGTGCTGCGGAATGGCTGGGCCCGTGAGCCATGGCCGCTGAGCCTGCGCGTCCGGAGCCTGTGCTCCGCAACGGGAGAAGCCACAGCAGTGAGAGGTCCGCGTACCAAAAAAAAAAAAAAACAAAACAAAACTATGGGAGAAAAGTGAACAACCAAGAAAGGAAAAAGTGGATCATCAATAAGTGTTGTTGACTGACTAACCAAATGACCAAGGATCCAAAAGGAGATAACTGGAAGTTACTGGTTGGTTCAACAAAGAATTCAGAACAAATAATGAGCTGGAATTTGTTTTTCTTTCTTTTTTTTAGTCTCCCAAAGAGGACCTCATCAAAGTCAGAAACAGTCACTGTATTTGAATCCTTCGTATCATATCACCAAATGATTTCTCGGGCAGCAAAGCCTGTGAGTTAGGACTTTGATCTCTGCCACTGGACACACATATTCAAATCCAAGGTCCCCCTCTTTTTGGTTCAGTATTTCATCTCTAATAAAATAGCAGCACCTACCTCCTGGGGAAGCTGTGAGGACTGAATACGTGAACACTTGGAAAGCTCTTAGCATACTTCCCAGGACCCCGTAATTACTATAAAACATTCAGTTTTCACCATTTCTGCACATAATTACAATATTTTTGGATTTTTTATTACAAAAATTAAAATTCAAAATGTCCAGGAAGGGATAATATCTTAACTGCATGCAGTTTTTGAAAAGCAGTTAATTAGAAGTGAAAATATCTTTTGAAGAATGACAAATATCTTAAAAGAAAGTAGTCTATTGTTTTTCCTGTGGGAACAGCTTATTTTGACTTTGTGTATAGCTGGCATAATTTGCATCTGAACTTCTTCTTTTCTAATTAGTTTTCCTCTTGAGCTATTTCATCCCTTCCTTTCTGCAGAACCCTCCTAATGGACCTCCATTGATTAAGATCTTTATATATGACAGAGTGGTATATTTACTGGTACACTCTCTATTCAGTTCAAAGTGTCACTTTTCCCACTTTGTACCTTAAGTATTCCAAATTCGATTGCCTGAGAGCTACCCCCAAATAGTAGATAACGGTGTGGGTAGAGACTTTTGCCATTTAGGAACACTATAAAACTAGGGCAAGCTAAAGGTTTCTTTCTTCTAAAGGCAACATTCTCGTGGAGTCAGATTGGGGTTTAAATATTTATCAATTTCTCCCACTCAGAATTTCAAATTTGGGTGCAGCCTCATCGCGAGTCATGAAAAGTTGTAACTTTCTGGGCTAAGGTTCAGATACTGAGGTATCTTAAGGAATTCTACCACCAGATGCTAAAAAACAAACAAACAAAAAAAAAAAAACAGGTCACTGTTTCTGACTGAGCACTAGTTGGAAGGCCCAGAGGGAAAATTTGACAGGAATGAATGTCTTTTCCAAGGATCCTGTAGCCAGCTAGAGATATAGCTGACTCTTCAGTGGTATCAGAACACAGGCATCCCGATATTAAAGGCCTCCTCCTAAGCCCTGTGTACCAAAGGCCTTTTATGGACATGGACTGGGCCGAAGAAGAGTATTTAATGCTTCATGTCTAGGTTATAATCATTTCAGTGACTTCAATAAAGAGGGAAACTAAAGAAGAGAGGGTATCAATAGGTCACCTCCTTCTGTTTGCAATCTTTTCAATTTGACTCTCAGCTACCTGCCAGGTGACACGAAGATTTACTAATATTATAGATGCCCCAAAATGTGTGAGAAGGAAACTAACTACAAAGCATGCCTGACCTCCTGTGCACTGACCTCCACACACGGCACGTTTTTCTGTACCCAGAGCAGAGCTTTAAGGCCTCCCCCCAGTAACTAAATCTAAGATTTGGAGACTCTAAGCCTAACTTCATTTGAAAACAATCTATAAAAGAATCTATTAGCTCATTTTTTAGGTTAAAAGTGGGTCAATCTTATAAGTATTGTCATGAACACAATTAAAGGCAAATAAAAATGTAAAATGTAAGGAGAAATTAGTATTGATGTGTAGGAAGTTTCAGCATTCATTATTCTTAGGTCATGGGGAAGAATTTTTTTAGGTTATGCCTCACAGAAAAAGCTTTTCTCTTCCCAACACAAAGCCCACATTTGTAAACTCTTTCTGTCATTGAGACACGATTGACATCTAGACACAGGCACACCACATCCAAACACATACCCATGTATATGCACATACATGCACACACACACACACACACCCCTGCAGTTCACAAGATTTATCATACCTCATTTCTGCATAAAAACTTGAGTTAGTTTCCAGAATATATTAGAAACATGAAAACATGCTTTAAAAATAAACTTAATGAAGACTCTATGGAAAATCTGAACTTTGAACAAATGCAGTGAGAGGTCCTGAGAATCTTCTACAATATTTATTAAAACCTTGCCCAGGGAAACAACTGCTGCATGCAGACCTTGTGGGAGCATGAATGATAGGGAAGACAGAAAAGCAGACAAGGAAACACCAGCCACACTGATGGTGAAAAAAGAGAATACAGACCAAAGCAGGGATATTTTTTTCCTTTGTTTAGTCCTGCTTAATGGTCTCACTAATTCCTTTTTGAGAAGTTATTAGGAGTTACAACATGATCTACACTGAATATATTTTATAAGTTATTGCATGGGTTTTATAAGATAAAGAATAAATAAAGTCCTATTGAAAATAGATACAGAGGTCAGGCAACTCCAATCAATCATTTCCATCAAGATTCTAGTGGTTGAAAAAGATATGTTGCTATTAGGGTATATAGTATGTTAAGATTACTTATATATCAGAATAAACAAGATGTTACTAACCCATCTTCCTCATCACAAAGATAATTGGGCATAATTGAGTACTTTTATAAAAATGGCAGCAACCTTTAGTGTTGTGTGTTTATTTCCTATAGATTATAGAAGGCCAAGTGAGAAAACGGAATAGAATTTTCATGATCAGTTTCGCTACTAGGAGATCTGGCTTTTACAGCCCTTCATGGGTATAGGAGAATGGTGATAGAGAAAAGACAGACACAGTTTTCACTTGTCAAGTTGACTCCCTTAAACCCAGGTGAGTTTCTCCACCCCAGGCAGAGCAGACAGGAGAGGGCATTGCAGCCCTGTAGAACACACCATGGATTTTTGTTTTTTTTTTTTAATTTAGATGCACTGAGCTATCACCAATTGCAAATTTGAGAGGGTCTGTGGTTTAACTCCAGCCATAACAAAAATATGAAACTCCATATGCTACAGAATGAATTTAGTGAAAGCAGAAGTGATTCAAGAGCTATAGCCAAGACACCTTCTCTTAAAGGGTTTAAGACCACAACCAACGGACCTTTGGTGACTTAAATTTGATTTGGAGGTACACAAACTCCATCCTTTCTGCATATTTGGTACCAGTGTTCACTCCTCCTCTGAAAGGTGAAGGCACAGTTTCTGCCTCGGGCAATTTGAAACCATAATGATTTCATTTTATTCTTCTTGGATAGTATTCATTGGGGTGAGAGTCGCAGGCGAGGAGAACAAGAGTAAAATATCCTGAGACAGGCGGTTTCAATGATGTGGTTCCAACAACGAACATTCCAGAGATCTCACGGCAAGTCCTATTACTGGGATACTCCCTGCTCAATACAAAGTCCGGAAAGTCAATATACGCACCGAAACTGTTGGCTGGGGAACTCAACCGAAGTTTCCTCCATCTCTCTGACCTTCGGTTGAGCAGTTTAATCAAATGTATCAGAACAGACAGCTGCAGTTCCCTTTTCATTCTGAAAATAATGAGCCCAAGAGTCTGTGAGCTTCTCCGACAGACATCTCCTTCCTTGACGGACATGCCCATCCAGCTGCTTTTTAACAATTTGAAATTGATTGGACCTGCAGCCTTTGAGGCTTAACATTATGAGAGGTGCACAACTTGCAAGCTCCTGGGGTTTCATTTCAGTGTTTTGCACTGCTCTTCATCTAGCCATCCAGGAAATGTAAACAGGACACTGCTTCACACTCCTGAGAGCTGGTAATGTTCACCTATTTGCATGACACTCGCTGAATAGCCTAATTAATTACCTGTGGGTGGCAGATCACATGCGGTCACGTTAGTCATTAAGTACGCATTGCCTGTGTTGACATATACTCTGAAAATGTGATTTTTTTTGGAGGTGAAGGTTAAGGCGGCTGTCTTGCTCTTCAACATTTGGATGTTTTGTATTTATGTTTTATTTGACTGATAAAATTGCAAACTTTCTAATAGCAAAAGTAAACATAAAATGTGGTACCTGAAGAACAATTTAAATCAGAGTCATGTGCTAATTGTCACAAATTTCTGAAAGGCAAATAGTATTATTAGGTTAGAATTTTTCAAAGGCAGTTTCAGGATCCATGTTCATCATTCAGACTTCTGAAATCATCAGTGGTTCTGGCATGGCTACCTGCCAAGGGATATTCTTTGTTCATTATCAGTTCTTTAGACAAGGTTTCCTAAGGGCTGCCTATGATCTGAGAATACTTATTATGGGGTTTCAGTTCATGAAGTGTCATTATAATGCCCAGTTTCTCTTACTACCTTATATTTATTTCTAATTCCATCTCAAAGATTAACTGGTTAAATGTTTTTACACTCACCACCCCCCCCCCAATAGATTCTTTAGTATTAGATTTCATAGGCAGGGAACCCATTAAACCTTTGGGGCACAAATGCACAAAGAAACAAGCAAAAGACCATCAAACTTTCCCCCAGCTCCAGATCCCTGCTAATAATTTTATAATAAGGGCATATGTGCTTCAGACGACAGGAGCCTCGTGGAAGAAAAGGCTTCGTAGATAGAATGCTGCCCTGATTCTGATAATTAGGCAAAGAGAGAGACCACAGCTATACTAGCATAAATGACTCTGATGAGAATTATGAAAAACCTTTTTTTAAAAAAAATCTTCCAATTGCACATGCATTTCTGAATTTTTAGAAAGGTTAGAGCTATATGAGATTTGGAATCAAAACCTGATGTGACCTACATAAAAGAAAGGCTGATTCCTTAATTAAACCAAGCTGTGGCTGCAGGCTTTGCAAAGAGCTGCCAAAAAATCATCCAATCAATCTTTCGAATATCCTCCAGGAATGTGGCACGGAGGGTGGAGAGGCGAAGACGGCTGCGAGGATGCGGAGGCCGGGGAATGTTCTTCTTATACACGCTCCATGCTGAGGTCCTGCTTTCCCAGCACAGAAGCCAGAGGATGGAAAGGATCACGTGGAGGTGTATGCTGGGAAGCAAGGGGACCGGCAGGGGTTGAGGAGAAAAACAGACTAAATGTTTTAACAGCTGCCCTTTTTTTCTTCACCTATTTTGCCCAAGGATCTGATTTCCTTCTGAAGGGGTGGGCTTTCTAGGGGCCCAGGGCTCTGCTCAGCAGGGGCTGTTTACTCTGAGAAACAGAGTCTTTCCCCCTCTGTAAGTGCTTGCTTTCAAGGAGAGGGGAGGGGTGGTGAGAAGAAAATGGAATATTTTACAGAGTTTCTATGGAAGCAAAACCAGTCAGAGAAAATTCAGTTCATCTGAATTTAAGTAGACACTGGCTACAAATGAATAAAAAAAAAGTCTCACATTCTTCCTCTTGGATTTTTGACAAGAAAATTGTTCTTCAGGAAAGATGGAATGTCATTCCCATGTAACTTCCTCTATTCATTTCAGTTCCTCGATGATGCAGAAGGCATGTTAATTGAGAAGGATTAGAAAAATAATTCAGCAGCTAAAATTGGAGGCAAATAACTTGCAGAGAAGCAATAAAACAAATGGCAAGGGTGTTTCCTGTAAGCCTGTAAAACGTTCAGGGCTGCCAATATCAGATAAAGGGCAAATTCTATGTGAAAAGAGCAGTTATTTATTTTCTTTGCAGAACCTTCTTTAATCTAGCATTTTGGTCTCGCAATAGAGTATTTCACCACACAAAACATTTCATGATAGATGTTGTCTCTCTCTGACTTACTGCCCAGCGATCATTCCATTGAAACACGGATGGGCCTCAGTAACACATATGTTGGTTTATTCCGCGAGACCCATAAATTCTCCTTTTGAGGAAGCGAAGCCACCAAATGTAAATCTTAATTGCAGCCAAGTCTCAATTATTCAAGCAAATGTTGGAAGGCCAGACGAAAGTTACTCCAAACTCCACATACTTGTCAGACTTTATTTCAGCTTGTATTCACGACCTGCATTTCTGCACCACCCCAGCTCACCCCCTCCAGGCCCAGGCCAGGCTGCTGCATTTCTGTTTCATGTTCACACTTTGTCTTTTCTCCATTTACCTCTCACCCCCTCCTCTTGAGCTTCTAAGCTTCTGTCCTGCCTGAGGCTTCCCTCTCTAGGCTCACTTTTGCAAAGAAGGTGTCTCTTCATCATCATTCTCCTGCTACCACTAAAACATCGCAGCATCCCTTATATTCCGCACCACACACACTTAGGCTTGATTTCTTTCTCTCTTGAATTGTCCTGTATTTGGTTTCCTGCATCCTATTTCCTCCAGAGATTGCAAACACCTTATGGAAAAGAACAGTAGCTTACGTTTTTCTCTGAAAAGCTGAAAAATCCTTTAGCACGGTGCTGAATTTTCCAGTTTCCCAAAACTATCCCAGTTTCAACACTGAAAGTCCCATGTTCCAGGAAACCTCTCATTCCCCTGGCAAACTGGGCTGGCTGGTCACCCTATCAGATAATACAGAGATAATCTGTGATTGATTGTAGAAACACTGAATAATTTTCATTAAATGGAGAAACCAAAGGTGGTCATCAAATGAATTAAAATATGGCAGAGAAACATACTACTCAGTACACATCATTTGCATAGATCTATTACACACGAAACATATATAAACAAGAAAAAGAAAGAGAGTTGATGAATACAAGCTATAGAGGCAGATGGAATATGGGTTTATGTGAAGTTCAGAATTCAGTCCTTTTCTCTATTTATTCTATTTCTCTAGTTGCCAGTAGGAACGGTGGGAAGGAAGGGAATATTGTCCTGTAGGCTTCCGTAGGCCAGGATAAACATAACTGAAGTTTCAGCAACTAGCCGAAAATCAGCCATACTCTTGAGTCCTGGGCACTTTAGCCTGCATCTCATCACGTGCCTTTTGTCTTTTCTTCTGCTGCCTTAATCTTAGTGTTTCTAAGAGTTGTACTGCTGCTGTGAGCTTGCTGGGTATACTGTAGTGCCCAGGGTCTGTTCAGAGCTTTTATGAAAGCTCCCAAGATATGAATAAAAATTCATGGTATTACTCTGGGAAGTTACTTACACTTGGTGGACTTGATTGATTTTTCTAGTTATGTGATCAATAATAATAGGATAACCATCTTATATACATCAGTGTTTTATAGTTTTAGCAATACAATGAATTTTTAAAATAATACATCCATTAAATGTTTTGAACGTTTCCTTTTCAAGAAAGCCTGCTAGGCTCTCAGAAAAGAGTGGTGGAGATGGGCAAGTGTAGACGAAGATAAGAAAGACCCTTCCCCTGCCCTTGAGGGCCTCATAATCAGTTGGAGGAGGTGGATGCAAACACCGACGTGGGATGGAACCCAAGGCAGGCTGGAAAGATCACTGAGAAGGTAGGACAAGGGCAATGAGTGGGAGGTTGGAGGATAATTTTGATGGGCCATCTTGGGTAAAAATAAACGAAGAGCTGGTTAGACACTAAGAAAAAGGTATTTATGGCCACATAAATACATAGATGAATAAAGCCATAGAAGCTAGGGAGTGGAAGACATATGCATACAGTGATAGTACAGAAGGAAAAGAGACCAGGGCATGCGGAAGACAGAGGGATGGTGCTGTGAGAGATGGAATTGGAAACATAGGTCAGGTCTAGAATCAGAGCATCAGAGAAGGTGACCAATCTTAGCTGAGCTTCCACTGGGAGCCAGATATTGTACTAGGTAATGTGCAGAAGTTATTTCATTTAATGCTTATTAGACCCTAAGGTAGTTGTTTTTATCCTCATTTTACAGATGATAAAACAGGCTTAGAGAAGAAAATAATATATACACATTCACACAGCTAAAAGCCAAAAAGCCACAAAGCCAGGTCAAACCCCAGATCTGTCTGCCTCCAAATTCAAGCAAACTGAGCTCTTTGCATCTGCCCCCACATGACTGGGACTTTATTAGAGATGCAAGGAGTCATTAAAGGTTTGTGAAAGGAGCAAGAGAGTTATCTGGATTCACTGTATGGGATGCATGGGCAAGTGCAGAGACCAAAGGTAAAGGTAATAAAGATTAGAACAACGCTAGTAACTGAAAAGTGTAAAACACTGGAGAGCTGGTTCAGGGGTAGAGCCTACATAGCTAAACCACTGGGTTTACTGGGCACAAGTCATGAATGATTCCAAAAAGCAGCCTGTGAGAACATTGGTGTCATCTGTCACAGACATAGTGTATCTGACTTGCTAGAATATGGAAAAAAGGGTCTTAACCATTCTCCTTGAAACATCTGTAGATTTTTTAAGTACACAAATCATTGTTAGGAAAACCACTTTGCTTCTGTTTAACAGTAGAGCATTGCCTTTCAATTTATCAGTGACATGAACATTTATTGTGTGTAAGACCGTTCATAAACCCAGTGAGTCTCATCCACACTGAACTTTGTGTCCTTGTATTTTTACGTTTTAATGATGAGTTAATCCAGCCTGCAACTCTATGGCTAATGAACTGCCTCGTTTTCATAAAGGAGGGTAGAATCTGCGGCAAAGAATTCAAGAGGCAGTTATTATTCAAAGACCAAAAACATGGTACAGCTTCTTACGTATTTTGAAGGGAGTACTGAGAAAAATTGATTTTTGATCTTGCCAAAGAGAGAGGAAGAGAAGTCCACAATAGAATAATACAAATACTTTGATTTTCAGCATATTGGAAGGATACAACTAAAAGAATAGTAGAACCAACATTAAAATGAATAAACTAAATCTAAATGTTGAAGGAAGCATCTGAACATTGAGGATGTTTTACCCTTTAGCAGAAATACGTCTGGGTATTTCTAGACATATGTATATGTCTAGAATATAAATATGGATACATTTATATTCTAGACATATACATATGTCTAGAAATATCCAATGGTTAAAAGGATAGTTTTAACCATCGCAGCACTGGGATTCAAAATTAGATTGGATAAAGGAGGAAAAATAATCATAGTACAATATTCTATCTGACAAAGAGCAGATGGCCGCAGCGGTCTCCGGTGGGTACCTGCTCTTCTCTATGACTAAGCAAAGTTTGCATACTGACATGATGGCCTTTTTCAAGACTAATAATGACGGTAATAGTGATAATAACCCTAATTTATTAAACACCAATTTTATGCTAGGCATTGTACTAGCTACAGTACATACATTTTCTCACTTTATCTTTAAAACAATCCTCTAATGAAGGCACACTGTTTCCATTTTACAAGATAAGCACATGAGTTAATGAAGCTTCAAAAACCTTCCCAATGTCACACAGCACAGAAAGTGGCATATCTGGAGTTCCAACACAGACCTAGCAGACTCTAAAACCCACAGTCCTTGTTCGAATCTAGGAACTCTCAGTCCTAGCTCCACGTTAGAAACATCTGGGGAGCTTTTACAAAAATTTCAGTGCCCAAGGCTCCCTCCTAGAGATTCTGATTTAATTGGTTTGGGGTGGGACCAAGTCTAAGTGTTTTTCGGTTGTTTTTTTTTTTAATTTCCCAGGGTAATTATAATGGGCAGTCCACGTGACAGTAACAGTAGTGTAACTGTGTACTACCACCCAAAGCATTGTGAATCTCCGGGAACAGAATCTGAAGAAACAATATAACCTTATGTTCACTCCTTTCATCCACCCCCACCCCCCAACCACACACGTCATTTTCAGATCGCTGTTCTCAACAGAAAAGTTTTAACTATTAGGTTTAGATGGAGTAGACCGAAAGGTCACAGATAATATTCAAGCTAAGTCTTGGTCTCCAAAGAGAGGACCAGAGTACTAGGAATCAATACTTCACTGATGAAGTTTCTTCAGTATTTTTCAACACAGAATCCTAGGCAAACTTTCTTCTGTGTAGGAAAAGCGGTTAGCAGCTACATACCAGTTTTTTAAAATCTTACCCCAGAAAATGTGCCTTATGTATGTCTGAACCACCTCTCAGGCTTACCCTACAAGAGACGCAAAACCATGAACCAAAGGCTGAGGAGTCAAGGACACAGCAATGGGGTGCGGGGTGACAAGTAGCTGGGACAAGGCCAGGACCCGAGGTTCTAGGAAGACCTGATCATACTTTTCGTTGCCAGCCTTGTGGTGCACTTTTCTCCTGTTCTAGACAAAGAGTAACCATTATGGATAAGTCCGTTTTAGTGTTCGTTTTTTATAAAGGCAAATTAAATAAAGCTATTCTTCCCTAGTGTTGCAGGCACTCATCGTCTTTACTTACCTTGTTTTTCTCTTCAGCCCTCTAATCTTTTCTCAGTCCCCTTTAAACCCAGACCACAAACACACCTGTTCAAACCTGTGCATTTCTAACATACAAGACACCCCCAGGCAGTTGAAATTGAGAGACAGAGCTACGAGAGGTTTCTCAATGCTTCACAATGAGTCTGGTTCTTCTACATACGTGCTTCCCCGCCCTTCTGGTGTTTGAGGGGAAACTCTGGAGTGATGACCTCTCTCACAGACTTCTGACAGGCAGACAGGTGGTCAAGAAAGTGAGGCATCACAGGAACTCCATGAAAGCATGAAAGTACGACTTTGTCTCATGACAGATACAACTGGAATTCTAGGGACCATGACCAATCCCATCTCTCCTCACTGGGAACTTCCTTTACCCAGAAGAGGGCCCAATATTTTATTCAGGTGGACTCAGACTTTACGTGGAAATGCCCAGGAGAAGAGCATGAACCAGAACATGAAGTTTGGAGATAGAGTCCTGTACTGGGACCCAGGTTTTATAATTTATCTGCTCTATGGCCTTGAGAAATTTATTTAAATTCTCAAAGCCTCATTTTCCTTATCAGTAAAACAGAAATGGAAGCATAACACACATTAATGATTTAATGCTTGAATGGGCTGATATGAAGATTCAAAAAGATACCCCTATAAAACCCTTAGCATATTCCCTGTTCGTTTGTATGAAATACATTTATTGAAAGCCTAACTAAGCCAGGCATGACTGTAAGTGCTAGCAGTTGGTGAGATAGACAAAAGTCCCTTCCCCTCTGATGTTTACACTCTAGTAAAGGGAGACAGCAATAAACAAAACAAAGAGATACAAGGTACTGAATGTTAACAGACTTCGAAAATTTTTGGTTACCAAAGGGGAAAGGTTGGGGGAAGGGATAAATTAGCAGTTTGGGATTAACATATACACAACTATTATATATAAAATAGATAAGCAACAAGGACCTACTGTATAGCACAGGGAACTCTACTCAATATTCTGTAATAACCTTTATGGGAAAAGCATCTGAAAAAGAATGGATATATGTATATGTATAACTGAATCACTTTGCTGTACACCTGAAACTAACACAACATTGTAAATCAGCTATACTCCAATATAAAATTAAAATTAAATTTAAAAAGGGTACTGAATGTTAAGTAGAGAGTAAAATATATCCTATGTCTAATATATAGAGAACTTTCAGCAACTGTTATTGATAAAAAATATATATAATATCTCATTATATCAACACACTTGTTAGGTAAATACGTGAAGTATTTTTCACAGAACCCCATACATTATAGAAGCTTGAGTAACAAACAAATTAAGCTAGGCATAAAGGAATGTTGCATCTTCTGAACTTTTAGAGACATGATTGAGCCCCAAATCTGAAGTTCAGTAATGTGAAATCAGCTCTTCAATTGACGTCACAAAAAGGAACCACATGTGCGGTTGCACTGAAGCTATTCCCCAAAGCTTATATAACTCTTTGGAGTGAGGCCATTGGGAAGCAATCCCTTGCTCTAAGAGACTCCATCACTATTTCTGCTTGAGCTACAGACAGATGTGAGCAGCTAATACTGTGTGTGTTGTGCTCAGTGGAGTTCCTTACCCACAGACCTCTCACATTTCTAAGGCTTTTAAAGCTTTATCTCATCAGTGAGTGTTACCTTGTCTCCATCACTTCCATAAATGGATGACCGTTGCACCAAACACTGCCCTAATCTTTTGCATGACTCTGAAAAGTCCTTTTGGTAAGCTAATAATAAACAATATATTTTCCACTTAAAAATCAAATGTCATTGTTTTCATAAGCACGGCTGTATGAATGTAACTGATTCCCTATAGAGTCAGAACAATGTTTATGATATGAAATAAACCCCAAAAAGCCATGGTTCAAGGCATCATGAAAACATAAGCTTGTCATATACAAACAAGCTGGGAACTTTTCCTTCTCAGAAAGCCTCTACAGGAAACACTAAATCTGCTGCTAGGTTTCAGCAGCTACATCTGGCAGGCTGCAGCATGCACTGCCTTGCTGTTGCTGGCAGTATCGCTCACTTTCTGGCTGGCAGAGCCCTAGGGAGGATGCTAGCAGCCAAGCAGGTTTGAGCTATGAAACTATGAGTTCATGTTAAACATAGAATTTACATGAAATGAACCGAGTCACAGTAAATGGAAAGGATTTATCACTTGGGAAGGAACTGTACATCTTAGTCTTATTTTTTTTCCAATATTAGCTCCCTAAAATGTTTATAACTTGATTCTTTTCCCATGTACCATACACCTACTCCCTCTCTCTCATTTCCCCAATTCTACACTATCTCAGCTGAATTCTTCACTCCTTTTGCTGGGCAGGCAATATCTCTGTATTTTTATCAATAAAACTAATTAGATCTGGAAGGAGTAGCATAGCATGGTGATTAAAGGTGAGCATTTAAAGCAGGAAAGATTTGCACTACTTACTAGGTGTGAGACTTTGGGCAAGATAATTAAACTCTCTAGATCTCATTTTCTTCATCTATAAAATGGGGATGATAGTATTTTTTTGTCTCATATCTCTGTTGAGAAGAGTATGAGGTAATGCACAAAGTATTTAGCATACTTCCTGGCACACGGGACTGATTTAAGAGAGTTTGTTTTCTTTTTAAAGGATTCAACTGTGGATGACTGCAGAGGGGGTTTCTCCATATGGTTCTAAGTATATGAATACATTTGGACATAAGAAGCAGTAGGTATATACATACATATTTATCAAACTGAAAGCAGTTGTTTAACGTCTTTGTGAGTTGCTCACACATTACATCTGAATATCTCTTCATCTTTGTGAATATGAGATTGTGTCGTGGGTGTGGGTGTGTGAGGATAATTGGATCTAATATAAAATGGATGTAATCCCAAATGAGAGAGCCATTCGGTTCTTTCCTTCCAAGAGCCCCTTTGAATTTTCTGTCCTTATATTTTCCTACAGACACAATAGTTGGTAATTCCCTTTACATCCTACTTATCCCTCAACAATTCCATCCTTTGTTCTGCTTGTTAATTTCAGGAAGGATTCATCTTTGTGCTCACAAACCACCCCTTTGTTTGCATCCATCTACTAGTTAGAGCAGCTGGCTTTCCAAACAAGATCCAGGAGAAGTCAGCTGGTTCAGGAAAAATCTATAAGCCAATGGAAGACTGGTTTTAATTATTTTAGGTTGTTATCAAAGTAGTCAATTGCCAGGAACCTATAAAAGTCATTTGAAACACATGCTCTTGAACCCAGGTATACCTATTTTTATCCCTGGATTGCAGGTTGAACTATTCCATTTATTAAAAAAAATATTTATTATCTGCTTTGTTCAGAAAACATATTCCTTTAGGACTGCAGGGATATAATGAAATTTATGGTTATAGAATGTTATGACTTTAAATTTTGAATCCCTTTAAATCTTAAATTTAAATCTTAAATTTAATCTTAAATCCCTTTAAATCTTGAATAGAAACTATCTTTGTGGTAAGTGTCAGAGAGCCAACTCAAACTAATATAAGGGGGAAAAAAGTATTTTATTGAATCACAAAACTGAAAAGTATAGAAGTGGACTGACTTCAGATACAGCTGAATCCAGGTACCAAAATAATTATCATAATGCTCATTCTTACCATTTTTTCTCTCTGTCTCTCTGTCTCTCTGTCTCTCTCTCTCTAGCCCAAACCCCAATTTCACAGCTCTTCTTTCTTTGTGTTGCATTCAGTCTTAATCAGATTCTCCCTTCCTTGTGGGAGGGATGGTCCCTGGCAGCTTTATGCCTTCATGATTATTTCAGTTTATATATTTTGGAAATTAAAAAGGGCTCACTTTCCCCTGGTTCCATGCAGTTTACATACACACACACACACACACACACACACACACACACACACAGGCATCCTGGAAAACTCTCCCCCCACCCTGCAAATTGGAAGGACGTGAGTTGATTAGCTTACTGAATGATAAACCTTGTAGAGTAAGAAGGAGAAAATTAACATATGTTACTTTTTGGGTCATGTTGCAAGTTTTTCCCCAAACAATTCACTTTTAATGTCATTTCCATCTCTAGGAAAATATCTTTCCTTATTTTTTTCATACTTTGCATTTGGTTTTGCTCTTCCCATGGAAGAGTCTGGACCATCACTAAAAGTACCTGCAATACCTATTCATAATGTTT
The DNA here is from genome assembly GCF_963924675.1 of Phocoena phocoena. NCBI lineage: Eukaryota > Metazoa > Chordata > Mammalia > Artiodactyla > Phocoenidae > Phocoena > Phocoena phocoena. The sequence goes on from NC_089229.1 coordinate 56,365,886, forward strand.
TTATCATGAGTAAGAAGGAGTAAGGTTTTACCATATGTTGAAGTACAGAAAAAGTTGACAGCTTTCAATGTATTCTCCCAGAGAGTCAGGTTGCTAGGTCTTGTGACTTTGTACGAAAGAGAAAATGGATGTTGTCATGGTTCTTCATCAGGGTGACATGGAAATAAATGAGGTTTTTGGCTAAAGGATATATTTTAACCAACAGGTTGAATTCCAGAACACTATTACAAGCAATGGAGACACACTATGGCCACAGAAGGAGAATTTTTCAAACACCAAAGTGTGTGTTTAGAGGTGGGAAATAATCAAAGGATGAGACTTGCAGGGGTATCCGACTTAAATTTTAAAATTAATGTGTTTAGCACCTGTTTTCATAGGCTAACGACATAGGTATAGATATGAAAATGTGATGCATCAATGCACTCAGTTCCTTTCAATTTCATTTCATTAAATATTTAATCCAGAACAATTCCAGGTCATTTTGCAAATGAGAAAAACTGAAACTCACAGAGATTACATGATTCACTTCAGATCACACAACAGGTAAGTGGCAGAGTCTAAACAAAGACCCAGGTTCTCTGACCCCCCCAACCTCAAGCTACTGTCCAATTTTATCAGTAAACATTCAGTTTTTACATCAAGTACTTATATGTTTCCCATATTTAACATTAATACAAAGTCTGAAAGGAAAATCTAAATAACTGCTACTCAAAGTTGCCCGTCTTTGAGCTGTTTATTACCAGCACTCCAGGAATAATCAAGAAAGTCTTGTTACATTAAAAAAAAATAAAAATCAGGGCTTCCCTGGTGGCGCAGTGGTTGAGAGTCCGCCTGCCGATGCAGGGGACGCGGGTTCGTGCCCCGGTCCGCGAAGATCCCATGGAGCGGCTGGGCCCGTGAGCCATGGCCGCTGAGCCTGCGCGTCCGGAGCCTATACTCCGCAACGGGAGAGGCCACAACAGTGAGAGGCCCGCGAACGGCAAAAACAAAAAAAATAATAAAAATCAGGTGAACTAAACAGTGTGCTTAGCAACTTGGTTGATTGACATTCTGGCCCCAACTCCTTACCTCATCCCAAGTCAGTAACAAACAGTTCTAGGACCCACATGAGTCCCTGGTCCCCATGTTGAATGACACTGATGTAAATTCTTATAAAGTTGACCTGGAAATCTGAGTACACTAAAGATTTTGCAGTATCTAGATGACAAGGAGAAAAATACCCCAATAATCACTATAAATTGTGACTCCAGAAGGTGTAGTGGCAAGAAGTGACATTCACCTGATTTTTCCTTTTGGGTTGAGGAAACACACATATTCCAGGAATGAGGTTAAAGCTGCCTCTACCTGGCAACTTGTTTCTCTTCACACGTGAAGACTCCACTCCCCACCAGCTCCTTCAGCCCTTGCCACTGCTACACACTTTTCACAAGGTTGTGTGCCCATGGCCAGGCGCATGCCATCAGGAGAAAGGGAATGACACAGCCAGGTGTCACCTACAATTTTAAGGTTAGCTTCAAAAAGGAAGTAGAAGAGAAGGTTTTACGCCAAATGAAAGATTCTGCTTGAAGATTTTATTCTCTCTAGTCTTGGAGGAAAATTCCTGAAAAATAAATAAAGTACCAAGGTCACTCACCTTTATAAATTGCCATTGAGCAGAGTAGGTAAAGCACAGGAGGCAAAGATATATAAGAAAAGGGATACTTAGAGCCGATTACAAACAGATTTTATCCTTTGTCTACCTATGCCAGAACTTTCTATCAATTCATTTCAAAAACAAAACAAAGTTTGTACAATTTAGACACCTGGTTGAATTCTTTCCTTGGAGGGGGTCTATAAGAACACAGCTTTATGTATATTCTTCAGTCATACATGCCTGCGCTAAAAACCTTTGGGAATTCTATGAAAACTGTGTTTGGATCCATTTAAACCATGGCATATTTTTTAGGGAGTGTTTCAGGAATTCCTAAAAAGTACATTTGATAGAATGTAAAATCAAATATGTCTTCCTCCAAATGACACAAAAACTTTCATTCAAGTATTGCCCAGTTGTTCTTCTGTATATTTCCAAGACAAATTCTGAAGATTAAATTTTACCTCATGTGGAATATGTACTTTTACCAGATAATTAAAATGGTCACAAAATTTGGGGGCCTCAATTACAGAAGAAACGAGAGCTATACTACTTAGGGAAGGGAGGAAGGGGAGAGGCCACCTCTGTTTGTGATGAATTAACACAGATGGCTGAATTTGAATTACTATCGAAACTCCTAATATAATATAAAGGTAGCCAAAAATTAACTTCTAAGGGAAAATCTCGTTATTTAAATATTTGTTTTACATACGAATGTATTTAAAACTATGAATCATTAGACTGGAAATGAATGAGAAATGTACAAAATTTTACTTATACTTTTTCTGATATCAGAATTAATTTGTAGAGGTCTATTTACAACTTCTTTTAATCAAGAAGGAGGATTTAGGGTAAGTAACAAAATAATGTTGTTCCTTTTGCCAGCATTTCAGATTTCAATACAAATAAGTTCCAGTATTATCATGATAGAGAAAGGAAACTGAAGGAGTAGCTGAGTAAATTATGGTAAATGGTATGGTAAATTATGGTAAAATGATGGCATTTTATACAGGTATAAGATCATACTTATGCATAAAAAGGAACAATGGGAAAAGACTTCATAAATAATGTTAATTGGAAAAAAGACTTGTATGTTTATTACATTAAAATATCATGAATGCTAAATGTTTATGTAAGGTTGAGATTTGATTATTTTCTGTTTTCCTTTTTGACACATAATTTTAAATTATAACTATGATGTAAATTGAAAGACAATATATATTATCTTTACAAATGGATTAACTAATAAAATGGGCTTGAACATATTTTAACCCAATTTATGTTTTCTCAATAAAATGGCGCAGCAATTTTGGAGTAAATGTGTTTGGCTTAAAGACATTTTCTAATGAAGATGCATTATATTTAAATTTAGTGGCCATTTTATGGCCTACAACAGCAAGTGAAGTTTTTATTTATTAGAAAAGATGAGCACTTTTTAATAAGAGTGATATAGTTCTAGAATAATTTTTTTTTTTTTTTTTTTTGCGTTACGCGGGCCTCTCAATGCTGTGGCCTCTCCCGCCGCGGAGCACAGGCTCCGGACGTGCAGGCCCAGCGGCCATGGCTCACGGGCCCAGCCGCTCCGCGGCATGTGGGATCTTCCCGGACCGGGGCACGAACCCGCGTCCCCTGCATTGGCAGGCGGACTCTCAACCACTGCGCCACCAGGGAAGCCCTAGAATAATTTTTAAACTATTCCACTGGAGGTAGAGCATTCTCTATTCAGCCTTCACTCTACCCAGACAAACAAGCTTGAATAACAAAAACTCCTCAGAAACTGCCCCATCATTAACAGATGTACTTTAAATTTACCTATTGAGGACCACAAAAACCATCTTTTTTTTTTTTTTTTTTTTTTTTTTTTTTTTTTGCGGTACGCGTGCCTCTCACTGCTGTGGCCTCTCCCGTTGCGGGGCACAGGCTCCTGACGCGCAGGCTCAGCGGCCATGGCTCACGGGCCCAGCCGCTCCGGGGCATGTGGGACCTTCCCGGACCGGGGCACGAACCCGCGTCCCCTGCATCCGCAAGCGGACTCTCAACCACTGCGCCACCAGGGAAGCCCAAAATCATCAATTTCTATATCACTCTAAGTAAACCTAAATCTGTTTTCCTAAGCATGCTTATTAAACTGTAAAAGAGCAAGCAGAGCTACCAAATATTCATTCCAGAAAACAAACTCCATGAAGAGTGTAATTATTTTGTTCTTTCTTTAACTCTCCTTGCCAAGAACCCAAACTGGATTAAGTATTCAACACCAAGAGATTAAAGATGTATATCCCTGTAGCTACCACTGCACACATCTCCACATAATCACTGGGATTAACTTTCCAAGGAAGTAGATCAAAGCTTTATTTCCTTCTGGGTATCCGACAATAAAAGCCAAAGCTAAATCAAACTCTCATCACTTTTGCATCTATCCTTAAGCTACTGGTTCAAGAATAATCAGAATATGTAAAAGGTAAGGTCAGTGAGAAGGGAAGGAAAGGAAAAAAAAACTATTTCACATTGAACAGTGATAACACTAGTCAAACAACAAAAACAAACAAAATCACGTGAAAGTTTTCAAAGCATCATCATCATCACCATCTTATGCTATCATTTAATGTTCATTCACCTTTTAGCAAAGACTCACTATTTGTGCATTTTAAACTACAAATAAATCAGCCCAGCTATCGTATATCAATTCTTGGCAATGAATGATGATGAATCTTTGCAATGAGCATCTTTACTTTTGCAGAAAGTTTGTTGCAAAGTAGATAATGTGTTTTTAGTTCCAGCCCAAGTTAAGAAGATTGGCTGCTGAATGGAATAACTTGGATTAAGCATCCACGATTCAACTAGCTTTTTGTACTTATTAGTAAAAAACTTGGGTCTTTTATATATATGTATGTATGTATGTATGTATGTATATATATACCAAGCTCCTCTGGAGTAGAGGTTTGCTTTGACTAAGTCTGTATTTGTACCCCTGGATTCCACTTCTGCCCTGGTGCTTGAGAGAGATCCACAGGGAATTCAAAGGGGAAGAATCTGGCCTTTTGTCATTAATATTCCTACAAGTCCAACAGGAAAACTAAAGTTCTTGGCTGTTAAACACATCATAAACATCAATCCATATTTGATGAATCGGCCTTCTGTTACATATTAAAGAATAGATTTATTTTTCTATTATTTTGATTCCCTTACTTAAAAAGCCTTTATCAGCAACATTTGTGAGCAATAACAAAAATATACCAATATTGAAGAGACAGAAATATTCCAGGAAGAAACTCCTAAAAAGACAATTGTTTCCTCTGGGCATATTATAGACTTTGAATCTTCAAAAGATTTATCTTTTGCATACACTAGACATTCTAACTTGGTAAAAAAAAAAAAAAAAAGGCCTGTGCTTTTCAGAATCTCCTTCAAAGCTTAGAAACATCAGGACCAATATTTATGAAATTATGAGATCTTGGAAAGAATGAGAAAATCTTCCAGACTTTGGCTACATTTTTATCTGAATCTAATTAAAAGATGGTGAAAAACTATCAACACAAGTCCATTTGGGATGAAAAAATAATGTTTTTATAGTAATGTTATTGTAATGGTATGCAATTATATTTTTCAATAATGCTTATGATGTCCAGAAGTTATTCACTCAATCATATCTTTTCTGCAGCACAGTAATTATATAATATACATTTATTTTATACTTCCAAATGTCTTATTTGCTAATGTTTAAATTTCTCTCATATTAATCAGCCCATTGTTTTAATCAATCTAAAATATATAAAAATTAATGTTGCTAGAGAAAAGTAACATATTTCTCTTTTTCTGGAGGTGTATTAACCCTCTCACACTAATGAGGAACATACAAAACTGTATTTCTCACATAAACTTTGTAAGATAAAAATGGGACCTAATTGTGTGTCTCATAAAATAATCTTACATTGCTATAAATTGTAACTGCCAGTCCGGGGACAATGCAACAGAAATTCAATTATTTTCAACCACATTAAACTCTTATAATAAGAAACACATAATCAGTTTGTGGTCCATGATTTCTCAAATTATAACTTAATAACCGAAAGTGCTTTATCAGATTTCTACATGGTGATCCACACTCTACAAGGTCATGGAGAATAACATGGTCTCTGAGCAGCATCTCGTCTATTAAGAAGTTTAACCACATGATCGTGAAATCATGAAGCCGATCTCTAAGGAAAGCAAATCATTCAATTTCTCAGTGCATAGAAAAGAAAGGAAGCATTTGGCTGCCCTCTAGGATTTATTTGATCTGTGTCTTATTTCTCTGCCTATTGGCTTGTGGTAGCAAGTTGCTAGAAAATAGAAGCTTAAAAAAAGGTAATCATATAGAACTAGGTCAATGCGCTAAAGGAATAGGAAACAAAAATGATACTAGAATCCCTCACTTCCTGTGAAAAAAATCCCGTGCAGTAAAAAGGCACAAAGGTCTCCAGACATATCACCTTTTATGTTGGCAATTCACACCCTGCCCTTCCTGCCTTCTCCAGCCATTAATTCTCTACCTTCCTTAAAGTCTAGTTTATATGGAGAACATAGTGAAGCCAGAAAACAGCACTCCAGAATGAAAAAAGTCATCCAGTTTCCATGATCATGTCTCTGTAACAGTGAACAGTGAACAGTTGAACCATTTTAATCACATGAAGGACAGATTTCAATTACTGCACAAACCCTGCTAGAATGACATCAACACTGACAGCTAACCGTCGTTGAGTGTTGACTCTATCCCAAGCTCTTCCCCTCCATTATCTCATTTCACCTCTCAACTACCAAAGTGCAAATCCTATAATTTCTCTTTACAGCTGAATATCCAGAGACTGTGTACAGTTAGATAACTTTCCAATATTGCAGCTGATATTACATGAAGGCCATTGAACCCAGTGCTGACATACTCTTGTCACCGAGCCATGCTGTCTCTTACTGTAGTCACTATTAACTCCATTAAACACATGGGACACAAAAATGATCACTTAGAGATTTTGCCATGAGCATCTGCGAATTGTGTCTTCAGATTTTAAAAAGTATACACACACACAAACACATACAGAAGCATATACTCAACTTTGTGTACTAATTTTTGTTTGATTACTCTCCATTGTACCTTTGGATAGGTCGTCTCAGAAACATAGCATAATTCCCCTGTGTTTAAAAGAACGTTTTATTTGTGATAACAATGTTTACGTTATTCAAAGAAATGCTTCCAAGTCACTCTTTTCACATTGCCTTTTCCCATTTTCCAAATCAGCTCACCTTTGTGTACACCCTTATAACCATGTCATTAGCTATAATAATGATTGATCTAGCCTCCTTGCAGCCTTTAGCCATCTGTGCAAGCACAACTTTCAACCCAGACATTTCAAGCATTAAACATATACTGGAGCTCTGTTCAATAGATCTTTCATAAATCCCCAGCTCCCAGCCCCAGAGAGTAAGAAAAGTCAGGTCATGAGCAGGAAGTAACGGAGACAAGGCAGTTTCTGAGCTGAAACTCAGACTCAAAGCTGGTTTATTGTTGTCATGACGACAAGTTCCACATGCCTAAAGTCACTGGTTTCTGAAAAGAATGATGCAGTGTCTAGCCCTACAGCTGGACATATAAACCAAATTAGTCTGTCATGCCTCTACCTGCTTTGTGGTTATTAGTGAAAAGACCAATATATCACACAATCGGCCATGCAGCAGTTAAGCTCCGCACACACTGCTTTCTCAGATCTGTAACTCGTTTTCTTCAGCTCCTCAGAATAATAGCTTGAATCTGGAGGCCGAGCGGGGGGTGGGGGGAGGAAATCAAAGTAATTTGGCAGATATTTAAAATTCTTCAATGAAGGATAAAGCGGAAAGCAATCTATAGCGTTTCTCCATACTAACGCCACCTCAAGTTTTAAATCACACAAGCAGTAAGAGGGTCTCGCAAATTCTCCCGTAAAAGAGCTCAAAACTTCATTGATTTGCAAAAGATTTCTTTTAAATGAAGAGGGTGTTTGGGGAAAGAGAAGCTAGGTTTGCCTGCTCCAGATGTGAAATGAGAGCCTTGAGAGCTCAACTCTCTTCCTCGCTCTCCAACTGATTAATTGGATGACCTAGGGGAAGTAATTTAACCCAGCCGTGGAAAAAGAAAATATGCACTTACCCACCAGAACTGGGTGTCTTATTTGCCTCCACACCTGCGCCACTGACATCACTCCTTCCTTAAAAAAGTTATTAAGACCCCCTCTTGTGCAAATTACCCTTCCCCTCCCTCAGTCCACGCTCACTTGTCTCTCCTGCCTGCTTTAAACCCTTCAAGTCTTATCACACCTATAAATATTTGATATTCCCCTGTCTCCTTCCTCCACCTGGTTCGATTCTATCTCTGGTGTCTACTGGAAGAAAGCTGAAAACTAGGAAGCGGGTCCAGTCTGTCTTTGGCATCCATTCTCCTTATCCAATCCACTTGGGGCTCTTTTTTCAGCATTTGGCATTGCCACACTGTCCACACAGCTGTTTGGGGTTTCATTCTATAGTATCCAATCTGGGCTTGCCTTCCCTACAGTAGTCTAAAAATTCCTTATGCGCTCTCTCCTTCCTACTGTCAAAAGTCAGTTTTAATCATTTCTCCCTATTTAACCGGTTTTGTGGGGTCAGGTCTCCCTAAAAGGAACTGGGTAAGGGGTGCTGCTTCCCCCTTTGTTTGCACATCCCCTGCACTTTGGGTGGAAACTATCCACCAATGAGCAGTCAAAGGCAGCAAGACCAGAAGCAGGGTTGCTTCTTAGGTAGGGTCTTGTGAATTGGGGGTGGAGAGGGATGAGAGGGGGCTGCCCATATCACAGTATAATCCCATATTGATAATGAATTTAATGTGATAATTAGTTCGCCTTTCCAGATAGTATACTCACATTTTAAAAGGAAAAGTCAGTTTATCCTAAAGCAATGAGTTTAATAATGGAAATTTCAGGTACTGTGGCAGCCAGTGAGAGAGACATTTTTGAGCCTGGGAGGTCTCTGAGGAAGTTGGATTGGGTCAGGTCTGGAAGCATTTGAATCCAGGTGTGGCAGAATTATTTGCAACTGAGAAGCATGCAGGACAAAAGACAATTAAAAGCACTGTGTGATGGCATAGATCCAGCTAAAATATGAGTCAAACCATATCTCATGGTATAATCCACAAGTCTTTAATATGTTAGGTTCCTGTTCTTTAGCTGGTGGCACAGCACTGAACTCTAGATCCTTTGAGGATCCCTGTATATTGTTTATCGTATCAGTATCCAGGATATTTTGCTAGAATTATTTTCATACTTAAAAAAAAACTCTTCATTAAAATCCACAACGACCCACCTGATTTATTTTATTATTATTATTTTACATCTTTATTGGAGTATAATTGCTTTACAATGCTGTATTAGTTTCTGCTTTATAACAAAGTGAATCAGCTATACATATACATATATCCCCATATCTCCTCCTTCTTGTGTCTCCCTCCCACCCTCACTATCCCACCCCTCTAGGTGGACACAAAGCACCGAGCTGATCTCCCTGTGCTATGCGGCTGCTTCCCACTAGCTATCTATTTTACATTTGGTAGTGTATATATGTCCATGCCACTGTCTCACTTCATCCCAGCTTACCCGTCCCCCTCCCCGTGTCCTCAAGTCCATTCTCTACGTCTTTATTCCTGTCCTGCCCCTAGGATCCATCTGATTTAGACGTGTGTTGTTTTTGCCCCCAAGTACTAAGAAACAAGTTTAACTTAAACAATTTTACAGCACCTCCAGACGACAGCAGCACACATTTGGTTTTTAATGGTCGTGTAGGGCTTTAATGGGTTTTAGAACCGTTGAGAATATATTTGTTTTAGCAGCATGGCTTCTACACACAAAGACAGAGATTTTGAGAAGTACGCACAAAGTTATTGCTATCCAGATTTAGACTAATTGTCGTATGATTCTATACATAAATGTGAATATGAACGGGTGAAAATATATCTACATGATATAAAAATGCAATTATATTTTATTTAAAAGTAATTGATCACTAACTGGTCACTTAATAAAGCTCATGGTGTATTCAGAGTACAGAGGTACATAAAGGACACTTATCATAAATGATGTTTCTTAACAGAATGATATTTATTCTTTAATTACCCTAATTATAGCCTTAAATATGTTTTTGGAAGACAGATGGGTCAAAGAAGTGACCGGGAGTGGGGAGAATAACAGTAAGGAAGCACACTTATAACCTTACAAGTGAGACTACTTTGTTCTCTACTTTCATTTGGAGAAAGCTAACAAAAACTCAATAATTTGGAAATGCCCTGAACAAATAAAATTAGTGAGCCTATTACTAATTAGGAAATTCCTTCAGGGCTGGACCATTGTGCTACATCACTAAGCAGTTCATTCTTATGTTAACTAGTTCACCTTTCTGTGTTCCACAGCCTATAACATGCATTCCTTACCCTAGTCGTACCTGCAAGTATAGACTATCCATCTCAAGGGGCCTCACACGGGAAGGTACGGATGCCTCAAGAAACAAAAAGTACTGTTGGAAAGGTCAGCAGAGTAAGACTGCCTGTGAATGGAAAGGTTTCTATAGACTGCCCAGAAAATTAAACCACCTTCACTTCCCCAGTGTTCATCTTCAGTCAAGCTCACAATATGCCAAGAGAGATACGACAACGGCTAGGGTTTTGTTTTCTGTTTTTTAAAAATAATTTTTAGGTTATATTAAATTTCTGCTGATACCTGAGAATAAAAATCATTTCATCACCATCATCAGCATCAACACACCATCCGCATCAATGTGTGTGGGAGGTGGCCTCTATCGTATTACACAAACTTCCATTCCCTGTTTTCCCCCACGATCTCCTCACTTCCTGGTTGCTATGGATTCCACCTGTGATGTGTAATGTCTGATGCCTGCCAATCCATTCTTAGTACCCAGTACTGTGAGGAATGGAAGCAGGTCACTATCAGCATTTGAATAATCCACATGTCTCGGCAAAATGCTTCTCTCTTTTCCATTCTGGCTTACCAACTTTTCTTTCCAACATGTTCTACGTGTAAGAGAGCAGGAAGAAGCACACTGGATACACCAGATTTAGTCTCTACACAACTGTCCTCTTCACAGAGAAATCGTGACCTCGTGACTATTGTTGCTGCTGTGGTTGGTTTCTCTCAGCTCCTTCCCTTTAGCTCCCAGACACCGTAACAAAGAGAACAGGGCCAGAAACTGTAAGCACTACCTCAGGGCATGCAATTGTCTTTCACCTCCATAGCCGTACTCCTCCAGTCAAGCCACTACACTCCAAATCTCTCTGTGGTTAAAAACTGAAAGTCATTTCTCGGCAGCTGAGGGATCCTACTCTCCCAGGGCCAAGCTAGACAGAGCCAGCCATTTGTTTTTCCTGTCAAACTCAACCAGCCCTGAGATATTTGATATAAAACTAAACTGCGGGTTACACAGTTTAGGCCTTAACTTGGGAGCCTAATGTGACAGGAAGGATTAATTGTAGCTAGGTGGACTGGAAAGAACAGCAAAATTAAGAACCAGAGAACCCCAGTTTCCCCTGCCAATTCTGTCCATAACCCTACATTCAAGCCAATTCACCTTACTGCCTTTAATCCAAAATTGAAACTTATCTCTAAAAACCTCCAAAATATTTTAAATCAGATAAATTATTTAGAAAATGAAGATAAATAAAATTCCCTACTTATCTCAGCAGACTTTTGGGAGTATCTGATAAATTAGCTGTGTGATAACTAATAAGGTTGTTGAGTCTCTCATGACCTCAGTTCACAAATGTGGGAAAGAGAAACAGGGAACTATACTAGTTGCTGGCTAAGATTTCTTCCTAACCTACAATTATGTGATTCAATTAAAGTAATAAATATGTACGCTCTTTGAAATGTATACCAGTATTAGTACAAATATACATAGCATGTTTTTATTAAATGTCCAAGAAATCATCGATGTGAATGTAAAACATTCTATGTGGATGTAAAAAAAATGTAAAAGTTTCAGCTTTTAAAGTATATTTTTGAAAAATATTCTGAGATTCTGTCCTTGGAGTATGGTCATTCCCATTTTGGAGGAATGAAGATCTAGTTTTCAAATTTTAGCAATCCTATAATTTTCACTGAGAAGATGTGCACCTAGTTCCATTTAATATTTATGGAGCACTTTATATTTTCAAGACTCTTATAGGCATTAATAAGATATTCCTCACATAAACCTGAGAAATCAGTTATTACCCTCATTATGGAGATGAGAAAATTGTAACATAGAAAATTAAATGAATTGCCCAAGATTACAAGGCACATCAGTAAAAGGCAAAACTGTAAAAGAGGGGTCAGATTCTCAGCGCTGTGCTTAAAAATGACTCGGTCAATTCTTCTCACCACAAATTTCCTTCTGTGTTTCAGCTTCTTTCTACCACTTGATACACACAGTAACAAAAACAAACCAACCCACACATTATTGTTTAAATTTTAATGTCTAATTTTGTTCTTATATATAAATGCAAGATATAAGTGCCATCCATTCATTTGCATTTAAAAATACACTTTAGGGACTTGCCTGGTGGTCCAGTGGTTAAGACACTCTGCTTCCAATGCAGGGGGAGTGGGTTGGACCCCTGGTCGGGGAACTAAGATCCCATATGCCACAGGACACGGCCAAAATAAATAAATAAATAAAATTTTAAAAATAGGAGTAGTTGAATAAATTATTGTATATTCATACTATGAGGCATTATGCAACTATTAAAATAGAATGCATTTAAAAAAATAGAAATAAACTTTAGTTCTGAAGTCAATTTAAAACTTTAAAATCAGCTCTCCTGATTTATTTATGTAGGTGGTATGTTAACAAGCACAATGTATAAGATGTGTTTAAGATTCTCATTTTTAAAAACAGTTTCCCACTCTCCTATAATTCTGCTCTATGGAGGAAAGTTTTGGGTTGTTTCGTTTTGATTTGCTTGTCTTAGTTTTCTTTTTTTTAAGTGGTGGGTGTGGGGATAAGGAAAAGTTTTTGCCTTGCTTCTAGATCAACATTCTGCCAGGGTTACTTCTTTTCTGGTCACCTTCAGGCAATAAATAACCCTACGAAGACATTAAAATGCCAACACAACCTCAATTCAGTCATTAGGTCATTCAGTCCTAGACAATACCCTAAAATATGGACATCATTAGAGGCCCATCATCTCCCTCTTTCCAGCCAAGACCTACCAGGATGGGGGCAGAGGTGGGGTGATGAAGCAATAAGAGAAAATTCTTACTTGGCTGGTACTTGGCTCACTCTGTGGAATTGGTGAGACGGATAGAGTTGGTTCTCAGAGCTCTTCAGAGGCTCCCACACTAGGTCCCTTGTGTCAGGATAGAATTGATTATGCTGTGGCAACAGCTAACCCCCCAAAATCATTGGCCCAAGACAACAGAGTTTAGTTTCAGCTTACTCACCATGTGCCTCAAGGGTGGGTGGGCAAGCAGGCTCTGTTTACTGTAGTCATTCAGAAATTTAAGTTAATGAGGCTCCACATCACAACACATTCTTCTAAGATCAAGGCAGCAGAGGAAAGAGCACAGGGAGCAAGTGCTGCCTCTTTATATGTCTGCCCATGAGAGATGCGCAAACGTCCACTCACCCTCATTGGTCACACTGAGTTCATCAGGGCAGGGATGGATGGATGGATGGATGGATAGATGGATGGATGCATGGACTGGTTGATTTTACAAAGAAAATATTTTAGGGCAGGGATTTATAATCCTCCTGCAAGGGGAGGCACTGAATAAGAGAGAAAAGGACTGTAGGCCACCAACCCGTCTGGCTTCAACTCCCATGATACGGGGGCAGGTCTTCCACAAGACATCCCCGATGCGCACTACACTTCTGGTTACCCAGTGTTCATCCCACACAAACTCTCCCTTTGTGGGCTTTCATCCTGTGGCAGAAACATCTCCAGGCCTAAATTTCTATCATGGACTCTATATCTGTCCCCTGGATTTCATGTACTTTTAACCAGTCATCTTAGAGAACCAGCATCAATTCCCAAAATAGCAGCCACTTTCTCTTTAAACCTGTCCTTATACCAGCACAGCTCACCAGGAAGCTGGTGGCACAAATATCCCCACAACTTCAGGGGTCACATATTAGGGTCCTTATCTCCACCTTCAAGTGGGAGGAACAGATTTACAATGAGGCAACAGCTCTCCCCAAAGAAATCTTTTCACAAATAGTCCTCTCCTTTCTACTTTCTCTAGACTTGTACTCTTTTTGTTTTGTTTTGGTTTTTTTTTTTTTTTTTTTGGTACGCAGGCCTCTCACTGTTGTGGCCTCTCCCGTTGCGGAGCACAGGCTCCGGACGCGCAGGCTCAGCGGCCATGGCTCACGGGCCCAGCCACTCCGCTGCATGTGGGATCTTCCCGGACCGGGGCACGAACCCGTGTCCTCTGCATCGACAGGCGGACTCTCAACCACTGCGCCACCAGGGAAGCCCTAGACTTGTACTCTTAAAGCATTTGAGGGGATTTAAAAATTGTGGAACCAGTTCTTGGCAGTTTTCATTGACAGTTTTATATATGGTCTGTCTCTCTCTCACTTTGGTATCTGATATCTTGACTCTTCTGTTAAAATTTCCATATGAACACTCCAGCCTATACTTTTATCCCTACCATCAAGGCTGTATGGCTCAAAATGATTACTGCTGGTCATGTTTGAGCTACAAAACTCCTGTCCCTTCTCTTTCTGGTAAAATTCCTGTGGCTCGCATTCTGCCGCTAGTGTGGACATTTGTCCCAGGTCAGGTCCATCATAGTACCTGGTTCCCCGGTCTCAATGAGTGGCTGAGGGATTAGCATGTGACCTGACCTACACAATTCAGGGTTCTTCCTTGAAGAAGGGAAAGGAGAAATGTTTTTTCCCCTCCTCTGATTTCTAAAGGAGATAGAACATCTACTTCCCATAAGAAGGCAGTGTTGAAGGGAGCACTGTTACCATGCCTCCACATGATAGGACGAATGGTTAATCTAATTGGTCAGAGCTGGACATTCATTGGCCATGTAGTGTGATGACTACTCTTAAAAACAAGTCATAGACTCCTCCATCTCATCATGTTGCCTGTTTTATCAATCTCTAAGAAGCATAATGGTCTCTTTTTCTTCTTCTTGCTGCCATGCAACGTTGCAAAGTTGGGGTCCATAAGATCTACTTTCTAGAGACAAGGCTGACCAAAATGTCTCCCACTATCCCATTTCTGCCAGCCAAGGAAAGTCTGAGGTTGGCCTCCAGTCCTCTGTGAAGTTGGGTAGATTTGTGGACTGAGTTGATTCTGTGGAAGCATGGGTGGTTATAAGACTTAAGGTTGAAGAAGGAATAAACCTATTCTATAATCAATCTATTGTTTTGGGGTGGTCGACTTTATGTACTGATCCCAATTGTCCTATTTTTTTCTCTTGCAGCTAGAACCCAGGAATATAGGAGGTGTGAGTAATTGGTTCAAGAAACTTCTAGCATCAGAGAATTTATTATCTAGAAGTGGGAGAGAAAGAACTACTTTCTTCTCAGATTATGGAGCTGAAGGAATGCAAGTCTGGAGTTCCTACCACACATGGAGAAAATGCACCTGCATCAGTAAAAAATAAATCTAACCCACACAGAGAGGCAGGGATTCTCAAGAGTGATGGCCTCCATCGTCTCCATCACTCCTAAGGCCAGCTCCATGCATACACTGAACTGAATTTGGTTATAAGAACAAATAATCCCCTCTTATTTCCTCATGCTAACTTGAGTTAGGCTTTCTGACACCAGCAGTTGAAAACAAAATCCTGACTGATACAATCACTGACTGCTTCTTAAGACTATTGACCACTTCCCCTGTGCTCTTTCAGCGGCCTACTCCATGGCCCAGTGCACTGGAGATCTAATAAGAACATCGTTTAGAGCCAAGCTACGCTGGGAAGGATATGCACTCACCTTTGCTAAACACTTGCTTACTGACATTTCCTAACTAGTAATAAAATAGAATAAGTAGATGTACATACGTGGAAAAGAAAATGGAAACACACAAGGAGATCTACCCATCCAGCCCACTGCTGTGGTCCATATCACCGGCACTCAACAATTTTTGGTTCCATGATTCCCCTTATCAAATTTGCCTCTTGAAAAACAAGTTATATTCACATCCGCTCCGAAACTAAAGCCAAAGACCATCTTTATACTAAAGCATCTTTTTTCTAAGTGTTCACACACAGGAAATCTTAGTATGAGGAAGGGAAGAATCGTAGGGAGTTTAGTCGCCATAGAGAATTATTTTATAATCCATTCAGAATGGTCTTACCTTCTTTATGCTGCAGCCCCCTGTGTAAAATCAAAAACACATTATATTTGGTGAAGGAAATGAGAAATTTTAAGGGTTGTTCGCACACTGAATTTTCATCATAAGGAAAACCTGTATAAAGCTATATAGCACAGGTCTTTCTGTAATTACGATGCATTGAGAAACTATGTAGTATGTGGTGTTCCAACCTGGTACTAGGGAGACAGAAAAGTTATAAGTGGGGAGAAAAAGGAAAGGTACACTCCAGGACATAGGGATATTATTTTTAAATGGGTGTTTAGATGTGGGAGACGTGGTGAAGAAAATGAATTTCTGTAGCTCTACTGCTTTATTTTTATATTAGCTGAAGACTGTGCTGTACATGAAGTGTATAAAGACCACAGCCCCAAAGATTTGATGCTTTGATGAAAACTGCCTAGAATCTGGAAGCGTCCTACAAAAAGCATTGCTGTGGGTTGCAGGTGCTTTCCCTACCTCAGGACCAGGAAGGAAAAATAAATAAATTATGCGTATAAAACATAGAATGACATGATGGATGCATTTCCCTCAAGGCACTTTTAAGCACCTGTTGCCCTGCAGTGTATGTTTTTTTCTGTTCTGGGTGCGTGAAATGATTAAATCACTTAAGAGAAACGAGCTGGAAACTGGCAATATTTTATCACATAGTCTATGCTATATAAATGCTAAGTCACATTACGGAAGGAAAAAAGGTATCATTTTATAACAGAGCAAGAGCACAAACACTGTTGGAGACAGCCCTGAGCCGACAGGTCCGACGGCTGTCCTCTCGTCTTTGCTCTCTGCTTTGTCTCTGTGACATGTTTGTGCATGTGTTTTCAGAGGCAGCAAAAGGTAGGAATGACCTGTTGGAATTTCAGGTCCACCATGTACAAATGGGCCCTAGTCCATGTCACAGCCTTCAAACTGGGTCATGAAAAAGTATGCCTATTTTTCAGTCGCTTGATTTTTAAAATCAAGAAGGATAAAATGATCTGCCTTCTAGTTTTCATATTCTTAGCAATTCCTGCTTTTTGTGAAATGTGATGTTAGTAATATAAAGGAAATCGACGTAAGGGGTGATTTAAAGTCCTTGAAAGACATAGTTCTCAGAAACATTCCAAGACCAAAATGGCTTACTTAAGTAAAAAGAAAAAAAAAAAAAACGACTAAAAATATTAACAGATCCTAATTTGACTTCCAAAGAAAAACAACGGAATATTAAACATCTCATAATATTCATCAGATCTTTATTAGAATTAAGACCTCAGAAAAATAGAAAAATTGATGTAATATGTGGGTGGTCTGTGGGTACATCAGTGGCCACAGTGTAAGCTTTTATCTTTCTTCTTTAAAAAATTTTTCTCACCACCAGCAGAAGAGAGAAAATTGCATTGAATTTGTATCCTAATCCAACCTAATTCCCTTTCTTTACCAGTAAACTGTATTAATTGGTTTTCTGAACCCTAAATATTAGGATTACTAAGTGGAAAATAATTTGCTGTAAGCCTTCTAAACACTGTGGTTGTCTCCTGTGCTTTTCCTTGCAAGAGAGAGCACTGTGAGACTGTTGGTTCTCCCAGCACAGCCTGTAAAACTCATCCTGTCCTCTCCAAGATGGCAGGGATGATTAGCAAGTGGTAGTGATCGTTAATGAAAAATGAAAAACACAGATTAGAATCTACCATATAATTGGTCTTACTGCACATACACTCCACTTTGCCTCTCTTGAGATAGCATAATATTTAAGCTCTCTACTATGGTGAACTTACATCAATTGCTTTAAAGAGGAAGAGCAGGGAGTGGCATAGCCAGCAGTGGCTCCCACTGTTGCCTCTCCTCTTTGGTTATGTTTCCCATGGACTTAACATCTTAGGCATTCAGGAGAGAGAATAAAGTACTGGTGACAGGGAGTGAGTGACTCTGACAGAGGTTTTCCTCTGTGTCCCCCAAATATTGTAAATGTAACAAAATTGTCTGAAAGTAAAAGCAGCTATCACCAGCAACCAAAATCATTCCAGGCAGAGAATCATTTCAAAACATTCCTGTTATTGATGGATAGCACTCATTTAAAAAATTTTAATTAAAATCGGGCTTCCCTGGTGGCGCAGCGGTTGAGAGTCCACCTGCTGATGCAGCGGACGCAGGTTCATGCCCCGGTCCGGGAAGATCCCACATGCCGCGGAGCGGCTGGGCCCGTGAGCCATGGCCACTGAGCCTGTGCGTCCTGTGCTCCACAATGGGAGAGGCCACAACAGTGAGAGGCCCGTGTACCGAAAAAAAAAAATTAATTAAAATGATTTATATTATACAAATATATAAATATACATATACAAATTTCTGTGAAATAAGATAAAGGATAGTAGATTCCATTTGATCCGTGCCTATTCTACCTTAGGCATTGTACTAGCCACTTTATAGAAGCTATCTTATTAATCTTTATGAGAATTCCATGAGCAATTGTTATTTTGCCCATTTTTATGTGATGAAACTGACACCCCAAGATATTAAATAGGTTTCCCAACATCGATCACCCAATAGGCTTTGGAACATATTCAAGCTTAGATTTCTTGGATTTCAAATCCTGTTATCTTAAAGTCCAATATCACTTACATTTCAGAGATTAAGAAAATAATATACTATTTTAATATCAAATATTTTAAAGGACCTATTGAAGATACTGATGATTCTGCCTACAAACATGAAGAAGGGTTTCCTTCTCCTCCATCTTGTGGTCCCCATATCCACACTTACTAACTCCTCAAAGTGTGTTTACTGTCCTGAAGATGCAAAGAACTGCTCAAAAACTGTAATCATGCCAGTTCCCTTCATCAGTCCATCATAAACATTTCTTCAAAGAGCATTTCCTCTCCCACTTCCAAAATGAAATGTAGTTAAAACAAGCTGCATGTTACAAGGCAGTTTTATAAAGTTTTATACGGTGCAAGATTTTTCAAACATTTATGAGTGTATTTTCTTTTTCCTCATAATTTTTTCCCTGTAAACACTGTAGCCTAAGAATAGTTTAAAGAAACTTCTGAGAACCACACCTACCTACTTCATTTGTTCTCACACTATAGTGAGAATACAGAAATAACTTGTAATCAACATGACCAGATTCAACGGCAGAGTCAAGAATGCCCTGGATCTCTGGATTATATCACTTTAGTCAGCTTGGAAATAAGTGTTTGAATGTTCACAGAGTGGGTCCAGAACATAATATTCAGTTCATGGACGACATAGTTAGAATAGTCTGTTCTGAGATCACAGAGTAGTGACTAAACACGGTGCAGCTGGGTTTTTCCCCCAGTATTGGAACAGATCACTGTCTCTTTGGTTGAGCACAGTTGCATGAATGTGTTTTTGTTTAGGAACCATGCTTTATTAGATAGAAATAAAGATAGACAGATAGATAGATAAATACATAGATACATAGATAGATAGGTGGGTAGGTGCTGATACTATGAGAAGCATGGGGAAACTAGACTGATAGCCACAGATTCATATTTCAAATCCAAAGCTAACACTGAATGGGATATATGCTCAGGGAGTGGTAAACATATCACTTGCCAATATTGTTGAAATTATCATTTTCCTCTTCACTTTTGAAAAGTTGAATCTGATTAAGCCAAATGAAGCTATAATGGGATTCCATCATGCTGACATAATAACTACTAGAGTGCATGGAGAGAAAACATTTCTTGGGTTATTCTTACTGGTTATAGAAAGACAAGAGTCAATGTCCAGAGTCTATCCATCATAACCAGGACCACCCTACACTCGTTTTCTGGGACTACTATAGCACCCTACCACAACTTGGTGCCTAAGAACTACAGAAACGTATCCTCTCACAGTTCTGGAGGCTAGAAGTCCAAAATCAAGGTGCCAGCAGGACCAAGCTCCTCCTGAAGGCTCTAGAGAAGAATCCTTTCTTGCCTCTTCCAGTCTGTGGTAGCCCCAGGCACTCCTTGGCTTTTGGCAACATAACTCCAATCCCCGTCTCCATCTTCACAAGGCCTTCCTCCCTGTGTAAGTATGTCCGTGTCCTCTACCCTCCTTAAAAGCATACCACTCACTGGATTCAGGGCCTATCCGAAATCCAGGATGATTTCGTCTCAAGATCCTTTAATTACATTTGCAAATACTCTATTTCCAAATAATGTCACAGTGAGATTTGGGGTGGACTGGAATATTGGGGGCTGGGGTCACTATTCAACCCACAATAGGCTCTCAGATGTGGGCAGGAAAGGGAGGTCCCTACCCTGGTTCTCACTCTTCAGAGGGCCTCACATATAACAAATTAAAAAATATGGCCACACATACCACAGACACATGCAAAAATACGTTTATTAAACAATAGAGGAGTGCCACTGTAACTTGAAGTCTGGCTGTCAGCACCATCACAGTCCAACCTGTAAGCCTAAACATCTCCTTTAACACAAATCAGGCCCCAGGAAATGCTTCTCCTCATTTATCCTATATGTCCTTAGAACAAAAGGCATCTATACGTGAATGCCATGAATATGTGCCTTGGTAGCAGTGCTTCTGGGTACAGGAAGAGTACATGTGGTAGAAACACTTAAGAAAGAAAGAAAACTAACTCACTTGACAAATATTTCCTCTCAAATAGCATGAATGAAACAGATTGTTGCATAAGTATTGTTTCCCATAGTGCTGAGTATCCATTTACTTCTCTTCCTGCTCTAATTTGTGGATCCAATTTGTGATCCAAAAGGTGTATGAATCAGTACAGTATTCACCACAGGTTTACTTAGCAGCTGAGAAACATTCTGTAAGATTTCACTATTAATATTACTCTTAAACTTGTATACCTATTTACAACTATTATCTAGCTACCTATCTATGTCAAAATCTGACACACAGTGAAGTATAATACTCTTTACGTTGTCAACTAGGTGAATACTAACCATGATAACTGTGAATAGTTTTATCTTTTACAATATTTAATTAATTAAATTTTTAAATGTTAGCTTTATTTAAATAATTTAGATTCAGATTTTTTAGTTCTAATAATTTTAACTTGAAGTCTACATTTTAACTTTATTAGATGATATTTTAGAGAAAAAAACTCCATGAAAAATAATGCTAATGTTTTACATCCTATTCAATTTATATTTCTGAAGATAATGTATTCAAATTATATACACTTTGAAAATAATTACAATTTGTTTAATTTATATTCTGATGAAGATATATTCAAATTATGTGCACTTTAAAATTAATTACAATAGAAAATAAATCAGAAAAAAATCCTGATTATAGTTAAGTAATTAGTGGTTGTGCTGAAATAAAGACAAAAATAAATTTCATCTAATAATTTACAAATTATGTACATATCTTTTATTATCCCAGACTTTGCCAGCTCATCAACGGAACATCCATATCTGTACAATAATAATTAAATGTATCTGTCTGACACTTTGGCTACTGTCAGTCACATTAAAACCATAGCTGATTTAGTTCTGTGAAAAGCACCATCTGTAGTTGATAGGGATTGCACTGAATCTGTAGATTGCTTTGGATAGTAGAGTCATTTTCACAACATTGATTCTTCCAATCTAAATACATGGTATATCTCTCCATCTGTTTGTATCATCGTTAATTTCTTTTATCAGTGTCTTATAGTTTTCTGCATACAGGTCTTTTCTCTCCATAGGTAGGTTTATTCCTAGGTATTTTATTCTTTTTGTTTTTGCAGTGGTAAATGGGAGTGTTTCCTTAATCATTCTTTCAGATTTTTCATCATTAGTGTAAAGGAATGCAAGAGATTTCTGTGCATTAATTTTGTATCCTGCTACTTTACCAAATTCATTGATTAGCTCTACTAGTTTTCTGGTAGCATCTTTAGGATTCTCTATGTATAGTATCATGTCATCTGCAAACAGTGACAGCTTTACTTCTTCTTTTCTGATTTGGATTCCTGTTATTTCTTTTTCTTCTCTGATTGCTGTGGCTAAAACTTCCAAAACTATGTTGAATAATAGTGGTGAGAGTGGACAATCTTGTCTTATTCCTGATCTTAGTGGAAATAGTTTCAGTTTTTCACCACTGAGAACGATTTTGGCTGTGGGTTTGTCATATATGGCCTTTATTAGGTTGAGGTAAGTTCCCTCTATGCCTACTTTCTGGAGGGTTTTATCATAAATGGGTGTTGAATTTTGTCAAAAGCTTTCTCTGCATCTATTGAGATGACCATATGGTTTTTCACTTTCAATTTGTTAATATGGTTTATCACATTGATTGGTTTGCATATATTGAAGAATCCTTGAATCTCTGGGATAAATCCCACTTGATCATGGTGTATGATCCTTTTAATGTGCTGTTGGTTTCTGTTTTCTAGTATTTTGTTGAAGATTTTTTCATCTATGTTCATCAGTGATATTACACAAAAGACCCCCGAATGGCCAAAGGAATCTTGAGAAAGAAAAACGGAGCTGGAGGAATCAGGCTCCCTGACTTCAGACTATACTACAAAGCTACACTAATCAAGACAGTAAGGTACTGGCACAAAAACAGAAATATAGATCAATGGAACGAGAGAAAGCCCAGAGATAAACCCACACACATATGGTCACCTTATATTTGATAAAGGAGGAAAGAATATACAATGGAGAAAAGACAGCCTCTTTAATAAGTGGTACTGGGAAAACTGGACAGCTACATGTAAAAGAATGAAATTAGAACACTCCCTAACACCATACACAAAAATAAACTCAAAAGGGATTAAAGATCTAAATGTAAGGCCAGACACTATCAAACTCATATAGGAAAAATAGGCAGAACACTCTATGACATAAATCACAGCAAGATCCTTTTTGACCCACCTCCTAGAGAAATGGAAATAAAAACAAAAATAAACAAATGGGACCTAATGAAATTTTAAAGCTTTTTCAAAGCAAAGGAAACCATAAACAAGACCAAAAGACAACCCTCAGAATAGGAGAAAATATTTGCAAATGAAGCAACTGACAAAGGATTAATCTCCAAAATTTACAAGCAGCTCAATATCAACCCAATCCAAAAATGGGCAGTAGACCTAAATAGACATTTCTCCAAAGAAGATATACAGATTGCCAACAAAAACATGAAAGAATGCTCAACATCACTAATCATTAGAGAAATGCAAATCAAAACTACAATGAGGTATCACCTCACAACAGTCAGAATGGCCATCATCAAAAAATCCTCTAACAATAAAGGCTGGAGAGGGTGTAGAGAAAAGGGAACCCTCTTGTGCTGTTGGTGGCAATGTAAATCGATACAGCCCCTATGGAGAATAGTATGGAGGCTCCTTAAAAAACTAAAAATAGAACCACCATATGACCCAGGAATCCCACTATTCGGCATATACCCTGAGAAAATGATAATTCAGAAAGAGTCATGTACAATGCTCATTGCTGCTCTGTTTACAGTAGCCAGGACATGGAAGCATCCTAAGTGTCCATTGATAGATGAATGGATAAAGAAGATGTGGCACATATATACAATGGAATATTACTCAGTCATAAAAAGAAACAAAATTGAGTTATTTGTAGTGAGGTGGATGGACCTAGAGACTGTCATACAGAGTGAAGTAAGTCACAAAGAGAAAAACAAATACTGTATGCTAACACATCTATATGGAATCTAAAAATAAAAAAAGTGGTTCTGAAGAACCTAGGGGCAGAATAGGAATAAAGACGCAGATATAGAGAATGGACTTGAGGACACAGGTAGAGGGAAGGGTAAGCTGGGACAAAGTGAGAGAGTGGCATGGACATATATACACTACCAAATGTAAAATAGATAGCTAGTGGGAAGCAGCCACATAGCACAGGGAGATCAGCTCGGTGCTTTGTGACCACCTAGAGGGGTGGGATAGGGAGGGTGGGAGGGAGATGCAAGAGGGAGGAGATATGGGGAGATATATATATATATATATATATATATATATATATATATATATATAGCTGATTCATTTTGTTATAAAGCAGAAAGTAACACACCATTGAAAGCAATTATACTCCAATGAAGATGCTAAAAAAAAAGCATAGCTGAAACATTTTAAAATTATTACTATTGTAAAACTATGTCAATGCAAAAGGATAAAACATCTGTATTGAACAGTTATTGATTCATAAATGCTAAATATTTATATTACTGACAATATTTTATTTTGCAATAATCTATTTCATTCATGCTATATGAGAGAATGATTTAATCAATTAGTATTTTCCCTTTCTTAAGTGATCTGTTGGTTTCCATTTGTTCTCTGTCCTCTGGCCCTGCAAATGTTAGCAGTGGGCAGGACCTGAACTTGCTTTCAAAACACACGGAGCAAGTGATTGATTGGCAGGTAGATAGTTAATTTTCAGTTATTCCTACTGTTTTCATTAGCTAGGTCTGCAAAGAAAAAAGTAGCACAGACTGTGGGGCTTAAGCAACAGAAATTTATTGTCTCACAGTTCTGGAGGCTAGAAGTCCAAGATCAAGATGTCAAATGGGTTGGTTTCTTCCAAGGGTTGTGAGAGAAGGACCTGCCCAGGGCCTGCCTCTTTCCTTGGCTTGTAGATGGTCTTTTCCCTGCGTCTTTACATCATCTTCCCTGTATGTGTCTGTGTCCAAATCTCCTGTTCTGATTGGATTAGGGCGAGTTATATTGCTCAGGGCCCACCCTAATGGCTTAATTTAAATTTAATTATCTCTGTAAAGACCTTATCTCCAAATACTGTCACATTCTGAGGTACTAGGGGTTCAAACTATGAATTTTGGGGGAGGATACAATTCTGTCCATAACGATTCTGCCCATAATGCCTACACACAGACATGAAGGTGTTGGCCCTTTGGGGTTTCTTCCTATTGGACCGAACTGTTGTCCATAAATACTTGCACATTTTCCACAAGACATTAACACATGTCAAGTGGTTTTTAGCCACAAAGGACAAAAGGTTCTATAATTATAATCATTTTTCTGGATTTAATTTTGACTCTCATTTCCTTAAATGAGACAAAACCTTATATGATAATAGCTCAGCTAATAGATATAATGTGGCATTCTCCCCAAAATCTATTTGTGCTGTGCTTGATAGAAGGAGGAGTTCTCCTCAACTTTATCAAGTTTTAGCGATGTTTCATTTTTTTGAGTCCTATGCAATTATTCTTCGAGCTAATAAACATGTCATTCTTTTATGATTGCTAATCTATTTTTTATGTATCTGCGTAATATGCAGTTGATGAACTTTAATAAAATCTGAAGTGAGGTCCCCCCGCGGCCATTTTCAGGCTGATTTTGCTGCAAACCAGTGAGTGGAAATTCAGTTCGCTCAAGCATCCAGTGTGCTTCTCTTTAAAATAGATGGGCCAATGAGAAGCATGTCTGTGCTGGCCCTGTATAATGGTCTGGTCTCTAACACTGGTTGTTAAAACAAACTACACACCATCCAAGACCTAAATGCCAATGATTCGATGGTGTAACATAACTTAATTGGATATACTTTTAGCTTAGAAAGGTAAATAGGAAACAAGGCAGCAAGAATAAGCATGTCTGCAAATATGCCATCTAACTCTGTTTCTGGAAGAAATCCAGGAGATTACAGTCTGAACTAAATCAGATAATTCTGTCAGTTTTCTCTCCTGAAGAAATGTTCTATCCCAAGTAATCAGTAAATGACTGAACCATTTATGGGTTCTACCTAGGACCTAAATAGGAATTCTGGAAGCATAGAAATTTGATCTACAGGATGGAATCCCAAATACTTCTTTTTGTAAGGGCATCCTCTAGGGTCTTTCTCTTTTACACTTCTAACAAATAGTTTGCATAATTTTTCCATGTTATATTGTATTTTATTATGTACCTGTCTACCTTCCCTATTTATTGCAAACCAGTATAGTCCAGAAACTCTTTTTCTAATTTTTTAATTTAAAATAAAAAACCATAGTGTGTTACACAATTTAAAAAATGGAATAGGAATAGCATAAAAATGAATTTTAAATGCTAAAATTAGAGAATGAAAAGGGTTTCCATGGAGTCAACTTGAAGAATTCCCCATTTTCAGGTAAATGGATGTTACCTGAAACATCCAGTTTCAGGTAACATAAGGTATATAAGTGATGAAAATCCCCCACAAACCCATAAAACATACCAGCGAAGGGCCATGGGCCTTAAAAAAAATTTTTTTTAACACATAAGCCAGTTGCTAATGTTACACTTTCTCTCCATGGTGACATTCACTCCAGCCACAAGTGTGTCAATGCGTATTTCTCTTTCAGCTGGAAAGCAGAGTTGGTAGTTAGGTGTCAATTCTCCATTATGTGGTCCCCACCCCACACAGAAACCCCAATACCCACCCAGTTTCCGGAGACGAAATGTCAATGGATACTTGAATCCCTAGTGTGCTTTGAAATTAAAATATTAAAAGTGTTCTTCTTATTTTACTTACTTTCATTATAATTACTGAATATTACCATGAGCTCATGCTGACTGAGACAGATATTCAGAATCAGGTTAAAATTGTGTGTGTCCATTTTCTGTATGTTTGTGATTCCACTAAATACTTTCATGCCTTATTAAGAGAAAAGATTATTCTCCATCTTATTTACAAGGTCCCAAAAAAGGTCTGGCACATAATGGCTGGTGATATATATCTATTTGAGTTTGGCAATCCTTAAAAAAAAATGATGTTTTTAATGACACCTCATCAAGGCTGTTTCATCTTTTTCCCATAAGGGCTTTACACTCCAGTTTCTTTGTTTTGTAAGAGCTTCTTCTTTATTTACAGCTAACTGAAAGTTCTTTAACATAAACCACTGTTTTCTCACAAATTCCTGAACAAAGAAAGCATTAATGTATCATCCCTCATTTATGCAGAATGCTTTTTAACCATCAATTCTTACTTCTAGAGTTTGATCTTCCCTCCATAACTCTGCAATCTGCTGTTACCAAAAAGTAGATTCAACTGCAATCGTGTGTGTGTGTGTGTGTGTGTGTCTGTGTGTGTGTATAGTAGGGATGGCTGTGTTAAATGAAGACAGCAAATTGATTACTACCTACTTCCACTCAAGAAATCCATGAGTTATGCATTACTGTTCTATGTCTAGCATGAGCAAAGACTATTCTTAGAAACAGAAAAGAGGATGCTGACAAATCGTGGTACCTTCCAGTAAACTGTATTTGAAAACCAGCAGCTAAAACAGTTAAAAATAGGGGTACAAACAAAAAGCAGAGCATAAGACAAAAATCCCTACAAGTTTAACAGAAATTTACTGAACCAAACAGATATGCATCACCTATTTTTTGTGTATGTGTGGTTAATATAACTGGGTGCTAGGAACGTATACCAAGAATCATTTGTGAGTGTATCTGTGTGTGTGTGTGTGTGTGTGTGTGTGTGTGTGTGTTAGGGGTGGGTGGAGGATTGGAAATTCCTGGAAACTAAAAAGACCTAGATTTGTTTGATGTCAAGATTTGCTTTCCCACTATATTTGCTGGTAATTATCATATCCTTAAATCTTTGGGAAAATACTGACTCTGGTCAGAAATGCTAGTTATCATCTACAAAGGATATAACACTTCTGCAATTCTCTGCTACTTACTAATTTGGGGAACCTAGGTTAGAGTCTGTGAACTTCAGTTATCTCATCTCTTACGGGGAGTAACCGAACCTTCTAGAAATGCTTTAAAAATTAAACATGGTAATGTCTATAAGCACCGGGCAAATAATAGGAGCTCAATAAATATAGGTTAACATTTTCTTGGCATAGTATCTTTCGCATTGTAAAAACCTCCAAAATACTGGTGGAATGTATGACTGATTTAAAAATACACATTTTTAAAGAATAATTTAAGGACAAGCCTTTATATAGGAGCCAATCTGAAAGAGCTCTCAATAGTCAAATATAGAACAATTTGAGCAATAAATAATGTGATGTTGGATTATAACCCAAAGAATAAAATAAATATAAACAAATCTATCCTGATATAAATAATGGTTGAGTAAATAAATAAATAAATGGGGGAAAAGGGACAGATCTTCCTTATGAAGGAATATATGTAGATACTCTCCCTCCCACTGTTTGATCTTCCCTCCTGTCTTGAGTGTGGGCTGGATTTAGGACTTACTGACTCCCTTATAAAGAATATAGTGGGGAAAGGGGTAAAACGGTAATTTTACAGTAGTGAAACCTGTGACATCCTACCTTAACCAAGTGATCAAGGTCAACCTCGCCAGTGATAAGTCATCACAGTGATATCACAGGTCCCCTGACGTAATGTGATAAGAAGGACACGTCACGTCTGTGGTGTCCATCCCCAAAGTCCATAACCCCATGGCTATTCTGACCATG
Source organism: Phocoena phocoena (assembly GCF_963924675.1). Taxonomy (NCBI): domain Eukaryota; kingdom Metazoa; phylum Chordata; class Mammalia; order Artiodactyla; family Phocoenidae; genus Phocoena; species Phocoena phocoena. The sequence goes on from NC_089229.1 coordinate 56,394,196, forward strand.
AAAATAAAATGTGAGGGATCCTTTTCAAAATGCCGGACTAGTATTCTTCAAAACTGTCAAGGTCATGAAAACAAGGAGAGGTGGAGAAAATGTCACAGTCCAGAAGAGACTGAGGAGATGTGACAACTAAATGCAACGTGGTGTCCTGGATTAGAGCCAGGAACGCAAAAAGGACATTAAAGGAAAAGCTGGTGAAATCCCAATAAATTCTGTAGGTTAGTTAATAGTAATATACCAATGCTAATTTCTTACTTTTGGCAAGTGTGCCACAGTTCTATAAGGTGTTAACTACAGGAGAATCTGAACAAAGGATATGGAAATTCAGTATTAGCTCTGCAACTCTTCTGTAAATCTAAAATTATTCCAAAATAAACATTTTACTTAAAAAATGAAACTTTCATCTGTGGCATCACTCTTCTTATTAACTAATTTCAAACAAAAAGAATATGCACATAAGAAGCTGAAATCTTGCCTCTTCCTCTGGTTCATCCATAATATCATAACACAGTGTTTAGTGAAGTTGTGAGGTTTAATCAACTCAAAAAGCAACATTATAAAGCTCTTCGAATTCCCAAGATGAAAGAAAATTATATATAAGTGTGTAAATGAAGTTTTCGTTTGGCCATTCAGAAATGTTCCTGGATACGGGAGGCCTAAATAAGAGATGAATCTTTGTAAGCTGTTTTCTCTAATCAAATCCATTCTGCCTGTACCTGTGAGTGCATAATGCAGAAATGATTGACTAAAAATGGAAACTCCAATCAATTTGATTATTTAATATCATGTATCACACAGCCCCAGCCAAAAAAAAAAAGGAATTTTTCTTGCTGACTTCATCTATGATTTTGCTTTTTAAACTCGTGAAATTTAGACTGCATGCAGATAGAAAGGCACTTCCCTGTCCACGGGAACACGGACAGGTAGCACTTTTAACATTGTGAGATGAGAGCCATCACATGGTTAGTGGTCTATCAAACACACCCCTTTGTAGAAATGATGCAATTCAGCTGGAGGGGCTTCATAGTTTTTGACAAGTTTCCCAGCCCCCAGTACTCAGGGTCAGCAGTGTGTGGTATTTAACAGGGGCTCTGCTCCACTCTCTGTGGTTGTAGGAGAGTCGCTCAGATACCTGCCTACCAGCTTTGGTCCCAGCCTTTGACCTTCCACATTATCAGGTTTTCACTTTTGGTTTTCACTGATGATTAAACTTAGAGCAGATTGGCATTTCTGGTATCTGGTTAAACACAGGCTGCAACTACACCAATGCTAAAACTACTACATTTGATTTTATCAATGCAAACTGAGGATCAATCTGGTGAACAAAAGTTTTAGTTCTGTTATTGACTCATCCGTCCAGCTTTTATTATTGGTTTCAGCAGAAGGTTGATTCCAAATAATCCAGAATAGAATTTAATTAGGAAGTCCTTCTCTTGGTCTCAAAATATTTATTCATAAGTCAGTTCATATAGCAGGGAAAGCATGGGCTTTATAGTTATACAAATCTTCCTGATAACTTTATTATCTGTGTGACCTTGGCAAGACAGTTAACCTCCCTGATCGTAATTTCTTTTTCCATAAAATGATAATACAAAAACCAACCTTGGGACTTCCCTGGTGGTGCAGTGGTTAAGAATCTGCCTGCCAATGCAGGTGACATGGGTTCAATTCCTGGTCCGGGAAGATCCCACATGCCACAGAGCAACTAAGCCCATGCGCTACAACTACTGAGCCTGCGCTCTAGAGCCCTCAAGCCACAACTACTGAGCCTGCATGCCACAACTACTGAAGCCTGCGTGCCTAGGGCCCGTGCTCCGCAACAAGAGAAGCCACCACAATGAGAAGCCCGGGCACTGCAACAAAGAGTAGTCCCTGCTCGCCCCAACTAGAGAAAGCCTGTGCACAGCAACAAAGACCTAACACAGCCAAAAATAAACAAATTAATTAATTAATTAAACCTTACATAGCTCTGGTTAAGACGGAGTAGATTCAAATATGCAAAAGTACTTACTACGATGCCTGACTCAATAAATTCCCTTTCAACATCAAAATGTTAGAGACAGTGATTATATTCCAAGTCGCTCACAAAAAAACTAGATAGCCAAACTACACAACTGAAGTGTGTCTGTTTCAATAAAAAAATAAATTAGAAGAAAACACACTGTTGCCACATTCCTAATTAATGCAACATAGGAAATTTTTTTAAATGAGGAATTAAATTTGTGCTCCTACATGCAATCTAAACATCTTGATTGTTGGCACGTAAGAAACGTTCATTTAGTAATGAAAGTGATTTTTTGTTTATCTAACAAATGTCTATTTTCCAGGCATTTTGCTGGGCACTGGAAATAGGGGGAAAAAAACAAAAACAACCACACACACACACAAAAAAAAAAACAGTGAGCAAATGAAGATGAGGAAACTGTCTTCTTGTTGCTTACAGACTAGTGAGTGAGATATTTAAGAACAAACATACAATTTGAGGCTGAGATAACGCCCCTGAAAATGCAATGAGTGAGAGTGATGGAGACAAGGATTTCCCCGGATGATGTAAAGGGAGGAAGGTCAGGGTAGGGGAACAGGGACCAACTTACACAGGCAGTGTGTTTATACATGAGAACGATCTACGGGATGAAATGTTAACTGAACTGTGATTGGTGAAAACAAAAGTGAGAGGATTTGTTCACGCTTCCCGTGAGGGAATGAGCCAGGGAGGGAAAGAATGAAACAGCGAGGGGGAGACTCCGTTTCCCCTGTGAAGTGGCTAAACATGTAAGGAGGCTGAGTGCAACTGGCTGTTTTCAGGTAGAAACATGTATCTGTGACACTGACATCAGCCACTGAGAAAGGAATTCAAAGGTAGCTGATCCCAGAATAACATAGATGACCTGCTTTGGAAAATGTAGAATAAATGCGACTTGCCTGGGCAACAAGAATGTTAGCCATAGGACTGCACCAAAACCCAAGAGCTTTAGGAAGGATAGTTTAGAGACAACAGCCTGAAAAACCATTTCTTTTAACAGGATAAATACTTCAAACCTGTGTGAGTAATCCTGGAATTTTCAATAAGCCATATTAATATAAGGAATGACTGACTCTTGCCTAATAAATGAAAGAATGAAGTTTTAGAAATGCAACACCATTCCCTAACTCAAATGGTTTATTTCACAACTTAAAGTTTAACATTAAACAAATACACCTCAAGTCACAATGCAATGATGATTGATGTTTTTCATCAACATCCAATTATCATTCCATCAAACCCTGTTGCCTGGGCCAAGGAAAACACAGAGTACGCATCTAGAAAGGGTTATTCTCCATACCATTTCAAAATAACTTGCAGGATATAGCGACACTTACTGCATTTCTGACTTGTTAGATCATGTCACAGGGAACCTTGGCGAGAGAGTTTTGGTGTTGTTATCACCTGTGCTTTCCAAAGAATATTCATTGCTTTTGCTATTTGAAGTTAAAAAGGAAAACACCTTTCATTTCTTTGATTTATTCCATTAGAACAACCTGCATCTGTGCGTTCTTTGTCTTTTGTTAGCTGTGAAGGCAGCCACTTAGGTATCGAACATGATGTCAGGCTGTGGTGTGAGAGGTCTTGCAGGAGGTACAAAACCTGAAGGGATTTCAGAAAAACAAAAACAAAATAAAAACATCCCTTTGACAGGGCTTCAAAGGAGACCATCACATTCAGGAATGGCTCTTCAAAAAAAAAAAGCACAATCACTTCCCATTTTGTTCTGGGCTCAGCCAGTGGTTCAAAAGAGGAGTGATGGATGGCTTGAAGGCCGCTGTTGTAAAAAACGCCCCACGTTCACAGGGAGGCCTTTTGTCCCGGCTCACTTTGCAAGCAGCTCCCTCAAAGAAGCAGGAAGCTTTCTCACCACTTCTCAAACGACTCTCCTCTGGGGAGGCAGCAACAGCTGCTTCACCCTCAGCAGTTCCTTGCTGAGGAAGACAAAGAATGCACCTTCCCTGCCTGAAACTGCAGGGAAGGATGAGCCTTGAAATGTAATTAATTGCTCAAATTGGAATTTGGCCAGAACCCCAGGGCTAACAACTACACTTACAGGGGAGGAAGAAAGGCTTTAATGAACTTAGAAAAAAGAGATCTAAAAATTATATCAAAACAGACAACACAATATATCTCACCGTGACACTGCAGCAGGGAATGACTTGGATGGGAGGAAGGAGGGAAGGAAGCTGGGTCTCTTGGGATTCTGGCTCTCCACAGTGTGAATAAAATCACTAAGATGACTTTGCCCCACTTCTAAGAACTTGCCTCACACCAGAATGATAATTAAAGAGCAGATCTGGCTTGACTTTAATATTATTTTAATCTTAACCTCAGTAAAAATGGATACACTCTTATTAAGGACACGGGTCCCTATGTGAGTGGCCTACACCAAAGCTTATGCAGAGCAGCACTCAGGGGCCCGGACCCTAGCCCTCGCCAGATTCTCCTCACCCAACCTGAGTCTCACTGTGTGCAGAACATGAGAAGACAAGGAAGGGGGCCCCCAGCTATGGAAATTCAAATTCAATTCAGCCAACATTTGGGGGGCAAGTGGGACTGGGTGCTAAAAGCTGTAGGGCATCACAACAAGTATCTCAGATAAAAGATGTTAATGGGCCACTCTGGGCTTTGGGGAGGTGGAGGGAAAAGACATAGCTGGCCTTTGACTTGAAACCCAGAGCATGAGAGGGGAATCAAGGCCGAGAGCAATGACTTCTCTAAAGAAATGGGCTCAGAAGGCACAGCCAGATGCACGAGACACAGCACACAAGGTCCAAAAATGGTGTTTGGGGATGGGCAGGACACCATACCTGCCAAGTGCGACAGTGGTTTCCCAGTGGGTGGGCATCATCTGTGGCAGAGGATCTGGGCCAGGAGATAGTTGGCAGGCAAGAACCCTGGAGGTCATCATTCAGTCTTTCAACAAATACATACTGGGCGTCTACTGTATTACAGATGCTGTGCTCGATGTTGGGGGCATAAGTGCTCAGCAGGATAGACAGAGTCATCTGGGAACTTAGTTCACAGGCAGCAGTAAGTCAGCAAGAGATCTAGATTCATGGGCCAGAACCTAGTTCTCTTTGGTAGGAGAACCAGAGGCCAGCTTTCAGATCAGAGGTCCCCATTCTAAACAGTGACAGCTTACAAATAAGTAACTAGGAAACATGTAAATCAGAGTCTATAGACAAATATTTTTCAAAGTAGGTTTCACAGGTAAAGAGCAAAGAAGTGAAGGAGGAGGTCTTTCTTCTGACCAATGAACCTATGTGCTTTCACGTGGCCTCATTGTAAACAAACCTATTTTGTCCTGGTTGAAGAATACATTGTCTCATGTAGGGCTTAAAATTTAAGAATAATATGCTCTAAGTTTACCATTCACATATACTTTATAAATATTTATTAATCATCTACTATGTACTAGGTACTGTGTCAGGTCCTTACATGCCAAGATGAAGATAAGTCCTGCCCTCAAGGAACTGGTAGTTAATTGGAGACAGACAAGAAAACAAGCTATCATGAAACAATGTAAGAAATGCCATCACGGCCTCCTACCCCTCCACCTGCATCCCACTAAGATTCTGGTCCAATGGACCCAAGATGGAATTTGGGTCATCGAGAGCTCGGCCTAGGCCAGGAAATTATAATAGAGATGAAAAGAAGCAGAAAGGTCCACTTCAGAGGCAAAGTGCATATGCAAAGACTAAGTGGGACACTCAGATGAGGCAACAGGTCCAAAGCCTGCAATACTGGGTGGACCTAGAATGAAGTGGGGGCTGAAGGAGAGAACTCTGTGTGATATGACACAGAGAAGGAAGCTGCTCAAAAAGTGAAAATGTGGCTTATTGATCTGGCTTTAGAGGGAAAGGGAGGTTAAACGAGTTTCAAAAAGTCAAAGCAGGGCTTCCCTGGTGGCGCAGTGGTTGAGAGTCCGCCTGCCGATGCAGGGGACACGGGTTCGTGCCCCGGTCCGGGAAGATCCCACATGCCGCGAAGTGGCTGGGCCCATGAGCCATGGCCACTGAGCCTGCGCGTCCGGAGCCTGTGCTCCGCAATGGGAGAGGCCACAACAGTGAGAGGCCCGCGTATCGGGAAAAAAAAAAAAAAAAAAGTCAAAGCAGGGTAATATAAAAGGCAAATGCATAAAGCTCTGAGAACAGAGAGGGTGAGGATGGGGCCTCAACTGTGGTGCAGCAGATGGGTTTGTGGAGGGATTAACGGAAGGAAGGATAGTCATTTGATTTTCTAAGAATGAACAGGAGTTAATCAGATGCAGGAAGAAAAGAACATTCCAAGGAGAGGCAGCCCCCCAAGCAGAGACATGGCTGCTTCTGAGACCTTGTTGCAATCGGCCTGATGGCTGGGCTTCTATGGAGCAGCTGCATGAGATGAGGTTAAACCAGAAGACAGGAGTCAGATTAATGTTATTTTCATCTTAACTTCTTAATGGAGTAGACGTAGGGAGAAAATGTTCTTGTTTACATTCTTTGGATAGCTGATCTATAAATCACAAACTTAGAGACTTAGGGATATTATAGAAACTATCCAGTAAAGATTATTATTTTTTTGGTAAAGATTATTTTTATTGACTTCTTCAAAAATTAGTTTCTATTTAGCCCACCATAAGTCAACTAGAATTATTTGTGGCTTGCTAACAGTTCAATATCTTCGTCCTTTCTTAGGAAAGCACTAAATCTGCTTTGTTCAGTTAGAAATGAACATGTCTCCTGATGAAATTACAGCCCCTTATATGATCCCAGTACTTAATCACTGTTAAATATAAATTTAAGTGCTGAGGGCTTAAAAGTTGCATAGCTTTTACTTTTGGATCTTCAACCTCTCCTATACTTATTTTCTCAGATTTCCTGATTTAAAAATGACATGAGATAGATTCAGTCATTAGCCACAAATTAAAGATTTGCCACAAGGCACTTCAGTACTGTGTAGGCTAAAATTCTGGCTGGCTATTTATGGGATTAATCTTTAAAGTCAACAATCCAGCATCGAGAGGCACTTGGTTGCTGTGCCATTGTTTAAACAATTATTTGGGTGCTTGTTGTGGTGGTGATGTGTCAAATACTGTTCCTAATTATAAAAATCCTATCCTTGGATCCATGTGTACCCAGGTAACATTATTTTCTTCTTTAGGCACATTCTTTTAAATATTACCAAATGCACAATCACATACAATTACGGATTAAACTTTTGGAACAAGTAGCTGGGATCGTTTGGTGCTAATAGCAGCCAAAGCCGAGATTTGTGTTATACAGAGCAGGAAACTGTGAGCACTTTCATCAGATCTATTTATCGTTCAGCTTAGTTTGTAGTCTTTATTCTGGGTGAATTAATAATAACCCTCTAGAATCACAGAGGACCTTTCTTATGAGAATACAAAGCATTCTCTCATACCTTCTCTAATTCATTTTGCAACAACCCCGTAAAGCAGGAAGGGTCAGGTATTCAGACAGGAAACCAAAGCAGACGCTAAATGACTTTCCCCGGGACATATGGTTAGCCACAGACAGAGCCGTAACAAAAATGTGAGTCCCTTGACATCAGGGTCAGCATGGATGCCATCGGAGTGGTGATTCTCAAAGGAGGATCTGTGAAGGCTCTCAGCTTATCCACAGGCTAGGGGCTATGAAGTCAAAAACATGTCCATTCACTGTTACTATTAATTCTATACAATGAATGTCCGGGATGTGACAATCGCTGTAATATGGTTGCTGGTGTGAGGACTCCTGTCTTTAAAAAAACATATAAAACAACCCTCTCTCCCTGAGCCCTTCTTCTTGTGCTACTACTCTACTATTTCACTCCTTTTCTCCTTCCTTCCTTCCTTCCTTTTTTCCCCCATCAAGAACAGGACTGAGACACACAGGCTGCAATCCTGGCACAACTTCAAACTAATAATTTAAAATCTTTGTTCAACACTTATTTAGTATGGAATGGGAGATACCAATTTTCTAATAGTAAAAGTATTCTAGAAAAACAGATACACTTAATAATTCACATCAGCTGACCGACATGGGTTTCATTTTTTTTCTCCGGTCGTATTTTTGCAATAATTTTTCAAATAACGACTTCTTGGGAAACATATTAAAGGATTTGAAATGTAAGCAATAAAATAAATCACTTGCTCCCTGTAAACAGCACCCCGCCCGTGCATTACTCAGGTTCAGAATTTAGCTGACTGTAACTGCTGAATTCAAAGACCAGTCAACTTTCATATGTATGCTACAATAGTACTAAACACACACACACCAGAGATTGATTAGCATATATGAGGGAAAGTTCTAATTTTTCACTTTTCACTGGAGGGCACAGTCTACTTTGGTGAGAGGAGAACGGGACCAGTTTTCATTCTGCTCGTTCTATAAAGAGCCCTGAGTACAGCCTTGAAATCATTGGCACCATATTTCTGATTGTTTCCCCAGAACTGTACATCTGCAGCCCTAACCCTTCTCAGAGCTCCAGGCTCACTTTCTAATTGCCTGATTGCAAAATCCCTGTGCAGGTCACTTCTCCACATCAAACTCCATAGGTCCAAATCAACTCAACATTTCTCCTCCAAAATCCTCCAGTTTATGTCTTGAGACTCAAAAAAATATTTCTTTCATGGAAATCTCCTTCTGCATTTCTATAGTCACTAACTTTCGTTTGTTGACTCATTCATTCAATAGTTCATTCAGGAGTCCCTAGGCACTATTCTAGGCACTAGGAAACCAGAGACCCTTAGGAAATTACCTAATGAGCAATGATAGTTACAATCCCCAGATTATAATTATTACAGCGTTACACCCTGGCTCTGTTACCTCATCCCCGAACAAATGCAGTAATCCTTTCCAGGTCTGTTTTCTTCTTCCCCAGATCTATCCATCCATTCCATCCATTTAATCTACCTTATTACCCTATAGCTGCATTACTTTTCTTAAAAATCCTCTCCTCAAAAACAGTCTGTGAATTTCTACAGCTAATGAAATAGCCCACATTAGGGTCCTTGGCAATCTGGGCAGGGTGTCGTAGAGAATAGAGCCCTCACCTGCGCCTGGGGGACCAGGTTTCAAGACTGACCCCGAACGCTGATGCGAGAGTGACAGAGCCCTTCACCACCCCGTGCCTCAGTCGCCTCACTTGTAAACGAGAAGATCAGATTAAAAACGTATTCATGTCTAAAATCCTTTCCACTCCTGAAATGTTATGCTTCAGTCAACGAATGTGCTCCAGCTAGTAGACGTGTTTTTCCCATGCAGGTCGTGTTCCTCTGCCCCAGTGTCCTGACTCTAAAATACCTATCTTTACTCTTCTTCTTCTCTCCCATTAAAAACCACGCACATGCCACATGGTTTTGTTCGAATGTCACCCTTTAATCCGTGGACTAGGAGTGAGATCCTCATTTGAACTCTCCTATGACTTTGTACATACCACTTTCTTAAATCAAGTATCCTGTAATTGAAGTGACTTTAAAGTTCACACACTATACGTCAGATGTAAAGAAATGTTATTTAATCACAAGCCTCTATTGTCTTTGAATAGCAATGGAAAAAAATACCTTATCTGGGTAACAGAGTCAATTTTTGTTTAAAGCTTATTCTCTTGCAGTTTAGCTAGGTGTATTTGGGGTACATGTTTTCACAGTTATCTCACACCTCTATATCTTAGTCTTTCTCTCCCAGTAGCTTCTGAGCAACAAGAGATTCCTAGAAAACATCATGGCGGCAGGGGTGAGAGGTCCCTGTCACCTGTGCAGTCCTCAGCTCCTCACTGGTCTCACTGAGCCATGTCACCTCACTTGACCATTGGATGAATTCCTCTTTGCCTGCTGCATCTCCTGGTACTCCCCTGGCCTGTATGCATCTGCTACTGATGCCCAGAGGGCCCACCATGGCTCCCGACCCAACACTGCCCATTTGACCGTGTCCTGCCCTGACATTAGGTCTCCTTGCTTCCCCTTCTGGGCCTGGGCATTTCTGCATCTCCCCATGACACACATGGGCTGCAGGCTGCAGGGGACCAGGGGTGGGAGGGGCTCCATCTCAAGTGCTCTATAGACTGAACACACACAATCATTTCTGCTCTACTGGAGTTGCTCCATGTTATCGTGGGACAAGAGTTGCAGAGCAGCAAAAAGTTATAGACATTAAAAGTATCCAATTACTCCACTCATTCTGCTTTATGTTTACTTATTTGAGACTATGCTTTATTCTTCCTACTGGAAGAAACCTGTGTTCAAATTGTGGTTTACTCTTCTCTGTATCCTTCTCCATAAACTAGCCCTAGAAATTTGCAAGTCTTCTGCCATATTTTTCTATCAATTTATTAGATGTCGATTTCTCTTTTTTCTTATAGAAGAGAAAAGGAAAGCAGGTATACAGAACAGACGGGATTAAGAAAATGGATTTAAATTCTTTCTGTGCTTTATAGCTAGGAATTATGAATATTTATCACAGAAGACAAATTTGACAATTAGAAGAAATTTCACTAAAGTGAATGAATTACAGTGTTTATATGATACGGAGGATTTAAAAGCCAGTATAATCTTATATCATATTTACAAAAGTATCATGTCCAAGCCTAAGAAAGTTTATTAGTTATTATTTGTATGCTAGTCACAGAAAAATGTGCTACATGGCTTTATACAAAACGGCTCTTATTGTCTCATGCAACAAGCAGTATTGTAATGGCAGCCCATGGAGGATATGCCAGCTCAGAGATAGTAACTAGGAACCAGGTCTTTTTTATTCTCCAACATCAGCATCCTTGCTACCTCCTCACAGTCATATGAGGGATGCTACACTTCCAGGTATCTTCTCCTCATCCTAGACAAGAGAAGGATAAAGCATTCTCTCCCTAGAAGATGTTCGCCTTTTCGTTCAGGAAAAAATGTTCTTCCTAGAGACTGTAACTGAGCAGGACTCTATGGGGCCTTCCCAGGAAAGGACCACCCCCCCCCACCCGTGACCTCCTTTTGCCTCTTTTTTGTAGAAAAATTTTAGCCTCCTAGGGCTTCCCCGAGTTACAAAGAACAAATTTAATCAGAGAAGTGAGAAAATGCAAAAACAAAGGAAAACAGTCAAGCGAGACAAAATAATAATAGCTTAGCCATTAAACAAAGTCAAGGAACTTTAGTTCCTCCCCAAGGGCTATAGATAATATTCTGAGCCATATCCTTGAGCTGTTCTTCAGATACTGAAAGCCTCACAAGGTGGAAGTTAACTGCATGCTGACCAAAAGCAAGTAGACCCCAAACCAGTTGGAGCTAGAAGGTCGATGATGTTGACTTCTGAAACACCACCCTGTTCCCTGTTACCTCACCACCAAGCAGAAGAATGTCTAGGAGCTGATCACACACCCTACAAACCCCCTCCCTCACCCTGTATCAAAATCCTTTCCCTGAAAGCCATTGAGGAATTCAGGCCTTCTGAGCATTAGCTGCCTGGACTCCTTGCTTGGTGCCCTGCAATAAATGCTGTACTTTCCTTCAACATAAGCCAACGTCAGTAGATTGGCTTTCCTGCACACAGGTGAGTGGACCCAACTTTGGTTTGGTAATAAGACTTCTACTTACATATCATTAGCTAAGAATATTCTTCAGGTCCTCTCCATCTCCCCACAACTGGAAGAGAGTCAGGGACAGTGAGTGCTTTAATTTTCCTGCCTTGAAAAAAAACACAGGAGAAAAGAAGATTGTGAAAAGAAGGCACTCAATTTTGAGTCCCATCTTTAACAAGAAATAGATGACAGAACAACTCTTGCTGAAGAGAGAAATATTTAGCCTCAAGAATAGGAAACTGTATAAAAAAACAACGCCTGTCTTGAAATATTTGAAGGGCTATTATGAGAAGGAGACTTGTTTGTGTTGTTCAAAAAGGCAGATCCAGAATCAATAGGTGGGTCTTACTGGGGAACATTTCCTACTTTACCTTAGTCAGAACACATTTGTTTTCAAGAAAATAAACCTAATCAAGTTAGATTAAGATAAAAGTACAATTGACCCTTGAACAACATGTGTTTGAACTGCATAGGTCCACTTATACGTGGATTTTTGTTGTTGAAGTATAGCTGACTTATAATAATGTTATATTAGTTTAAAGTGTACAACACAGTGATTCAGTATTTTTACAGATTAGCGCATTTTTTTTCAGTAGTACATACTACAGTGCTACACGATCCAAGCTTGGTTGAATATGAGGATGCAGAACCACAGATAAGGAGGAACCACTTCTATGGAGGAACAGTATATACGAAGGGCTGACTATAAATTACAAGTGGATTATGTGGATTTTCAACTCCTTGGAGGGTCGGTGCCCCTAACTCCCGCATTGTTCTAGGATCAACTTAGTTAATGACAATAACACAGAGGAATATCATGGAGCATGAGGTACAGCAGGTATCACAGGACCTCAAAGCCATCAGTCATTATCTCTCTCTCCCCTTCCTCCCCTTCTCCTCCCCTCTCCTCTCCTTCTCTCAGTCTTCCTCTCTGTCTGTCTGTCTCCATTTCTCTCTGTCTCTCTGCCTCTCTCTCACATGTGCACATGGCCTTTCATATCTGCTCCACTTTGCACTGTTGCAGTATTGCTCTCTCTCTGCACACAGCACACCAGTTCTCTGCTAAATTCATTTCTTTCTCAGGGCCCACCTCAGGTATCCCAAAAGGATGAATTCCTATAGTTTAAAAAGTTGGTTTCTGGTCTTGATTTCAAATTTCTAAGAGGCCAATATGTCACTGAGCGAAAGTCATATGTTTACCCCTGGTTCTATTAAATGTAATCAAGAAAAACAAGGATCCATGGGACATGGGGCTATCCTTACTTAAACTGTGACAAGGCAAATTCTCTAAGAAGACTCGGAGATAGAGAAGAAATCATGGACATATCAAGTAAATTTTCCCATGTCTGCCCTCTGTCATTCATCTTCCTCTCCACTGTCAAATTAATCTTTCTGAAAGACAGTTTCATTTATATCATGTATCCACCTATTCACAAACTTTCCATGACTAGACTGTCTATAAAATATCACCCGGCACTCAAGGTTCTTCGCAATGTAGTCCCAATGCACTTTTCTAATTTGATTTTTTACTACTCCCCTCTCTTGCTCCAATCAAATACAGAGAAATCTTCTACCCTTTCCCCTGTACTTTGAGTGACCACACATGCTGTTTGCTCGGGACAGTCCCAGTTTGTTCTGTTGCTTAGGTACAATTATTAAAAGTGCCCCATTTTTAGTCTCTAATATGCCCTGATTTAGATGACAGAGGGATGATCCTCCTACCTAGAGGCCCATCCCCTCACCAACTTCAAGTTGCCAAAGCTTCACTAATACTCAACATCCAGGAAAAATGCCAACATATTTTTACACAAAGCCTTCTCCAACCTAAGAAGGTCAAAATAATGCCTCTTTCCTCTTAACTCCTTTAGTATTTTATTTGCTTCTTCTCTTTATTATAACTGACACTTTTCCTGATATTTTATCATAACTGAAATTTCTGATTGCCCTTGTGCTCATTTGGAGGACCCAGATGAAAAATTATACAATTACCTTGCTTTCGTTAGGATGTAAAACCAAGAAATGTGTTCAGCCGACCAAGGTGGTTTATAATGCTGCAGAAATGCACCTGGAAAGCACTAAGAAAACAAAATCGCATGGATGAGTGAAATCAACTAAAAATCAAATTTTAACATTAACTCAGTGGCTGCTCTAGGAAACTGAAACAAGATCCCTTTGTTGTGTGTGTCTTAACTTCACTGTCAGGTTCTAGTTAGCTCCAGAGAATGGCTGATATATCAACAACAGAGGTGGCAGGGCTGGGCATGGTGGCAATTCTGGGTACAGTTCTTGCACTCAACCACCTCAGACTCTCTTACCCCTTTCCTGGTGTCTGATGGTAAAGTCATAGAGTCAGGCTCTCAGGGCAGACAGGCCTGGGTCAAACCTCAGTTTTGTCACTTCTAGCTCTATGTCCGGGGCCAGTTACTCATTCTCTTGGAAGCCTTGGTTTCCCCATCAGTAAAATAGAGTTTGACAGTGCAGATCCCCTAGAGAAGTTTTGAGGGCTAAAAGAGATAATGGGTGTAATCTGCTTTGCACAGTATGATTCTATAATTATATTTTTATCATTATATGGTTCAAAGTCTGTGAAACATGTATCCCTGAGCACCCATGGAATTATTGCCAGGATATCATAAAGTTACATATACACCAAGCACTGCTGACAGTTGAGTAAATAATATGTCTCACATGCATAAGTGCCATTATTTTTTGAAATATTAGGATTAATACAATAAGAAAGAAACTTAAAGTATTTTGAATGCAGCAATTATTATTATTTACTTTATCAGTAGAGACTAATAGTGTTAACTGGATCAGATGACTGGCCATGAGAGTTTTAGATGTTAAAAGTGACTCCAGGGCTTCCCTGGTGGCGCAGTGGTTGAGAGTCCACCTGCCGATGCAGGGGACATGGGTTCGTGCCCCGGTCCAGGAAGATCCCACGTGCCGCGGAGCGGCTGGGCCCATGAGCCATGGCCGCTGAGCCTGCACGTCCGGAGCCCGTGCTCCACAACGGGAGAGGCCACAACATTGAGAGGGCTGCGTACTGCAAAAAAAAAAAAAAAAGTGACTCCATATTTGAAAAGGGTGGTAGTTCCTGCATTCACTTTCCAATTCCTGATAGACCCTTTCAAAGGAGAATTTTCCACTTCTCCAGGTTTCTATGACCAGCTATTTTCCATGACATACATAGCTGGCTCCACTGGCTTCTGCAGGGCTGGGGCACTGAGCCTGGATGTGAGGGTGGGGATTACTTGCCCATGACTTGTGAGACAGGAACTGAAAATGTAATCCGGCAAAGAGCCTCTAGGAAGTGCCAATCAAATTCCCAGATGTTTATGCAAATGTGTTATCAATTAAAACTTGTTGGGCAGGAAGGGAAAGTTAAGGAGATGCAACTTAGCGGACCCTGGAGAGACAATGTTCAAAGCAGAGGCCCTGGTAAGCAGATATCTGCCTCAACTCTCTACTGGAGGTAAGAGCATCTAAAATCTACATGGGCAAGTGAACACAGTTCTGCTATTACAGTGTCATTTTTTCACGAAAACATATTATACCCTCAACTTGAGTGTCAGTACTTTATGTACAAACATAAAGTCTGACTCAAATTTATACCCCATGTAATATCTAGAAGAATGTCTTGCACATATTAGGTGTTCAAGAGCTGTCTCCTAACTATTAGCATCATTCAGCCTTGGAAGAGGCTGCCCTCTCTGATGATACACATTACATCCCTCGTGGTATTTAAGCAATGTCTCATAAAAAATTGTGTACTGGGGAGATCTTCAAGATGGCAGAGAAGAAAGACGTGGAGATCAACTTCCTCCCCATAAATACATCAGAAATACATCTACATGTAGAACAACTCCTACAGAACACCTACTAAACACTGGCAAAAGACCTCAGACTTCCCAAAAGATATTTTTTTCCTTTTTCTCTTTTTGTGAGTGTGTATGTGTATGCTTCTTTGTGTGATTTTGTCTGTATAGCTTTGCTTTTACCATTTGTCCTAGGGTTCTGTCTGTCTGTTGTTTGTTTTTGTACAGTTTTTAGTGCTTACTATCATTGGTGGATTTGTTTTTTGGTTTGGTTGCTCTCTTCTTTCTTTTCTTTTTTTATTACTTTTCAATTTTTTTAAATTTTAATAATTTTTTCTAGGTTTTGTTTTTTTTTTTTTTTTTGCGGTATGCAGGCCTCTCACTGTTGTGGCCTCTCGCGTTGCGGAGCACAGGCTCCGGACGCACAGGCTCAGCGGCCATGGTTCATGGGCCTAGCTGTTCCGTGGCATGTGGGATCTTGCCGGACCAGGGCATGAACCCGTGTCCCCTGCATCGGCAGGCGGACTCTCAACCACTGCACCACCAGGGAAGCCCTCTAGTTTTTATTTTAATAACTTTATTTTTTTCTTCCTTTCTTCCTTTTTCTTTTGAGCCATGTGGCTGACAGGGGCTTGGTGCTCCAGCCACATGTCAGGCCTGTGCCTCTGAGGAGGGAGAGCTGACTTCGGGACATTGGTCCACCAGAGACCTCCGAGCTCCACATAATATCGAACGGTGAAAGTGCGCCCAGAGACCTCCATCTCAATGCCAAGACCCAGCTCCACTGAACAACCAGCAAGCTACAGTGCTGGACACCCTATGCCAAACAACTACCAAGACAGGAACACAACCCCACCCATGAGCTGAAAAACTGCCTAAAATCATAATAAGGTCACAGACACCCCAAAACACACCACCGGACACAGTCCTACCCATCAGAAAAACAAGGTCCAGCCTCATCCACCAGAACACAGGCACCAGTCCCCTCCACCAGGAAGGCTACACAACCCACTGAACCAACCTTAGCCACTGGGGCAGATGCCAAAAACAACGGGAACTACGAACCTGCAGCCTGTGAAAAGGAGACCCCAAGCGCAATAAGTTAAGCAAAATGAGAAGACAGAAAAACACACAGCAGATGAAGGAACAAGGTAAAAACCCACCAGACCAAACAAATGAAGAGAAAATAGGCAGCCTACCTGGAAAAGAATTTAGAGTAATGATAGTAGAGATGGTCCAAAATCTTGGAAACAGAATGGAGAAAATGCAAGAAACATTTAACAAGAACCTAGAAGAACTAAAGAGCAAGCAAACAATGATGAACAACACAATAAATGAAATTAAAAATTCTCTAGAAGGAATCAATAGCAGAATAACTGAGGCAGAAGAACAGATAAGTGACCTGGAAGATAAAATAGTGGAAATAACTACTGCAGGGCAGAATAAAGAAAAAAGAATGAAAAGACTTGAGGAGAGTCTCAGAGACCTCTGGGAAAACAATAAACACACCAACAGAGGGGGCAAGGTCCTGAGGTCCGCACGTGCTGCACGGCCAGACGCAGCAGGCGTGGCAGAGGATGGAGGCGGTAGAGTCCAACGCAACAGTCGGGGTTGCCCGTGAGAAGGTGGCGGTGTAGGCACACGGGCTACGTGGAGGCCGGCAGTGGTGGCCGGGCCATGGCGGGAGACCGTTTTCGTTGGGCTCCCCGAGGTGTGCTCCCTGAAGCCTCGGCGAGCCGTGACCCATGGGCTCATTGAGCAGCTGAGTGCTGTGCCACCCGGGGTGAGGCCGAGCCCAGAAGGAGCCCGGTTCTGGGGATGGGGGCTCGGCCTGGAGGCCGGAGAGTGGTGGCGACGCAGCCGCCCACGGCTTCTGTTACTGTCCGGGCAGCCGTAAGCGCAAGCGGAGCAGAGGGACCTTCCGCTACTGTCACCCCGATTCTGAGACAGACGAGGATGAGCAGGAAGGGGACGGGCAGCAGCGACTCCTCAACACCCCTTGAAGGAAAAAATTGAAGAGTACGTCCAAATATATTTATCAAACATTATTTTTAAATGGTGAAAACAGTGGCATTAAGATTTGTGCTCTAGGAGAGGAGTGGAGCTTACACTAAATATATTTATGTCAATCTGGCTACTTTTCTAGTATGTTCGGTGGTTCATGGAAGGAGTCCAGCATGAATATTATTGAACTGGAGACTCCAGACCAGAATATTGATATAGAAGCAGCACTGTAGGTGGCATTTGGGTCATCGTATCGAGATGATGTCTTAATAAAGCCCAGTCCAGTTATTGCCATTTTGGCAGCAGCTTGTATGCTGCAGTTGGATGGTTTAATACAGCAGTGTGGTGAGACGATGAAGGAAACAGTTAATGTGAAAACCGTATGTGGCTATTACACATCAGCAGGGACCTATGGACTGGACTCTGTAAAGAAATAGAAGATATAAAGACAATTCAACTACAAACTGAACTCCCTTTTTTTCCCTCTTGGCTCAGATGGAATGAAGCTGGAGTGATGTTAAGCTACATTGTCATTTCCATGGGAAGAGTAAAGGAATGACATAAAGTTTAATCCTCTATGCATGGAGGCCAAACTACTTAGCTCTACTTTTGATTCTGGTTTGTTTATAAATGTATCTCACATTTTCTTTTGTAATCATTAGTACAGCAAATGTTGCATAGCACTTGGCACAATGCAGTTACTGAATAATGAATGAAAGAATTAGTTAATTAGTGAAAGAATATAAATTTCAGATGTCTTTACTCATTTGCTTAACTAAGATCCCAATCAAAACTGAAAGCCTCTTTTGGGTTATCCTGTGAGTATTATAAGAGAACAATTCTCTCATTTCTCAAAAGAAAAAGGACTGACTTCCTTTGAATCAACTGAAACCCCCATCATTATTCTTAAATTTTAAAACAGAGCTTTAAAAGAAGTCCTCCAATTACTTTAAAAGAAAAAAAAACACAACTTCAAGTGTGATTTTCTGGTGACTTGGGTTCTTGATATTCTTTGATTTGCTTACTTTTTCTATAAAATGAATGGTGATTAAAGTATCTTATCATGCAAGTCACTATGAGTGGTGTAGTAAAGTATACAAAACATGAAGAAATATAATATGTTATATTTCTGATTAGCTGTGTGAATTTTGGCAAGTCGTTTAGCCTATTTGGACCTTAGTTTCCTCACTGTGAAAGTTTCACTCAAGAGCTGTTGTGAGGACAAATAAGGTATGAACATAATATAAGACATGGTATCAATGGAAGACATTTCTGCAATATTTATGTAAATCACATTTTTCAAGTTAGATCATTTAGAGAGAAAAACATCTAGATTTAGAGATAAAAACATGTCTAGAAGAGTGGGTAAATGAAAAGAGTACTGGACTTGGTACAAGAGACGTATATTCAAGTCCCAACAGTTTTACCTTTGTAGACCAGAGCCCTTGGCCATTCTGAACCTCAGTTTCCTCATCTACAAAATGGAGGTAATAATACCTCACAGTGTGGTTGTGATCTAAGATATAGAGAAAATTAAGGAGAGACAGGAGCTAGTCTTTTCTGTGAGGAAACTACATAGTTCAGCCTCCTTCATTCCATGAAGATGAAGGGAAAGGCTGCAGGACCAAGGTGGGTTCCATCTCCCACCATGAAGAATCCAGAGCCTCCTATGAAGGCAACGTTCAGGCATGTAACAGCTATCTACTTCTGATTTTAAACTCTAGGGGTTTTCCCACTCACTTTGAGAGCCTCCACCTTGTTCCAACATCACATCCAGTCTCTTCATGGAAAAGTCATAACCAAGAGAACAGGATCACTTGGCCAGAAGGGTTCTTAGAGGTCCTTTTTTTTTTTTTTTTTTTTTTTTTTTTTACGGTACGCAGGCCTCTCACTGTTGTGGCCTCTCCCGTTGCGGAGCACAGGCTCTGGACGCGCAGGCTCAGCAGCCATGGCCCACGGGCCCAGCCGCTCCGCGGCACATGGGATCCTCCCAGACCGGGGCACGAACCCTGGTCCCCTGCATCAGCAGGTGGACTCTCAACCACTGCGCCACCAGGGAAGCCCGAGGTCTTTTGATAACAGTTAAATGTTTGCTCTTTGGTGTCATCCTTCCTGGTGTCCAGTTCCAGTTCTGCAACTTACTGGGTGTGAGTGCTTGAGCACGTTACTTGGCTTCTCTGAACCTCAATTTTCACATGCTATAAAAGAGGAATAATAATATCTATTCCAGTGGATTTTAAGAGGATTAAGTTAGAGAATCAAATGCCTGTAACTTGGTAAATTTTAAATAAACATTGGCTATTATTTGGGTTAATTCCTTCATTTGATGGGTACAAAGAAAATAATAACAATAAATATAAGTAATTCCTGATATAGCTCCTTGCCTTTTGAGCGTATTTTCCCATGTGTTACCTTATCTAATCCTTTTGGTGCCCCATGGAGTGGAACAGGAAACTGAAGTACAGGCAGATGATGTAATGCACCCAGGATCTCTTCCAGAGCTCTTAAGTTAGGTCTCTTTGACTCCCAGACAATACATTTTCAGTTGGATCAGGCTAACCCTAGGCAGAAGGATTAATAATAGCTACCACTCACTCTGGGTTAGGCATTGGTTGGGCCTTTCCATGTGTTATCTTGTTTAAGCCTCATAACAACTTTAGAGTAAAGAAAATATTAGAATCTCCATTTCAAAAATGTTAAAAGTAACATGCACAGGGTAATTGAGCTATTAAGTACTGGAGCCAAGTTTGAACCCAACCAATTTCATGTTTTATCATTAAACTCAACTGTCTCCTGATAGAAAGCTATGCTGGAGTACAGTGTTCAAGAAAGAATGTGTCTGTATCCAGCATTATGAGAAGTGAGGGAGAACACGGATTAATAGCAATATGCCAAGACCTCCATATAAGATCTACCGTATTAAGCACTTTACCTGTGTTATCCTCATAGCTACCTCACAAGGTATATGTTATTACTCCCACTGAAACAGACTCAGAGAAATTATCCTTCACTTAAAATTACAAGGCTAATGGCAAAGCTAAGATTTAAACCCAGACGTGAGAGTGAAGCTCTTGACCTTTCTATGACAATGACACTGTAGGCTTTTAAAACATAGGTGCATTTAGACATCATCTCCACTGGTTCTCACCCTTGCCTATGAGCAAACTGAGGCTGTAGGAGCCCATGTTTTTCCTCGCAGTTAGAACTTGTGACAGAAGTCAGCTTGCCCGACTCCTAACCCGGTGATCTTTCTAGCTCACCAGGAAGTATAAATGTGACCTCTGTCCTGGGGAACTCATACTCTAGGTGGAGAAACACAATCAGAAAGCAACACATGTTAACATGTATCAGAGGCTGCAACCTGTGCAGAAGGGGCATGTTTTCTAGAAGTTACAGAGACACTGGGTCAGGGAGGACAGAAGAGATAAGTGTGCAGACTCTCCAGTTTAAGACACATAAGAATCACCCCTGAGGAGCCCACTTAAATGCAGATTCCCAGGCTGGGAACAGAAAGTCTGAAAACAACAGTCTACATTGTTCAATAAATAGCTCTGATTCCGAAGCATATGCTCTAATTCCCTGCTCTGAGAAATAGGAAACTTGTGAGTATGTTGAAAGAGCAGTAAAAACATAAGATTGGGTGTAGAAGATAAGAGCAGATTGAAGAGCATTTGGGAAACCAGGTAAAACAATGCACATTTGATATAATAAAGAGGGGAGCTTTGGAGAAGGGGAGTCAAGATGAGTGAGGGCTCCATGAAGAATGGAGTGAAGCAGTGAGTTCATGGGATGAGGAATAAAAGGTAGGAAGATGAAGGGGTGTGTTTTAGAAGCATTTCAAATGGCAAATCCATAGAACGGGCAGCTGGTCAGATGCAGGGCATAAAGCAGATGGACTGTACGAGCACCTGGACAGAGGAGAAGTAGCGGGTCTGGCTATGGATGTGCACACCTACGCACGGCTAAATGCTAATAAATACCACTTTAGTCGTACACTGTGACAAAGTTAAAAATTCTTCCTGAAACATATAGTCATAAAAGATATAAAGTGCTCCTTTCAGCAATTCCTATGTGAAAAAGGAGGCCAAACCTCACATTCCTCATAGAGTCCTGAAAAGAACCCTTTTAAAAGGACACAAATTAGAAAATGTTTTGCTGATACTTGATCTCCCCCAAACCGGGAGGCACTCGGTTTGGCTCGGAAAATGTTGATTATTTAACTCTTCTTCAGCAGTTTTCTTCATATCTCTTCATTTTTGCCCAAAGACAGAACAGTGAAAAACTAATACTGGATATTCAGAAAACTATCTTCAGAAAAATCTTAAAATGCTCAACCAGCATCTTTTTTAATCCTTTTTGCAGTTAGAAGAAAGATGAGGCACTAAAATTGGATATCAAGGAGTTCTAGTCTGGAATGGGTAATCTTGCCCAAAAAAGAGAAAAAAAATCAATAAGATAAGAATACAACTCAATTTCAGTTAAACCAGATAAACCACAAATAACTCTAAGAACTTTCTAATTGTTTTTTTGTTATAACTAAAGGATCCAGGTCTTTGAAGTTTTTTCCATTAACACTTGAAAACAGAAGCAGGACACTACGGTCTATATCAGTGGTTCCCAACCTTTTTGACATCAGGGACCGGTTTCGTGGAAGACAATTTTTCCTGAGGTGGGGGGAGGGGAGAGGGGGGATAGTTCAGGCAGTAATGTGAGAGATGGGGAGCGATGGGGAGCGGCAGATGAAGCTTAGCTCGCTCGCCTGCAGCTCACCTCCTGCCATGCAGCTGGCTACCATCCGAGGCCCAGGGGTTGGGGACTCCTGGTCCATATCATGTTTAAGATGCATGCGATCTAAAATGAAAACCTGAGACTCAAAGACTAACCAAGTAAGTGACAGTATGTGTACATTTTCTTAACAGCTCATACATTATCACTGAGCACTGCAGAGACACTGAAGGGGTTGGGTAAAAAAAGGAGGGCATTATAATTCAACTACAAAGTCTAGTTCACTAGCTAGAGCATTAGTAAATGTCAATGGATCAGCTTTGTTAATCTGTGAACTTTGTACTTTTAAATTTTTGCTTTATACATGATCGTTGATATAACCTAAGTTTTTCAATTTGAGGACTCCAGGTCCCATAGTTTAAAGAGGAAAGAAATCATCTGCTCTTATTTAGACAGTTTATTTCAGTAAAACTACAGGGATCTTTTGGTTGTTTCTGCCTCCATCCCCCCGCCAAAATATACTAATGTTACCGAGCCTAAGCTCGTACTGCTTGCCGCACAACAGGCCAATAATCGAGAGACGAGCTGTTGGGGCAGGGAATAATGACTTTATTCGGAAAGCCAGCAAACCAAGAAGCTGGTGGACTCGTGTCCCAAAGAACCATCTTGCCTGAGTTAGGATTCAGGCCTCTTTTATACTAAAAGGGGAGGGAGTAGAGTCAAACACTTCCTAGTTCCCATCAGCCTCCAGAGGGTATGTGTTAATTTCTTCCTCCCTGCAGTCATTCATGGGTGGGCCTGGTCAGGATGTTTCCTGTGAGCCAAAGGTATTTTAGCTTAATGCTCATTACCTGGGAAGCAGGGCTCCCAGAGATGGGCCATTATGTATAAGTTAAGCTTATAGGCAACAGCCCTCTAGTGATTAACCTGTTATAGAATACAAAAGGTTCTTCCCTATTACACAGAGAGTCCACCATCAAGGAATTCTGATTATTATAGCAAATGTTATTAGATGAACCAGTCATTCTGGGCTCACATGAACAGAATTTGGAGTATTTCTATGCTAAAACAAATCTGATCATTGGAAATATTTCAATACTTTATTTAACTTGTGGTCATTCTCATTTATTCATTTATTTCTTATTAAACTGAGTACCTATTATAAAACAGGTACTGCTAGGGGTCAGAAAAAGGATAGTTGAAATATGTGGGAAGGTGGGATTATAAAAATGAAGAGCTCACAGTCAAGTGAGAGAGAGTTGATTATGCAAATAGCTAGAATTTAATGTGAGAAACACCATAATGGATAAATACCAAATGCTGTGGCTACACAGAAATATGAGGGGGAAGGTTTCATTTGAACCCAGTCTAAAAGAATAAATAACAACTAAGTAAAAGGGAGTGACATTCAGGGCAAGGCATTCTTGGCAGGTAACAAGCTATGAAAATGCTAAGATATATGAAAAGAGAGACTGTGTTGGCGGGGCCATGAGTATGTCTCTGTGGTAAAACAAAGGGAATCTTAGGATGTCCAGATCTTAGAGAGGATCTTAGGAGGACGATGATAGGAAAACACAATCTAGCCAGATTGTGAAGGAGGTTATATGACATATCCTATAATAAAGTGGGAGCTGTTGGCAGTTTTTACATAGGGGGAGCTCCATATAACGTTTGGATCTTAGAGAATTTCCATCTTTGTCAGAAGGATGGATTGCAGTGTGGAGATGACTCAGTGTAGAGAGAAAGCTGGCACAGGTGTGGACAAGGATATGGGGTGGATAGAAGGAGGCATACTGAACACCACTGGCGAAGGGGAGAGGTAGGGTGAGGATAAAGATGTGGTTTCCCACTTGGGCTGCTGGTAGGCAGTTTTTTGTGTACCAGTTAAGCTATGGGATAAAGCCTACCATATTATATGATCTCAAGGACTACCTTAAGTGTCTACTAAGACTTAAGTGTCCAGAGAATATTTCCACACTTAGCTTTCTTATTTATCCAGGACCCCAGGAAGTGAATGTGGTATCCATTTACTGTCTGCATCATGGAAGAGGACACATGTTCCACAGCCACTGATGCCATTTGGTGGAGGACAGGGTGGGCACCAGGATGCAGCTGGAGATTCATAGATTTCTAGGCTGCATATAGTACATTCCCATCTTTGTCCAGGTGAGTGATTATCCCCAGGAGGAATTCAGGTCAGTTCTATTGTTAAGAGAGGCCATGAAAGTCAGGGTTTGGGGAGGTACAGAACTCATGGCTATGGAAGACGTGATAGAACACAGGAAGTCAACTGCTGTAAGACGCTTAATCCCTGAGGAGTGAAATGGTTATCTGAGGGATCCTTTTCTATGGCTCACCACTTCCTATATACGTCATCACTCAGAATATGCAATTTGGTGGGCATATAAAACCAAGTACATAAATGACTACTATCACAGAGTTAGGAAAACTGTTTAAGGGAAGTTCAGAGTACCACAGTGCTCAGAGGAGGGTAAAGAATACCCAATTAGTGAACCAGAAAATAATATATGGAAGTAAGAGCATGAAGCTTTGAACAATAGCTTAAAATTCAATGAATTTTAGAGAGATTAGAGAGGAAGAGCATCCCCGTCAGAAAGAATAGCATGTTCACAGGCTCAGAGAAGGAAAATGCTTGGGTTTTTAAGGAACAGCAAGTAACAGGGAGGATTGGAAAACAGACCTAGGAAGAGAGAAGATCTTGGCAAGGTTGGGGTTGGAGAAATGTACATGATGGGAACAAAATATTAAAAACAGAAGGCACATAATTGGTAATCTGTATTCTGGAGTCCCCTGTGCCCAAGCTTCTCAATCTATATGATAGAAGAATACCTTCCTCTCTCTTTTTCACCATAAGCAATTATGAATTTTCACTCTGTTCCTAAAAGGTGAAAAGAAACCCAGGATATTATTATGAACCTGAATAATAATAGCTCATGTTTATTGTGCTAGGCATTGAGATAATAGATTATCTAATTTAAATAACACAACAACACTCTGAGGCAAGTGGTATTATTATTCATATTTTACAGGTGAGAAAACTAAAGTTTAGTGATGTCAGCTTTCCAAGGTCACAAAGATAACACGCGGGGAAACCAGAATTGAAACACTAAATGCAAAACTCAAGGAAAGGATTTGTCCATGTGCTCTAGATATATGATCTCTATAAGCGCTTGCAAGTAAGTCAAGTTATACAAATAACCAAGTTTACCATTTTTGTAAAAAAAAAAAAAAAAAGTAAATCAACTGAAAATAAACATCTTATTCTGCTAGCAGCTCAGAGGAACATTTCCCATCCTTTCAATCAATCACAGCTTTCTGACGGTCCTCACCATCAGGATCAGTGTAGCATAATACTGAAAAATTCCTGCCATAGCCCAAAGGTCCCAAATGACCTTGGAAGATCAGATAATCCCTCTACTAAATGCCATCATCAAAAAATCATTACCTTTTCCCCTCAGAAACAAACTACCAACACTGGGAGAAAATCTACCTTAAATGAAAGCAAGACACTGATCATAAAAAGAATTTTCTTGAAAATGTCACTACTTTGCAATGGTTTTACTTTTCTTCCATACATGTAAGAGGAAAAATATGCAGGATTACACGTATGCTGTCTTACCATGTCTCAAATGACTCCAAGAAAGAGTCATACTTCAAAATAGAGGGAGTATTTCTATGTAAAACCCACATAATGATAATTATGATCTTTTCCTTAGTTTTATAAAGCCAGCCCACCTCAGTGAATTCCTACATCCCAGATGGAAACTGAATCAGCTAAACAAAAAGAATAAAAGGTGGAGATGGGGCACTAAATAAAATACCTTCTCCAAATTCTCCAGAATTCACCCATATGGAATATTTGAATTAAGCATTGAATACAGGAGCTTCTGAGGGAAATTCTCACTATTAGAGAAGCAGTAGACAAGGAAGCAAGAAGTGGTACCAATTGCCTCCCACTTCCTCTACATTTTCCAACTTTAATCCCAAGGAAGAATGCACCAAACTTCTTATTCTTTCCTGGAACGATAGAATCTCTACAGTGCCCCTGAAAGCAGTGATCCTGATAAGCAAAATGCCATTAAGCCTGAAAGCAGCAGTTTTATGGACAACATTTAAATTATTTCCATGCGCCCTCTGCTCACGCAGGATCAATCACCGTGATTGGTGTATTATAATTTCCCCTGACTAAATTGGTCTCTCTCTTTTGCTTTTTCCCCCAAGGAACTCAATTTGCCAGCAAGGAGCCTTTCCTGCCGCCCTCTATTTTTTTTTTTTCTTTTCATATTAACTATAATACAAAGGACTAAAGTCAAACCCAAACTCAGAGATTCTCATTGTTAACCACTGGCAGACATTTTGAAAAGCTCCGAGCATATTTTATCCTACATTTCCATACATTTTTGTGTTAATTTCCAAGTCCAAGTTTTGGGACAAAAAAGCTCTTAGTATTAACGAGGAAACAACTTAGAGGGCAATAAAATTTAAGTTTACCAATTATTATTCTATTTCTGATACAATGTTTAACATTTCAGATATTAGTCTTTAAACATAATTAAAAGAAAAGTGAACTTTAGAACCAGGTGCATTTTTTAATGTACTTGATATAGGAAATGGTAAAGGGGGAAGATGTTATTTAAATTCTAGTTCTGAAGCACATCTTTCCCGTAATTGTCATAGGAAATTGGAAAATTATACCAACTATCCCTTGATCCTAGACACTGTTTCACCAATAAATTTTTGCTTTCGTTTCATAATTTCCTTTAATATTTGTACGTCTTAAAGGCAATGGCCAAGTCTCTGTATTAAACAAAATGTATACGCCGTCAATGCCCCAGAATCTCTATGAATGTAGGTAATTAACTACAGAGGGGCAATATGAAAAGAAGATCCCCACCCCTTTCAAAAGTATCTCTATTTCCACGGTTTCATAGAATGCCATTTGCCGTGTTATTCAAATCAAGTTGAAACATAAATGTGCTTGAGAGGTCATGTTCTGGCACTTCTCAAATTTTTCTGCGAGGCATCGCTGTTGAGGAGGAGACTGAAGAGTGAATACATACAGCCTGGCTTTGGAGGGCAGCTCCCAAAGCAACCCACTTCCAAACTTGGAATTTCTTTGAAATCTTGTGATATAGTTTTAAAATGCATGCAAATTGTGCCTACCGCTGCCTAAGGTATCTGTTTGATTTAATATGAAGATTAAAGTACTTATCTGGATCTACTGAGGCATGCTTACCTTTAAGCCATGAACGGTCATGAGCTGTGAAGACGGGATCAGCAATGAGAGATGAAGTGCCTCAACTCTGGCGAGGAGTTGCTGCTCCAATGCGACTATAGGTCTACGAGGAAAATGATGCCATAAGAAAGAAACAAGTGGCTAGAAGGAAAGCTTAAAGGGAAACAAAGTCAAACTTACTTCACGATTTGCCTAGGGTCAAAGAATGATGCTTAATAATTACAATGACTTGATTTAGAAAAACATGCTATTAGAAAATGAATGGAAAAAGACAAGGAATTAAACTGTTCTTGTAGCATAAAAAGAAGAGGTAATTTCTCATTTAGTTGCACACTTTAAAAACGTAAAACTAAAGATTTTTAGTTTCTTGCTATATAGTAAAATAAAGTTACATAGCAAATCTCATTTTAATAAGATGTCTTTAATTACATGAGACTTAGCAGAATGTAGGGATAATTGTTTTGATGACATAGTTTATTAACAAAAGAAAAATTATGACATGCTAGTAGCATAAAGGAAGCTATATGCCATCATCCTTTAGGATCTAAATATTATTTGAATGGATTTATTTATTTATTTATTTATTTATTTTGCAGTATGTGGGCCTCTCACTGTTGTGGCCTCTCCCGTTTGCGGAGCACAGGCTCCGGACGCGCAGGCTCAGTGGCCATGGCTCACGGGCCCAGCCGCTCCGCGGCATGTGGGATCTTCCCTGACTGGGGCACGAACCCGTGTCCCCTGCATCGGCAGGCGGACTCTCAACCACTGCGCCACCAGGGAAGCCCGGAAGTATTATTTTTAATTAAAATTCAGTGAAAACATATAAGATTTGTATTAAAGTGATATTATAGTGCTATCTTCAGGGGATAAAAATTTGAGTTTAAATATTATCCCAAAGTCAGGTCTCTTTTGGTTGAGATTATACACTATCATATATCTCTGAGATTCATACCTTTATATCATTAAGTTATATCTTATCAAAAAATATTTAATGAGATCAGTGCTTGCTGAGAATATACACTCTGGATGCTGCCTGATTATGCTAACGATTTGAAACACAGATTTTTAACCATACAAAGTAGAGCTGAAAATCTGAACATATATTCAATTGGAGCAATCAAACTTTTCTGGTTTCTCAGCCTCAACCTAATAGCTATGAGTAGTTGATTGCTTTTTTAAACTCTTTATTGTATAAGTGTTCACATATATACAACAGATAAATCCCCATGTACTGTCAACTTTAACAATTTTTCTGCAATCTTGTTTCTTCCATCCAACCCACTGTTTTGTTTTGTTTTTATGGTTTGTTGTTGTTGTTGGAGTATTTTACAGCAAATCCCAGACATCATGCTGTATTACCCATAAATACTTCAATGTGTATTGACTCTATATAATCTCCGTTGCCATTATAATGCAGTCCTTTAATGTCTTACTTTATTATGTCTCCTAGTAAATTTGTCAGTTGAATTTTACTGAATAGAGTGTATATGATTTAGTATCTCAATACTATTATTTCAGTGTAAATATTTAGTCTGGTCATACCTATACCATCTAAGTCTAATATTTTAATTGAATTTGGTAAATTCAGTTATGAACTGCACTAAAGGGCTTTTTTTGTTTTGCTTTTTTTTGCAATATTAGTCAAACCAGTAAAAACCACTTGTGGTTTTACTATCTGAAAAGTAAGCATCTGAATGTGTATATACTGGACCAAATCAACCACATCATAGTCAAGTTATATAGATGCCAGATTATGAAATCCTTAGAATAGCTGATTACTATTTAAGCAATTAGATTATGTCAAGATCAACTTCAAACCAATAAAACACAGAGGCAGTAAGAGTGTGGAAAGAGAACTTTGGAATCCACACAAGCCTAGGTTCCAACCTCTACTCTGCTACTTAATTAATGCCTTTGTTAACTTCAGCTAGTTAGTATTCTGAGTCTCAATAACCTCATCTGTATTATGGGGATAAAAATGCCATTGTAACTGTCAGAAAACTTGTTTGAATTCAATGTATGTAAAGCATCTGCTATATGATAAATAAAACTCCTTCCTTAATAGCTTCCCAGTCAATAGTCAACAATGAGATGGAAACAACCTAAAAATTATCCTCAGTTCATATGTCTTTTAAAATCTTGTAGATTATTTCAAATACTAACTGTCCCATATAACTAACAATTAATAGATGGCACTCATTCAAAAATACATAATAATTTTTAAAATGTTTTCACTAGATAGATGTATGAATTTATTTGTTTCTCTCATGTTGGATAATACAGTAAAGAAAGATAATTAGCAATCTCAACTTTACTTGGAATTAGTTGGTATGAAATAAAACTCCTCATTTGTATTTTCCTCAGGTAAAGTACTTCAATGAGACGTGTACTTTGGGGATCAAGAACTTTTTGAAGTGGTTATTATTAATCTTTAAATTCACAAATGAAGAAACCAAGATGTAAGGACACAATAAGGGTCAGAATAGAAACTTAGACTGTTGCCCCAAACTAAACACATTCCAGTAACTCATCTCTCCTCTACTTAATTGAGGATAGTTTGAAAAGCATTTTATTCCCCCCCACAAAAGTAGGAGAATACATTATCATGTATTTGGCTATGGTACTATTTTACTATACGATATTGGAATATCAAAACTAAATCCTGATGTAGCTATGTGACAATGACCTTGTGAAGATAGCATACATACACGCATGCAAAAGCCCACCTGTTCTAATAATCCTACTATGCTTTTGCGGCTCCCTGAAACTCTCTTTGTTGATGAAGATGCTTTTTCATGCAGCAAGGTTGAGGGTTATTGATCTATAAAAGTCTTTATGATTCAGCTGCTGTGGAACTGTCTAGTGTCTGCGTCTCCGGAGTGTGATTTTCCACTGACACCTAGTTGATTCTTGGAAATTTACATGCTGTTACCCGTTTGACAATAAATTGCTGTGTAAATCCTTTATGTGATACACATGCAGGGCACTTTTTAATAATAAGCTATATATCTTAATGGCTAATCTGTCTTTTTTCTTTTTCTTTTTTTGGGGGGGTGGAGAGGGGGGTTGCTTTTGAAACCTGGCCTTAATCTGCTACAGAGGTCACTTATAAACCGAGCGCATAGGTTCTGCGTGAAGCAAGCAAGTTGTTTTAGCTTCAGACTTCACCCCAAAGTAATCATTGCATTGAGTTGCTTACCTGAGAAACCGACAAGATTCAGTTATTAATGATTTCTTTCTAAACGAGAAAACACATTTTAGGGCACAAGCGCCAAAACCAGACGGCCTGGTTGGAAACCTAGTTCCTCCATTTACTGGCTCTGAGATCTTGGGCAAGATGCCTAATTCTCTGTGCTTTCGGTTCCTCAGATGTGACACAAGGAAATATGGAAAACTGTTCCTACACCATATTGTTGTGAGGATAAAATGAGTCAAAAACACTGGAAGTTCTTGAAGAGCACCTGATACATAATAGTTCTCAATAAATATGAATCATTGCTATCATGAACATATATAAAAGATCTGTCACATTATAAGTGCTAGATGCTTTCAAATATTTTAATCAATTTCATAGTAATATTAAAATACATGTTTTTCCCCCTGTTATGCTAATAAATAAACTAAGACTCAGAGAGGTTACCTAACTTGCCTAAACTCACAGAGCTGGTAAGTGACTGAACTGAAGGTCGACTTGAAGAGCAAAGAGAACAGCAGGTGCACCCTGGAGACCCAAAGGTCAGCCCTCCAGGAGTCAGCTGACAGTATGCCATGTACTCACATTTCTCCAAAGGTTAGGGATTTTTTTTTAAAAGTCATTTTCTATACCAGTTAATATCAATATTGTAGTTTACTTTAAATGCAACTACAATAACTGCTAACTAATCTGACAATGAAAATATTTTAATGCATGTGTGGTTTTGCCAGTAGGGGCTGGCAGATGTAAGCAGGTAGATGGGCCACAGAACTTTCCTGGAGGGAAAATAAACTCACTAAGCAATGAGTTTAAAGTCAAGTTCTCTCCTCATATTCTTGGAGATGCCATTCCTCCTACTTGCCTGTGCTACTCCTTCCCACATTCTTGCACGTGGCTGGCTCTTTTTCATTCTTAAGCTCTAAGCTGAAATTCTCTCAGAAGAATGTCCTCTGACCAACCTATATGATCTCTCTATTACTCTTCATATCCCCACCCTCTTCATGCTGCTGGAAGCCCTTGTCAGAATCTTCACGTTAATCATATATTTACTTGCTTGTCGAATACTTCCCTGTTTATAGATCATGAGGAAATGGACTGTAGTAAATATTCAATAAATAAATGCATCAATGACCCACAAATATTTCGATTTCATCTCACATGTCTCAATATTCTGGTCTTAAAAATATGACTTCTAGTGTCCAAATGTAATACTTTGTTTATGTAACTCTTTGTTTTTTTGATATACCACTAGAGCTTTAAAAAAATCACAATACTTAAGTATATAGCATTATAACTCACTTTAAAAATAAACCCCTAAATTAACCCTCCATTTTATATATTATTATATAAAAGTGGATTAACTCTTTTTTACTCCATTAATGTAAAATATGTATTACAAATGACACGTTACAAAGTGTACATTGTAAAATGAGGACAATAACAGAACTGAATTCACAGGAGAGTTAGGATGATTAGATCATGCGTGGTAAGCACTTAGAATGAGGGCCAGCACATAGTAGCACTTGCGTAATTTACTGTTATTTTTTAAATGATGATGAAGATAGGTTTTCATGACCTTAGCATTGTCATTGCTTGGCATGTTTTAATAATGGTAAAAAAATCACCATTGCTACCCAACACTGTTTGCCATAAAATAGGTAGCCCATAACTATTCATTGTTTTCTGCAAGAGGCACAGCTCAATTTAAGAAAATGTATAATATTAAATGTTAATAGTACAATTATTTTAATCAGAGAAAGATTACTCATCCTGTGAACATTATACATAGTTTTTGTTTTGTTTTGATTTTTTTTAAATTATACCTTCCACAATTGGATACAATTCCTTTTGTAGAATGGTGACAACTGGACAGAAACATCAGTGTTGAGTACTGGGGCGGTGGGGAGATAGCGTCGTGAACTAGCAGGCACACAACGTTTCTTAAAGTGGTATAGATCCTTTCAAGCGGACAGAGCATCACACAAATTATAATATAAATGAACAGAAAATGTGTTTCAATGTACCAAATTCTGATTGACATCAGCTTTTCAAGGACATATCAATTGGGTCAAGCAGCATGACACCTGCTGTTTAAGGAGTCAATACGTTGTGGAAGATGAAGGGCTGTGGTGATGATTTGAGCCACAGGAAGTGAAAAAACGATTAGTCCTTATATCCCCCAATCTCCTCTCAGAGAACACAAAGGGAGTCTTTAAAGAAAGAATGGTTTGGGCAAGCAGTACTAAACAATCACTTCTCTTACTGTGTAATCTTAACATTAATTGCAAAATCTATGTACTCTTCAGGTGTGGTGCATACAGGGGTTGGAAAACTTTTCTAAAAAGAGCCAGATGGAAAATATGTTAGGCTCTAGGGGCCATAAAGTCTCTTCCACAACTACTCAATCCTGCCATTGCAATAAAAAAGCAGCCACAGAGAATACATAAATGAAGGAGTGTGGTTGTGATACAATGAAACTTTATTTATACAACACTAGTGGGCCAGAATTCACCTGCAGGCTTGACTTCTGGGCTAGGGAATTAGCAAAACTAATGTTTCTTGAGTCATTGCCATATGTTCAGTCCACTAGAATATCTTTCACTTCCAAAATCTTTTTTGTTACTTTACACTCTGAGGTCACTTTCCTTACACATTGTGAAGATTAAATGAGATAATCCATGTTAAATGTCTGGGACAAAGTATCCAAAACAATTTAGCTCAATACATGTAGACCTGAAAGCTCGAATGAATTCTAGTTCTGCTACTTATTACTGTGTGGCCTTGGACAAGGTGCTTAACTTCTCTATACCTCAATCCCTTATGAAATGAGATAATATGAAATGAGATAATAACTACTTATTTCATAGGTTATTGAGAGAAAGTGAAAGAAGATGGATATACATTCTTTAGACCAGTGCCTAGCACATGCTAAGGATTATATGAATGTCAACGATTATTATCATTATTACAGGTTCACAACTCTCAGGCACACTAAATACTGTTTTCTCCATTTAACTGAAAATCAGGAAGAGCAGCATTAGAATGTTACATTAAAGAATTAATTCTAGGAGAGCCAGGAAAGACAGAGACCAGGATGGGCTAGTTAGTTGCTCTAGGTGGTCAGTTGCTGGAGTTAGTTGGGGTTAAATTATGCAGAATGTTAAATAAGGCAAATATTTTGGACTTCATCTCCCAAAGAAGAGAGGAGTTGCCTAGGGAAATTGCTACTCTGGATCTGAATCTGATGAATGATGAATAGTCAGTTGGTGAAGCTGACAAGAATTTTAAAAACCATGTACAAAAGATTTCAGAAAATAAGAATTAAAAAAGAGAGGGCCCCAGAGTCTCATGCACTCCAAGTATCACGAGTACAATACTGACTGTTTTGCATGAATTTCTGCACATGGAACCTGACTGGTTTTCCCCAGAGCTCCTATTGTCCTCCAGTTTACCTGGAATAGAGTGGAGAGGGGGCAGGGAAGAAGGGCTCAAAGCCAAAAACTAAAATCAGCTTTCTCCTAGAATGTAAGGACTGCAACAAGAAGCTAAAGCCAAAAATGACCTAATTTTCTCACACAAGATTATAGACACTAAATCCATTGTAGCAAATACACAAGGGAATGGACAAGAAGGAGTAGGGTTATTCACATAAAGAGACAAACATCAAAGTGAAAGTCTAGGGCTTCCCTGGTGGCGCAGTGGTTGGGAGTCCGCCTGCCGATGCAGGGGACACGGGTTTGTGCCCTGGTCCGGGAAGATCCCACAATGCCGCGGAGCGGCTGGGCCCGTGAGCCATGGCCGCTGAGCCTGTGCGTTCGGAGCCCGTGCCCCGCAATGGGAGAGGCCACAACAGTGAGAGGCCCGCATACCGCAAAAAAAAAGAAAAAGTGAAAGTTTAAGGTATATCCATTTGTAATGGGCCAAACGAACAGCCGTCTGTCTACATTTTACTCCAATGACACACGATAGTCCAGGACTATGTTTTCAAACGCAACCTCAAATTGATAATGGTAGGATCAGCAGAAGGCCAAAATGCACTAGAGTTCTAGATGACCAATAAACATCACTGGAGTAGTTGGCCCTGAGGTCCAGGTACACGTAGGAGTTTAGTTTAGATCTTATTTATCTAGAGCAGTGCCATCCAAAAGAGATATACTGCAACTCACGTGTGTAATTTAAGATTTTCTAGTACTCATCTTTTTAAAAGTAAAAAAAAGAAATTTTAAGGATGTATTTTATTTAACCCAACACATCCAAAATATTATTTCAGCATGAAATCAATATAATAAATTAATGAGATATTTTAGATTCTTTTCTTCACAATCCATGGTATATTTTACACTTATAGCACATCTTAATCCAGATGCTAAGTTTTCACTGGTAATATCTGATCCATATTTAGATTTTAAAAGCGTACAGCTGGGAAACTAAACTTACAAACCCAAGTTGTTCCCAATATATATGCAAGTTTTCCAGCAGGTGAATTGAATATTAGTTTTTAAACCTAAATTTATAATTAAGTAGAATTAAATGAAATTAAATTTGTATTCCTCAGTCACATTGTGACATGTCAAGTGCTTCATAGCCATGTGTAGCTAATGGCTACCATATTGAACAGCTCAGAAAACTAGAACTGGTTAGGGTTGGCCCTGGACACGCTCTCTAAAGGAAGAATACCGATTGTCTGAGGGAAAGAAATGCTTGAGAGATTGAATGTCCTTAGGATTTAGAGTCCTGTTCTTCAACCATTCAGTTGTATCATATTTTACCTGTGTTTATATCACAGTATTTAGTCTTTCCTGTAACAGTGTGCTTTAAGTTGTAATTCTATCAAAATTGAAGGCAAAGAACTATCTTTTATAATTATTTTATAATATTTACAATGCTTACCATAGTGCATAAACATCATGATAAAGAAACAATCAATTCATTGATTTAATTCTTTATAAACAAATTAAATACCGAAGAGCCACAGGTTATTCTGATCCTTGAACCAGAGAAAAGTCTTATGGAAAGAAGGAAACGCTGGCTGATGAAGAGGAGAGATTTTCTAGATATGAGAGTAGGACACAAAGGCTCACAATAAGCTAAATCTAGGGGTAGTGAGGTGAGGGGAGCATGAGGTAGTTGCCTTTTGGGTAGGATGGAGAGGATGAGACAGGATGTGGCTCAGAGGGTAGTCTAACAGTATTGAGAGCCAGTCTTGAACCACTAAATTAAAATGGGACTTAATATAAAGGAGGAGCCATTGCATGTATATAAAAATAAAAGAAATGGAATAATCAAAATGGCACTGGAAGAAAATTAACTCTTGCTGTAAATATATCAAATCCTGGAGAGGTACAGGCAGTTCTGGCGCTGTTGTTTGTATCTCTGGAAAAGAGTAAATCAGAAGACGCTGCCGTTCATGCTATTAAAACTGGCCCAGGAATAATAGAGTACTCATTTAAAACTGTTCGTGGAATTTCCAAATGTGGCTAGACTCTAGCAAGAGCTATTTTAAACCCTGTGTAAATCTGGCTCCAAAGTTTTGTGTGAGGTACCCTACCCAGCTGCTCATGTTGCTGAAAATGCCCGGAGTCATTTCTGAACATTCACATAGCTTATTTAAATACCTACTTTTCATATATCAACAGATTTTTTTCCAGTGGAGGAAATGGGGGCCATGCAGTTCGGGGACCTTCCAACCCCTCCAGAATGAGCACTGCTTGACAGTCTGTGAATGATTTAATAGTGAGACAGACATGGTTTGTAAGGCCAATAATTTCCATCTCTGCAACTTTTTGAAATATAAACACACGTGATGAATTGCGTGTGGATGGATGAACTATCTGAGCAACTCTACTGAACAAGGATTCAAGAAACGACATGGCAAAGATCTGCTCTAGATTGAATTATGGAATTGTTTTTAATTGAACCTTATTTATTTTGCTGAGGGTAGGCAGTGCCCTGTCCTGCAAAACCACAAGGAACCCAGTGATCTCTGGCACAAGGAGATTGGTTTCCCACCTTTGTAGCCGAGGAGAGCTGCACTTAGGCTCAAGCAAACAATTCACCTGGAACTTCCCCTTTTCTGAATGTTATGACTCAGTCAGGCAAGATCTCAGCTGAATAGTAACACAAGCTGACTTTCAGGATATTCCTATCAACATTTGGACTCCTTTCCATGTCAGCTCCTACTCACAAAGTTTGCAGTGCCCCAGGTCACTCTCACTGAACGACGCCCCCTCTAATAACCCACACACTAAACCCTACCGACATCACAATTTACCATTTCTGTCCACCAATCTCTTCACTTTCAGATAAGCTAATCCTTGCTAATAGGCTTGTTGCTGTGTTACTTTTTACTAATCCTAGACAAGATAATGTCTTAACCGGGTTAACATGTACCAAGACCTTTAGGTGATCACTAACAGGGAATTACAGATATCAGCAACAAGCCATTTGTAAAGACAAATTGAGTAGACTGGGTTCCTTGGTATCCTACAAATAATACTTACTGGGCAGACACCTTCACCAGTTACATCTAGGAGGAACTCTGCCCAAATCCTGATGCATATGCTCTACACAGTTCATCTAGACAATAAATAGTGGACACTATGCTAGATACTGACATACAAAGGCCAGTAAGACATGGTTGGTGTTCTCAAGTCGCCATCAAGCATGGTAAACAAACATATTAAATAATAATTACAACATAATAAGTCCCAATGATCAAAGTCCAGTGAGGACCCAGAGAAGGGAAAAATCAACACTTTCTGGAAGATTAGTGAAAGATTTTATGGGGGAGGTGAAAACTGGGCTGAGTCTTAAAGAATGAGTAAATGAGCAAGAGTTACTAAGGAAAATGAAGAAAGGGAGCTTATATAGGCAGCTGAGGTTGGGAGAAAAGAGGATGGGAGAGGCAGGGCAGGAAGGGGAGAGAGGGAGGGAGAAAGAAACAGACAGATTCCCAGGAGATTTTATCTGACCAAATAAAATTGGGGCAAGGAAATGGAGAAGCTGGCGATTAAAGTTCTTCTCTCTACCCCCCCCCCCCCCCCAGGGAATATTCTCTTCACAGTAAGAAGAATAACAAAAGAGAGGAAATAGAATTTTCTGAAAGAATTTGAAATGAATTTACATCTAACCCCAATGGGTTTTGTTATAAAGCAACTTTACTTCCTTCTTGGTCTCAATATATCCAGTTACTAGAATTGCCTTAAGATGAATTCGCATGCTTTTTTTGTAATACATAGATGGAAAATACTTTGTAACTCTAACAATGATAATTGATAAGTCAAAATTTCCTTTGGTGAAATATTATTAAATACTGTATATTTCAAAGAGAACATTTAAGTCATTTTTATATACTCATAATAAAATAGCAACTAATGTTATGCACTGGATGCTATATGAGCATTAAACATACATTAACTTATTTAATCCTCACAAGCATACACAAGGTATTTCTAAAATCTCCATTTTATAGATGAGGATTCTCAGGCACAGATAGGTAAGGTGCTTGTTCAATATCACACAGTGGATAAGTGGGAGGGGGCAGAGCTAGGATTCAAACCCAGGTGGTCTGTTGCCAGAGTACAGGTTTTAATTATCAGACCATACTATTCCTTGTAACGATGGAAATGGAATTACCAAACGTACCAACTCTGACAAAACAGAGAATCTGGACAAAACTTTTAAAGAGTTATATCGTCCAGTATTCATGTCTATAGCAAAATGCCTATTGTATGCTGATCTGACAGTCTAGTAAGATAGCTTCCATTTATAAAGACTGTGATGGGAATGAACAATGAAGTTATATTTAAGTGAATGTGATTAAACTCTGAAAATGAACCATCTCTAACTCAGAAGCATTTCTTTGTTTTACCATTTTGTCGTAGTAGATTAAAAAAAACTTAAACCATTCCAGTCACTAAATAATGACCCTCCCTAGGGTGACAAAGGCGTAGCCTCTCCCTCTTTAAGTAAATGCTGACAGCAGAACCTGCAGTAATTGGAGCCAGATGGTTTAGAAGAGTGAGACTTCTCTGCTCTGAAATGGAAAACACTTCCATGAAACTTGAGGCATGGGCTTCCACCCCAAATACATCTTTGCAAATTTCTATGTATGCACATGTGTATGCAATGTGTTATATATGCATGGCTGCAGTGCAATACCTCTTTAAAAGAATAAAAACGTGTCAGAACGTATCTTCTATTTATCACATGTAAATTGCTCTGCCTTTAATTACATGGGGTGTCCTGACTGCCCTACTTTCAAGGACAAGAGTGAAGAAATCAAGTGTTAACATGTGCATAACTGAAGAATATTTTTACTTCCGAAAGAAATGAGTCAACATGAGCCAAACTTCATTATTTTTGCTGCTGTTTTAAGGAAAGCAACTTCTTTGTTACCAAAAAAGAAAAAAGAACTTGACCATGAGTTGCTCACAGAATAGTTAGCCACTAAATATAGAAAGAAACTATTTAAAGCCAGTAGAATGTAGTCTATTTCCTCAATGGAAAGACCCCAATTAATTTCCAAAGCTAATATTCTGCTTGAATGCAAAGAAAGCTAAGGTGGAAATCAAAAGAACTGAATGTTAATCTCAGCTCTCTCTGACCCCAAAATCACTCTACCTTTTTTTTTTAACCATAGTCTTCTCTTTTGATAACTGAAGATAATAATACCTCATAGGATTATTATGGAAATAAAATAACAATAGTAAATATTTGTAGCTTGCCTATTGATAACTGATATAAAACACTTTAAAATATTAGCAATGTAGGAATTATATTCTTTCTTCAGGCTTATAGTTTCAGCAGAAAAGGCTTATTCCATTTTCTATATAAGAATTCAGCCGTTGTTGTAGCAAAATGGATTAAAAAAAAGTGTTCAGGAAAAATAATGGTTGTCTTACTAAACCACATTCTTCAAAATGTGTTAAATGTGGATGATAATATAGAATATATGAAATTGCGCTTGATGGTAAATACATAAAGATCTGTAGAGGGGGGCTTCCCTGGTGGCGCAGTGGTTGAGAGTCCGCCTGCCGATGCAGGGGACACGGGTTCGTGCCCCGGTCCGGGAAGATCCCACATGCTGTGGAGCGGCCGGGCCCATGAGCCATGGCCGCTGAGCCTGCGCGTCCGGAGCCTGTGCTCCGCAACGGGAGAGGCCACAGCAGTGAGAAGGCCGCGTACGGCAAAAAAAAAAACAAAAAAATCTGTAGAGGGGAGAGAGGGTGGTGGAAAAAGCAAGAGGCTTATTATCCCACCAAAACACAGTTGGTTTACACACTGGAAAGCCATAGACAAAAAGCGAGCAGCTGTAGGAAACCATCATGTTGATTTAATTAGCTTTGAAGAGGTGTTCTATGACCTCCATGTTGTACAACTGTGGAAGTTTACTCAGATGAATGGCTAAAAACACAATTACACATTCTACTCTAATTCAACAAAATTGAAACTTGTAAAAAAAAAAAAGAGGAAAACACTCTTTATGTGACTATCAGCCATCTTTTTTCTTTTTTTTTTTAATAGGTTTAAAGGAAAGGATCTCATAGATAGTAACAATAATTGGTGAGTGAGACTGACTCACTGATATGGCTGGCTCAAGAAGGCCTGGTTTGTTTAACAAGGATTGTTTAACCAAATCTATCCGATTAAACATGGTATTATCACATTCAATTTAGATCACCCATTTTTCCAACATATCAAAAAGAGCAGCTGATAATTTGTTCCTTAACTATAAACTCAGGAAATATTTGCTGTGAAAACATGACCCACAAAGCCAGACTGAAAGCCTTTAAAAATTTTTTGGCCGGCACCAGCTTAATTATTCCCAAACTTGTCCTTTTATTTTTAGCTTGAGACTGGTTTTGGAATTAAATACTGTAACTGAACATCCTTTTGCATTGGCTGTTGCATCAGCAAATCCAACAGAGGACAGAGCACGTGTATATGTATATTTGTAAAACTAGCCTGGCTGCATTAACTGTCTAAATGTTTTCTAAATTCAGTCCAACATTACAGATTATTTTAAAGAACACTTTGCATTGTATTTAACTTAACTGCCAATGCTTACACGTCTTCCTTCAGGCTTACTCCTTCCCTTTTTGGTACCATCTATTAGTCTAAAATAAATAATAAATACATAAAGTCAAGGTATGCCAATAGCAAATTTATTGACATTTAAAATTTGAAAAATTTCACAATGGGACAACGAAGAGTTTCTGAAGAGGATATACACCACCGTGAGTTCTTCTTAATGATCTCACATTTCAAGAAGAATCTATATGAGCAATGATTTCACTAGAAAACACAGATGCCGTTGTAGAACGCATGCCAAGACATCCTCTTTGAGGTTTCAGGTACCAGGTACCTCAGTGATCTCTAACAAGTCTCATATTGGGATCTGTTGCAGGACTTATGAATGGATTGACCCTGATATATATATACATATACACATGTATGTATATATATATATATATATATATATATATATATGAAGTTACTCTTCATATATATATATATATATATATATATATGAAGTTACTCTTCATTTGAAGTTCAAAATACCATAAAATCTGGTTTAAAATATTTTAGAAACTGTGCAGAGGCTGATGCTAAAATCAAGTTTCACTTTGCAAACATCCCTAGAAGAACTTTGCATTGTCAGAACATGCTCCCTACCTAAACAAGTCTCTATAGCTTCTGAAGGACTGATGCATTCATCCACAGCACATTTTCAACTTGAGTTTGCTCACAGATGGTGGAACTATGGAAGTTGCACTTTATCCATTGTGTTTCCTTCATAAAAACAGATCAGAAAAAAAAGATAGATTCTGGACCAAGATGGTGACATAGGAGGCTCCTGAATTTTCCTCCTCCCCTGGACATGCCAAAGAGACAACTACACACAGAGTGGTTTCCTTTGAGGAGAATCCAAAAACCAGTTGAGTGACTCCTACACATTCAGCAACTGAGAAAACAGCTGCATGAAAATGGGTAGGGAAGCCTGAGACACAGAATCACCATAACCTCCCCCCACCCCAGCACAGCAGCATACAATCAGGAGGGAACCCTTAACTCCCAGCTTCTCCCTGAGGAGTGAAGGTTTGGACCGCATATCTAGCATCCCAACTTTTCAGGCTGCCACCTAAGAGGCATGCTTCCTAATCACCTAGGTCTGAAAGCCAACAGGGCTGACATTCACACGTCCCACAGGATTACAGCAGAAAAAGCAGCGGTTTTTACAAAGGTGCAGGAGCATCTCCTGCAGCTGTACACCTGTGCTCAACACAGAAGAAACAGGCAAAAATGCCCACATCCCAGTTTCTCCCCAGAGAGGGTCTGATTGCACACTTTCCTAGCTGCTGCCTGCGGGTCAAGGTTCTAATCCACCTGCAGTTAGGTGTTGACTATGATCGTCCCTTTTGAAACACTGATGGGTCTTGGCACACTTTATACTGCAGAGAGCCACGAAATACAAAGACAATGGCTTGGATAAACACAAAGATTTGAGAAGCAACCAGAAGTCTGGGCCAAGTTGATTGAGGAGGTTCACCTCCTGCATTTACCTAATGCACGGAGACCAACACAGAGAATCAAGGAAAATAAGAAACAGGGGAATATGTTCCGAACAAAGATATATATCCAGAAAGCAGTCTTAATGAAACAGAGAAAAGTGATTTATGCAATACAGTGGTATACAAGCGCACGCACGCACACACACACACACACACACACACACACAAAATGGAATATTACTTAGCCATAAAAAGAAGGAAATTCTGCCATTTGCAAGAACATGAATGAACCTGGAGGACATTATGCTAAGTGAAATAAGCCAGACAGAGAAAGACAAATACTGCATGGTATCACTTTATGTGGAATCCAAAAAAAAAAAAGTCGAATTCAGAATAGAGAGTAGAATGGTAGATACCAGGAGGAGCTGGGGTGGGGGTGGGGGGGCTGGGAGGAAAGAGCAGAGGTTGGTAAAAGGGTACAAACTTTCAGTTATAAGATGAATAGGGTCTGAGGATCTAATGTATCACATGATGACTAAAACTGATTATATTGTATCGTATAATTGAAACTGGCTAAGAGAGAACGTAAGTGCTCTCACCACTAACAAAAAAAAAAAAGGTAAATATCAGAGGTGATAGATGTGTTAATTAACTCAATGGTGGGAATCCTTTAAAACTGTATGCGTATATCAAATCATCACACTGTACACCTTAAATGTATTACAATGTTATCTGCCAATTATACATCAATGAAAAAAGATAAAATGTGTGAAATTCATTACAGCTCTCTGAATTCATATTTCATACAGTTTTCTACATAAACCTTCCGTGATATTTTATGCCATATATCCAGTTTAAGCCAGAGGTAGAACCAATCTTTGTGAGTTAAAAAGAGAAATCTATTTCAAACTTCACATTCCTTAATTTCAGTCAAAGATTCCCAAAAGATTTAATACTCTTTCAAGTCAGTTTAAGAATGATCCTGAATCCCTCATAATTTTCTCTTATAATATTAAGATTCAAGGTTAGTATTATGAATTTTTTTCCTAAGGAGTTATAGAAGTTCCCAGTAGCTAGAGTAAAAATTATAAATTAAACAGTGGGTTAAAAAATAGTATTTAACTTACTAACTTAATTCTAGAGTTTTATATAAGTGGAATCATATGGTTCAGTGTGTACAGTAAATGCAGTATCTACTCTTTCTTACCTGGCTTCATTGACTCAGCACAATTATTTCATGATTCTCTCCTGTTCTTGTGTTTATCAATTGTTCATACAATTTTTTTGCTGAGAAGTGTTCTATTATATGAATACAATACAATTTGTTCATCCATTTATCTAGTGACAGACATTTAGGTTGTTTCTAGTTTTTACCTATTACAGATAAGGTTTGTTAAAAAAATACTCATGTAGATCTTTGGACATATGCTTTATTTTCTATGATAAAAATTTCTAAGGAGTAGAATGGCGACTCATATGGGAGTTATATATTCCCTTTTAAAGAAACTGCTCAACTGGTTTCCAGAGAACATTATTACCACATCCAGACCAATACTTGGTATGATCAATCTTTTTAATATTAGCCATTCCAATAAGCCTATACTGTAATCTTGTGATTTTAACTTGCATTTCTCTAATGATTAACAATATCAAGCATCTTATCATGTCCCTATTTGCCATCTGTATTATCTTCTTTGGTGAAGTATCTGTTCACATCATTTGCCCATTTGAATTGGAGTGTTCAGCTTTTTACTATTGAATATTGAGGGTTCTTTTACATATTCTGAATCAAAGTCCTTTATC
Source organism: Phocoena phocoena (assembly GCF_963924675.1). Classification (NCBI taxonomy): domain Eukaryota; kingdom Metazoa; phylum Chordata; class Mammalia; order Artiodactyla; family Phocoenidae; genus Phocoena; species Phocoena phocoena. The sequence goes on from NC_089229.1 coordinate 56,438,081, forward strand.
AGAAATATGCTTAGTAAATATGTTATCCCAGTCCATGGATTATCTTTTCATTCATCCTCTTAACTGTCTTTCAAAGACCAGGAGTTTTTAATTTTGATGAAGTTCAATTTCTCAATGTTTTCTTTTATAGCTTTTGCTTTAAGTGTCATATCTAAGAAATCTTTGCCTAATCCAAAGTCACAAAATTTTCTTACTATGTTTTCTTTTAAAGGTTTTATAGTTTGACATTTTATGTTTAGAACTATAATCCATTTTGAGTCTTTAATTCGGTACCAAGTGTGTGTTAAAGTCTATTTTTTGGCATATGCATATCCAATTGCTCCAAGTCCATTTGTTAAAAAAGATTCTCCTTTCTCCACCAGCTTGCTTTGGACCTTTACTGAACATTAATTGACCATGTATGTGTGGGTATATTTCTGGACTCTGTTCTGTTCAACTGATCTGTGTCTACCTTGATACCAGTATCACACCGTCTTGATTACTGTAGCTTTATAAGTTTTGAAATCAGGTAGCGTAAGTCCGCCAATTGTGTTCTTCTTTTTCAAAACTGTTTGAGCAAATTTAGATCCTTTCCATTTTCATATAAATTTTAGAATCAGTTTATCAATTTCTTTAAAAAAAATAGTCTGTTGGAGTTTTGATCAGCTTGCATTGTGTCTCTAGATCAAATTGAGGAGAACTAACATCTTAAGAATAGTGAGTCTTCTGGCCCATTAACATGGCATATCTCTCCATTTGTGTCTTTTTACCTGTCTTTCATCATTAGTATGTAGTTTTCAGTGTACAGATCTTGCACATTATTGTTAGATTTATGCCTAAGTATTTCATAGCTTATACTTATAATAATTGCATGTTTACTTAATTTCGATTTTTATTTTTAGTTACAACTCTATCAAAATACAAGTATTTTTGCGTATTGATTTTGTATCCTACAATCTTACTAAACTTATTTATTAATTCTAAAAGCTTTGGGCAGATTCCATCAAACTCTACATCGAAAATCATTCATCTGTGAATAAAGACACTTTTACCTCCTTCTTTATCTTTCTTTTATTTCCTTTTCTTGCCTTTTGCATTGGCTAGAACGTATAGATCAGAACTGAATAGAAGAAATAAGTGTGAAAATGTTTGTATCGTTCCTGATCTTAGGGGGGAAGCATTCAATCTTTTGCCACTATGATATCAACTGAAGATTTTTCTTAGATGCCCTTTAGCAAGTTGAGGACACTCCCTTCTACACCTAGTTTAGTGAATTTTTATAAGAAATGGATGTTGGATTTTTTCAAATGCTTTTTCTGCATCTATTGAGATAATTATATGGTTTTTAGTTAATAAATTACATTGATTGATTTTCAGATGTTAAACCAACACTACATTTCCTGGATAAACTCTATTTAGTGACAATGCATTATACTTTTTATAAATTGTTAGATTTTATTTGTTTAAAAAAATTTCTTAGAATTTTTGCCTCCATTCTCATAAAGGATAATGATGTGTAATTTTCTTTCCTTGTAATGTCTCTGTCTGGTTTTGGAATCAGCATAACAATACCCTCATCGAATGAAAAGGGAAGTACTCTCTTCTCTTAAATTTTCTGGAAAAGTTTGTTTAAAACTGTATTATTTCATCCTTAAATGTTTGGTAGAATTCACTAGTTAGGGCATCTAGGCCTGGAATTGTCTTTGTGGAGAAGTATTCAATTTCTTTAATGGGTATAGGGCTATTCAAGTTATTTATTTCTTCTTGAGTGAGCTTTGGCAGTTTGTGTCTTACAAGGAATTTGTCCATTTCATCTGAACTTATTCCTATAAAGTTATCCTTCTGATATTTGTAGACTCTGTAGTCATCTTATCTCTCTTACTCTTTATATAGGTCATTTGTGTCTTCTGCCTTTTTTCCTTAATCACTTGGACTAGAGACTTATCAATTTTATTGGTTTTCTCAAAGAACCAGTTTTGTTTTCATGTATTTTTCTCTACTGTTTTTCTGTTTCCTGTTTCAATGGAATCCCACTCTGACCTTCATTATTTTCTTTCTTCTGCTTACTTCGGGCTTAAATTTGCTCTTTTTTTCTAGTTTCTTAAGTGATAGCATTTAATTTTGATATGTTCTACTTTCATTTCTATTCAATTCAAAATAATTTCTAATTTCAATTTTTATTTTCTTTGACCCATGAATTATTTAGACGTCTGTTATTTCATTTCCATACATTTGGGGATTTTCCAGATAATTTTCTAAATGTTTTGAGACTTGTTTTGTGGCCCCAAATATGGTCTATTTTGGTAAAAGTTCTCTGTGCCCTTAAAAAGAATGCTTACTCTGTTGTTTTTTGGTGGAGTGTTCTACAATTGTCAACTAGGTCAAAGTGGTTGATAGTATTTTTCAAGTCTTCCATATTCTTGCTGACTTTCTATACCCCATGTTGAGTGAAGACACTGAAACCTTCATTTATAATTGTGGATTTGTCTATTTCACCTTTCTTTCAGTTGCTCCACTGATTTGCTTTGTTGTCAGAGAAATCTGCTGTTATCCTTATCATTTTTCCTTTCAGCGTAACATGTTTTTTCCTCTGCCATCCTTCTCATTTTATCTTTCTACATAACATGTCTTTTTATTCCCCTTTGTCTGCTTTTAGGATTTTCTCTTTATCATTAGTGTTGAGCAGTTTCATTTTGATGTGTCAGTATAGTTTTCTTCATATTTCTGTGCTTAGAATTTGTTGTGTTTTATGGATCTGTACATTTATAGCTTTCATCAAATTTGGAAACTTTTCAACCATTATTTCTTCAGATATTTGTTCTGCCTTTTCCTCTTCAGAGGCTCTAATTACACATATATTAAGCTGTTTGAAGCTGTCCCATAGCTCAATGATGCTCTATTCAATTATTTTGTACTTGCTTATCCCTGTGTTTCATTTTGGATAGTTTCTATTGCTGTACCTTCAAGTTCACTAACCTTTCCTCTGTAATATCTAATCTTCAAGTTAATTCTATCCAGAATATTTTTTCCTCTTAGAAATTTTGATTATCTTCTTTAAGAGTTCGATTTGGGTAATTTTGTATCTTACTGGTCTCTACTAAACTTTTGAAACCTATGGAATACAATGATAATAGCTATATTAATGTCATTACCTGCTAATTCTACATCATTTTTTAACCAGTTGATTTTTCTCCTCATTATTGGTAGCATTTTTCCGCTTCTTTGCATGGCTGGTAATCTTTGATTGGTGTCAGACATTATGTATTTTACCATGTCAGACACTAGATCTTTTTGTTTTCCTCTAAGTATTAAAATTTATTCTGGGATGTGGTTAAGCTACTTGGAAACAGTTTGATCCATTCAAGTTTTACTTTTAAGGTATGCTAGGTGGTATCAGAACAGCATTAAGTCTAAGGTTAAGTATTCCTCAGTAATGAGCCAAAACCCCTTCTGAGTTCTCTATCCAATGCCCTATGAGTTATGAAGTTGTCCAGCCTGACTGGTAGGTACCATCCATATCCCTATGTGAGTGCCAGTCACTCTTTTCTCTGATACTCTCAAGTGGTTCTTCCTCAGCCTCAAGTATTTCCCTCACACACATGCGCCTAACAGTACTCCACTGAATATTCGAATGGAACTCAGATCTCTAAACTCTCCTCCATGCAGCCCTCTCTCCTCTGGCACTCTGTACCCTGAACTCCTGCTGTTTTTGATCCCCTCATACCCTGGCTCCATCTCTCCTACTCAGAGAGTCCACCAAGCTCTGCCTGGGGTCCCTCTACCTGTACTATGGTCTGAAAACTCTCTCAACGTGGTGAGTGAGGCACTTATCACACTCACACCATTAGTTTCCCATCTCTCAAGGATCAACATTGTATGACGCTTGGTGTTTCTCACATATTTCATCTTGTTTTCTAGTTGTTTCACATGGGAGGGTAAATCCAGCCCCTGTTACTCCTTTTTGTTTGGAAGCAGAAGTTGCAAAAGTATATGTAATTTGTTAAAGTTTCCAAACTTGTTTCTTAAGTTATATATATGAGTTTATGAACTTAGATATCTTTTTATGCAGAGGGCGGTATATGATCTCTAGGTATGAAAACAGTTTCTTATAGGAAAACATACTTAATTCATTAATGTGTAAGGAACCCACTATAAAATTATTTAACATTCCTGCCGAACCACTTCATTCTTTTTTTATTGAAGTATAATTGATTTACAATATTATATTAGTTTCATGTGTACAGCATAGTGATTCAATATTTTTATAGATTATACGTCATTAAAAGTTATTACAAAACAATGGCTATATTTCCCTGTGTTGTACAAATAGATCCTTGTTGCTTATTTATTTTCTACATCCAACCACATCATTCCTTAATGAAGCTGTGAAAAAACTGTTCATTCAACATGTACACAGTCTTCTTAAGCTAAACTCTTCACTAGAGATTCAAGAGAATAAAACCAGACCAACTGGCCCCTCCCTCTGGGGCCCTATCCTTTCAGTTCAGAACAAAAGAATTGCTCTTGCTAAGAACATATTAAAGCACAGTTTTAACTATTTCCTATCGACAAGATATTTCCTTATAGCCCCTACAGTAGTCTCTTAGGAAGAAGAAAAGTAACGGAGCTTTCCACATTTAATATACCATCAGTCATGTCATTTGAAACTTTCTCACATATTTTTAGCATAAAAAAGAAAAGTTTAAACTTGACATGAGAAAGTATAAGTTAGAACATTTTTAAAGCAAGCAAATGACAGTGAAAACTCTAGTGTCTCCCTGTATTTTCAAGACTCAGTATGTGAACAAAAGAGAGAAAGAGAAACCCGTCTCACCTAGCTAAGGAAGCATGTAAGCAAAGGGCATCACCTCTTTCTTTCAAGAGAGTAGAATTTCAAAGCCTTATAATTTGGTAGGGGGGAGTGGGGAGGGCAGAGGAGTCAACTGATACCATTAAAGTTAATTGGAGATTTGGGAAGGTGTGGATGAGAAAACTCGTTGTCCACTGCTTTTCCCTGTGTTTCTTCTTTTCTTTCTTTTCTATCATAAAGTTTCATTTTTGTGTTCTAAGGTATTACAAATAAGTTATGTAATAAGTAGATGTGAGCTAATGAGTCTACTTTTATCTTTTTATATATTATATATATATATAATACATATATTATATATATATATAATACACACACATGTATGTGTATATACATGTATAAATTATTGTTGATATTTCAATTTAATACTTGGAATTACAATGATCAGATACATGTTTCACACCTGAAATGAGATTGTTCTTATAAAAATTTCCTATTAATTTTGACAAATGTAAGTTTGAAACTTTGTGACCTCACTCAGATACATCCTAGAAATCAATGAGTTTAGTTTTTTTAAGAGCAAAATCGGACATTATCAATGAGTGGTGTGTCTGGAATTATAGATGGCATCAGTAACCCTACCAACTTTAGGGACGGAGGCTTGCACCCAGGGATGGGGGCGGCAGCGGCAGCTGCACTGCGTTTGAAGCCGGAGCGCTGGTTAGTGAAGGACACACTGTCACGCTTGATTTACTTAGAAATCATCTCACTTGTTTAGGAGCTCAGTTAGAAAATGAACTTACATTCAAGCCAAATCGGAATCACCTGAAATTCCTTCCATCCACACCTCATCTCCCATCTAGGAGAAAAAGGACAATTTCAATCAGAATAAATATATACTAAGAATTCATGTAAATTACTAGGTAAAATCAGTATTAACTAGACAGTAGGCTATGTGATCTGTATCCAACAATATAAAACTTCTGAAAGTGGTTTAAATTTACAGGACTCCTCCATAGTGCCCACCAATAAGTTTTATACCTAGGATGCACGACCAAATGATTTTAGACAACGTGTATTCGCAACCAAATGGTGGATGATCTTTTTTTACTGGACAAATCCCAAGGCTGGGGATTAGGGAATTAAAGAATTCGTATGAGTTACTTAAATATTTTTACCAGTTTTAACATACTGATCAGTTCATTAAGGTCCAGTTTACCCTCTGGACCTTAATGAACTGATCAACATGTTAAAACTGGTCAATCTTACAGCAATCTTCAAGGTTTATAATATCATCTCAGAATCCTTTATGAGAGGGTACATTATGTATCAGTGTCTGGCATGGTGTAGGCACTTACTACATGTTGAACTTACTGAATATTTAGTGAATGAATACCCTTTAAGAGCAAGGACTGTACCTTTCAGGCTGTAGCTCTTTACTGTTGTTAGTAAGATGACAGTCATTTCATTGTTATATAGGATCTAAGTCACTGAAGATTTTCTAGAAGCTAAGAAAAGGTCACCTAAAAACTTTATTATTTTTTTAATAATAATAATTTAAAAATATTTTTAATTTTTTAATTAAACACAGGGAAAAATTAAAAAATTATTAATTTTTATTAATTAAATATTAATAAAATTAATATTTTTAAAATTAAATTTAATTTTAAAAATAATTAAAAACCCCTTCTTATTATTTTTAAAATAACAAAATCCATATAGAGTTCCAAAAATAAAGCTACATATTTCATGTAGACATTCCATATTCATTTACATCTTCATCTGTTTACCAAATATTACCGAGCTTCTATTAAACATTACACATTATACTATGTCCTGTGAATACAGAACAAAGGAGATGGTTCTGATCAGCAAAAAGTTCACCATTGATTGAGGAGACACACATCTAAACTAGTAATTATGATACCTATGGGGAGCAGACCAGAAAGAACACATGTAGTAGATTCAAAGAAGAAGGAGTGATTGAGTCCAGATAGGGAAATCAGAGACTTTATTAAGTAGGGGTGGAAGTGGGAGGAGGAGATACCTGAGTTGAGACTTTAAAAACAATATAATTCTGTTCATGAAAAAACTGTATAATGTAAAGAGTCTGCAATATTATAAAAATTATTTGCATGTAAAATCCTATCTTATCTTAAAAAGGAGGTAGAGGGAAAAGATCAGAGAGAGTTAATTAAATTTAAATATCATGCCTCAAACAGGAACACTCAAATATAGTATTTTACTCAATGTTGAAAATGAGCTGAACAGAGATTAAACATAACTTTGGATAATTTAAAGGAAACCGCTTTGCAAAATTTTACTTTCCAAAAAAGTGGAGGATGTATAAGCAAAGAAAGTAGACCATACAGAAAAAAGACAAAAATTTTATTTTTTTAATTTATTTTTTACAACAAAAAGTTTAAAGGAACATCAGGGAGGGAAGTATAGAAAAACAGAGCAAAGGGAAGTATGACGAGAGTATTAATTAAAAATTTGCAAGCATAAAATGGATAATCAGTCTATGTTAAAAGACCTGTGGGGCTTCCCTGGTGGCACACTGGTTGAGAGTCCGCCGGCCGATGCAGGGGACACGGGTTCGTGCCCCGGTCCGGGAAGATCCCACGTGCCGCGGAGCGGCTGGGCCCGTGAGCCATGGCCGCTGAGCCTGTGCATTCAGAGCCTGTGCTCTGCAACGGGAGAGGCCACAACAGTGAGAGGCCCGCGTACCGCCAAAAAAAAAAAAAAAAAAAGACCTGTGAATTGAATCAAAAATCCAACTAGCTCTTTATAAGAAACACACCTAAAAAGAAGTATCATAAAAATCTGAAAAGTATGAACAAATACAAATTATGCAAATGCAGAATAAATTAACAACAGAAAGAAAAAAGAGATAAAAATCAAATAAGTAACTTAGAAGAGTGAAATTTTAACGTGATAAAGGGTAAATTTACAATGTACATGGAAAAGTGAGATACATTTGTATGCCCTAAATTATGTTTCATTAAATATTGCTAAATACAGGGAGAAATGGGCAAAATCACTATAGTTAGTATTGACAGTTGTTCTTGAACAGATCAAAATTCGGAAGCATTAAGTTTATCTTCCAATACACCATAGTGAAATCAACATTTGTCTTAGAAATTCAAGTCTTAAAGTAGGAAAATTGTTTTTTAGAGAAGAAAGTAATTATTGAATTTAGAAACAGCTAATTAAAATTTCAAAAGGCAAGCCTCAAATAGTCAGAAATAAACATGAACATAGAGGTTAGTATAATTAACAGGGCTGATTTCATGCACATACACACACGCATGCATGCACACACATATACACACACATCAGACTGTGTACTTCATTGCTCACAGAATATCTGTAAGGAGTAAAAGTACGTTGGAACATAAAATCACAATAAAATTCAAACCAAAGCAATAATCAAAAATATAATAAACTATTTTCTGAGTTGAATAAAGAACTCCATGTGTAGATTGAAAGGTCACACATGTTCTAGATTAGACCACCGATAAAAGTACCCATACTTACATACATATCAGCAAAGTTTTGGAATGCAGAGACATAGAAAATATTACAAAAGTAATCCAAACTGATTAAACAGGTGTCCTACAATGGAAATAAATATGGTGTCTCTCATCCTTCTCTGCAACTGTGAATTCCTAAAACAGTGGGAAAATGGCAAGACTGATACCAAATTCTATATGCAGTGAAATGAATATAAAGACAATAGATATTGTCAGAGAAATGAAAAAGACCTGAAAATGTCCCGAACATACTCCCTTCTTGAAGGTACTATGGTAACATTATGTTAAATAGTTTGCACATATTATTTCATTTCATCTTCCTATCATCACTACAATATAGGTCTTTGGTTCCACTTAAAAAAGAAGAAACTAAAGCCTAGATTAAGTAACTCCCCCCAAGATCACATACCTAATACCAGATGGAGTCAAAATTTCAACCCAAGTCTGTTTGGTGACAAAGTCCTTGCTCTTATTTGCTAGTTTTGATAATTCCCTTAAATAATTATTAGGATATCTTTCCATCAAAACATTAGAACAAAAAATACACAAATTTCATGACTATTCAAGAGTTCCCTAATCAGCCCCATAGCCTTCCAAGTGGATGCTTTTCATGGCACCCGTCAGCATCTCGTTCCTTTTATTTCTCTCCTTTTGAATCTCAGGTGGATAGAATTAAACATGGCATATATCACCATTAGTTCAGGCACATTCTTCTGATTTGTATTATTTCTTCCATCCAATACTATCCCCAATCCCCTTCCTTTCTCTCCTGCATGGGCAACATTCTCTTTATTTTTTGTCTTTGTCTTTGCTTCCAACCTATCTTCCAAATAATTATATTTATGGTCTCTACAGATTCCTGATCTATTGTTCCTCTCTGTCCCTTATGAAGCTTTGTTGTTTTGTTTAATCTTAAGCACATGGTTCATATTTGCCTGGAAAATCTTTCTCTATCTCATTTTTTTCAATTCAGTTAACTAATTTGCCCAGCGTAATCATTGAAAAGGCACTCTGAACACCCGACACTGAACGCTAGCTTTCTAATGCTTCTTAACAGAGGAAGAGAGGAGGCCAGAAGATAAATACAGGTGTATTTATGAATGGGGACTTTTCATCCTACTGCCTAGACTGAGAGTAACAGTAATGATAAACAAATCTGGAGATATATATATATATAAAGTCAAACCAGAAAACCTTTCTTTGTGGTGTTCAATAATGTTGCCTTATACTATTTGAAAATTATTAGGAAGAACAGTAGGTAAAGAACAGAAGTGGAAATATGTTAAAATATATTTCCAGTAAATTTCTAACTTCCTCATCTCCATTTATGAAAAGTCAACCTCATTGCCTTCCTCAAAATGCTCTCAGCTTGACAAGACCTTTTTCATAATAGAAACTAATTCCTTTCTATTTCATTGTCCGTCATTAAAGCATTTATTAAAGTGTGCTATTTATTAGAGTTAGTTGTGTTTGATCTCCCAACTGAACTGTAAATCATCTTTACCATTTCTAACAGGGCCTTGCACATTGGTGCCCAATAAACATTTGTGTAATTGAATACATTAGCACACAGAAGTATCTTCATGTATTTTATGATTTCAAAACACTGATTATGTGACTGCCATCACAGGGAAAAAAAGATGATTAAGACAATATATGTCAATATATTTTGAGATCAAAGATAAGTGTTAATATATAATATTAGTATGTTGTGATTTTTATTATTCCCATTATCTTAATCAACAAAACAAAACTGCTTCTAGCTTCTATGGAATTACTTTGCTTTGAAAGTACTTAACTCTTTTTAGCAAACAAATGTCTTTATTCTTTTTGGTACTCGTTTTACAATTCTGCATATTATAATATTGCTATAAACTGAATGCTTGTGTCCCCCTAAAATTCATATGTTGAAATCTAATCCCCAATGTAATGGTATTTGGAGGTGGGATCTTTGGGAGATGACTAGGTCATGAGGGCAGAGTCCTTATGAATGGGATTAGTGTCCTCTAAAAGGGACCCAAGATACTCCCTCACCCCTTCTGCCACGTAAGAACACAGTCAGAAGATGGCCATCTATGAACCAGGAAGTAGGCCCTTACCAGACACCAAATCTGCCAGCATCTTGAGCTTTGACTTTTCAGCCTCCTAATTGAGACATAAATGTTTCGTGCTAAGCCACCCAGTATTCTGTTAGACCAAGACAAGTATACAAAATGTTTGTATCACCCATTTAAAATATGTAATATCTGGAATTTTAAGGGATATGAAACCTTACTTTATATTTCCATGAATATTATAAAGCTCTCCCATCATGATTTCTTTATAGTATAAGCATTTTCAGCACATATGCAAACAAAGGTAACACTTTGAAACCTTTATGCTATTTGATTGAATATTTTGTTGTAAAGAAGCAATTTCATTAGAACTTTGAGCAGATTTATTTGCTGTAAAGTTATCTTTCTACATCTTTGGTACATTTTAAGGAGATATTGTCATGTTCAAATTATTATTAACTCCATCTTAACTACAGATTACAGATGAAATGGTTGTATAGATTCATCTCAGAGAAACAGAGACCTGCCCCCATCCAATTTTGTTAATTACCAGTTCAGCCAGATGTTTAAATAAACATGTGTGTCTTGAGACATTGCCCAAGGGTCAAGATAACCTGGTCTGTGTAGAACTGTAGGAGTGTATGCTCTTATCAACAAATGACACTGCATATGGACCTGCTTAGAACTTGTTTCTGAGAATACATGGGAAGAATTACGTTTTGGAAATAAAATACAAAAGAAGAAAAAAAACAGCAGTAGAAGTAGTTTGAAATTTAGATTCCAAGTCATTCTGGACTTGAACAGAACAAACCAAGACCTCTACCACAACACAGTAAGTAGGAAGTTAGTATGGACTACAGGTTAGTGTAGACGATTCAGAGCCCTCAGTGGGAAATAATGGCTAAATCCAACGAGGAGACGGGAAGCTGAGTCTCTCTACTGAAGACTGTTAGTATCATTCAGGAGAGCCCTTTGGAGAATTTGAGCTTAGAAACCATAAAACCAGGCAATCCTCAGGTGTAGGTGCTATTCAAAATTTTGACTTCTTTGCGTTAGTCTTAGGCAGTTTATGTCTGTTCAGTCCTTTCCAAAGAAGGCTCTTGACTGAAACTGAATCAAAATTCTCACACTGCATTCTTCAGTTCACCCTTCTCTGACCTTCACTGTGAAGACTTTTAAAACTTAAAGCCTGAAAAAGTTTACCTCTCCTGAGGCACGGTGATGCTTCCTCTGATCTGATAATGAAAATTAACTGATCAAGACTCCCTTTTCCCCCAGAGCCAAATCTGAGACTGACTAATAGAATTTATAATCTAATCAACTGCATATCTCTTTCCTACCCTGCACTTGACTTTCTACTTCTGCTTATGTTTCCCTTCCTCCTTATTTTCTATGTCTACTTTATCATTATTATAAATATGTATTCCCACTGTAAGGATTCAAGTCCTTTGTGCATCAAGGTGGTGAATATGTAAGGAACTAAATGAATATTTATGATCTGTCTCCTTAATACCTTGATCCACCTATTAATTTCTTTATCCTCTGTCCCAAGGCATCCTCTCCTCAGTAAATGGCTCCACTGTCTACCCAGATCTCGTGCCAAAAACCGAAGAATTATCCATAATTCTCTTTTCACCATCCTTCACATACAATTCATCAGTAAATTCTACTGGCTCTTCCTCTTAAGTACATCCTGTTTGATTTTTTTGGATTTTCCCCCCTCCATCTCTATCACTTCTGCCCTGGAATACCAGCTCTCTTCTGGAGTGCAAAAAGAAATCACTAACGATTCTCTATTATTCCCCTCTTCTTCCACTACAATTCCAATTTTAAGACTTTATAGTTTTAGAGAAGTTTTAGGTTCATGGCAAAATTGAGAGGAAGGTACAGAGGTCCCCATATACCTCCTACCTCCACATGCATAGCCTCCCCCATTACCGACGCCCCCACTAGAGTGGTACGTGATGAACCTACATTAACATATCATCATCACCCAAAGGCCATAGTTTACATTAGGGGTCACTTTTGGTGTTGTAGATTCATTGAGTTTGGACACATGTATAATGACACATATCCACCATTAGTATCACACAGAGTATTCCCACCGCCCCCCAAATCCTCTCCTCTCCACCTATTCATCCCTCACTCCACTCCTAACTCCTTTACTTCTCCACAGTTTTGCCTATCCCAGATTGTCATATGGCTGAAATCATACAGTATGCATCCTTTTCAGATTAACTTCTTTCACTTGGCAATACGTATTTAAGTCACCTCCATGTCTTTTCATGGTTTGATAGCTCATTTCTTTTTGGCGCTGAATTATAAACCACCGTCACCACAGTTTATTTATCCATCCTACCTACTGAAGGACATCTTGGTTGCTTCCAAGTTCTGGCAATTATGAATAAAGCTGCTATAAACATCTGTGTGCAGGTTTTTGTATGGACATAAGCTTCCAACTCCTTTGGGTAAAAATACCAAGGAATGGGATGGCTAGAGAGTATGGTAAGAGTATGTTTAGTTTTGTGAGAAACTGTCAAACTGCCTTCCGAAGTGGCTGTGTTCTTTTGCATTCCCACCAGCAATGAATGAGAGTTCCTGCTGCTCCATACTTAATTACTTTTTTAATAGAGTGATCTTTTAAAATATAAAGCAGATACTTCTCTCTGAGAACATCCTTCTGAGGGGTTCTATTGCACTTTAAATAAATTCAAAACTTCTTTCTCTGGCCAACAAGGTACCACATAATCTGGCCACTGCCTATGTCTATCCTTCCAATCACAGTGGTCTCCAAGCATGTGGGCCATCCTTCTTCTTCCTCAGACATGCCAAGCTTACTCTCGTGTTTCCGCCTGCCGTTGCTTCTGGCCAGATCACTGTGCCCCAGAATGTCTCGCAGCTGCCTCCATCTTTCAGGTCCCGCCAACCTACCTCAAGTTCTATCTTCTCAGAGATGCCTTCCCTCACCACACCACTCTTCCCCCTCCCCCCGGCATCATTATCAAGCTCACATTGCTATCTCCCATCACTTATCACCTCTTTCCTCAGTTTTACTTTTTTCCATTGTACTTATCTCCATCCATGTCTTATTATATTTGTTCATTACTTATTTATCTTGTTATATTTGGCATGACTTATTTATGCCTTCCAATATAAGTTTCTTGAAAATACGGGCATTGTCTTTCATGAGTATTGTTTCATCTCCATGTCTAAAAACACATATACTAGGTGCTCAATAAATATTCATTGAGCTAATGAATATTTAATGTTTCTTAAATATAAAGCTCAACTACTTGAATTAGGCCAATGAGAAATGATAGAGAATAGTAAGACACACTGCCTTCTAAGAGCTAAGATCTCTTTGGAGGGCCAAGCTCAATACATACAACACAAATAGAAATACAAGGACAATCTAGGGAGGGCCAACACTGTGCTACTGTAAATGAGCATGGCAAGTTCAGTGCACAGTGGAGGAAGGCAGCCTGTCTCAAACTTACGGTGGCCCAGAATTTGCTGCTCCTTGAATGCTAGGCTGAAAAGCATGGAGATTAATCTTTAAGCTATCTATCCTGTGCCAGAGGTAGACAGACTACATGTGTCAAAATCCTGGTTCTGCCTTTTACTTTCCGGGTGCATGTCTCTGTTTCTTATTTTCCATATTTATAAAACAGGAATAATGATAACTAACTCATTCGCTCAACATGTTCACTCATTCATTAATCTAGAAATAGTTTAGTCTTTCACTTCAAAAGACAAGGATTCTTGGGGCTTCCCTGGTGGCGCAGTGGTTAAGAATCCACCTGCCAATGCAGGGGACACGGGTTTGATCCCTGGTCTGGGAAGATCCCACATGCCTGCAGAGCAACCAAGCCCCTGCGCCACAACTACTGAGCCTGCCCTCTAGAGCCCATGAGCTACAACTACTGAGCCCACGTGCCACAACTACTGAAGCCCACGTGCCTAGAGCCCATGCTCCACAAGAGAAGCCACTGCAATGAGAAGCCCACGCACCACAACAAAGAGTAGCCCCCGCTCACTGCAACTAGAGAAAAGCCCACGTGCAGCAACGAAGACCCAATGCAGCCAAAAATAAAATAAAATTAAAAAAGACAAGCATTCTATTCTCATTGAACTTCCTTTCTAATAGGCTAATATTATAATAAATATCGCATGTGTTTATTATGTAAGGTAATGCATGGAAGTGCTTGGCACAGTACCTGGTACCAAATAACCACTCAGAAGTTTAGGTATTATCATTTTTATTAGGCATTAGGTCACATTGTAGGTTTGGGAGCAGGAAAAAAAGTTAAAAGCAGTGTTTTAGAAAGAAGAGTCTATTTACAAGAAATGGAAATTATTAGAAAGGGTTGAAATCAGAGGCAGAGAAAGCAGTTATGATTTTTATAATTTGCATGGCCTCCTACCATTCTGCCTAAAGTAAGTATAACTCGAAACCACATCTTCAGTTTTCCTGGGATTCTGAGCATCTTCCTTAGGGCAATTCAGTTGCCTCAGTCTTGCCAATAATAGATTCTGGCAATGAACTGCATCTTGGTAGCACACTTAGAACCAAGAGTAGATAATAAATAGAGCAAAAACCATGTTATATCATGGCATGCCCTCAATTTTTATTTACTAACCAATCACAGTTGTCTAATATACTGGGTAGTATGCTGTGCGTTCTTCCCAAATTAAATAAGTTCTGATATCTGAGAGTTCAAAAGTGAGCAGAGAAGAAAAATACACAAGCATATTCTTGGAAAGTGGTGGAATTTTAATATGAAAGTTCCAAAGAAGAGCAAATGGTCATCAGAGAAGACTTCATGGAGGGGATAATGGGATATCCAAGAATTAGTGGGGTTTACCAGTCATAAGTGGAAGAAGAAATAATAGCATTCTTTATTGATAATAATCGTTATCACTAACATTCATTGAGCACGTACTATGTGTCAGTTACTATTCTGAGTGTTTTATAAGGATAAACTGACAATCCTAATAATAAACCATGAAATGGCTACTAGTGTTATTCCTGTTTTGTAGATGAGGAAACTAAATCCCAGACTTATTAAATAACTTGCCTATGGACACATAGCTCTGAAGGAACAAAGGATGTATTTGAACCTCAGGAATCTAATTCTAGACCCCATGCTCATAATCACGTGCTCTTTCTCTACGGCATATATTGCATTGCACTAATTTCCTATCTAATTAATGTTCTTTAGCAAAAAGATGTGTATACACATCATGTATACACTGATGTGTATAAAACTGATTAATAAGAACCTGCAGTATAAACAAACAAACAAACAAAACAACTAATACTAAACTTTCTTTGGGTTATTTGTATGGAAATATGTTAATATAAATGTTTCAGACATTAAATTTCTAAAAATCTTACATGTCTGGTATAATGTTATAAGTCATAATTCTAGTTATTACCTTAAAATGGATATCTCAGAAATAACTAAATTTCCTTGTCAATTGCGTTATTATGAACTTTCATCAAATCTTTAACCGTGGTCATTTTTAAGTCTTTTGTCATTTACAGACAGTTCTGGGTGTACTCTGACGCTTTTGCAAATGTGTTCCTATAAAAGGGTTTCATCTTCAAGGAATTCATGGAAAAGACTCTGACAAGTACAGGTTTCCGGTAACTGACTACACTGCTGAACTGAATGAATAAGCATTTTCAGAACTCTAATGGAAAACTGGTGAACTCATAAAAGTGCTAACAAAAGATCAAGATGAAAAAAATTAATTACGTGGGACTGAGTGAACTGATGAGGATGATAATAATATTTGTGACTTTCTGTTTGCATAAAAAAAAAAATCCCACAAGGACTCAGAGGCAAAAAATATACAAATCAATTTTCACTGCAAAGTAAAGGAGCTGTTACAGTGGAGGATTACTGGACTGAATGTCAATATTATAACATAGTATGAGTGTGTTTCGTGTTTGGTAATTGCAATCATTGTTGCTTTTGTTGTGGTCATCCATTTACAATGCTTGGTGCCAGTCTATTTATCTCTTGTAAAAATAAAATACAGTGTGCGTGTGTGAAAAAAAAAAATTCACAAGCTGATTCTGAAATACAGAATTGCGTATGGAATTGTAAAGGACTCCAAATAACCAAAACAATCTTTCAAAAGAACAAATTTGGAAGACGAACTTCCTGACTTCCAAACTTACTACAAAGCAACATTAGTTGAAACAGTGTGGGACTGGCATAAAGATAAACACATAATATTGAGAGTCCAGAAATAAACCCATGTATGTATGGGTACTAAGTTTTCACAAGTGTGCCAAATCATTCAACTGGGAAAGAAGAGTTGTTTCCAAAAAAAATGGTTCTTGGACAACTGATATCCACATGCAAAAGAATGAAGTTGAAACCTTACCTTACACCATATACAAGAATTAATTCAAAATTGATCAAAAACCTAAATCTAAGAGCTAAAATGATAAATCTCTTAGAAAAAAATCTAGGGGTAATTCTTCATGACCTCGGATTTGACAAGGATTTTCTAGGTATGACTCCAAAAGCATGAGCAACAGAAACACATAGTGGAACTTCATCAAAATTGAGAACTGCTGTGCTTCAAGAGACATTCTAGAGAAAGTGAAAAGACACCCACAGAAAGGGAGAAAGTATCTGCAAGTATATATCTGATAAAGGGTTTGTACCTAGAATATACGAAAAACTCTTCAACTCAGTGATAAAAGACTAATAATAAAATAATAACATTGGATTTTTACCCAATTTAAGAATGGGGAAAAGATCTGAATAAACATTTTTCCAAAGAAATATGCAAATGACCAGGTAAGCAACTGAAAAGACGTTCATCGTAATTAGTCATGAGGGAAATGCAAATCAAAACCACAGTGAGAGGGGCTTCCCTGATGGCTCAGTGGTTGAGAGTCCGCCTACCGATGCAGGGGACACGGGTTCGTGACCCGGTCCGGGAAGGTCCCACATGCCACGGAGCGGCTGGGCCCGTGAGCCGTGGCCGCTGAGCCTGCGCGTCCGGAGCCTGTGCTCCGCAACGGGAGAGGCCACAACAACGAGAGGCTCGCGTACCGAAAAAACAAAACAAAACAAAACACAGTGAGATACCACTTCACATCCTCTAGGATGGCTATAATCAAAAATTCAGAAAATAACAAGTGTTGGGAGGATGTGGAGAAATTGGAACCCTCATACAATGCTAGTGGGAATGTAAAATGGTGTAGCCATTTTGGAAAACAGTCTGATAATTCCTCAAACAATTAAAAACATAGAGTTATTATATGATCCAGCAATTCCAGTCCTAGGTGTGTACCCAGATGCAAACCATATGTCCACACAAAAACTTGTACAGCAATGTTACCAGCATTAGTCATAAGTATTCAACAGGTGGAAACAACCCAAATGTCTATCAGCTGATGAGTGAATAAACACTGTGTCTATCCATACAACAGAACATTATTCGGCCACAAAAAGAAATAAAGTACTGACATATGCTACAACGTGGATGAGCCTTGGAAACATTATGCTATGCAAAAGAAGACAGTCACGAAAGACCATTAATATGAAATGTGCAGAGTAGTCAAATATATTGAGACAGAAAGGAGCTTAGTGGTTGCTTAGGGCTGGGGGAGATGAAAGTTGATAGCTCAAAAGTATCAGATTTCTTTCTGAGGTGATAAAAACTGTTCTAAAGTTGACTGCAGTGGTGGTTGCACATATATATCATTTACATAGACTTTAAATCGTACACTTAAATGGGTGAATTGCATGTTATGTGAATTACAATAAAGCTGTCAAAAAAAACCACAGAAGTTAAAAGGGAGAAATAAACAATCCTACTTTCAAACCCTATCTCTCTAGCCACCTCCCCGATGGACGGTTCCTCAAACACTGATTTCCCACATGTTGTGAGAGCTGAGGGTATAATCTCCTTACCTCTTCCTTGGTCATGGGACAGAAACATAAAAGGCTTTTGTGCCACAATCAATTAGATTTGGAACAAGATATCCATCCCTGGGAATCACCTGCTACTTCATCTATCAATGTCACCAAAGTATTGGTGACCTGAAAGAGCAAGGTCAGGTAAGTAAACACTGGAAGAATTTGGGAGATGCCCAGTTTTATCAATACTTTTCCTTTTCAAATTGGTACAAAGCAGAAGTTAGAAATTCATAGTCATTCACAGTAGACATGTCACCTGACTGTCCATATTGGATTGTCAGAAATGAGAAGGGGATTTAAGGCAAACTATGGATATTTTGTTTTATTGGGGAAGTAAACCCTCTAACAATCAAGGAATAAAACCAATCTTTCAGACTAGTAAAATATAATTTCTGTTATAAAAAAAAAGGTGCTTCTTTATCTTTCTTCCAAGAGGGCACAAAAAAAAAGGATATTTTTTACAGCTCAAGCCAAGTACAAAGACTTCCTTAATATTGCACAAAACTCCTGGGATATAATAAAGATTTCCTAGTAACTAAACTAATTTTTATACCTATCCTAATATGGCTGTCCAATATCTAATTCACTGATTTTAGAGTAAAATAATCAAGTAAATGTAAACTCCAAAAAGTAGCTAAACCTTGCCTGTTTCCAATCATTCCATTTCCATGCAAGACACATCATTTTGTAACACATTTTGTAGGCCACTTTACATGTTCATGCATGTGTTAAAATAGCAATTTAGCATAGTGGTTACGAGAATAGATTCCTGAGGTCGACTGCCAGCATTTGAATCCTAGCTCCTCCATAGTCATGTGACTCTGAGTTAGTCACTTAGCCATCCTGTACTTCAGTTTTCTCCTCTGTAAACTGGTGAAAATGTAAGTATGAACCACATAAAGTGGTTGTGAAGATTAAACGAGTGAACACGTGGAGTTTGTGGAACAGAGGTTGGCACACAGTGATTCTCAGTACGTGTCTACTATCACTCCCTAATTTTGTTTTCACACATTATATCATTTGATGTTCAAATTAGCCAAGATATTTAAGTAGGACAGATATAAGCAGTCCTAGTTTTTTTATGCACTATATCCTTGTAGACTGTATTTTATGTTCGTATGTGTGTGTGTTAAAATCCTGATTACACACATGCCCTGTATCCTGATTATGAATTTCACAGTGCTCTGCACACGGTAAGCATTCATTAAGTATGCTATGATAACAAAACAGATGAAAAAGATACTTACAAGTTCATGCATCCATTTGTTGGACATTGATAGAAACTTGCAAATAAGTGGATAAAAAATAACAACAGGGCTTCCCTGGTGGCGCAGTGGTTGGGAGTCCACCTGCCGATGCAGGGGACACGGGTTCGTGCCCCGGTCCGGGAAGATCCCTCATGCCGCGGAGCGGCTGGGCCCGTGAGCCATGGCCGCTGAGCCTGCGCGTTCGGAGCCTGTGCTCCGCGACGGGAGAGGCCGCAGCTGTGAGAGGCCCGCGTACAGCAAAAATAAATAAATAAATAACAACAATCAGAAAGATTATTTCTTATGAGGCAATATTAGCAAACAAAAAAAAATGCACAGATAAGAAATTCAGAGAGAAAACATAGGTTCTGCTGTACTATTATTTAACATTTGAGGAAATGTAGTTCCTACGTGTCTAAATGCATTTTGCTTTAACCAAGGAGTTAAAATGCTCACAACTATGAGTATTTACTTATATAAAGTACGTACGTATCATTTGTTTGTGTTATTTGAGAATCAAGTCAAACCACAAACTTCTAGAATCACTGGGAAGCCCCTGGTCTCCTTCCCTAGCCCACTGGTCAGCCCAGGGGCTCAGCTTTGGATCTACCCCTCTTTGGTTTTAGACCCAGCACCCATTTCATCACTGTGCTTCAGAGTAAAACCTGCAAGGGATTCCACTCCACTATTTGTCCTCACAAGGAAAATAATTCTCTTTGTCATAAACAAATTGAAGGGTATTAGTAAGAACGTAACCAAAATGTTGAGGAAGCTGGTAATCATATCAGAGAAGCCCAGACAAAGACACTGGGTTGATTAGTAGAAAACAATAAGGGATCAGGTGTATCTGATCCCTGACTTGGACTATGTGAAAGGCTAAGATAGGGAAGAGGAATTCGACTTGCTCGTAGAGGACTGGTGACTAAATTTAAAGGATATAGATGTGGACTTCAGATGTGGAAGAACTTACTGATAATCAGAATCCTTGCATGGTCCTGAGATTCCTGTCCTAGAGCCGTATCAGCAGGGGCTAGACAATAACATGACAGAGATGCTCTAGAAAACGTTTCAAAATCAGCTGAATGGAGTAACTGTACTAAGTGATCTTTAGAGTCTCAAGAGTAGGAATCTACGACTCTACAAAACCAGGGAATATAAGAAAAATGTGAATAAACGAAAGCTCACAAAAATGGTTTCTACAGGACCAAAACTTTCCAATAGCAAACTGTGTTTTTCACACATTTAAAATTGAATGTGTCATTAAATGTGCATATACATAGTCAGAGTACTAAATATTTTACATACTGCTGTGGGTTAGACTGTGTCCCCCAAAAACTATGTTGAAGTCCTTCCACTGCCCCCAGAACGTGTGATCATGACGTTAATTGGAAATAGGGCCTTTACAGATATATTCAAGTTAATATGAGGTCGTACTGGATTACTGGGCTCAAAATCCAATGACCAGTGTCCTTATAAGGAGAGAAAGATTTGAGACACACAGATGCAAAGGGAAGAAGTCCATGTGAAGACAGAGGCAGAGATTTATGTTACATAATCAAAGGAGTGCCAAGGATTACTGGTAACCACCAGAAGCTAGAAGAGGCAAGGAAAGATTCTTTCCTAAAGTGTTCACAGGGAGTATGGCCCTGCCAGCACCTTGATTTTGGATTTCTAGTCTCCGGAACTTGAGAGAATACATTTCTGCTGTTTTAAGCCCCGTAGTTTGTGGTACTTTTTATGGCAGCCCTAAAAAACTAATACGCACGCTTTATTCTCTACAGCAATAGTACGGAAAGAATTAGGCTCTCTAATGACGGATGGAAATCCTAAGACTGAGGAGGTTAGAAAACTTGGTCAAGGTCACACACTAGAAAACTGCAGGAACAGACTCCATCCAGGTCTGAATTCCTGACTCCCCTCTACAACAGGCACTCACCCAGGGAATGTCACACACTTTAGTATTGGGCACATGAAGGTCATCTGACTTACGCAACAGAGCTTCCACCTCCACTTAATTATTCTTGCCCATCCCAGAGGCGCCCAGTTTTTGGCCATCATCTGTAGGGAGCTAGAAGTTCTTTCAGTACCTGACTTGGCGGGGAGAGGTAGGGTTCAGGAATAAAAGCAAAGTGCAGATCAGTTGGGGCCTTCCTCCACAGCACCTGTGTGCTTATCCTGAGCAGCCCCACACCCCTGTCTTCCCACATTTAATCAGATATAAGATATTTGCTGAAGTCTGACTTATTGGAAAGGAAATATGATCAAAGGTACTGAAAACTTTCGATAGGGAGATTAAAAAGCAGTAGCTTCTCAAATAAATATTCTTAGTTGTTGGCTTAAAGGATTCAGGAAACAGGGAATTCCCTGGCAGTCCAGTGGTTAGGACTCTGTGCTTTCACTGCCGAGGGCACAGGTTCAATCCCTGGTTGGGGAACTAAGATCCCACATGCCTCTCTGTGTGGCCAAAAATTTTTTTTTAGAAAAAGGATTCAGGAAGCAATTGCAAGACAGTCTGAAGCCATCGCTGGTTTCTATTTTACTCAGGGTTGATCTAAAAATATCGTAAGTATTTGTGACATCTTTAAACAGATTTTTTTAAACCCAGCGTAGGGAAAGCAACAAAGAAAACTAGAATTATGGATGAGCTTCTGAGGAGCTCCGATGGAGGCTGACATTCCACCTCTCACATGTGGTGATCATCTGGGGGTTCACGTGCCCCTTCGCCAGGAGAAGGAGCTCCTGGCACGAGATATCTGCCGGCTGGTGGTACGCAGCTGCCAGACAAGCCTCCAAGTGGTTGCCTGCCTCGCTTGAGTGAACCTTTTAAAATATTTATATGTACGTGCTAATAAAAACCAAACAATGCACCCAGGTACTTTTTTTTTTTTTTTTTTTTTTTTTTTTTTTTTTTTTTTGCGGTACGCGGACCTCTCACTGTTGTGGCCTCTCCCGCTGCGGAGCACAGGCTCCGGACACGCAGGCTCAGCGGCCATGGCTCACGGGCCCAGCCGCTCCGCGGCACGTGGGATCTTCCCGGACCAGGGCACGAACCCGCGTCCCCTGCATCGGTAGGCGGACTCTCAACCACTGCGCCACCAGGGAAGCCCACAGGTACTTTTAAAAGTCACGAAAATACTGTGCCACTGTGCTCAGGGAATTGCTGAATCTTACTTTTGAGAACACAGTGCTTCATAGGAGTCATGCTGAAAGAATTTGTGTATGTAGAAATATGAAAGTCAGATTGATCTGCGGTGGTAAACTACTGACATGGTCTCAGATGTCTAGAATGCAGTTGTGAATGTAGATCTATGTGGGAAAGGTCATTTAGCCTACACAGAACCATCTCAGCTTCCAGGACAAAGCGGGGCAGTGTGCTTCAAAGAAGTCCTTAGGCTAGAGATGATTTACCCTGGCATTCGATTCACCCAACATTTATTGGATGGATATTCAGTGTCTTGAAGCAACTGGGATTATAAAGCTGATCCAACAGCAAGGCAGGTGGCGTAGTGGGTGGAAAAAACATTAGCTTTGGAGTCAAGTTCCAAATCCCAACTGTGCGGTTCACAAGCTCTGCTGTCCTGGCAACTCGGCCTCTCCTAGCGTCAAAGTCTTCATCTGTGCGCTCGTCATCACGTCAACCTCACAGGCTATTCTGAGTATTATCAAGTGAGACTGTGCGTGTAAAGCACCTAGCCGGGACTTGCATGCAGCAGCATGTCTCAATAAATGTGTCTTTCTTCCTTTCCCTCTCCAATTCTCAATCCCTCCTTGATAGTAACCTTGGTTTTATGTAGGTCCTACCCTACCCCCAACACCTCCTGAGTAAGACTCATGCCATCTCTCCTGGTCCCCGAGGCAGAGGACTACGTGACACGTTCAATACCTCTGGACTGAGCATAGAGAGGGGGCCCCTGAGACAAGGCTGGTTACACAATTGTTGAGATTTGTAGGTTATGTTCAGGATTTTATACTCTTTCATTGTAGTAATAGGAGACACAACAGTTTTAAATAGGCTTTCACTGGAGACTGAACTTTGGGGACAGGTGGGGATGCAAGGAGACTTTTGCAGTAGTTCAGTAAAGAGACAGTGGGATACTGGATTAGGGGGACAGGGCAGGTGTCAGTGGAGAGAAAAATCATTGGATGAATTTAAGGAAAAATGCAGGTAAAATGGTGAACTGGAGACTGTTTAGATACGCAGTAGAGGGAGAGAAAGAAAAAAATCCATGTTGCAAACATAATTGCAAGAGCTTAGAATAGCATCTGGCACATAATGAACATTCAATAAGTGTTATTATTATTACTATACTTAATATACGATATGTTAAAATACACTAAAGCACACATAAATATGATTTTTTGTTAGTACAAAATCATGAAAGGATTTTTATAGTTTTGCTTCTGAAATTCTTTGGCTAGGCATCTCAGTGAATTTACGATTTGTTATCTTTTTATTATAAGCAACTTGCATATTCAGGAATTCTTACAAAAAGGGTAATCTAAGCTACAGATCATTTCCAAACATGAAAATTTTGTGAATACTAATTTCAACAATTAATGAAGTTGACTTAATATTATGTTCTGAAGACATTTAAACATTTATCAATGTTGGTTTTATGGTCTCCTTTTTCAGATTTTGGAGCATATCATTTGTTTTTAGGACTCAAATATTTTCAAAGGGCCTTAAAAAAGCTCTCAGGCCCTAAGTCACATGCCTGTTTTACCTAATTAACAGAATGGACCTGAACCAGTGGACAACTGAGAAAGCACAAAGTGAAGCCAGGATCATAATACATCAGATTCTGCTAAAGGGGACAATTTGGAGAAAATGACATCACATGACCTAATTTTTCTCAACTTTTATTAAATGGTTCCCAGGCTATCTCCTCCTTAACTTGGGGAGTTTACTAAATGTCATTGTAGTTTAATACATACCATTTACCCTTTTATCTTATGTGTAAATAAGAGCTTATCAAATTATGTCTTTCATCAGACTGTTTAGGATCAAAGTCACTGCATATTAATGATTATCCTTGTGAAAGTATGAGGTTTTCAAAAGGCAGCAAACACTACCTCTGCAGGATAGCATTTTTGACCTTAAAAGGACATTAAATATCATATAATTCAAAAAGGAGAAATGACTTGCCCAAAATCATGTAGCAGCTACTGACATGACCAGGGAAGTCAGTCACTCTGCAAACACTCTGACTAGTTCTTACCAGAGTTCTTACTTGAGTTCTTACTAGTTCCTTAAAAGACAGATGAATGCTGGTCAGCGACTTGTAGCCTAGAATCTCCGTATCAGCTCACAAAGCACTCAGAGTGTTCATACTCTGGTCCCATACGTAAAGGTAAAAACCTTTAGAACTGACTCTGAGAACAAATTAGGGAGATTTAAAATGATCGAAACAATCTGGCAGGAAATTGGTTATTTACTACGAATTCTACTCAAGGAACTTGAATGCATTTAAGAATTTGCCTGAAGTATACAATGGTAGAAGAAACAAAAACAAAAAATCACTCTACCTTTACCATCTCTTCCAGTGGAAATCGTTATAGATAGTGGGATTTTCGCAAGTGATTCACTTAATGGCTTGCAAGAAATGACCAACTGAAACTTGATTCATATAAAGAGTAACTTTTATTCCGGACAATTCCCACCTGTTACTGCTAGTGGGGAATACCATGAGAAAAGTGAATGCTGTACTGATTTTCCAGAGGGTAACACTGGTCATACTAAAATGTTGGAAAGTGAAGCGCTACTTTCAGTAGTGTTGTGATAAAGGAATTCTAACTACCAGAATAATTATTCCTTTTCATTGCAGCTACTACTAATTGAGAGCTTACTATGTACAAAACAAAATCATTTAAACTTCATGACACCCCAATAAGTAAATATTACTGTACCTCTTTTACAGATGAAGAAACTGAGTGTCAGAGAATTTAAACAGCTTATCCACAGTTACAGAACCACTAGGCTTCAAACCCACGTCTATGTGATAGCATGGCCTTGCTGTTAAGAAGTATACAACTCTACATTTGAATCACAAGGTATTAACCAGTTGTTGGGCATTTCTAAAAACATCCCTGTAATTGGTTACAAGAGCCTAAAGATGGAGCTGGAGTTCTGACAAGAGGTAGAGATCTGAAAGTCATTGGTGTGTGGATGGTAATCAAAGGAGAGGATACATTGTTTCAGTCTTTTGAGGTTTAAATTTGAGACCATCTCATTCCAAAAATATTTAGGGAATATCTATTCAGACCAGGCACTGTTCTAGATGCTCGTGATACATCAGTGAACAAAGGAGACAAAACGATCTCTGTCTTCCTGGAGTTTACATTCTTATGGGGGGTGGAGGGAACACAGATAAAAACATAATAAATAAGTAAATTATATAGTATGTTAAAAGGTGATAAGTGAAATGGTGCTAAAGTGACTACCCGAGGAAGAAGAGAAGCAGAGAGAACACCGGCCCTTACTGACTCCTGCGAAAACTCCTATGATCTGCTTAGTGGACACGTCAGTAAATGGAAAGTGAGTTTCCTATCAGCTTTAGTACTATTAATACATCTGAGGTGATCCAGAGAGTCTGGGTAAAAATTAAAGTTTTGTAAATGGCTGACTAATAACTCCAGAAGCAGGCCATTGCCCCTATGTACCCCAGGGATGCTACCAGAAGCTAGGAAATCCCACAACCCAGGCAAATACAATCACAACTACAACTCTGGTTGTAACTAGCCCAGTGCCCTAATTGAAACAAACAAACAAACAAAAATATGGCATCTGTGTTGGGATGGTCTCGTCACCATCTATCCACCCAAGTTTCTCCTTGCTCTGACCAAAATCACGCAGTAAGAACCATTGCTCAGGAATAGACCCAGAGCTTCTCAGACTCCGAGGGTCATTATAGTTCCTCACTCCAGGTTTTTCCCACCCATTCAGCAGCAATGCAAAGCAGGCAGGATGAGCCTTTCTTGTGTATGAAGTAAACAGAGCAACAATGAAGTGTGACTTCAGGGGAAGGAAATGGTTTCCTGCCTACATGAAACAACACATCTATGGAGGAACAACATCTACGAGTAGTAAAATACTCAACTGTAAAATGAAAACATTAATTAAAGCAGACAAAGGTTCATATCATATACAATCCTACAAATCGTATCTTCAATTATTTTACCGGACTTAAATTTAAAATGTACGTGCCCAGACAGTCTCAAAGATATGTCCATACTACGTTACAAGGATTTAAATAGCTGTATCTTGAAATTTTATGTGAATCTGCATGGTAGAATGAATACCTCTTGTTGTTTTGTTGCTTTTTTAAAATCATAGTAAAACAACACATTGACATAAAATTTACCATCTTAACCATTTTCAAGTATACAGTACAGTAGTGTTAACTACATGCACAGGATCTCTCGAACTTTTTCATCTCGCAAAACGGAAACTCTTTACTATTGAACAACTCTTTTCACCCTCCCCCCAGTGCCTAGCAACCACCGTTCTACTTTCTGTTTCCATGAGTTTGACTACTTAGATCCCTCATATAAGTGGAATCACGCAGTACTGGTTTTTCGTGAGGGTCTTATTTCACTTAGCATAATGTCCTCAAGGTTCATCCATGTCATAGCATATAAGAAGATCTTCTTCTTTTTAAAGGCTAAATAATACTCTATTTTTTAAGTAAGTAAGTCTTCTATAATAGGATACAGGCTAAAATATTTAAACTTTCCATAGGAAATTATAATTATGCAGGAAAAAAGAGACTTCTAATAGTCCAGGAAGGTATTCTTCAGTGGCTTCCCACATCACTTCCTAAACCAAAAGTCTTACTCTGTGTTATTTTAAGTTTAAAAATATAAGCATTTCAAACGATATTTTGACATGTCACTCTGTGGCTGTCCGAGTGTGAAAGAGGTAGGCATGCAGCATGGGAGCAGGGTAACTGAGCTTCTCTTGCTTATTAAGTTTCAATTAGGATGACACACTAATTTATTAGTATTTGAGTAAATCTCTTTCCATGGGAAACACATGACACAAAGTATTATAAATATTAACCCACGTAGACAAAAACTAAGATAAAACAAAGTTGTTTCCTTTCACACTTAGGATTTACTGAAATCCAATTTTTTCAATGTCTAAATTGTTTTCTCCTTTAAAGCCAGCTAGAAGTGTTGACTTTATATAAATGTAAGAAATCGCTATGTTAATTTTGATCAAATATGTAAAGCTATCACAATCTTTATTATTTCAAATACTTTTTAAAAGACTAGGTGTACATTATTAATAAATGCATAAAGAATTAATATAAGCAGATATAATAATCCTAGAAGAATTTAATATGTAGTCAGGAAGTACTGGCTAGAGACTCCATCATTTTGGTTTCACATTGCTGTATTTTTCACTATTCTATAATACTTTCAATTAACTACATTTGTGGAACATTGATCACAAGTGTCAACCTGCTCCCTCATAAACTTTTTATCAGAGCAACTCATAAGTAAAAATCAGGCAGAGAAAAGAACTTTCATTGCTTAATTCTTGTCTTTCTTTTCCATACTCCAGCTCTTCCCAGACAGATGGTGTACTTCACTCCTTGATGCCTTTTCAGACTTCTCCTTTCAAAATATTCTTCTCTGCCCTGCTCTTACCAAACCTGAGTTCATTACTCAAAACTCAGTTCAAAAGGTACCTCTTCGGGGAGCCTTTCTCAACTCCCTGAAGCAAAATTAGTCTCTGTTTTAGTACTAACACTTTTTATTATAATTATTTACTTGAAAATCTATCACCCCATCACACACATAATTCTCAAGGATAGAGACTATGCCTCATTCATTTTTATAGTTCCGGCATTTATTACAGTACCTAGCACATGCATAATAGGTGCTCAGTACATGTTTGTTAAAGTCTTATTATACACACACACACACACACACACACACACACACACAGATTCTGCTCATTTTTAACACACTGCACTGTCTCCACTTACTTCACCACCTGCAATATGGATTAATAAATTTTTACAGTGAGATTTTTAGAAAATTGTACCAATATTTAAAAATATTCATTAATGTACATTAACTGATCTGGGGGGGAAAGTACTTTAGGAGAAACTTTGGATCTTTAAAAATATACATAGATGATGCCAACAATTATGCATTTGATAAATATAACTCTTGGGCACTAGGCACTCACAGGAGAGTTCTCTCTTGTACATTATAAAACTTTCCCTAAGCTCTTTAAATTGTGGCTAATTAATATTACTTATCTTTAAAATGTTATGATGGGGCTTTCCTGGTGGCGCAGTGGTTGAGAGTCCGCCTGCCGATGCAGGGGACACGGGTTCGTGCCCCGGTCTGGGAAGATCCCACATGCCACGGAGCGGCTGGGCCCGTGAGCCATGGCCGCTGAGCCTGCACGTCCGGAGCCTGTGCTCCGCAACGGGAGAGGCCACAACAGTGAGAGACCCGCGTACCACAAAAAAAAAAAAAAAAAATGTGATGATGATAATAATGATAAGGCTGATGGCATTTATTTCATTCAAGAAGTGACCCAAATAATTACAGACAAGAGTAGGTAATGCTAATACTAAGAAGGGCACTTTGTAACAAAACGACTTCAAAGTCCAAAGGAGTTCCAATTTTTAACAGTTAATGGTTAGTGTGGTTAAAAGAAATAGTTCAAAATAAATAGTGCCAACCAATGAGAGCTCCCCAAGTTTGCAAAGCATTCACTGTTTCCAGACGCCCCAGTTTCCTGTCTCTTTTGATCTGATAGGAGTTAACCTCCTACACCATTTAGTTTTTCCCACTTCCAACATCCTAGCGAATTGGTCAGAAAAAGTAAAAATAAAAAAAAAACACAACCGATCTCCCATGAAACATTAACATATTACCAAAACCATGCACTGAAAATAAAAAGCCCTCAAACTTGGAGCTGGAAAGGGGCTGAGAGAGAATGTTCTTAATACTCCTCTCTTTCCTGAAATCTGCAGACAGCACTTTTACTTCCTAGCTAATTCAATACAGAAAAGCTAAGAATTAGCCCAGCTTCATTTCTTTAACTTGCAGACAAGGAGCTTGATTTCTAGCAATGATTTTATTTTAAGAAAGAACCATTGCAAGAAAGCAATTTGGAATTTTCATGGGGATCATAACATTACATTCCATCTTCTTTGTCCCTTTTCTCCTCTTCTTCCCCTCTCTCTCCCTGTCCCTTCTTCATTTCCTTTCTCTATGTTTGAAAGAAATCTAACCACCCTTGACCTTGCTTGTTTCAACAAGACCATTTCTAAATTTTCCTTTGATGGATCTAAGTAAAAGAAAATGCATTACCAGCTGTGTTTCCCCACTATTTAGCAGAACTACCTCACTGCCACAGTTCTGGGATGCCAGTAGTGAAGTATCACCAGTGACTGCCAACACCCCTGAAATACCAATACAGTAAACTAGCAGGCATCAAAGGGATTCCTAAATCACACTGAGGACAGTTTTATTACCCATAAAGTAGAAAACCCACACAGAAGAGAAGCTGTCCTGGCTTTACTGTTTATTGGCCAGGTGGAACTGATTAAGAATGTGAGAATCTGTGGTACCAATAATCATGGGCTTCTTGTGTTCAACATAAGAAAGGGTTTCACATAACCCAGCAATAGCAGGGCATTAGTGCTCAAGAAATCCAAACTTGGAGCTATTTATACTCAGGACTGGGCTAGACAGGCTGGCTCAGAGAAAATAATCTTAAGAGACGAGTGTAGAAGACACAGGAATGACTCTCAGAAACCACGAAGAAAGCACAGCAGATTACAATTCCTTTGCAAATGATTGTAAAGATCACCCCAAGTGAAATCAGCAAAGGCTATATTAAAATGGATGAGTAGCTTATAACCAGGCCTGGCTTTATTTAAAATCCTCCTTACAAAGGGGGCCAAAAATTGCATTCCCTGCAGGAGATACTTTCTTGTCTGCAGGCTGCTTTACCAGATGTTGCAATGGGGAAGGATGCTACTGAAGAAGTTGGATCGGGGAGAGAGCAGCCTTTCATCTCTAATCCTTTCATAGAGGAAAACAGCCCTGTTTTATGGAAATTCTGAAGAAGAATCCAGAAAGACAAAACAAATATAATAGGTGGTCTGTATTCATAGTATGAATATTCTTTACATGGCAAAATGTTTTGCGGCAGCATTGCTTTTAATGTGTCCCTAGTACATTTTACAAATGGTTTTATATATTTTTAGAAAAACCAATATGCCCTTATGTTTCCAGAGGCATCTATTGCATAATCTAAATATACTGTGTGAAGATTATGCCTAAAACCTTTATACTGCATTTACCATACAAAACCAAATGATGACTACTGAAGGCCAGATATTACAATAAAGTTTGATGATTTTTCATGGAATAATAAGTAATTAAGATACGAAGACAACAAGACAGATTCAGGTAGAGCTTTGCTTTTAATGAAATCATTCAGTCTATATCAGATAAAAATTCTCACCAGGAACTGAATTTTCAAAACTCTCATAATTTCAGATGTTATTCCATAAAAACTTTATAACTTGCCTCTTGAATTATAAATGATTATCAAAGAAAATAAACTTTACCCTAAATATGTGGAATGTAAGTCACTAAAAATAGCTCTTTTACTAAAGAAACTAACACTAAAACTTTAAAGAAGGGAAATATGAACACATGTGCAGACAAAAGTGCACATGTTCATAAATCATGTATCAGTCATCAATAAAATAAATGTGGAAGCAAGCAAGTAAAATTAGAGCTTGGAATTTGATTACTATGGTATATATTGTGCCAAAAGAAAAATGAAACAGCCAAACATAACTGTATCAGTATGCATGAGAAACCATCCGTTCCCAGTACATCTGTGATTACTTAGAGCATAATTCTTTGTGATTCTGAGTATCAAAGATCATCAAAAGCTCTACAACAAAGCAAGAACCTTTCAAGCACTTGGTACATTCTCAGTGATGAGTCCTAAGTCTGGCTTAACATTGAGAGTTGAATTTCAGAATATCTGAATTCTGTTCCATTTTAAGACTAGAAGCAACTTATTTCATTCAACGATCGCTTTCAACTTGAAGGATTAGGATATTCCTAGAACGAAGCGGCCTTCTGCTCCCTTTATGTTATTTTTTCACTATACACATGTAGAGGATTAGGCATGAAGTCATGCAACAGCTGTCTGGTCATGCGTGTGCTTTGGTCCCAAGGAAATTCATCACCCACTTGCATTGCAG
The DNA here is from genome assembly GCF_963924675.1 of Phocoena phocoena. Taxonomy (NCBI): domain Eukaryota; kingdom Metazoa; phylum Chordata; class Mammalia; order Artiodactyla; family Phocoenidae; genus Phocoena; species Phocoena phocoena. The sequence continues at coordinate 56,469,910 of NC_089229.1, forward strand.
CAGTTAATCTGCAGTGGACACATGTTGTCTCATCAGGTTCAAGACAACCAAATGAAGAGCTTAAAGGATAGAGATTATTTTACTCATTAACTTCTAGACTTCTAACTCAACTTAAAAAAAGGGTTTTTTTGTTTTGATTTTGATTTTAAATAACTCTCAAGATTTTCTGAGCTATATTGCAATTTGTCAATATCTTATAAATCTTGAAGCTTCATTTAGAAAGTTGAGTTCAGAAAGGAAAATTTCTACAACTGTGCAAATGTGTTGCAGACCTGCTCAGAGAAGTGGGGGGTCATGAGACAAGACAGCAAAACAGGAGGCAAAATCTCCTATGGAAGATGAGTTCCGTTTGCTGAGTGAAGGTCTAAACTGATCACAAGTCAAAACATGGGCAAGGGCTTCCCTGGTGGTGCAGTGGTTGAGAGTCCGCCTGCCGATGCAGGGGACACGGGTTCGTGCCCCGGTCTGGGAAGATCCCACATGCCGCGGAGCGGCTAAGACCATGAGCCATGGCCGCTGAGCCTGCGTGTCCGGAGCCTGTGCTCCGCAACGGGAGAGGCCACAACAGTGAGAGACCCGTGTACCGCAAAAAAAAAAAAAAAAAAAAAAAAAGGGCAAGTCAGGAGAGGCACCCTGCCCACAGGGAAAACAACATTCAGGAACTTGAACACCTGTCCACTCTGCAGCCAGTGAGGAGGGCCTCCTCCACCAACCTGCCTGACAATGAACGAGCGTCTCCCCCGGACCCAGGCTGAGCAAGGCCTCACAACCGTCCTGCTTCCTACATGCCCACATATGGACTGACATGTGTGCATTCAGTCCTGTATTTCCCAGTGCCTTTATGTGTTTTCACCTGCTTGAAAGGATCTGAGCTTCTAGAAGACTCCCCCCAAAGAGCTTGGAAAAGGTCTACCTTCACCCTGTGTGGCCCCACCCCCAAACCCAATTCATTCTCCATGGGATGATTTTACAAAGTACAAATTTGATCACATTCTCCTGCTATTTGCCAGTTTTCAAAACAAAAAATTTTTTAAAAACTAATTTTTCTCAGCAAAGCCTTCCATCTTTGCCCTGTTACATTGACTTAGGTGTCCTGGGTATAGCCCTAAAATATTGGCTATAATTTCTTATTATTTTTGTTAATACTGTTATTCATATTATTATCATTCTTATCATTTCCACCTTCCTCTGCTAAAGTATCAGCTCTGTGAAGTCACTGCTTTTTCAGTGTTACTTCCCTAGTACAGTGTCTGGCATATAGTAGGCATTCAAAAATCGTTGAGTGAATGAATGAAACGTATTGCTCTTGGTTATTATGGCTCATTTCTGTTTATAGAAGCTATATTTTGGAAGAGTAATATTTGCCCTGGAAAACTAAAGAACAATACTTTAAAGACTTTTATTTCAGGTTTACATCTAATATAGATAATATGCTATATTGCATGTAAGTATTGTGTGTGTGTGTGTGTGTGTGTGTGTGTGTGTGTGTCATACTCAGACTCAGGACTGCTGGGACTTTGCCATCTGTACACACCCAGCACACCAGAGCCCTCCCCTTCTTGCCAGTGTGGTCTATGAACTCAGTACAGTAACATAACCTTGATGTGGGGTTACTCAGGCAAATGAAGCTGCTAGGATTGCCACAAATTACCCCTGGTGGCTGAATGCTCACATTTTTGAGGTCTTTGCACTAGTAAGAAATAAAGAACCTTAGAAGAATGGCATAAAAACACCCTTGCTTAAATAGTTGAAAGGTTCAAAACATCAAGTTGGGGGCAGATGCAAATTATTATTGGCATTTGTCAGCTTTGCATTTCAGCTTCCCTTTTCCTCATTACAATTCTGAACTAAATTTATTTTTCTTTGACTTCTTCCCTATACCCTCCCGGACCCTTTTTTGTAGAACAAATCTATTTCCATATGGTGCCTGTAGCCAGGACAGGAAGACCATCGGCTTCCCTCGGCTTTCTGTGTTCTCCTGATTGTTACAAACTACCCCAGAGAACTGGATTCCCTTGACCTTTAACTTCCCCCTTCCTGGTCTCCGAAATGGAATCACTTACAGATGAAGTAAGGCTGAAAAATTGCAAACATTTGGGTGCGAAGGTGATTGAGGCTCCCTCCAGAGTAGCTCTGTGCATTGTGTTTTCTTGTCATCGATTTGATTTCCAAGCCCTTGATCTGGCCTGAAAATTACAAAAGGAAGCCAGGGAACTTAAGGTTAAAAATGGAATTTTTTGTTTTTAGAAAAGGAAAAAATTGCTATTACATCAAAGTGTTTTATTTCTGAAAATTAATTCACAAGCACCTTCATGTACAGACTTTAGATTCCAGGTCTCAAAACACCTAGAGTGTGTATATACACACTCACACACATATATATATATGTGTGTGTGTGTGTGTGTTTATACATGAGTGCATGCATAGAATTTTCTCTAATTATCATAAGGTCCTTACAATACACATGTTATTATTAAATGAAGAGGTTAAGAAATTTTCCCAAGGTCACACAAGTAAACCAGCAATTGTCAGAGCTAAACTTTGAAGTTTGGTCTCCCTAATACCAAAGTTCATGTTCTTTCCACACACCATCCACTCATAAGTACTATATATTATAAAAGCCCAAGCAGGGCTTCCGTGGTGGTGCAGCGGTTGAGAGTCCGCCTGCCGACACAGGGGACACGGGTTCGTGCCCCGGTCCGGGAAGATCCCACATGCCGCGGAGCGGCTGGGCCCGTGTGCCATGGCCACTGAGCCCGCGCCTCCAGAGCCTGTGCTTCGCAACAGGAGAGGCCACAACAGCGACAGGCCCGTGCACCGCAAAAAAAAAAAAAAGAAAGAAAGAAAAGCCCAAGCAAAGTGAGATGATATTATAGGAGAAAGAAAGACAAATAAAACAGAAACAAGCTACTGTCAACATAAAGATGAGGAAGTCACTGATGTTTATGATAAATCAAGGCACATAAAAATCTTTTCATTTCCAAGTTTTTAACCTTCAGCAAGTCAGTTATAAAACTCAAAGAAAGAAATAAGGAAGGGACTATTCTCATCTCACATATATCAACTTACCCTGGACATCAACTGGCCCTTCATAACTGTTGTCTGTGATTGCCCATTCTTAAGACTTAAATTACTTGAGATTTTACCAATACTAAGCATCTCCAACATCGTATATAACCTGGGACTGATATAAATTATAATGAACATATATGTCATATTATTTTGTGTACCAAATACTAAATATTCCAATGAGTACAATGTTGTGCATCTCTCTCGCAGGTGCATTGAGGACTCCCCAAATTAAACAGTGGGCCCTCCAATAAATAAGAGAGGGCATAACATTTCCAACCACAAAAATCAGGTCTCTGCTAACACAGAAAAGTTATGAACTGAAACACTTATCTGGTAAATTCAAGTTGCAAATTCAACTATGACAGGAATTGAGAGCCTGAGGCAAAACACATCATAGAGACTAAGTTCAAACCCATCTCAACCACTGTGTAATAGGTCAGATGCTCAAGACCTTCAGGGTTCACATGGATTCTCAATAGAGAAATCTCCATGTGGCCACTTTCCCAGTCACCATCAATTACTCAAAATGAACAACTGTCTACACATACTCTTTCCAAGTAATTACAACCACCTGATTAACTTAGGCACAGAAAAAAAAAAAAGCCAGGACACTTAAGAAGTCAGAGAAGAATCATCTAAGGCTAGAGACCATGGCTATGTGAATCCCCCAAGACTAAAGCTCTGAATACTGACCTCCTGAGATCCACGGAGTAGAAATATATGGCCTGCGATGGCTCAGAACTCTAGGAGTCACACTGATTGTTCCCAAATCACCCGTTTGGCCACAAACAACCACTAGCGAAGGGAGGAAAAGAAGAGATTCTCCAACTTTGCATTTCCAAAAATTCGTTTTTGAAAGCAAGGATTCCCCTCAGAACTTAACAGCAAATACATGTTATGGCCTTAATCATGTGGCATTATCTTATGTTCAAGCTTCCCCCAAATACTTAGTTTTATGTTAGCACTGGTTCTCCTTAAATGAAAAGCCTCCTGAGAGGACGTGGAATACACACCCATCATAGTCCCGTGGGAAGACCCCCTAGTGGAGAAAGCATATGTTTGTTTCCTGGCATCTCCTGCCAGCAAGGGCTACAGGGCAGGACACATCCTGAAAGGACTTTCTTCTTCGTCGCTCTCTGGGTCCCCTATGAAGTTGACTTGCCAGTATATGTATCTGCTGACATCAAGTTAGATCTAAAGTAGAGCTTTGCCAAGAGGAATAATTTTGTGAAAATAAAAATGTAAAGACAAACCTTCATGAATGCATCATTGCCTAGTTCCAGAGCCACTGTTTCAGAAAATGAGAATCAGGAAAACAAAGTGAGAACAGAACAAGACATCAGCCCCACTCAAGCTCATGATCAAGAAGCAAACTCCACAAACCTGAGGCTTATGATCAAAACCCACCGTTGGTTCAAAAACTCGGGAACTTCTCAGGCAAAATCTGAAACTGGCTGCTACAAAGGGAGGGCAAGGAGAGACCCAGGGAGGGCAAGGCAGACCACTCTAGATCGGTAGGTGGCAGTTTTAATGAGCAAGGGAACTTACATAGGAGACCTGTCTTAGAACGCCACTAAATGAATAGATCTCTGCATCTGTCCACCAGCATCTTAAAGTTCATATGGAGGCCTGACCGGGATTCAGTCACATATTCAGTCCAGACGGTCTCAACAACACCTTACTTTCTCAAGACTGTATCCTTGAAAGCACCTCCCGGTGTGGGAATGGTAGGTGGAACATACCTTCCAAGGACAGGGGAGTAAGTTGAGGAGTCTCTGATTGCCCAGGTCCAGCTCTTGGGTCAACCAGTGGTCATGTCCTCTCAGTGGCCTCCTCCAACGCCAATTCCCTTGATCAAATCAAGGTGACAGTTCAGCTTCTCCACAGAGGTCCTGAGGGGGCAGTCAGGTTCCATCTAGCTCTTATTTCAATGGGTGCTTCCAACAGTGTGTCTTCTGCTCAAACTGGTGAGATTGGAGTTGAAAATACTAGCTTCGGGGATCCAGTCTACACCATCCCTGGTGAGTTTTCATCCACCATCTATTAATACTTCAAGGAATAGGGCTATCATTTCTTGTCCACGTAATTCACTGTATTATTATCATGATGGGGGAAATTTCACCCATGAAAGTTATAAAATGCCTCCTCCAAAATTTTCACTCACTACTCCCAGTACTGACTATATAAAGCAACACAGAACACAACCATTTCTGCATGACAACCTGTCACACATTTCAAGACAGCTATCCAGTCTACCCCAAATTTCTCTTTTCTGGGCTAGACATACCCTATACCTTCAGCTATTCCCTTATGACACAGGTTCCTGTAAGTTGAGAATGGAATTTCTCAGGACTTAAGATCTCCAGACAGATCTGAAAAGTAGGACACATTATAAAGTAGTAGATGAAGAAGTTCCTGAAGTCTGGCTTGCCCCAAAACATCTCCACACGTCTGAAATTCTGACCATTAGACATTCCTTCTCTAGGGGAACTACCCCCTGGATACCTGTTAAAATAAAAATACTCAATGGAATCAAAACATACTTTCCATCATTATTCAGTAGTCCCTTTGCTTGGATTCCTTTATCACATAGCAAAGCATCCCCTTGAAAGGGAAAAAACAGAACTCTGTTTGAATAGGAAACTGTTTGATATTTGATAAGAGAACAGGAGAAGCCACACAAGCTGGTGTGTCTCTATTGTTATACAGTTAGTTTGATTCCAACTTTGTGGGGGGTTTTGGTGGGGTTTTTTTAAATTTATTTTTTCATGGAAAGGCATGTTATTTTAAATATAGCAGTGTGTTTTAAACAATCATGCTGTAACGAACATTCTTTCATATAGACGTGTATATCTCTGGTTCCATAAAACACATTACTACAAACTGAATTTACTGGAACAAAATGCATAAAGATTAAATTTTAAACTTTTTAATAAGTGAGTAATACATGAAATGATTCTCCTTGAGAAGAAGGAGGTGGGGGGAGAGAGAAGGCAAGAAGGAAAGGAAGAGAGGCAGGGAGGTTCTAGTCTGATGAAGCTGAAATCCCCTTGGCCACATACCTTCCCAATCCAAGGCACATCCCCTAAAACAGCCACTGTTACCAGTTTGATGTAAATCCTTCCAAACTTTTTTTTTCTCTACATCTGCATACAAACATGAAATCACAGAGAATATATACACATTTTAAACAAATATTATATATTATTTACTCTTAAATGTACTTCTCTCACCTGCTATATCACACATGTAATTGCATGTCTATACTACTCTACAATTCCTTTATGTTTAGACACTCCTCTGCTGATAAAACCAAAGGAGTTTCTCAGTCTTTCAAACAATGGTTCAGAGAATATCTTTGCAGAGGCTTCTTTGTGCTCATTTCTCTGATGTCTACTGAGAAGCATATTGGTGGCTCAAAAGGTTATGTGCATTTTATTTATTTTTTTTTCTTGAGAGTTATGTTTGATTCGGGGGGAATTTTTAGGACTTCAAGCCCGGGAGGCAGCACCTCAAGTAACCCTGAGAGAACTGCTCTGAGGAGGCCAGGAGGGGAGCCACATTGCTCTCTCAGCTGTGCTGTGTGTTAGTGCCTATTTCCCCATACACTGGCCCAAGCGTGCTTTTAAAAGCTTGCCCATCTGGTGGTTATGAAGTAGCACCTAATTTTTGTTTTGTATTTTTCTTGATTATTAATGAAGTAAAACATTTCTCTTTGCATTTATTATTTATCTGTACTTCCTTTTTTATACATTGACTGTTAAATACTTGCCCATTTTTCTGTTAGTTGGTCTTTTTCTTATTGAAATTTGGAAGTTTTTAAAATGTGAAATATAGATACCAATCTTTTGTTATATGTGGTAATTTTCCAGTGTTTCATTTGTTTTTTAAACTTTGTTTAGGGTCTATTTTTCAAGTTGATTTTCAGTTTGCTAATGCAAGCTTTCCTTACTTCAAGGTAGGGAAAATTACTCCATATTTTTTTCTTGCAAGTTTTTAATACACTTGACTTTTATTCTTTAACTGTGGGAAGTAGAAACACACATTTTTTCAAAATATACAGTTGTCCCACAACTTTTTCCCATTAATTTGAAAGGCCACATTTATCATATCAAATTATGACTTACCCATAGTCCATTTCTGGGATTCTATTGTATCCCACTAATTCATTTGTCTAACCCCACACTGTTTAAATTACCATTAATTCTTTTTATATGTTATCTTGCCTATAGATAAGGCAAGTGCCTCCTTTGTTTTCTTCTTTAAAAAATGCCTATTCTTGGATCTTTTCTCTTTCATATCAGATTTAGTTTGTTAATTTGCATGAAAAATAATTTTGAAATTATAATATAAATAGTATTTAGTTACTAATTTGGGGAGAATTCACAATTTTTTCATGATTTAGTCTTCTTATCCATGATCTTTATGTCTCTATGTTTATTTAGCTCTACTTCCCTAAGCCTTGGTAAAATTTTACTTTAATTAACTGATTTAATTGTATTCATTTATTTTCCATTTTAATACCTGATAATACCATTAATACCTAGTAGGCTATTTACTACTACTACCCCATTACTACTCCTTTTCAAATATTTTCTACGTCCTTTTGCTTATTTTATTAAATAACATTTAGCATACTCTTACCTAGTTCTAAAGTAAAAACCATACTTTGTCTTCCTCATTATGAAAAGGCACATCTATTTCAAGCAGAGGTGAAAAAAAGGGACACATTGAGGGGAGTACATTCCAGCAAAAAGGAAAAGCTTCTGCAGAAACAGAAAAATAGGAAGCCACACGGTATGTTTGATGATTAAACTGTGATGTTAGGAGCACATGTTGAGGGGTGGCAGGTAGTGACAGGAGGTAAATTGAGAAATGGAAGAGGGGATCAGCTCATGGAGAGCTCATGTGTTCCAGGATTATAGTACAGGATTTGACTCTACCGTATTTACCTAACTGTGTGATGCACAAATTTAAACCTAGAGTTCCATCACTAGCATCTAATTATTAATTACTATATATACATAATAGAAGTATAGTTGATTTTACAGTGCTGTGCCAATCTCTGCTGTACAGCAAAGTCACTCAGTTTTACACATATAGACATTTTTTTTTTTTTTTTTTTTTTTGCGGTACACGGTCCTCTCACTGTTGTGGCCTCTCCCGTTGCGGAGCACAGGCTCCGGACGCGCAGGCTCAGCGGCCATGGCTCACGGGCCCAGCTGCTCCGCGGCATGTGGGATCTTCCCGGACCGGGGCACGAACCCGTGTCCCCTGCATTGGCAGGCAGGCTCTCAACCACTGCGCCACCAGGGAAGCCCTAGACATTCTTTTTTTTAATATTCTTTTCCATTATGGTTTATCCCAGGAGATTGGATTCCTGTGCTATACTGTAGGACCTTGAGCAAACAGAAGCTCAGAATTTAGGTAACTTTACAAGGTCAAGTGCTGGCAAGTGGTGGAGCTGGGCTTGGAACCTAGGTTTGTCTTATAAGAAAGGCCTAGAAGCAACTATTTACCTGTGACTACCAGTGTCGTGTCAAAGGGACCCAGGGGCCAACTTGAGGCAGTTCCACTGGCCAGAGATGGGGTGACCTGAGCACCAATTGGCACAACTCAAGGGACTTGAAACAATATCAAATATATGTGAATCCATGAGATCATAAAGACACTTAATAAAAACTTGGTTTTATGCCTTTAAAAATAAATAAATAAATAAAATGTAATAGTTTGTATCCACCAACCCCAAATTCCCAGTCCATCCCTCTCCCTGCCCCTTCCCCTTGGCAACCACAACTCTATGTCTGTGAGTCTATTTCTGTTTTGCAGATAGGTTCATTTGTATCATATTTTAGAGTCTACATATAAGTGATATCATATGGTATTTGTCTTTTTCTGACTTACTTTACTTAGTATGATAATCTCTAGTTGCATCCATGTTGCTGCAAATGGCATTATTTTGTTCCTTTTTATGGCTGAGTAATATTCCATTGTATATATGTACCACATCTTCCTTATCCATTCCTCTGTCGATGGACATTTAGGTGGTTTCCACGTCTTGGTTACTTGTGAATAGTGCCGCTATGAACATAGGGGTGCATGCATCTTTTTGAATTATAGCTTTGTCCAGTTATACGCCCAGGAGTGTGATTGCTGGATCACATGGCAGCTCTATTTTTAGTTTTCTGAGGAGCCTTCATACTGTTTTCCAGAGTGGCTGCACCAATTTACATTCCCACCAACAGTGTAGGAGGGTTCCCTCTTCTCCACACCCTCTCCAGCATTTGTTATTTGTAGACTTTTTAATGATGGCCATTCTGACCCGTGTGAGGTGGAACCTCATCACAATTTTGTCAAATCACCATATATTTTAGTTGTGATTTCAACTATAGAGACTCCTAGCACAGCTGTGGGATGCATGCTCGTGGCCAGGCAAGTCATGTTCTAGGTGAAGAAATCTACCTTAGGAAGGGTGTGTAAAATCAGCCAATGAGCACCATCAGAAAATAAAGAGTCGAGTCAGGTGGATAGACTTTTCCCTTCTTTGCGGAAATTAGAGAAATAAATGCCCTATAGATTAGCAAATTTAAACAGAGCGGCAAAAGCAAATCAGTTTTTTAAATGGGGGAGGGTGAAGAATAGGAAGACTGGGGAACAGGGCAGAGGTTTCTGAGAACGAAGGGTCAGTCAGAAATGCTAAATGTTCCCAGGTAGCCCCTTGCTCTTCTTCTTTCCTTTACCCCTCCTTTAGGTAATTTCTTCCTCCTGTATCTAGCCTTCCTCTTCTCTGGCCTCCCGTCGCTATTTGCCCTGTCACTGTTCAAGCAAAGAATCTTTATTTACTTCCCTCCTCTAAGAAAACATTCCTGGCCCATTATTATGGGGCTGTATCCTCTGCTGGAAGGTAAGAAGTGGTCCTCTATTCATGACAGGAAGAGATCCTACTATAGAACGATTCAGTTCTCTGCTGCTCTGGAGCTCTACTGGAGCCCTCCCAGATCAAATGCCCACTTTCAAGGACTCCAAAAGACAAATTTGGTCAGGGAGGCTTTTAGCATTTCTGGAAGCAAAATGAGCCACTCAGCAGAATGGGCCTGGGAGAAATTTTTGAGCAGAAACATTGTCAAGAGAAAAAAAAAAAAAAAAAAGCTGAAACCTAAGACACTGTCTTCCCTAATGCAGAACATCTGGTTACCTTATCCTAAGGTAGTCAGTGCGTCCGAAAAATATAAAATGCAACCCACTGATGGCCAAGTTAACTCTGCCATATGAAGCTTAAGCCTGGAATTTCCTGTATTTGTATTTCAATTATAATTCATTTTCTGGATTGATTCTCCTCATTCTTCCTGAAAAGAGGTTAGGGAGAGGGTTGTCGGGGAGGAGAGAGGGAGAACAGAAAGGAGAGAGAGAGGAAAAGAGGGAAGGAGACGGGAGAAAAAGAGAAAGTGTTCAAAAGATTTGTGAAGCTGACATTTAAATGATCATTCCCTCCCACACAGGAGAAAAAAAAAAGTCCTTAGCCTGAGGAAGAGAGATTTTAAGCAGACATTTAAGGAATCCCAGCATTCAAAAGAGGTGTGAGGCTTATATGTGTTTTGATTATAGCAAACATCATAAAACACTTAAATGAATACGCTCATAAATAAGACTATTAAGTCACCATCCATCAAGTTTATCTTTAGAGTCTTTTCCCGTCAAACGCCAGAAGAGTAGTTTTAGTGGCTCTTTACTTACACATACATTTTTGGATCAAAATTCCACAATTCTTAGGGATCCAATTTTGAAAACAGTAGTAAAAAACCTTAGCAAAAAGGGATGACATCTCAATCCTAATCTACTTTTGTGCAGCAGGTTGTCCCTAATGTTCCAAAGTAGACAGGCATGTCTGTGAAATCGCTGGGTTTGCCTGACTGAACCTAGGAAGCAGGCGTTTTTCTGCGTGTTTACGACTCTGCGGTCCTGAGTTTGCCACCTGGTCTTCCTCTTTCTTCATTCACATCCTGGGTATAATCAGTGCTGTGCTAGAGCTTGCTCATCTCAGCTCCTGAGAGCTGACTGTGCACCTGTCGCCTCCGTTCCACGAACAGGAACCCTGATAGTCTGCAACTGGCCGCGGTGGGAATGCTGACACCACGGACATGGCAGAACACTACAAAAATCACAGCTTTTCTCCAGAGAGCCAGCTGTTAAACATTTACCGCGAAACAAAGTATAAAGTACAGCATCCATATTGTCAGTGTGCTGACAGGCTTTAGGGACGTTGTTAAAAAGTGTTTGATTTTGCTTTTTTCTATGTAGATTGTAAATATTCTGACTCTGTTTACCAAAGCAGTCTACATGTTTATTTGAACAGGGTTCATTATAAACCATTATAGAAAATCATTAATAGAGCTTGATTCCTTGTTACTTTGAAAAACAATGAACTTTCAGGTCGGGATTGATCCCAGGCTAGAATTTAATTGAATTAAGGTGCTTATTCATGACACATCAGGCCCATCACAAAGCTCCATTTGCCTCTCAGTATAATTCACTGAAGGTGTCATGAAGGTCCCTCAAAAGTAATCTCATCTTGGACCTTAAAGGGTTAGTCAGAGCTGGCAAAAATTCCAGAAGGAAGGAGCTAGGACATTTGCAGTATAGTTCGGAGTCTGGGTAATCTGCTCCTCCCTCTTTGGTCAGCAAGGATGACAGAATGAGCCAGACCACACTGATGTGAACCACCTTTGTGCGAAGCTAAATGACACTCCTTTTCTGACCCGGGCCAATCTGTCAAGAGGGCCTCCCAGAAGGAATTGTGTACTTGCAAAACCACAACCCCTGAACTTGAGTCTGTTTCTATTAGAGAATTCTTTCCCAGACATTATGTCACTCTATTTTTCTTTTAATGTTGTTTATGAACAGGTCTGCAACTAGAGTACAGGAAATGTGTTGATTATACTTATCACAATGAAACTGTTTTTCCAAACACTTTACAGTTTTCACGCCAGTAAAATAACTTGGAACATCTTGAGTAGATAGACATTTTATTCATTAAATTGTATATGTATTCATTTATGATGTAATTTTCTATTTCAAATATTCAGATCTCATAACAAAACTATTCTCTCCTTGGGGATTGAAGCAGTGGTTTTATCTGGTTAAGAAATACAAAAACAAAAATGTATCCATTTTTCAAAGAAATGATTAAGCACTGTGAGACACTGACAAGTTTTTTTCCAAGCTGCAAAAATGTATACCCAAGCGTTTCCTGAATTTTCAAAGGCATATCAGCACAATATATTTACAAACAGTGTATTAGCAATACAGAATCAATGGCTTTATAGATATGAAGGATGAAGTCCCCCTCCCCCAAAATCAAAGAGCTACAGAAATTAGAAACTAGAGTCTTAAAAATCACGTCTGATTCTCTAATAGAACAGAAGAAGAAGCCAAATGGTGAGATTAAATGATTTGTTGGGGGTCATACATGTGGTAAGGTAGCTGCAGCCTTGGCACTAAACCAGGCATTCTGATTTCCAAGAGCATCCTCCGTGGTACCACAGTCTTTCCAAAATTTGCAGTCAGCGTTCCAACAGAACATTTGCAATGTGACAGTTGTGCCTCCACTTCTCTGGTTTGTTTGACGTCTTCATTTTTAAACTACATACTGTAATGAAGCACCTTTACTAGGCATATGTTGAAATAAAGCATTAACTCTTCTGGGTTAACCATGTTACATCCCATTTTGCCAAGCGTAGGCATTGTATTTCTGGACATATGTTCTAAGTCCAGTATAAGTCAATCCATGTCAGGAATGATTATAATTCACAGTTAGAGAAATTAAGGCAAAATAGGTTACTTAACATATCCAAACCACAGAGTCATAGTTAGAGTCAGGTCACTGCTTTCTTTCGAATTAGATTGCTTTCTAATTAACTACACATCAATTTAATTTTTTGTAACACAGAGGAAAACCACAAGAGCAACCCAGTGGCTTCAGTTACCCAGAGCAAACACTCACTTACAGATGCCTCTTCAGGGCTGTAATGTTGGGAAAAGTCCTCAGTGTAATGGAGATATTCTAAATTCAGCCCCCATGTAGGAAAACCCTAGTACTCTCTACAGCGGAGGTTGCTATTTGGAAAGTTGTTTCTATTCTTTGAGCTCTACCCAAATCTCATATTCGTCTTGTATGTGTGACTTTTTATTTGTTCACTTATTAGTTTTCGACTTTTAGAGTTGAAAGGGGTCTTGAAGATCTTGTGTAATACAGGGATTCCTTCAGCATTGCAAACAATCATCTAGCTTTTGCTTAAATGTCTCCACTGGGAGGGAACATATGGATTCCACTGTCAGAAATCTTATAAAAGCCCTATTGCAATGCAACGAGAAGGGCTGTATCACATCTGTGGTATACTTCCCCCAAATTCGTAACATTGGTCTAATCATAAAAAAAAGTCAGATAAACCCAAAATGAAGGGACATTCTAAAAAACACCTGACCACCAGTTTTTGTTTGTCTGTTTTTTGTTTGTTTTGGGTTGTTTTTTTTAAATTCTTCCATTCAGTGAAAGTTTATTGAGTTCCGACCATGAGCCTGTCACTCTTTTGGGTGTTTGGATATAACAATGAGAGAAATCCCTGCTTTTATGAAACTTGCATTCTAGTAGAGGGAGGGAGATAATAAGCCAAACAAGTACGTTGTATAGTTCATTCGAAAGTTTTACACATGGAGAAAAGTAAAGCAGAGAAGGGAAAAGGAAACAGTTTATAATTTAAAAAGAGTTGGCCACTAGTTTTTAAAAGTGTCAAAGTCACAAAAGACAAGGAAAGCCCGAGAATCTGTCACACAGTGGAGGAGCAATGATGACTAAAGGCAATGTGGTATCGTGGACTGGACAGTGGAACAAAATAATACATTAGTGGAAAAACTGGGGAAACCAAAACGTCAGTTTCCTAGTTTTGATAAATATACCATGGTTCCATAAAATGTTTATGTTAGGTATTACATTACATAAGCTGCTGACATTAGAGGAAGCTGAGTGAAGGGTGTATAGGGAGTCTCTGTACTCGCTTTGCAAATCTTCTCTAAGTATAAAATTATTTTAGAATAAAGTTAAGTAAAAAATATCCTACAAAGATATTATTTCCATTTAACGGTGAAGAAAGAGTTTGATTAAGATGTGAGAGTTAAAGAGCAAATTTTTAACTTGACCTGTTCATTACCTTTCTGTGTGCCTTAATCAACCTTTTGTTGAGAGGGTCCATAAGAATGAGTGCTCAGTCTTGTTTTGAACTCAGCCTCTGCCACTCACAAACCTAGACCAATTTCCTCAGCTATAAAAGGTCAGGGTTATTGGCACAGCTTTCACGCTCAATAACTGTTAGCCTCCTACTGAATACCCACTGAAGGCACAGAAACCAACTTAGCTAATCTCCAAGCAACCACTTTAACAGGACTCCTCAAACCTAGCTGAGCAACAAAATCAGTTGGAGAACTTTTGGAAAATATAAATTCTCAGGCCCCATTGCATGTTTATAAATCTCCTCAGGTGATTTTTGTTTATAATATATGCTTTTGTTTATAATATAAATGTTCAGCTAAATTTGGGAGCCGCTGCTCTTTAGTGTTTAGAGGCTCACCGAGGGGGAGTTCTTTATGCAGTGTTCCTTGAAAGTCAAGAATTTAAAGCTTAGCCTCTGAATGAAGCACCAATAGATCCTTTATAATAGGTAACATTATACATAGTTCTACCTTCCCTGTGGGAGCATTGGAAAAGGGGCATTTGGACGTTATTTAAGGCAAGGTATAACTGCAAGAACTTAATCTCCTAGCCAGCCCTAAATGCAATTACATATTTATGTGTTCTCATTGTAATCATATTGTATTTAATCCTCTTGCTTTCATTTGTCAGTTTACTAGAGCCAGGAACATGCCCTTTCGTTTAGCTTGAGTTTGCTCATTCAATTACTCAGCTGTCATTTTTCAGAAAATAGTCATGACAAGTTTGGGCCAGGTGGGTAAACCTACCCTGGGACAGAGGACAGTAAGAAAACACTGAACAAAGACAAAGAATAAAGAGGGGACATTGAATAATGATTTACATTTTCACCTAGGGGTCAAGCCTATTGGTTAATGAAGACAATATATAATTAAAATATCCCCAAATATAAGTGTGTGTGTGTACGTGTTCATGTGTGTGTATGTATACACACACACACACACGTGTACATATGTATATGCAAATGTATACATGTATATAAAAACATAGATAAAGCCAAGTACATGGTTTTCTTTTGGAGTCCAGGGTAGGATAGATAGATAGCAAGATTAAAAAAAAAAAATTTAAGAGAAACTACCAGGGGCAAGAAGAGAAGAGCGTGGTGAGTAAATAAGATTGAGATTTGGAGATAGGATTGATTAGGCCAGGATTAAAGACAGAAGTGAAGCACTGACCAAGAAAATAGTGAAGAGCAGGCGGGTTACCAAAGGAAGCTACCGCATTTCAGCTACTGAATCACACGACCACCGCTTGAGATCAACTCACTTCACTGGTTCTGGCTTCTGCTTTGGGAATAAAGATGTTTGCAGAAGACTCATCCTGCTTTTATTTCATAATGATCTTGAAATTCTCATATTCATGCTGAATACTATTTTAGAACAGAATTTGATTTGATTTGATATTTGTCTTACAAAGAATTGTGATAAAAAACAACTAAGCATTTGTACATGCTTTGCGATCTTTGGCCTAATTTCTCTTCTTGCTGTATCCCCCTTAAAAAGCTGTTCTGAAAACACAGCTTATTCAAAATCAATGGGCAATCCGCAGGTGGATTAGCTCCAGGGGTCGCATACAGAGATAAGGCCATGGCTTATTAATGAGCAAAGGTCAGGCTTGAGTTAAGAGAATGGCTTCCCCATTGCTTAGCCCCCTGCCTTCTCTCATCACGTCATAAAAGCTTCTAAAATGTAGGCACTCCCATTAATTAACTCTCAAAGAAGATTTGGAGTTTACTTGTAGATGTGGGGTTTTTTTCAAAATTGACTTGTACTCATTATAATTTGGAAAAGCGTGACCTTAAAATGTCTTCAGAGCAATAGTTCTACTTCTAGAAATCTATCCCAAGAAAAGGATCAGAAATGCTAAGATCTATGGAAAAATAACTTCATCATTGCATTGTTTATAATATGAAAAATCTACAAACAATCTAAATGCCTCACTTAAAGGGAACAATTACATATAATAAGATAGTCACATAATGATGTCTTAGGTGACTAAATTATGTTTATGAAGAATTATTAACATAGGAAATCCTTATGATTATAAGTCTGTAGAAAAAGCAAAATGTTACATTATTTCTAAAGAATGATTTAAATTAAATATAAATGAGCATGTATATGAAGCAGCAGAGGGTGACAGTTAAATGTTCAGACTCCGGGGTTAGACTGTTTGAATCTGTATTCAAACGCCCCACCACTTTACTCTGTGTGCTCTTAGGCAAGTTACTTAACCTCTCTGTATTTCAGTCCCCTGTACGCTGGACACTAACCTACCTATCCCATAATATCTTTGTGAGGATCAAATGAAGAAAATTATATAAAGCCCATAGAATGTATATAAAGCACTACTCTGTGTACTTTATATAAATTTCCTCATTTAATAAATGCAAAATAAACTATGAAGTTATCAGTTCATAATCCTCAGTAAATGTTACCTGTTATAATTATTGTTGTTTTTAATATTATTATTTTATTATTATTAATAACTTTCTTTAATCAAGGAGAAAAGAGGACCCAAATTGTTATAGTGGTTATCTCTACACTGTAGGTTTAATATGGGACTGTTAGTTTCTGTTTATATTTTTCTGTTTTTTATAAATTTAGGAAGAGATTCATGCAAGGCTTTTAAAACCCAGGAAAAATGAAATCACCTGATGTAGACATGAACAAAATATTGCTATGACAATTTTCAAACCTTGAAATGCTGAAGTGTATATGCACTATAGTGATTACCGCTTCAAATAAGGAACACATGTCACACACTGTGCTTCTAACACACTAGTGTCACTTCCAAGTTACTGACTTCAGCTTCCTGGACTAAGAAGGGTTTCCCCAACTGCTGAGCTATAATTTAAGCCTGTTCCTGCCCACATAATTGTTAAAGTGAGACCAACCTACTCCTAATTGATGCACTTTATTTATGTCTTGTCTTTGAAGGAATACCCTTAAATGTAACATAGTCACCAGTGGGGATTGCTTTGTTTTGTTTAGTTGTGCTCCGGCTCTACCATCAAAAATATCATTCAAATGAAAGACAGAAATCCATGGAAGACAAAAGAACTTCCAATTCTGAAATAAGATGGCATCAACCCAAACTAAATAAGTAGGATTATTGCCACAGAAGAGCTGAAAAACTACCATGGGATTTAGATACCAATAATGACACATCTTAATTTGTTTTACATGCTGTCACCCTCCAGAGTGTAAATAAGATTTGATAAGACCTATAAGCTTTCCAAATCTCTGATTTATTTGTCCCTTCAGTCCAACACCTAACACTGTCTGAAGAGCTCAGATTTCCACTCTGGGAATCCCAAGTCATGTTTAATTCAATTGACACATGCAGAACCTCCTCTTCTCAGAAAAGCTTAAAGGTTGAATTTCAAAAGAATCTTTTCATATGTTTTACATTTAAATCTATAAAACTAGAAACAACCAAATTCAGGGGCCAATAACATACCAGTTCTAAGACAGGTTTGCTTGTTTCCATTTTTATTTTTTATTACTCATGTACTACTCAGGACATGGTACATCATACCATGCAAATGTGAAAGCTGAAGAAGTCCTTCAAACCAATTCTCTTGGCAAATGGGATAATTACAAAATAAGCCAATTACAGCAGTTGAGGCCAAAGGAAACACCGTTTTATTTATTTGACAGCCCAATCCTGTCACATATGTAAGTAGCAAAACTCTCAAACAGACCCAGATCAGATCATCTTCAGGAATAAGAGGATGAGCCTACTGTTTGAGGGCAAATACAGTAAAGTATGAATGTACTTTTAAAGAAAAAGAAGTGAAAGTGGGAAAAAGCATCCCCGTGTTTAATAATGGAAAGTTCTAACTGTATGCCACAGGATGAAGCACCAGAATTCAAGGCAGGAAGCCTCACCTGCAGCTCCTGTTCTGTCACCACAAGTTACTAAGTTACTTCATCCCTTCAGATCTTAGCTTTTTCCTTCATTCTGGAAATGACGGTTTGACGCAACATATGCAAAATATGTAATGTATGCTTAATTTTTTCTCATTTTCTCCCTCATGAACTAAAACAAAAAAGCAGCTCGATGAATTTTTACCAAATTTGGAGTGCTCTGACTTAACATATAAGCTCCATGGACTATTTATGTTGGGGGTCTAATGGCATCTCAAAAGTAAGAGTCTCCGCTGCCAAAGGATGGAGAGGAAATAAATTGTGATTTCAAAGTCAAAAGGGCAGATGATCCACATTTCAGGAGTTGATTAATAATGGAGCTGCTCTTACTTGGGTAACTCCAATAGCTAGCTCAAGGCTGAAGAGTGGTCAGGACTTATTAATTTGAAGATTGCTAACTATTTTTCTGGAACAATGACAGTCTAGTTGTAACATAGATTGAGGTTGGCATGGAGAGAGAGGGCAAGAATTATTGCTTTAGGGCTTCCCTGGTGGCGCAGTGGTTGAGAGTCCCCCTGCCTATGCAGGGGACGCAGGTTCGTGCCCCGGTCCGGGTGGATCCCACACGCCGCGGAGTGGCTGGGCCCGTGAGCCATGGCCACTGAGCCTGCGCGTCGGAGCCTGTGCTCCGCAACGGGAGAGGCCACAACAGTGAGAGGCCCGTGTACCGCAAAAAAAACCCCACAAAAAACACAAAAAACAAACAACAACAACAAAAAAGAATTATTGCTTTAATGTGTGTTTGCAAAGCACTTCATGGTGGGCTTCTCAGAGCAGTAGGTATCCCTATTCTTTCCATGGCAACTCCACTTCCACTTGACCCCCTGAGACCTTCTCTAGGACCTACTTTATCCATCATCTCCATATTGAAGTATTTTCAACCATTCTTTCCTCTCTGGCTCATTTTCTACATTCTAAAAACATGCGGTGCATCTTTTCCTGAGTCTAAAAGACTCAGCACCTTATATGTACCAACATTCTTAAGAGGGTGGGCTGTCTTCCCTGTTGTCATTCCGTCCTCCACATTCACTACTCAACCCAGTGAAAGCACTTTTGATCCTATACCCTGACCAAAGTACCAATGACCCTCCCACAGCCAAGTCAGCGGCCCCCTCTCATACTTTGTCCTGATTGTCTCTGCAGCATTGGATGCTCTCTGACCTATTCTTTCTGGGATACAACACCCACTGGCAGGGTTTTCAACCACCATCTCCACACTGGCCCTGACCTCACTCATGAGCTCCAATCAGATCTCCCTGCTGACCGGCTGTTTTTTCTCAGATATACCATAGACATTTGAGACTCAAAATCTAGATCCATGAATTTTCACTAAATCTGCTAATCCTCTTTATTCATTAATCAGTTGGTGACACCACCATTCATTCAGCCACTCAAACCTGGAGTTACCTGGAAGTTCCCCTCATTTCCTTTCTCAATCACCTCTCTAACTCAGATTTACACCTAAATACTTTTTACTTTCAGTGTCTGAGTCCATTCCTGATGCCCTCAGTAACTCACAGAAGACACGTAGTACCAGCCTCTGAAACAGACTCCACGCCCACAGTCTCAGCTGTTCCGTTACTCCCATCTGAGTTTCTCAAGGTTCTTTCTTTGGCTCTGTTTTCTCTCTGGGATCTTTTCCTGGACAATTTCATACACTCTCAGAATTGCAGTCATTATGCATCGGTAGCTCCCCTATGATATTGTTTTGTTTGTTTGTTTGTTTTGTTTTTTTTGCGGTACGCGGGCCTCTCACTGTTGTGGCCTCTCCCGTTGCGGAGCACAGGCTCCGGACGCGCAGGCCCAGCGGCCATGGCTCACGGGCCCAGCCGCTCCGCGGCATGTGGGATCTTCCCGGACCGGGGCACGAACCCGTGTCCCCTACATCGGCAGGCGGACTCTCAACCACTGCGCCACCAGGGAAGCCCCAGCTCTCCTATGATAATCGCTACTCCTAACCTCTGTTCCAAACACTGGTATAAAATTACCAGTTGTCTGGTGGATAGTCAGCATATAATAAACTTAACAAATTTTCTTCCCCCCACATCATCTCCTCCTCTTTCTTCTGCATTCGGTATTCGGGTTAATTGCAACACTCTACAATGTCTAAACTGAACTCAATTATCTTCCTCTCAACCTGCTCCTCTTATCTTGAAGAGTGCATTTCACTCTTCAGAAAAGCTAGGATTCATCATCCTCAGCTCCTTCTGCTTCATCATCAGCCACAGCCACAGGTCAAGAAACCCCATGGATCCCAAGCCCTGAATGTCTCTTTCAAATACATTCTTACTTTCCTGTTTTGGTTTCCTATTTATTCATTCTTTTCTATTATGACAATAATTTACATTATTTAAGACTCATAATTAGAGAAAAAATTAGTAAGTAATTAGCATTTAGTATATTTCTGGGTTTTTTTAAGAGTGCCTTTTAAAATACAGCCATAATAATAATGTATGTGCAACTTATATCCTGCCTATGCCATTAATATTCTCATCATTTTTCTTTGTGATACTATATAGACTTTAAGTTATCTTAAATGGCTGCAATAATTAACCTAGTGCACTTTCCCACATTTATTTCACAGCCTCCCCCAAATGAACTCTTTGGGGACATCTTTATTCTTATATCCTTGCTGACCCTCCATAGGCACTTGGAAATTTGACAGATGTTCATAAGCAAGTGTCTAGTAAACAGATGGAACTTTCAAAGAATGTTTTCTTCAGCTTACCTAAATTATAACAGGCAATACTTATTCGCGGGGTTTTTTTTTTTGCATTTGTTTCGATGATCTATTGCTTTTTTATTGAAACATAATTGATTTACAATATTGTGTTAGTTTCAGGTGTACAGCAAAGTGATTCAGTTATATATATCTTTTTCAGATTATTTTCCATTATAGGTTATTACAAGATACTGAATATAGTTTCCTGTGTTATACAGTAAATCCTTGTTGCTTATGTATTTTATGTATAGTAGTTTGTATCTGCTAACCTCAGATTCCTAACTTATCCATCCCTCTCTTTCCCCTTTGGTAGCCATAAGTTTGTTTTCCATGTCTATGAGTCTGTTTCTGTTTTGCACATACAGATTCATTTGTATTATTTTTTAGATTCCACATATAAGTGATAACATATTTGTCTTTCTCTGACTTACTTCACTTGGTATGATAATCTCTAGGTCCATCCATGTTGCTGCAAATGGCAACGTTTCATTGTTTTTATAGCTGAGTAATATTCCATTGTGTGTGTGTGTGTGTGTGTGTGTGTGTGTGTGTGTGTGTATACATCTCAAACCAGTCATCTGTTGATGGGCATTTGGGTTATTTCTATGTCTTGACTATCGTAAATAGTGCTGCTATGAACATTGGAGTGCACATATCTTTTCGAATTAGAGCTTTCTTCTTTTCCAGATGTATACCCAGAAATGGGATTGCTGGATCATACGGTAGTTCTATTTTTAGTTTTTTAAGAAACTCCATACTGTTTGCCATAGTGACTGTATCAATTTACATTCTTACCAACAGTGTACATAGGTTCCCTTTTCTCCACACCCTCTCTAGCATTTATTATTTGTAGACATTTTATGATAGATAACAACCAATATATCTTATCAGATCTTTCATATTTATCATTGGTCACGCAGAAGGCACAGGTATTATTACTAGATCCTCAAATCAAATGCTTAATCCTGGTCTCACAGTAGAATCTCCTACAGTGGGAGTCACTTAGTCTTACCTTACCCCAGAACCACAGTAAGGCGTTTAAAATATGGGCTCTGGAATCAGAGAGTTAAGTTCAAAACCTAGTTCATTTATTTATTTAGCTTGTGACTTTGATCCAATTTATTTAGCTTTCCTTGGCCTCAGCTTCCTCCTCATAACATGGCGATAACAACAGTAATTACTACACAGTGTTGTCAGGAGGCTCGAGAATCAAGAGATGGCATAAGGTATGTGAAGTTCTTAGTCAAGTGGCTAGTGTATCACAAGCACTGAAGAGTACTGGCCATTATAATCATTTCTCGATCTTGTGGAATAAAGTTTACACTCTGCCATGTGTTCTTATTGCTGTGGAGTTAATAAGACTGAGGCTAGCCCTCATTTTTCACTTTATTTACTAACACACTCTCGGGTTTTCCTGCCAGTCATACAGCTCCATCCTTCATCATTGAGAGACAGCCAACGGCCTGAGCAAACAGAGATTCCAATTCAGTCCGTGGCTTATCGTATCTTGTGTCACCCATCAGAGAGCGCTGTGGGCACCGTAACCAGTTGCTTCCCTTTGATGATGATGCATATACTACCAAACTGACATTGAGATTGGCTCCTGTCTACACAACTCTCCAAAAGCAAAACATTCGTTCAGATCGTTTATTTTTTTAACAAGTTACAAGAATTTACTTCGGATTTTACCAAACTGAAAAATGTTTTTAATTGCTATGATTGAATGTATCCATGCTTTTAATCTATGTAAACGGTGCTTTGGTCACTACTTATTTGTCCTAGTTGTAAAGGAAGTTGTGAAATACTATTACTAAATTTTTCTGATGAATGAGGTCCTGGTCAAGAATATCTCTGATATTCCCTGTGCATTTATTTGATCTTTTCTTTTTTCATTATTTACTTAACTTGACATATTAAAACCTACATAAGAAGAACAAGTGAATGAAAACAAATTATATTTAGAAGTGACCAACCTACTTCTCCCCCCGACCCACCTCCCCCGTTGCAAAGACTAGCTACATCTTTAGGAAAATCTAATTTTTACTCTTATGTAAAATATACCAAAACCACTTCCAAATAAGGCACTGTTTTGGTGATTAGTAACTTACTATTAAAATATTACAAATATGACAATTAACAGACTACCTGCTTGATTAACTTGAGAAGATTACTAGAAAGAGTTTTCAGGTTTTCATAAAGAAGCCAAGTTTCCATTTTCTTTCTCTTTATTTTCTTTTAAAGTATTTCTGAAGTTAATTTCTTATAGTAGCTGTATATGGCCCCAAGCGTTAAACAGTCTAATTCAAAAGTCAAGTAAGATTGAAATAGTATCTCCATAAAATATAATTAATAATTGAAAGGCAATATTTCACATTTCACCTTGAAGGTTGTGTGTTTTTCTCCCAAGGCAATGCATATTTTAAAAATCCTAAAGTAATCCCCTTTCATGTAGTTAAGATATGACTTTATTG
Organism: Phocoena phocoena; assembly: GCF_963924675.1. Lineage (NCBI taxonomy): Eukaryota > Metazoa > Chordata > Mammalia > Artiodactyla > Phocoenidae > Phocoena > Phocoena phocoena. Next base: position 56,493,364 of record NC_089229.1, read on the forward strand.
CTCTTACTATTAAATGAGAAAAAAAAAAGTTTTGAGCCATTAAAGGTTGAATGTACCCAATAAAAAATACAGCAGGAAATTCAACTATTATCAGTGCAATTTGAGTTGTATAGGCAGTTAATGTAAATCATTCACTCCAAACAGTGACCGTTGTCCTTCCTGTGCAAGGGTTCTCACCTTCCTTCCTTTTACCCACTCTATTTTTTTTATTATAACTGAGTTTCCCACAGAAATGAGAAGCTCAGAACTCAGAATTTCAATGCACATAAGCCCAGCTTTTACCCATTTCTCTCTTGCAGATGGCTAGGAGTGAGACGGGTATGTTTTTTCTCTAAGGATACACTCCAAAGCACAGAAGTGTGAGATACGTTTTGTGAAATCACAGCTACACTTATTCAGTGAATTTGCCCTTTCCAAAGTCATTGAGAGAAAAGTAACTGTATCAAAGTATGAGCTAAAATAAATCCAGTTGTATCATCCCGTGTTTTTTCAAAGTGTTGGAGGAAAAGAGCAACACCAGCAAAGCAGCAAAGCCAGGCAGCTGATGGTTCCACTTGTAAAAACATTATTATTGATATAAACAGGTCAAGATAATGTTAGGAAAAAAAACTTACCAAATATTTCTTTAAAAGACACAATGTCTCCTATGTTTTATATCATTATATTTCTGTTGTCTGTCATTTACCAAGTTTTTCTCACATGCTATGCAATGTAGTAATAAGCACATGAAAACACTACGTCAAGTCCCACAAAAATTATCTGAAATAGATATCATTACACCCATTTTACAGATTGGAAACTGAGTTTTAAAAACATTAAAAATGTTGCCAAAGATCACTCAGGGTTTGAACTCACACTCTTAACCACCACAGGTAAGTTGATCACATTTCTTCCTACCTTTTCCTGTTCAAAGTAGCTACTATTTATATGGTGCCAACTGTTTGGTCATTATTCATTAAATAATATTACTATGAGTTATTCTTTCATCACTACATCAAAACAAATGCTGTTCAACTTTTCTTGGGAATTTTTACAATAAATATTTGTTTTGTTTTTCATGTTTTGTGTTTGTTCCAGTAAACATTTCATGTAGGCTCTTCTGGGGCAAAATTACTTGGTTAGATCACTCAAAAGTTCTTCATTAATTTTTTTCCTCATTTTCTTAACATCTTCAACAAGCGCTCAGAAAATATAAAAGATGTAAACAACATCAACAACAAAAGAAGTTTGCTAGCCTTATCCATGCTTCCCAAGCTTCCCACCTCTACCCAAGATCTTTACATCTGTATCTTAAAAGTTTCTTGAATTTACTTCTTTCTCTCAAATTACATGACCAAGGCTCCTTATGCATGGAGTACTCTAACAATCTCTTAACTAGTCTGCCTAATACTTCTTTACATCCCTCTGGTTAGTACTGAATACCTGTACCAGAGTAATGGTTCTAAAACATTAGTTAACTTGATACAACTCAACAACAGAAAAACAAACAACCTGATATAAAAATGGGCAGTGGAGCTGAATAGATATTTTTCCAAAGAAAACATAGAGACCAACAGGCACATGAAAAGATGTCCAACATCACTAATTAGTAGGGAAATGCAAATCAAAACCACAATAAGATACCACCTACACCTATTAGAATGGCTATTATCAAAAAGGCAAGAAATAATGTGTTGGCCAGGATGTGGGAATATAAATTAGTACAGCCACTATGGAAAATAGTACAGAGATTCCTCAAAAAATTAAGAATAGAACTACCATATTATCCAGCTATCCCACTTCTGGGTATTTAGCCAAAGAATACAAAAACACTAATACCAAAAGATATATTCATTCCTCTGTTCATTGAGGCATTTATTCACAACAGATATGGAAACAACCTAAGTGCCTAAGTGCCAGTTCATGGATGAATGGATAAAGAAGAGGTGGAATATAAACACAATGGAATACTACTCAGCCATAAAAAAGATGGAATTCTGCCACTTTTGACAACATGGATGGACCTTGAGGTTATCATGCTAAGTGAAATAAGTCAGATGGAGAAAGACAAATATTGTATGATTTCACTCATATGTGGAATATAAAAAACAAACAAAAAACCAAAATAAATGAACAAACCAAACAAAAACAAACATGTATATACAAAGAACAGAGTAGTGGTTACCAGTGGGGAAGAGGCAGAGGGGAAGGTGAAATGGGTCAAAAAGGATCAACTTTATGATAATGTATGGAAACTAAATTTGGGGGGATAAGCACACTATAGAGTATATAGAAGTAGAAATACAATGTTATACACATGAAACTTATATAACATTATAAAGCAATGTTACCTCAATAAAAAATAAATTAAAAAATCTAATTGCCTTGATCATACGCTGTTGTTGAATTGATATATTATCAGAAAATATCACATAAAGGAACATAAAATATATATTTAGTATTTAAAGAATAAAATGAAAGACACCCCCAAGGATCTACCAACTGCATTAAGGAGGAGAACAGCACCAGTACCTTAGAAACCCGTGTGACCTTCCCAGATTACATTCTGTCCTGCCCACAAGAAGGGAACATAGTCCTGCATTCTATATTAATCATTCTATGGCTTCTCAGTTTAGTTTTGCCACCTAGCATGACATTCTAAAACTATGTATATTTTTAGTGTTGCCTCTTTTACTCCTCAGTGACCTTTTATCTCAGCACTATGTTTTTGACATGCAACCATGTTACCGCCTTTAGCCATGGTTCATCCATATTCTCTGTTATATAGTATTTCTTTATATGAATATTAAAAAATTCATCTCCGTGTTATCGGTGATACACATTTGAGATGATTCTAGCATTTTGCTGTCATGAACATCCTGTTATGAACATTTTTGCACAGGCCACTGGTGTATACATGCTGGAGTTCCTCTACGGTAATGTATGTAGGAGTGGACTGTGCATTCTTCTGGTAGATAATTACAAAAGGTTTACACAAATTTACACTCCCATGTGATTTCTCTTTCCTTTACATCAAGGATCAGCAATCTACAGCCCATAAGGCAAAGCAAGCCTGCTGGGTTTTGGGTTTTTTTTTAATTTGTAAATAAAGTTTATTGGAAACAGCCACCAATTGGTTACATATTGTCTACAATTGCTTTTGTGATACAATGGCAAAGTTGAGTCCTTACAAGAGAACTCCTCGCCTGCAAAGTCTGAAATATTTACCTTCCACCCTTTGCAGAAAAAGTTTGCCAACCCGTATTCTATATCCTTGTAAATACTTGGTATTTTCTGACTTTTAAAATCTTTGCCAGTTTGGTGCATATGAAATACCTCATTGTGATGAGGTATCACCTCACACTGGTTAGAATGGGCATCATCAGAAAATCTACAAACAACAAATGCCGGAGGGGGTGTGGAGAAAAGGGAACCCTCTTGCACTGTTGGTGGGAATGTAAATTGATACAGCCACTATGGAGAGCAGTATGGAGGTTCCTTAAAACACTAAAAATAGAATTACCATATGACCCAGCAATCCCACTACTGGGCATATACCCAGAGAAAACCATAATTCAAAAAGACACATGCACCCCAATGTTCATTGCAGCACTATTTACAATAGCAAGGTCATGGAAGCAACCTAAATGCCCATCGACAGACGAATGGATAAAGAAGATGTGGTACATATATACAATGGAATATTACTCAGCCATAAAAAGGAACGAAATTGGGTCATTTGTTGAGAAGTGGATGGATTTAGAGACTGTCATACGGAGTGAAGTAAGTCAGAAAGAGAAAAACAAATATCATATATTAACGCATTTTTGTGGAAACCAGTAAAGTGGTACAGATGAACTGGTTTGCAGGGCAGAAATTGAGACACAGATGTAGAGAACAAACGTATGGACGCCAAGCAGGGAAAGCCGTGGGGCAGTGGGGATGGTGGTGTGCTGAACTGGGCGATTGGGATTGACATGTATACACTGATATGTATAAAATTGATGACTAATAAGAACCTGCTATATAAAAAAAATAAATTAAATAAAAATTTTTAAAAATTACCAACAAAATACTAGCAAACTGAAAAAAAAAGAGAAATACCTCATTATGGTTTAACATGTAAATATACCAAATTGAATTTGATTTAATTACTAATGATGTTTATCATCTTTTCATATGCTTATAAGCTTTTCTTGTTTCCTCATCTGTGAAATGTTTATTCATCACTTTTGCCAACTTTTCTATTAGTTTTTGTTGAGTTTTCCCTCTGCCTTTTTGAGCCATAGGAGTTCTTTATACATACTAGTTAGTAATAATTTTTTAGTGACATATGTTGGAAATATTTTGTCCCAGCCCTTGGCTTATCTTTTACTCTTTTTTATTTATGGTTATCTTTTGCTAGAAAGAAGTATTTAATTTAAATTAACATTAAATATCTTAAGAGACACTTCCATATCCAAACACCAGAATATAAAGATACTCTGTTATATTGTCTTCTCAAAGTATTTGTTTTAAATATTGCATTTCATTTAATCCACCTGGAATTAAAATTTTTGTGTGTGAGATGAGATAGGGCTCCAATTTTATTTTTTCCACAGGGATTATCACTGTTCCCAGCATCACTTATTACATTGCTCTTCCTTTTCCTATTGATTTACAATGCCTGTTCTTCTAAAATTCAAATTCCAAATAGAAAAGGATCTGTCCAGTTTCTTTATTTGTTCCTATTGGTCTAATTGTCTTTTTCTATGACAACATATACTGTCCCAACATCTGGTTGAGCAAGTAACGCCACACTGATCATCTCTGCTCTTCCATATACATTTCAGAATTACTTTATTCAAGTCCATGAAAAACCAAGTTAGAATTACTTCAAATTTTTAGGTAAAATTTGAGAGAATTCACTTTTTCATAATGTAAGGCCTGAGAACATAGTATACATGTATCTGTTTAGGTCTTATTAATATCATACAACAAAATGTTATAATTTTCTCCATAAAAGGCATGCATATTTTGACAGGTTTTTTTGGTGGTGGTGATTAGCAATTGTTGTTGATTTGGGGGATACTAGAAAAAAGGTATTTTTCTGTTTTATTTTAATTACATTTCATGATTGTTGTAGGTACAAGGATATAGAATTGAGTTTGTGTTTTTATTTCAGTATCAAATAAACTCGCAAAACTCTCTCATTGATTTCATATTGGTTAGAAGCAATGACAGTAGGCATCTTTGGCTTGTTCTGGGTTATAAAAAGTATGCTTCTTACACTTCACGTTGAGTATGACACTTACTGTACATTTTTGTATAAGACCTTTTTCAGGTTAAGAAAGTTCAATTTTATTCCAAGCTTGCCAAGGCATTTTATCATGAATGAATGCTGAATTCTGTCAAACTTGTTTTTAACTGGTTTTATTTATTTTTTTAACTGGTTTTATTAATATAATTACTTTTTCTCCTTTAATCTGTTAATATAGTAAATTATATTAAATAATTTCTACTATTAAACCAACCTTGTATTATTGGATAAACAATCTAGCTCATTAATTTTGAGCCTACTTCTGATGAAAGTATTTAAGGAGATAAAATTCATTCCAAAGTTTACTTTACTTTCTACCAAAAGTTTTACTATATAATATTTCTGTTACCATTTACTTCTACTTATAATTTTAATTAGGTTTTTTTAAATCTGTGAGTTCTTTGAAATTGTGTTTTTAAGTGTTTTATGTGTTTTAAGAGTTTGAAACTTAGATTCAAACTTGTTATCAATTTCTAAGTTCACTGGATTGTGTTTAAGAAATATAAGCTATATGATACCAATCTTTTGACGTTTGTTGAGAGTACCTTTATGCTTCAGAATGTAGTCAGTTTCCATAAGGTTCCTGGTATGCTTGAAAAAAAATTTTTTTTCAGTTATAGAGTACAATGTTCTCTGATAATGTTAAATATATCAAATTTGTTAATCATACTTTTCAAATCTTCTATTTCCTTGCTGAAGTTTTTGTTTGCTTGATCTATAAGTTACTGAGAGATGTATTATAAGATCCCCTAGTACAATCTGAGACTACATTATTAGGTGCATATAAAAGAGAACTATTATATCTTAGGATTGACTTAAAGTCATCATCCCTAGGAATGCCTCTTGACTTAAGGTTTACTTTTTATGATAATAAAATAACCATACCAACTTTGTTTTGTTTACCTCTGAGTGATAAACTTTTTCTGTCCTTTGACTTTAAAATTTTATCCAAAAGTTTTAAGTATATATCCTATGAGAAGAATATAGCTGGAATTTTTTTGTTTTAAAATTCAACCTGGGGCTTTCCTGGTGGCGCAGTGGTTGGGAATCTGCCTGCCAGTGTGGGAGATGTGGGTTCAAGCCCTGGCCCAGGAAGATCCCACATGCCGCGGAGCAACTAAGCCTGTGCGCCACAACTACTGAGCCTGCGCTCTAGAGCCCGTGAGCCACAACTACTGAGCCCATGTGCCACAACTACTGAAGCCTGCATGCCTAGAGCCTGTAGAGCCCGTGCTCTACGACAAGAGAAGCCACACACCGCAACAAACAGTAGCCCCTGCTCTCAGCAACTACAGGAAGCCTGCGCACAGCAACAGATACCCGACGCAGCCATAAATAAATAAATTTATTAAAAAAAAATTCAATCTGACATTTTTTTTGATTTTTTAAAAAAATTTTTCTTGGAGTATAGTTGATTTACAATGTTGTGTTAGTTTCAGGTATACAGCAAAGTGAATCAGTTATACATATACATATATCCACTCTTTTTTAGATTCTTTTCCCATATAGGTTATTACAGAGTATTGAGTAGAGTTGCCTGTGCTACACAGTCAGTCCTTGTTAGTTATCTATTTCATATATAGAAGTGTGTATATGTCAAGCCAAATCTCCCTATTTATCCCTCTCCCCCTTTTTCCCCCCAGTAACTGTAAGTTTGTTTTCTACATCTGTGACTCTATTTCTGCTTTGTAAATAAGTTCATTTGTACCATTTTTTTTAGATTCTACATAAAAGCGATAGCTTATGATATTTGTCTTTCTCTGCCTGACTTACTTCACTCACTATGACAATCTGTAGGTTCATCCATGTTGCTGCAGATGGCATTATTTTGTTTTATTTTATGGCTGAGTAATATTCCATTGTATATATGTACCACATCTTCTTTATCTACTCCTCTGTTGATGGACATTTAGGTTGCTTCCATGTCTTGGCTATTGTAAATAGTGCTGCTATGAACATTGGGATGCATGTATCTTTTCAAATTGCTTTTCTCCAGATATATGCCCAGTAGTGGGATTGCTGGATCATATGGTAGTTTTATATTTAGTTTTCTAAGGAACCTCCATACTGTTCTCCATAATGGTTATACCAGTTTACATTCCCACCAACAGTGTGGGAGGAGTCCCTTTTCTCCACACCCTCTCCAGCATTTATTGTTTGTAGATTTTTTGATGATGGCCATTCTGACCGGTGTGAGGTGGTACCTCATTGTAGTTTTGATTTGCATTTCTCTAATGATTAATGATGTTGAGCAGCTTTTCATGTGCATCTTGGCCATCTGTATGTCTTCTTTGGAGAATGACATTTGTTTTTCAACTGGAGAGTTTAGTTTACTTATATTGATAGTGATTACTAATACATCTGGATTATTTCTATATTCTTCCTATATGCTTTTCACTTTTTGTCCCTTTCCTGTTTCTTTTTTTAATCAAGGAAATGAGAATTATTGAAACTTTAAGAATATGAAAGGGAATTAAAAAATTTTTTACATAGGCAAGATATACTCATTGCAGAAAATAAGAAAACACAGATAAGGAACAAGAATCTCTAAAATGCAACCAAACATTCCATATTCACTACCTTCATGTGTATCTGTCGATACTTTTATTATTTTCCATATGTTCACTTAGATTGGTTATAATGAGATTTGTACACATATAGTGTTGAAGTTTTTGAAGAGGAAAATTATACTATTAAATAATATTTAAGAACATCTCCTTAACAGTATAGGATAGACTGGAGGAAAGAGAGTAGCATCATAAAATGCAAAACAAAGAGGCTATTGTAGTTTTCTAAGCATAAGATAAAAGCATGGTTAAAGTGCATTTGAGCACTCAGCACCTACTTATCCTTGATAAATGTCACTAAAAGCCAAAAAAGTCACACTAAGTTTTAAAGAAAATCTTCATATCCCACCGTTATTAATGTAAGACATTAAGTCATAATTCAAGCATAATTTAAAGTCACTGAACCTTAGTTCTTTAATGATATCATAAATCTCAGCTGCGTGAAACAGAAATCAGCCCACTTTTGCAACATCTTGACAAGTGATTGGAAGATGAATTAATCAAACGTCTGTTCATCTACATGTTGTCAAATTACATTGGGGAGACAGTTTCACTCAATCAACCAATTGTTTAAATGTTGCAGAAATATAGCGTTCGTTTTAAAATCAGAACTGGCAGCATTTCTTTTGAAAGTTGCCAAGTCTGGGGCTATTAAAGGTTGTCCCGTCCCAAGAACTTTCCACTTGTAGCTGTCAAAGATCTTTTTTCTTAATTAAGCCAAAATAGCTGGATGTCTGAGCTACTTCCTGATTGCAAATTAAATGTCTTTGGAAACCATTCTACGTCTTTCAGGCCTAGAGGCCAATCCATGGTGCTCTTAAGATTTATGTACTCTCTGGTGGGGAAAGCAGGAGGAGGGGATGCCACAAGGACAGAAGGCACTGTTCAGGGAGGCAAGTATTCCTGGATGGGACCTACCAGAAGAGGAGATGTGTCTGCTGGGGTGTGTGTACTGTCATGAACAGTTTCCGGAAACTGCCAGGCCAGCCTTGTTCCCACACTATGAGGACCTTTGAGAAAGGCAACCAATATCCTTACCGTGCAAAGTTCATGTCTTCGTCCTGAACACCCACACTGATCTGTCCTGTGCTCACAGCCTCGTTCTTCCGGGTCAGAGTTCTGGGTAGTTCCCTGAAAATGGCCACATACTACCTTTTAGACCTGATACTTAGCATCATTTTCATTTTCCCACTTTAAGTTTCTTCATTTTCCTTTTATTCATTTCAAAACACACACACATTCTTCTGAGTACATAAAATATGCTAGGTGCTAGGCACTTGGCTAGATTCCGGAGATACTGCGATAAATCATCTAGAAATAATTCGTGCATTCTCCGAACTCGTGAATCCATGAGCTCAGAACACAGATGGTAAACGCATTATTCACATTCACTCTTGAGCCTTCAACCAGCCTGGATAACCATCACCCCCAGACAACCCCAACCCAGGAGTCTTTATTTTTGAAATGACTTAAATAAATAGTCCTTCTGAAAATGTGGCCAAGTAGGACCCAGACAGAGAGACGTCTTGGGCAAAGGCTGCAATCTGCTCTGAGTCACGTCACATCCGATCTGGACATACAGGTGAAGGACAGCACATAAAAGGAATAATTCACTTTCTCTATGCTAAATACAGTTGCCTGTTTTTGGTTGCTGGGTGTTGTTTTCCTTTTCCCATTTTGAGAAACTCTCTTTCTTCAATGAAAATTCAGTGGTGAATCATTGAGACCCCACAAGGAGAGAACTGTGCTCCGTGGAGGACACCTGTGGAGAGGGCCACCGTGGCAGTTCCCGCAGAGTGGGTCTGCTGGGCACACAGCCATCCCCCCCAGGCTGGCTCTGACCCAGGTTACGGTAATGCTAAAGATCTGCTTTAATCCAACCAAAATAAGAGCAGGCAGTCTTAGAGGTTTTAAAGAAAAAAAAAATCTAGTTCTACCTTTGACCCAGGCTATTTTTCTTCAAATATTTAAAGTTCAAAGTCACTGTGTGCTTATACTTTTATTTCAAACCAGAAAGTCACTCTTACTGTATTTGATCACCCTCTTATTTTAATTTGCACACTTGCTTAATAATAAAGTATGTGCTGGACTTTAGCCTAATATATCATGTGTATAATAATATTGGGACCTTTTTTCTTACTTATTAACTAGGAAATACATAAAATGCTGACCTTGTGGGTAAATGACTTTTGCATCCATTTTTAATCATTATTATGTTGCTAAAAGAGTTGCATGGGTAGTGTTTTAACAGGGCTCCTGGGAGACTTATACCAGTCTTTATGGAACACATTTTTCACAGCTGTGGTGAAATATCCATCACTAAAAATCACAACACTTTTTATTCCACATCAATGACATCACTGGTATAATTTAACCTTAATTCACATGTGGGAAGCAGTTGTCTACCAATGCGAAATTATCCTCAAACTGATTCTAAGGATGAGGGAGAATTGCAACATAAAGCAATCTTATGATTCTATTTGCATTCACCGTTAATGTCATTTTCCAAATATTTTGGATAAGATTCTCAAAGGCCATACTTCTCCCCCCATGACAGCAGATGATAATCTCAAGACACTTCTTAAAGTATTAATAGCAATACAGTTTTCCATAAGACCACTGTACTGCCCAAGATTCCTCAGCTTTTTAATTACCCATGTTCTAAAGGTTTTTTTGTCCCATAAAGACTTTCTGTTTAGAAATGTGACAGTGAGGCTGTTAGTGTCTAAAACCTAAACTGGTATCCTCTGAGAATCTTGATGAGGAATCTGAAATTGTACTGGGAAGAATACCAGTAACAGGTGGATTTTTATAGGCTATTTGGGTTCTCATTGATATAGAATAAGAAAGAGAGAAACAAATGGAAAGGCCCATTATAAAGTCTCTGTTGTCTTATCTCTGATATTGACTTGTTTCATGATAACTTGAATATCACCCTATATCCTTCTGTTGGGCGGCATCAGATTATCCTACAGGATGAAATAAGCCCCAAATTCCTTTTCAGTTAATGAGAACTAGCCTTCTCCTTGACTTCCTTCTTCCAAATAAGAGAAAATAAATGTGTTCCAATGGGAGAATATGATCAAGGAGGCAGAGGGGAGGATCACGTAAGGGCACTCATCTGCAAGGAGCACATTCTGCTCCAGGGAAATATTTGCAACCAGAAACACAAAGCTTCTAACAGTCACTCATTTAGACATTCAGCCAGGTACACACACCTCAGATTATGTGACAGCTTTGGGGATGCAGACCTTCAATGAAGTCTGACTGATTATTAAGCCATGCCAGACTCTGCTCTAACATGGAGTTTCAGTGGTCAACAGAACCAAGCTGAGAGCCAGAGGGCTTGCCTTCTGGTGGAGGATGTAAGCAGTAATATATATATATATATATATATATATATATATATATATATATATATAGAATATATGTACAATGTAATTTCAGAAAGTGATACTACAAACACGAAAAATAGGTCTGGTAAGGACCAGAGATTGCCCGGGGGCAGGGAGGAGAAGGAAGCTATTTTGAAGGTGTAGTAAGAAAAGTTTCTCTGGCAGGTGAAATTTGAGCAGAGATCTTAGTGAGGCAAGAACGAGCTAGAGGGTGAACAAGCTACAGAAAAGCACATTCTAGGTCCAGTGAACAGCAGCAGACACCGTCCTCAAGTGAGAAAAACCTTGGTATGTTCCAGAAATAAAAGGAAAGGGAGCAAGGGTGGTGTTGCCAGAGGGAGAGTGGTTCAGTATCAGCGGAGTGGTGGGAGATGAGGTTGGGGAAGAAGCAGATCCTGTGGGGCCTCGTGGACCACGGGGAAAACTTTGGATTTTATTCCAAGTGTGAGAAAAACCACGGGAAGATTTTGAGCAAGAGAGGAGAGGGATCTGGTTTATCCTTTTTTTTTTTTTTTCGGTACGCGGGCCTCTCACTGTTGTGGCCTCTCCCGTTGCGGAGCACAGGCTCCGGACACGCAGGCGCAGCGGCCATGGCTCACGGGCCCAGCCGCTCCGCGGCATGTGGGATCTTCCCGGACCGGAGCACGAACCCGTGTCCCCTGCATCGGCAGACGGACTCTCAACCACTGCGCCACCAGGGAAGCCCCTGGTTTATCTTTAAAAAGAAGATTTGGGCTGCTTGGTGAAGAACTGATTATGGGGATGCAAGAGAGGCATCAGACATTGGGTAATAGGCTCTTCCATGAATCCGGGGGAGAGAGGATTATGGCTGGAACAGGCGAGTGGGACTGGAGGTGCTGAGACTAGTGAGAATCAGCACACATTCTGAAAACACAGCTGACAGGACTTGCTGATGAGGGAGGTAGGTTGTAAGCTGTCAGAGAAAGAAGAGTTGAGGAGTCCGTGGCTGCGGGACAGGCAGTGCTACCAGCTGAGATAGCTGTTCACGGATCACTGTCAGTCTGTCTAGAGCCTCAAAGGTTCAACGAGCTCCCATCATGGGGAAGAAGCCAGTACACACACACACACACACACACACACACACATACACACACACACACACAGAGTCACACATCCTCTGATGAGTGTTGTAATAGAAATATACTCAGGAATTTCCTGATCTCTGGATCTTCCATAACTTTTATTTAAGCACTTCTTTTGTCTTAGACAACTGAATAGTGTGGCCTGTTGGGATATCTGATATTTCAGTCCTGGCTAACTGTACACATTTCTTCGTACAGCAGCATATATTGTTCTCTATCATCTAAGTATCTATTGCTTGGCACCACAAAATGTATTCTCCTCATCCGTGTAAACATATGGGCAAGTATCCCTCTTTTTTTCCAAATTTCCATACTGGTCCCAGGCAACCTCAATCACTCACGATAGAATCATAGTGTCTTTTTCTTTGCTCTTTATGATCCGTCTACATTTGACAGAGCAGGGTGGGAAGAGAGAGGAGTTTCAGGCACTCATGGTAAGGGTTTCATCACCCACGGAAAGAAACCATAAGAAATGCTACGTGGTAATACAGGACAATTAGTCCCCAACAATTCCAGAGGAGCACGTTGCAGGTTCTCAAACTGTGGAGGGTGTGTTAAAATGCAGATCCTCAGAACCTATCTGTAGAATTTCTGATTCAGTAAGTTGGGAAAAGGGCCAAATAGTCTTTATGTGGGTAAGCCTCCCCTGTAACTGATGCTAGAGTTATACGGACCACCCTTGGAGAAATACTAGTATCTATGAATTGTTTCATTGTATCCTATGCCTTCTAAAGGGTAGACAGAGGAATCATATTCAATATAAAGTTTTAGAGCTAAGGATAATAAAAGATGATAGATAGTTTAAAGATTCTATGAACTAAACCTCCTTCTATTCTTTTAAATATCAGAGTTTCAAGAAGATGATTGCTCTTAATTTCAGATCTAGTCACATATAAAACACATCTGAGTTCCCAAATATGGATTGTCTTAGGCTATTCCAGTTATTTCTAATGGAGTCAAGCAGGCTACATTTGAGTGATTTTATAAAAGCCGATTTTAAAAAAAAATTATGTTTTTGCCTAGGGCAAAACTTTTAGGAAGAGCTTTTGTGACTGCAGTCAATATGTTCACATTATACATAATTTTGTTTCTAACATTCTCATCTTGGATCACAAGAAGTCAAGTATAATTACTAACAAGATGGAGAATTCTACCCTCACCTTGAGACATTAACATCTACTCTCACTAACACTATAGGAAAAGATTCAAAGTTACAAGGAAAAAATACGGTACATTTTATTGTTCTCTTCCCAAGCATATGAATTTCAGTGAGTAATAACGAACTTCAGGAAAATAATTATCAACTTCTAATGCTACAGAATCCTTTTGGAGCAGATCCGCCAGTATTTAATGTAATTATAATTATCCATGTTTCCATTAACTTCCTAGGTGTACCTTCATTAGGTGAAATAAAGGTTTTGTACAAATTTCTGTTTTTAAGATACTCCTTGGCTTTTAAAAATTTTTACCACTACATTAAATAATTTAATGTTCTAGGACAAACTGTTCAGCTAAACTTTATTTTTAATAACATATTTAAGAAATATATGAAAAAATCAATACACTTCTAAATTAATTATTTTTGTGTAGAGTCTCATAAAATCATAGACGAGAGCTCCTAATCCATTAAAAATTAATTCCCAACTTTTAACACAGGGTAGCTTGTATCTCTAGCATTTTCTCTTATAATATTAGAAAATATAGATTTTTATCGGAATTACAGCAAGTTCATTTTCATGATGTCTATTACATTATTCATAATAAAATTATTAGTCATGGTGACGGATGGCTTAATAAGTATAAGTGAAGATAATGAAAGCTACTATCTTATACCTTGAGTTGGGTCTTTGAATGAGAGAAAGACTCTAATTCAAACATCACTGAAGGGACCTGGGCAAAGTCCCCTAAAGAAGGGAAGCCTTTGAGTTGCTCCCGGAGCAATGGATTTGAAGGGTAGCCTTTTTCAAAAAGCTGTTTGGGAAACTAGAATTCAAAACTAGCCAATCTTGGACACTTTAAAAAAAATTTCTCCATATCCTATACAAGAGTTAAAAAAGCATAAAAATTAGCATTAGCTAATAAACCAAAAACTAAAAGAGAACTCTGCTATCACATGCAAAGTGTCTCAACAATTGGAATATAATCTCTAGTATTAATATTTCATTTCTCTGGCCTTCTTGGATCACACATATCCCATTCATGGTTCCCCTAGTTAGGTACAACCCTAGACAAAATTGTAAAGAAAGCAAAGCCTGTTTCCCTTTCTACATCTTTTTGTCTCTTCTGACTATCAACCACCAACGTTCTTCTGCAAGCCATATTTAGTTTCACAGAACACCTACCCTAAATGCCAACACCACCTTATGCAACATTCCTGGAAGTGGGGGTGTACTGACATTACAGAAGAGAACTTTAGGGAGACAGTCATGCCTGAGCATAGATAGTTAATCTCTAATGGTGAGATTTCAAGCACCACTCTGACACCCGGGCAGGGACACCAACTTTTATAAAGCAGAACCTAAAGTGACTAATTCATACATCTGCATAAGACAAGTATGCTCTCCCAAACGTGGATCAATGAAGACAGGAGGGAAGAAGGACGGAAGGAAAGGAGAGGGAGTGACTGCAATCGATCATCTTCAAGAATTACCAGGCAGGTTCCCTTGCTTCCCTTACTGATCCCAGTCTGCTGACTGGATCCCCCTTCTCTTGAGCACTAAGGAAGACCCTGGAAACCCTTGCTCCTTCTGACACTACTGGAAAGCAGTGAGCACAGTGGTTAAGAAAGTACACTGTGGAGTCAAACTGCCTGGGTTCGAATCCCAGCTCTACCACAGACAAATTCCTTAGCATATCCATACCTCAATTTCCTTATCTGCTAACACAGGGATGATAACTTACATGGTGGATGCAAGAAATAACTGAGTTAATACATACTGAATCTTTAGAGAATAATAAGAATGGCGAGAGCTTGACAAATATTGAATATCCTCATTTGTGGAGGTGCGAGCTTCTGTTACTTCCACTCCATCTTACAAGGCAAATAAACAGAAGGAAGACATTTCTGTTCCTCACAAGGGTGCTAGAGGAACAGTAGTACGTGGGAGAAAGAATTAAGAAGAACTGCAGAAGAGATTGGTTCAAGATGGCAGAGTAGAAGGACATGCGCTCACTCCCTCTTGCGAGAGCACCGGAATCACAACTAACTGCTGAACAATCATCGACAGGAAGACGCTGGAACTCACCAAAAAGACACCCACATCCAGACACAAAGGAGAAGCCACAATGAGACGGTAGGAGGGGTGCAATCACAATAAAATCAAATCCCATAACCGCTGGGTGGGTGACTCACAAACTGGAGAACACTTACACCACAGAAGTCCACCCACTGGAGTGCAGGTTATGAGCCCCACGCCAGGCTTCTGACTCTGGAGTTCCAGCAACAGGAGAAGGAATTCCTACAGAATCAGACTTTGAAGGCTAACGAGATTTCGCTACAGGACTTCGACAGGATGGGGTAAACAGAGACTCCACTCTTGGAGGGCACACACAAACTAGTGTGCGCATCGGGACCGAGGGGAAGGAGTGGTGACCCCACAGAAGGCTGAACCAGACCTACCTGCTAGTGTTGGAGGGTCTCCTGCAGAGGTGAGGGGTGGCTGTGTCTCACCGGGAGGACAAGGACACTGGCAGCACAAGTTCTGGGAAGTACTCCTTGGTGTGAGCCCTCCCAGAGTCTGCCATTAGCCCCACCAAAGAGCCCAAGTAGGCTGCAGTGTTGGGTCGCCTAAGGCCAAACAATCAACAGGGATAGAACCCAGCCCCACCCATCAGCAGAAAAGCGGATTAAAGTTTTACTGAGCTCTGCCCACCAGAGCAACAGCCAGCTCTACCCACCACCAGTCCCTCCCATCAGGAAACTTGCACAAGCCCCTTAGTTAGCCTCATCCACCAGAGGGCAGACAGCAGAAGCAAGAAGAACTACAATCCTGTAGTCTGTGGAACAAAAACCCTGCAGCCTGTGGAACAAAAACCACATTCACAGAAAGATAGACAACATGAAAAGGCAGAGGGCTATGTACCAGATGAAGGAACAAGATAAAGCCCCAGAAAAACAACTAAATGAAGCGGAGATAGGCAACCTTCCAGAAAAACAATTCAGAATAATGATAGTGAACGTAATCCAGGACCTCAGAAAAAGAATGGAGGCAAAGATCTAGAAGATGCAAGAAATGTTTAACAAAGACCTAGAAGAATTAAAGAAGAAACAAACAGAGATGAACAATACAATAACTGAAATGAAAACTACATTAGAAGGAATCAATAGCAGAATAACTGAGGCAGAGGAACGGATAAGTGATCTGGAAGACAGAATGGTGGAATTCACTGCTGCAGAATGAAAAGAATGAATGAAAAGAAATGAAGACAGCCTAAGAGACCTCTGGGACAACATTAAATGCAAAAACATTCGCATTATAGGGGTCCCAGAAAGAGAGGAGAGAGAGAAAGGACCCGAGGGAATATTTGAAGAAATTATAAACAAAAACTTCCCAAACATGGAAAAGGAAATAGCCAACCAAGTCCAGGAAGCGCAGCAAGTCCCATACAGGATAAACCCAAGGAGAAACATGCCGAGACACACAGTAATCAAATTGGCAAAAATTAAAGACAAAGAAAAATTATTGAAAGCAGCAAGGGAAAAAGGACAAATAACATACAAGGGAACTCCCATAAGGTTAACAGCTGATTTCTCAGCAGAAAGTCTACAAGCCAGAAGGCAGTGGCATGATATACTTAAAGTGATGAAAAGGAAGAAACTACAACCAAGATTACTCTACCCGGCAAGGATTTCATTCAGATTCGATGGAGAAATCAAAACCTTTACAGGCAAGCAAAAGCTAAGAGAATTCAGCACCATCAAACCAGCTCTACAACAAATGCTAAAGGAACTTCTCTAAGTAGGAAACACAAGAGAAGAAAAGGACCTACAAAAACAAACCCAAAACAATTAAGAAAATGGTCATAGGAACATACATATTGATAATTACCTTAAACATGAATGGCTTAAATGCTCCAACCAAAAGTCACAGGCTTGCTGAATGGATACAAAAACAAGACCCATATAAATGCTATATACAAGAGACCCACTTCAAACCTAGGGACACATACAGACTGAAAGTGAGGGGATGGAAAAAGATATTCCATGCAAATGGAAATCAAAAGAAAGCTGGAGTAGCAATACTCATATCAGATAAAATAGACTTTAAAATAAAGAATGGGGCTTCCCTGGTGGCGCAGTGGTTGAGAGTCCGCCTGCCGATGCAGGGGACGCGGGTTCGTGCCCCGGTCTGGGAAGATCCCACGTGCCGCAGAGCGGCTAGGCCCGTGAGCCATGGCTGCTGAGCCTGCGCATCTGGAGCCTGTGCTCTGCAACGGGAGAGGCCACAACAGTGAGAGGCCCACATACCACAAAGAAAGAAAGAAAGAAAGAAAGAAAGAATGTTACAAGAGACAAGGAAGGATACTACGTAATGATCAAGGGATCAATCCAAGAAGAAGATATAACAATTATAAACATATATGCACCCAACATAGGAGCACCTCAATACATAAGGCAACTGCTAACAGCTATAAAACAGGAAATCAACAGTCACACAATAATAGTGGGGGATTTAACACCTCACTCACACCAATGGACAGATCATCCAGACAGAAAATTAATAAGGAAACAGAAGCTTTAATTGACACAACAGACCAGATAGATTTAATTGATATTTACAGGACATTCCATCCAAAAACAGCAGATTACACTTTCTTCTCAAGTGCACACGGAACATTCTCCAGGAGAGATCACATCTTGGGTCACAAATCGAGCCTCAGTAAACTTAAGAAAATTGAAATCATATCAAGCATCTTTTCTGACCACAAAGCTATGAGATTAGAAATAAGTTACAGGGAAAAAATGTAAAAAACACAAACACATGGAGGCTAAACAATATGTTACTAAATAACCAAGAGATCACTGAAGAAATCAAAGAGAAAATCAAAAAATACCTAGAGACAAATGACAATGAAAACACGACAATCCAAAACCTATGGGATGCAGCAAACACAGTTCTAAGAGGGAAGTTTATAACTATACAAGCCTACCTCAAGAAACAAGAAAAATCTCAAATAGACAATCTAAACTTACCCCTAAAGGAACTAGAGAAAGAAGAACAAACAAAACCAAAGTTACCAGAAGGAAAGATCAGAGCAGAAATAAATGAAATAGAAACAAAGAAAACAATAGCAAAGATCAATAAAACTAAAAGCTGGTTCTTTGAGAAGATAAACAAAATTGATAAACCATTAGCCAAACTAATCAAGAAAAAGAGAGGACTCAAATCAATAAAATTAGAAATGAAAAAGGAGAAGTTACAACAGACACTGCAGAAATAAAAAGCATCCTAAGAGACTATTACAAGCAACTGTATGCCAAAAAAATGGACAACCTGGAAGAAATGGATAAATTCTTAGAAAGGTATAACCTTCCAAGACTGAACCAGGAAGAAACAGAAAATATGAACAGACGAATCACAAGTAATGAAATTGAAGCCATGATTAAAAATCTTCCAACAAACAAAAGTCCAGGACCAGATCGCTTCAGAGGTGAATTCTATCAAACATTTAGAGAAGAGCTAAGACTCATCCTTTTCAAACTCTTCCAAAAAATTTCAGAGGGAGGAACACCCCCAAACTCATTCTATGAGGCCACCATCACCCTGATACCAAAACCAGACAAAGATGCTACAAAAAAAGAAAATTATATATCACTATCACTCATGAATATAGATGCAAAAATCCTCAACAAAATACTAGCAAACAGAATCCAACAACATATTAAAAGGATCATACACCATGATCAAGTAGGATTTATCCCAGGGATGCAAGGATTCTTCAATATACGCAAATCAGTCAATGTGACACACCATATTAACAAATTGAAGGCTATAAACCATATGATCATCTCAATAGATGCAGAAAAAGCTTTTGACAAAATTCAACACCCATTTATGATAAAAACTCTCCAGAAAGTGGGCATAGAGGGAACCTACCTCAACATAATAAATAAAGGCCATATATGACAAACCCACAGCAAACATCGTTCTCAATGGTGAAAAACTGAAAGCATTTCCTCTAAGATCAGGAACAAGACAGGGATGTCCACTCTCACCACTATTATTCAACATAGTTTTGGAAGTCCTAGCCACGGCAATCAGAGAAGAAAAAGAAATAAAAGGAATACAAATTGGAAAAGAAGAAGTAAAACTGTCACTGTTTGCAGATGACATGAGACTATACATAGAGAATCCTAAAAATGCCACCAGAAAACTACTAGAGCTGATCAATGAATTTGGTAAAGTTGCAGGATACAAAATTAATGCACAGAAATCTCTTGCATTCCTATACTAATGATGAAAAATCTGAAAGAGAAATTAAGGAAACACTTCCATTTACCATTGCAACAAAAAGAATAAAATACCTAGGAATAAACCTACCTGGGGAGACAAAAGACCTGTATGCAGAAAACTATAAGATACTGATGAAAGAAATTAAAGATGATACCAACAGATGGAGAGACATACCATGTTCTTGGATTGGAAGAATCAATATTGTGAAAATGACTATACTACCCAACGCAATCTACAGATTCAATGCACTCCCTATCAAATTACCAATGGCATTTTTTATGGAACTAGAACAAAAAATCTTAAAATTTGTATGGGGACACAAATTTGAATAGCCAAAGCAGTCTTGAGGGAAAAAAACGGAGCTGGAGGAATCAGACTCCCTCACTTCAGACTATACTACAAAGCTACAGTAATCAAGACAATACAGTACTGGCACAAAAACAGAAACATAGATCAATGGAACAAGATAGCAAGGCCAGAGATAAACCCAGGCACCTAAGGTCAACTAACTTATGACAAAGGAGGCAAGGATATACAATGGATAAAAGACAGTCTCTTCAATAAGTGGTGCTGGGAAAACTGGACAGCTACATATAAAAGAATAAAATTAGAACACTCCCTAACACCATACACAAAAATAAACTCAAAATAGATTCGAGACCTAAATGTAAGACTGGACACTATAAAACTCTTAGAGGAAAACATAGGAAGAACACTCTTTGACATAAATCACAGCAAGATCCTTTTTGATCCACCTCCTAGAGTAATGGAAATAAAAACAAAAATAAACAAATGGGACCTAATGAAACTTCAAAGCTTTTGCACAGCAAAGGAAACCATAAATAAGACGAAAAGACAACCCTCAGAATGGGAGAAAATATTTGCAAACGAATCAATGAACAAAGGATTAATCTCCAAAATATATAAACAGCTCATGCAGCTCAATATTAAAGAAACAAACAACCCAATCCAAAAATGGGCAGAAGACCTAAATAGACATTTCTGCAAAGAAGACATACAGATGGCCAAGAAGCACATGAAAAGCTGCTCAACATCACTAATTATTAGAGAAATGCAAATCAAAACTACAATGAAGTATCACCTCACACCAGTTAGAATGGGCATCATCAGAAAATCTACAAACAACAAATGCTGGAGGGGGTGTGGAGAATAGGGAACCCTCTTGCACTGTTGGTGGGAATGTAAATTAATACAGCCACTGTGGAGAACAGTATGGAGGTTCCTTAAAGAACTAAAAATAAAATTACCATATGACCCAGCAATCCCACTACTGGGCATATACCCAGAGAAAACCGTAATTCAAAAAGACACATGCAGCCAGTGTTCACTGCAGCACTATTTACAATAGCAAGGTCATGGAAGCAACCTAAATGCCCATCAACAGACGAATGGATAAAGAAGTTGTGGTACATATATACAATGGAATATTACTCAGCCATAAAAATGAATGAAATTGGGTCATTTGTAGAGACGTGGATGGATCTAGAGACTGTCATACAGAGTGAAGTAAGTCAGAAAGAGAAAAACAAATATCGTGTATTAAAGCATATATGTGGAACCTAGAAAAATGGTACCCATGAACCAGTGCAGGGCAGAAATTGAGACCAGATGTAGAGAAGAAACATGGACACCAAGCGGGGAAAGTGGCAGGGGTGGGATGGTGGGATGAACTGGGAGATTGGGATTGACATATATACAGTAATATGTATAAAATGGATAACTAATAAGAACTTGCTGTATAAGTAAATAAATAAAATAAAATTCTAAAATTTTTTTAAAAACTGCAATTAGGAGACCTAAATAGACATTTCTGCAAAGAAGACATACAGATGGCCAAGAGGCACATGAAAAGATGCTCAACATCGCTAATTATTTGAGAAATGCAAATCAAAAGTACAATGAGGTATCACCTCACACCAGTCAGAATGGCCATCATCAAAAAGTCTACAAACAATAAATCCTGGAGAGGGTGTGGAGAAAAGGGAACCCTCATGCACTGCTGGTAGGAATGTAAACTGGTACAACCACTATGGAGAACCGTATGGAGGTTCCTTAAAAAACTAAAAATAGAGCTATCATCTGATCCAGCAATCCCACTCCTGGGCATATATTGAGAAAAAAACACAGTTCTAAAGGATACGTGCATCCCAGTGTTCACTGTAGCGCTGTTTACAGTAGCCACGACATGGAAGCAACCTAAATGTCCATCGACAAATGAATGGATAAAGAAGATGTGGTACACATATACAGTGGAATATTACTCAGCCATTAAAAAGAATGAAATAATGCCATTTGTAGCACCATGTATGGACCTAGAGATTATCATACTAAGTGAAGTAAGTCAGACAAAGCCACACTCATATGATATCGCTTATATGGGGAATCTAAAAAAAAAATGATGCAAATGAACTTATTTACAAAAGAGAAACAGGCTCAAACACTTAGAGAATGAACTTATGGATACTGGGGGCAGGTGGGGGGGGGTGGGGGGGGAGGGATAGATTGGGAGTTTGGGATTGACATATACACACTGCTATATTTAAAATAACCTACAAGACCCTACTGTATAGCACAGGGCACTCTGCTCAATATTATGTAACAACCTAAATGGGAAAAGAATTTGAAAAAGGATACATGTATATGTATAACTGAATCACTTTGCTGTACATCTGAAACTAACACAAGATTGTTAATCAACTATATTCCAATATAAAATTTAAAAAAAATAAAATTAATAAAAAGAACTGAATTATTTAATCTGCAAAGAGGAAAGCTAAGGACTATTTCTGGTAATAGCTTCTGTTTTGCCCAGAAGAAGCAGAAAAGCTCAAATGGCAGCAAAAGAGCAGAAGGAATTCATTTATGTGGGTTCTAAAGATAAATGCTCAGACTGAAAAAGTTGTTCAAGTCTGAAATCACTGCCATGGGAGTGGAGGAGGCTGCCTGCTGCAGACTTGGTTGTGCTGGGGGCAAGGAGATAAGCAAGGTCCCCTTGAAAGCTTCTTCATGCTCTGTGTCCGTATTTCCCTGGAAATCTTTTTGTATGTATGTTTAAACATAATAGAAGTGTGTAAATCTCTGGGCTAAAAACTTAAGATTTTAGCAGGAAAGTATTTGTTCTGCCTCAGTGTAATAGGAGCACAATGTCATGTTGAAAGGGACCCCACAAAGCTGAAAATCCTTCTTCATTCTCTATTTGAAAATACTTACACAGAACAATATTGGGAATTCTGTAGCTTGATAGTGATCCTCAGATTTAGGGACAGATACAGAGTTTTGAATTCAGGGAACATGATTTTGAGAATATTCATGATAAAGTCACCTTAATAATTTGATAGTCAGGCCTGGGTGAATATCCAATGTGTAAGAGAATGAAACTATAAATAAAAGCAGTAAGTAACTCATTTATAAGCCCTCTTCTGGTTTGGAAATGCAAATGAATTCTTAGTATATAGGCCAACTGTTCATCTAAGAAGTGGGAGAAAAATATTCTTCAGAAAAGTTCCCAGGAGGGATATGGGAATATTTTTAGTAAATATGCCTAATCATTCTTTTTGACCTCATGGCACAAATCATAACAAATTGAGTTATACAGTAACTCTCTGATATGGCAAAACAAAATTCCTATTAAAATACCTCAGGATGTACAGTATGCTGTCCTAATACACAAATTAAGGGTTTTATATGAAAGTTAAAAAATGTTTTCGGTTTGTTTTCCATCTTAGCATTAATTCTTTCCCTCCTGTTACTTAGGACAAATAGTTGAGGGTTTATTTAATTCCAACATTCTTTTGGTCAATAATCCCAGCAGGAGAATGTTTCTGTAGTTAACTCACTTTATCTCCCCAAATAATGAAAAGAAAACAGCAATTTGAGAGTTAAGTAATAGTCACTAGAATCTATCAGGAACTTTATAGTGTACTGATGTAACATTCGTCACCCTGTTTTACAGGTAAAGAAAATGAAGCATAGAGTTGCTCGGTCAGCCAAAGTTACAGGGCTTCTGACCTCAGTGTCAGACTTGGGACCACCTTGCAGCCCCTGTAACAAATTCTCAAGCGTTTGGATTTCTGCATTTCGGACAGGGTGGGCTATTATCTATGTGTTGAGATTCCCAGGGGAGTCTTAGTATTGCTGCTGGCTAGAGGAAGACATGGAACAGGGTAGGAAGAAGAGAAAATATCCTGAGGTCCTTAAAGGAGTGGAGAAATTTGAAGACCACACACAGAAATGCTCTGTTCCTGGGGAAGGACACTCACCATTGAGAAAAATCTGAGGGTCACAGCTGCTGTGAGCCTTCACCCATTTCCCACCTCCACCACAGGGCTCCCAGCTCCCAGCAGCTCTAGCCTCCACTGAGGTGATTTCCAGGGAACCCAGTTTTGTCCACCATATGAGTTTTCCTCAGGGCACATATTATTCCTAGAGGGTGACTTGAGAAATGAGTAAAATAAAAGCTATCATATGTTTAATTTATAGTTAAGTGAACACGCAGATAACATTGTTTTCAATTCAAGCAATTTCCCACAATTGGCCAACTTGAGAGAAACAGATGCGTGGCTATCTTCATTTTTCTAAATATTTTCTAAAGAGTTCAGACATGTTCATTGCAGGGTTTTTGCAAAGTAAGATTCTCTTCTCCTGCTCTTTAAGTGAAGCATGGTAACTTTTTTGTGAGAAAAGGAGGCTCTCTATTTCTTCTAAAATGCCTTAATGAATGGGAAAGATATGGTTAGGTTACAGAGTACAGCAACATTTGCTTTTGGCATCAGTATCTGGGGATTTTTGTGCTTTTCTTCCTCCTTTGCCTTATCTCTTTTCCCTTTTCACAGTTCACACTTACACAAACTGTGTCATTCATTGTAATGATAAAGCAAGTACTGAGTGTTTAGCTTTCATTCTTGTCCTTGGATGTTAAAACTGACAGCTTAGCACCTCTATTACTTTTTATCGGTGAGTCATTGCCCTTGCCAGCACTCAAGATAAGAAAGTCTCACACTTGCCAGAGGGAGAAAAAAAGAAAAAAAACAGGAAAACTGAAAAGAGCACTGGGGCTGAGTTGTACTAACCACAGAATGGAGGGTGGGAGGCTGTTTTGAAAATGGATGGACCTTGCCATTCTGCAAGACAAAGTTATAAATGAGAAACTGTCCAGTGTGATTTAGATCATTTCCAATGGAGAGTCAATTTTCAACTACCCAGTTAACCTGTATAAACCTCTAAGGAGTAGAGAAATTCAACACGTGATCGCATTTTAATCCAAACGTTAAAAGATCTACATTCAAAATGAATCTGATCACCTCACACTAAATCCTTGTTTATGAAAGATTAGCCACAAGAGCTGAAAATTGCCATTTGATACTACTGCACCCTGTGTGTGTGTGTGTGTGTGTGTGCACACGCGCGTGTATGTAGTTATTGTGAATAACTACAGAATAACTACACCATGAGAGGAACAGAGAATTCAGTGATACATTAAGGCTGTTTTGGGGGTCACAGTTATTCACTGATGAATTTGGGGAGATTAGACAAAATTGTATGTTCCTTTTTTCCCTCTAATACAGACCATCTTTCCTGGCACTGTGTTATTGTTTAGGTACTAAAAGAAACTGCACAGGGCTGTGAGAGACCTCAAAGACATTCAGTCCTCACCTGCTCAGGGAGACACGCCATGGAGGTTCTGCCCTGTAGTTTGTGAAGGGTTTAGGAAATCTTAGTTTGTGAAAATATTACATTGATTTAAAGTTTCCATGTTGCACTAGTTCGTCTTTCTATTGACTGAATGGTTCAGGATATACTGAGATGAGGAATAGCTATACTTAATGTGCGACAATGACTTTCTGTATCATCATAGTTTGCTCTCTCAAAAACTATGTGAACTTCTGAGTAAGCACAAGCCACACCCATAAAACATCCTCTGCTAATTGATTCCCAACTATGATGACTTTAAAGTGGAACAAGAACTTAAAGATGCTTGCAAAGCAAGGTGTGTGAAGAAATCTAGATTTCTAATTTCTCCCCAGTTTTTACAATTGTCTCACCCAAATCTAATCTGACAGCATTGCATGTTAGTGATTACCTGTAAAGAATCTTTCCAAAGCTTCAAATTCATTATCATAGAAATGAAGTTACTTCTGGTAGATGCAATATTTAATTGTGTAATTATAGATATAAACAAGACTGGAACTCCAGTGGGTAGGAGCAAACTTGCAAAGAGAGGACTGGGGAGAGGCCGGTAACCACTAGATTTCAGCTAGTCTTAGGCATTAGTCCATAAATCTTAGAGAGGGAACAGAGAATAACAGATAATCCAGTAAACTGATAAATGAAAATCAGATAAGAGAGTGTTTATTGTATCCCCAACTTACAGATGAAGAAACTGAGGTACTGAAAATTTAAGTAACTTAATCAACATCACGTAACTGGCAAAACCCGTAAAGGATATATAGGATACATGGCTATATGGAAAGTCATTATCACACATTAAGCATTATTTAGTAAGTACTAGAGTGAAAATGGCCAATTACATTCCAGTGAATACCGGATGTGCCTGGAGTGCATTCGAGGGATAGCTAAAACAGGACTCAGGAAAACCTTCTCCAAAAGAGGGATGCTTAAGTCAAAGGGCCAACCAATCAGACAAAAGAGGGGCAGAGAATGATCTGGACAGAGGGACCAGCATGTGAAGGAAGGCCAAAGGCAAAGAGCACAGCATGGGAAGAAAACTGCAGATAGGTCCTGGAGTAAAAGAGAGATGAGCAAAAAAAATGAGTTAAAGAGGTAAGTAGAGGCCAAGCACACAAAAACGCTGCATAAGTCACTCTAAAGAATTTAAGCTTTACTTTGAGGACAATGGGAGCGAGAGAAAGGAATTAGGCAGTTAAGTCACAGAAGCAGATTTGAGCTTCTGGGATATCACTTGACTGCACTGTGGAGAAAGGACTGGAATGCCAGACAGGAAAGAGGCTGTGTCAGTAATCCAAGCAAGAAGCTGATAGGGGGCTGAGTTTGCATAATGTCTATAGAGATAGGAGATATATTTAGTTGCTAGCTTCATTAGGACTTGCTAATTGATTGATTGTAGAGGTGGTGGTGAGAATGAGGAAATGTGAATTAGGCTTCTGGGGCAGTAGTCATCGGAACGGAGGCAGGTATCATTCCTTGAGATAGTGAACTCAGAAGGAAAAGGAGTAAGTTTCATGGGTGGTGAAATTTAATTCTAGATATGTTGTTACATTTGAACATTCAATTTGAGACAACCTACAGGTGGTTGAAATACATGGGTCTAGAGTTTAGGAGAAAGACCTGGGCTAGAAATATAGATGTGGTAAATATCAGAATATGGATGTAAATGCAATTCACAAAAGAAGATGAAGTAATATAAGGAGCGTATAGAATGGGGAAATAAAATGAGCCAACCGCCCCAAATGGTTCCCAATTTCTGATCATCTGTCACATGCGTGACACATCAATGAGCAGGCCACCACACTCGTGGCACCATGCCTACATCTAATGACACGTGTATAATGGCATCTTTCTTCTTCTTAAAAACTCCAATGCACTAAGCCTGATTTTCCTTATATGAAATAGATGAGAGAGACTGGGCTGGAAAATCCATACCATGACTGGGGTGTGCCTTGACACTCCCAAGCAGGCAAAATAACAACTCAAAACTGACGTACCCTCATTATAAATATTTTCTAATTGTACATCGTCAAAAAAAAAAAAAAAGGCAGTGGGGTGGATGTTAACAGTAGCTGGAAAGAAGAGGATGGGGTATCATATCTAAAGTGGTGTGCCTCAACTTCACAGTTGAGTCTTTTCCCGCCCTCATGAATGGTGTGTTCATACAGGTAATTTGCCACAGTGGAAATCAATGGGCATGAGTTGGAGTTCAAGTCTCAACTCTCCAAGCGATCTCCACTCCTCAATAATGAGCAGTTTAAGCAGCCCAAAGCATGCTTTGGCAGACAACATGCAAGAAACAATGTGCAGAGGTGAAAGTATAAAAGTAAGTTTTCAGTTTTTGCCACAAACAAGTGTAGCTCCTCACCCAGAGGAGGAGGGTGTTCCCAGATGATCTCTGAGGTCTCCATCATTTCCTGTGGCCTCAATCACCTGCAAGAGTAAGACAAGGCACAGACTTCACTGGCAAGTCCTGTAGGCCTGAATCCTCCCCTGGCGGAGGGATCCAGCAAGTACTACTTCTAGCCCGGTAGCACTCTCAATCAGGATTTGTCATCACTCAAGGCACAGGTGGACCATGGTGCATATATTAATTTTTCCTGCAAGGTCCTTGTTTTCATTTGGCTTTGAAATACTATGGTGACTACTTTTATTATTTTTACCTATGGCGTGCGATCTGTGATTGCCATCGCGGTATATTAGAAGGTCATTTCCCATAATTTCCCCCCAGCTCTATCCAATGCACTAACGCTGTCTATTTGTAACTCAATATACCATTTCCAATGCCATGACTTTTTCATTTTATTACTCTTTTTACTTTTGGAGCTGACATACGGAAAAAACGCGACCAGTGTTAATGTTAAAAAAACCAACAACTGTATTTTTATTGAAACCATTGTTTCCTCTGTGAATAGTAGGATAATTTATACTTATTTTAAAATTTGGAATGCAAGGTTTCCTAATAACAGAACTAACTTTACTCCCCTGAAGTGCCCCCAAATACCTCCAACTCCGAGAGCTGGCCTAATATTTGCTCACTTCGTGGCTCACTCCCTTTTTCTCTTCAACTCCATTTGATATATGTTTCCCAGGACGTAGTGGAGACTGCTGGACCGAGAGGCTGGAAAATGTAACTCGGAATTTCCTACAATCTCAGCTCCGCTTTCTCGGCGCTCCGACCCGGGGCAGGAGCCTTGTTATTGTCACGTGGCCACGGGGGCGAAGCGCCCGGCAGGCCAATGGGCTCGCGCGGGCCTTGGCAGCCCCGCCCCTCGGCTCCGCCGCGCGGGGACTTGGCGCTCCGCTGCGGGGAGGAGGCGAAAAAGTTTCTTGTGCGGGCGAGGAGAGGCCTTGGCGCGCGGACGCTGCTCCCACTGCAACTCTGCCGCAGCTGGCCGTTCTTTTCGGTTTCCCTCTCGCTTCCCCGGGGCATGAAAGAACTTTACTGCCAGGACTAAAAGAAAGGGGTTTACCTGGGAGCGTTAGAGGAGGGCGCGCGCGCACGGCCCCGAGCGCGGGCGTCCACTCCCGACTGGAAGTTGGTGCAGGGCCCCGAGCGCGCGCCGGTGCGGATCCCGGGTCAGAGCGAGGGACTGCAGGACCGCGATGGGCGCGTCGAGGTTCCGCGCGCCCGCGGCGGCTCTGGGATTGCTGCTGTGCGCGGTGCTGGGATGCGCGGGCCCTGCCGAGGGCGGCGGCCGCGGGGCCCTGGGGCCGCCTTCTGGGGTCGGCGCAGAGCGCCGGTGCCCCGTTCCGTGCCGCTGCCTCGGGGACCTCCTGGACTGCAGTCGCCAGCGGCTGTCGCGTCTGCCCGAGCCGCTCCCGACCTGGGTCGCTCGGCTGTAAGTATTCTTCCTGAGGGCGGAGGGGGAACCACTCGAGATTCGGAACTGCGGGCGAGGGGCCAGGATGCTCGGCGCACAGCAGCTTTTTCCAGGGCACCTCCTCTTGGCCCGGGCCTCCAGCGGCCCTCCGCGGAGATGGAAAAGGAGCCGACCGGGCCTCAGTCTCCTTCCATCCCCCAGCGCCTGGCGGGCCGCGCAGGTGGGCCCTGAGAGCGCCCCACCCGGCCGCAGGTGGGCGAGGGGATGCAGCCGCTGACAACTCCCAGGGGCAGAATCGACGTCCTGCGCCTGGAGCTCGCCTAGGGGGGCTCAGATGCGAGCCCTGCCAGGCCGGGGCGGGAGAGTTGGCAACCTGCTGCCGCCCTGAGTTCGCAGTTCTCACTTTGAGAGGATGATCCCGCGGCTCAATAGTTTCTAACAGGTTCATGCCACTTTTCGCGTTCCCAACTAGTAATCGAACGCGCTCCTTTCGTTTGGGAAGCCCCCTCTACAGAGTTAGGTCACTGTCCAAGCTGTGGTAGACATCCTTTTGTTGTTCTTTACCCTGGGCTTAATTTCGCATTAGTAAATTCCCCTCTTCGACCAAACTGTAAGAAGTTGGCAAGAGTGATCAATGGATAAGGAAGGGAAGGAACTAGAGTTGTTTCAGAACCGAGAGCGTGATTTATGTAGCTTCTCAGCAGGTCCAGAAGGTTTAGGAGAGAGCGCTGGGTGCTGCTATGCAAGTTTGGGGATGCTAGATGTGAAGTCCGAAAACCTGAAATCACTGCCAACTGCCAGAACGAGGAAGAAAATGTAGCTTAGTTCCAAATGTCATCTTATTCTCTCCCACTCTCGTTTTGTTAAAGTTGGAAGATTGGTGCAAAATGTAAACAGTCAAAACTTGTGTTTCTTTTTTTTCAAAGTAGCTATCCTGTTAAAATAACAAAAGTGCAGTCCATCCTTAATCCTTAGATTTGGCTGTAGCAGAATTGCAGTGGAAATTTGAAACTCTGGAAACAACTCTAGTCGACTATCCAAACATCCAAATAATAGTGGTAGGTAGTCAGGTGGTTTAAGAAATTGTGTTTTTAAATCACTGTGCTCATCAAAGTCTTTACTTGGAGAACTGTGGACCATCAAAAGCATATTCTTTGTATTAATATGCCTCAGTTTAATAAAAAAAAAAGTAGAAGTAGAGAGTTTTAGATTGATATGTAATCTCTTATCATGGGATGTCTTGTTTAGTAGTTTTTATTACAATTGAAGGAGGAGATAAGGGCTTTAACCTAAAGCAGGAAGACTTTCAATTAGTTGTGGCTAATTCTGTTCAATTGCCTCTTGTGGAGGTCATGTTGCCTTATTCATGAGATGTGAATGGCTCTATTGACATCATATGGAACTGAACATTTGAATGACTGGAGGTGAACACGTATGAATAATAGAGGGATGAGAAAGAGAAAGAACACAATGCTTCCTGGGCTGTGTTTAGAAATGCTCAAATCATTCACCAGATCTAACTTATATTCAGTAGTTTCTCAATGTTAGGTGGCCTATCGGATCCTGCCAGGGTGCAGGATATTTTTGTGTGTGAATATCTCTTTTAAAAATTGGATATCTTAAAAAAAAAAAAAAACAAACCGGATTGCTCTTGATTAGAAGTTGAGTTAAACCAAAAGGGGTTTGATACCTATTCAAACATTGTCTTAAAAGTAGCTGACCTAATTAGGATTTTGTTTTGCAGATAATTTGGTGGCACACTAAAAACAAATTACAGTTTATTTGGTTAGCACAATCTTTAATTACATTTCCGCCAGCAGTAAATTGTCTTAATACAAGTCCACATTCCTTAAATGTATGCGAAAATAAGTTCCACTTGTACAAATAAGCACTACTGCCTGTTGTCAGAAACCCTGCTGTGATCACTCATTGGACAGCTCTGTCATTCTTGTACTTGTGTGACTTTGTAGTTGTCACCAAACCATGTGGTCCAAATTCTTTATTGGAAATGTTTCTTTTGTTTGTGCCTCAAGCTCTAGAGGTCTCCTTTCTCCACCTTTGAAAGGAGCAGAAAAATACGTGGAATTGAGCTTTAACTTCTCTTTAACTTGGTATTTGGAGCAGGAGGCATAAGATAGCTGCTTCTTAAATTTTACATAATTTGAAAAGCTTTTAAGGAGACTGTTCCCAGAGTTCAGAAATAAGTAGAAAATGCATATTGTTCTTCCCCATATCTTAACTTCCTTTTCCTCAGGTAATTAAGAAAGTAAAAGTTCTCCTTAGGAATACTTCATGAGAGCACTCTTCAGAAAAAGTTTGGTGTCTAGCTTTTGTTTCATTTGTTGAATTGGTAAGTTAAAAACTTAATCTATTTAATGTACGTGTGTATGTATTTTTTTCCAGTTTATTCAGTTGTAATTTACGGCCATAGGAATCCCATGTGTGAAAAGTTGAATTGTTTGAGCTGTAACGTCGTCATATTGTAGTTAGTTCTCTTTTCAAAAAGGAACTTTTAATCCTTTAATGAAAGTGGCTCTTAAAACAGTTAGTATTTTCAGCGTTCCTTACAACTGCCTTTAAAAGCAGACTTGAGTTTACATCTAGAGTGTGTGCTTACAACGAGTTGGGAGCCCAAAGAGGAGTGCTAGTTAGAATATGTTTACTTAGCCAAAAGAGGGAAAAGTTGCCCAATTATCAAGAAGAGTTTCAAGTATTATTAAAATCTCAGTGGAATTTCAGAACTATTTGTCTTCTCACATAGAAAGCTTTGAGTTAGCTGGGCTCAGGCAAAAAAAAGTCTGAAAGGTACTTTCTGCTGGTGTGGCTTCTTTAGTGTCTGCCTGTTATAAATCCTCTGGTTCGTACCAAAATTGGGGCTCGGGTTAGGGGTATTAGTCCTTATGATTTTCACAGCCTTTTTTCTATATTTTCCAGACTAAAACTTGAACATAGCAGGCTGATTTATGAGTCACTTTGGATCAGTGTCTTAAAACAGCTACAGCTTGGCTTTTTGTTTTTCAGCCTTCCAGATTTCTGCTGAATTAGCAGCTCTGCAGGCCCCAGTGGGATTGATTAAGAAGCTGTGCTGGATTTGCATTTTAAAATTTGACTTGAAGTCAGATTTCCAAATGCTAAAAGGAAGAAAATGAGAGCTGGAACCAAATGTTGTATATTAATTATTTTCCATATATATTTATTCACTTGCTAATATGCAGGAAAAGAGACTTCTCTCTATTGTGTAGAGTTTGGTTTGCAAGTGTTTGGCCGGCTGAGTTTTGGGTAAATAGTTCACACCTCCCTACCTCGCCACCTTTCCCATTTATTAACCTCATTACAAAAAGTTTTTTAGGAAAGGTTTCTGGGGAAGGTGGTCATTACTGGAAATCTAAAAAAACAAAGAATCTGCCTTCCTTATTGAATGTAATGGGGTTTAAGAAAACATCAACATTGTACAAGTTGAATTTGTTTTTAATGGTCTAGCCATAAAAAGCAATACAAGGAGATTTAGGAAAATATGGCATCCTTTAATCATTTCTGAAACATAAACTGTATTAAATCTAAATTTAGGTGCATTAAAAGTTTCATGGCTTTAAGTATTTAGCAGTAAAAGTCACTTCAGGGATGATTTTTTTTTTTCTTCCCCATATAATGTGGTTTTAATAGTACACACAGCACTGGAATGGAAGTGTGTCACAATAACTGAAATATTTAAGGTTGCCAGCTCCTGCTTCTGGATCAGAAGTGAGGGGTCCCCAGCATGTGCCCTGTTCTCTGAAGGCACAGTTTCTCATTTTACAGGTCTTTTGTTGGAGATTTCATCCTGTTACTGGTCAGGAAAAAAAAAAAAAGTTAAAGCACACCATCTTTTTATTTTTTTCCTCACGGGATTGCCCTGAGAAATAATCCTTAAAATGAAATGAAAAGTGGAATTTTTGTTTTTTCTAATCAAAAAGAAAATCACCTGTGTGAGCTGGAAATGCCAGATGGGTGCCCCCTTTCCACTGAACACTTGAAACAATAGGGGATGCAGTTGTAGGCTTAGTGCAACGTTCTTTAGTTGAGTGGGTCCAAATGAGCCTTTCTGTTGATTCAGGCTACCTCCCAGGTGAAGACCTCTTTTCCATGGTTGTTTTTTAAAGCCTGTGGGAAATCTGTGACTGTCTGGGGTGCTAAAAGCACACAGGTTTTGTCTGAATCCTAACGTGAGCCGTGGGGCCCATGGTTTCCTTGATGAACTCCAGATGGATGCGAGCTGGGCCGTGAGGGAAAGTGTCTGGTTCCAGCGTGGGGAGCATGCACAGCAGTGGTTGTAATTGCAGGATTTTTATAGTTTAAAGACTGTGCCAGATTTTTTTTCATGTTATAACTCTACCGGAACAAATCTGCTCATGTCTGTTACTGTCTGGTAGGTCTTTAGGCAAACATGTTTCAAATAAAACCTTTTGCAAAAATTTTTTTTCTCCTTTTAGGTGAAATAGAGAAATCCAGGTTTATTGTCAAAACAAAAATTCAAAGACTGAAAGGATCTCTGATTTCTAATTGTTACCCTAATGGATGTGCACAAAGTAACACTGCGCTTCTCTGGATATGATTTCTCTGCCTTTTTTTTTGTTGCGGGAGGCATACTTAGGTATTGATATATAGCAAATGGTTCCTGCTTTTCTCCAATCAAGTCTGGTTATCTCTGACTTCGGTTATTAAAAACTCTTCACTTTTAAGCACTGAAGGAATTGATCTAGGAAGGGTGGGTATGCCTCTTTCAGCGGGAGAGCTTTCAGCCATCCTGTGTGGCAGCCTGGTTTTCAGTAGCTGTTCAGCCATTTCATTTTCCTTAGACCAGCTTGAAGGCACTTAGTGTATTGACCAATATAACCAAGTATTTGCCGGATTTTGTTTCACATTTGCATCCTCAATGCTGAGCTGACGTCCTAGCCTAGAATACTGCATACGTAGGCGGTTTGGTTGATGTCCTATGGAAATGGTTACTAAGTTATATTGAGCCTCTGAGTTAGAGGCAGGTTTATTTTAATAATTGAAAAGAAATCTGATCACGGATTTCTGAACAGTCTACTAAGCTTTGTTAGGTGGTTGATGTGGTTTAAATTATACATTATATTGAGATACTGAGATTTGGAGAATTCAGGAAAGCAGAGAGTTTGGGTTGTTTCCTACCTGCTCAACACACACACACACACACACACACACACACACACACACACACACACAGCAGTACTTTAAACAATTTGGTGCCTTAACCCAGGGAAACAAATATGTGTGAAAAGGAATTTCTACTTTGACTGTAACAAGGACTCTGATGCTTAGTTTTGTGATAATAAGGTTTCTTTAGAGGTTTTAGTTTCAGCAGCCTGACTAATTAGACACTTTTCATAAGCTATGACTTCATCATATCGAGGTGGAAGTGAGGAGTTGGTAGTGGATGGGAAGGGTGAAGCAAAACAACCAGTTCACAAAGGATCTGTTCACCCTGGACCAAAACCCATCTCCTAAAATATTTGCGGGCTTGGAGCATTTGAATCTGCCAGCCTCCTGAACTAACTTTGTCCTCAGAGTTTGTATTTTGGAGTTTGCCCTCTCGTTTATGGACAGGATGGACCGATTATTTCTTATGCTGTCGCTAGTGTTGAGAGGAGTTCATAAATCCACTCTGTCTTGCCCATCATGAAGCATTATTAGTGATTTTTGGAAACTACTTATAATTTTATTTTTGTGTTTTCATAGGGACTTAAGTCACAACAGATTGTCTTTCATCAAGGCAAGTTCCACGAGCCACCTTCACAGCCTTCGAGAAGTGTGAGTTCAGCTACTTTCTGCTTGCGGTTGGAATCAAATGTACCACCTATCACAGTATTTAATTGTAAAGAACGTTTGGGTTACAGGGAATTATTTAAAACTTTTAACTTGGGAGGGATCTTTAAATAATGTTATAAAGTTTTCACCTCTGTGGATTACAGATTGCATAATCTGCTTCTCTCTCTCTCTCTTTTGGCATTTATAGGAAACTGAACAACAATGAATTGGAGACCATTCCAAATCTAGGGCCAGTCTCAGCAAATATTACACTTCTCTCCTTGTAAGTGAACGTTAGGAGGGTTTTGAATGTATGTTTGCGGGGACGGGGCGGGGTGGGGGGGGGCGGGAGGGGCAGTTCCATATGGGCTAGAGTACAGATCTTACAAGCAAAATAAGCTTCCTTTAAACTGGTTGACTTGTTTCCTAGCCTTTCTCTCTCTCTCTCCCTCTCTCTCTCTCTCTCCCTCTCTCTCTCTCTCTCTCTCTCTCCCCCCCCCTCTCTCTCTCTCTCTCTCTCTCTCTCTCCCTCTCTCTCTCTCTCTCTCTCTCTCTCTCTCTCTCTCTCTCTCTCTCTCTCTCTCTCTCTCTCTCTCTCTCTCTCTCTCTCTCTCTCTCGCTCTCTCTCTCGCGCGCGCGTTTGCTCCTAAATTTTAAGCATCATTGTAACAAGAACACTTAACACGATGCTGTTATTGCTGCTGTGGCCTTCAAGACTCAGAGAAGCCGCCTTCACCCCATAGGGACATGTATTTAATTATGGTGACTAGGACTTAAATTCTGGTTATCACTCAATGGTCTGCATGGGATCTGTGGATTCGGTATTACATAGTTCCTAGTGGAGAACGATCGGAGTTATTTTGGGAGGAGAAATGGAGTCGGTAATGAAGCACTGAGGCATCCTCTTTTATCCTCTTTTAAGTGGGGCGCCTGCAGTGGAAATCAAGGTCCAGAAACATCAAATCAAAATATCGACTTGATACAGTTAAAATTCAATAGGTCATTGAAGTTAGAAATATCATTGCATGTTATTTTGCAGTTCTGAGTTTTCAGATAAGAGTAAAATTGTCTTAAATTTTGTGTATTATTAGGGCAGATCTCGTGTTTATATTCATGCAGTGGAGATGTTTTGGAATAATGTTAACTTTTGGCCTAAGACAGCATTTAGAATGAGCATGGTTTGATTTCTAAAATTAAATAGTCTACCACCTTAATCTTGAGTAATTAAAAAATATATTTAAGCCACTGAAGTTTAAAATGTTTTCCTCTGTCAAACAGCTTAAGAATAAAAGCACCGTTGTTAGTTGTATCTGGGAAAGGTGTTAGGAGGGTTGAAATTGTACAGTAAATTTCAGGAAATCTGTTCAATTAATTACAGTGATCACTACCCGATTGCTTACATCTGGTGATTTATAGAGGTTTGTTTTTACTGAGGGCCCAGGTCAGCTAAGTCATGGGTACAGCCGCTGTGTCTGCTTTCCTCTGTTTGAATGAGAACTAAGTGACATTTGATACTGATGGGGTTTTTCCAAAGATCAGAAACAGAAAGGAATAAAAGAAAAAGCAGTTGGTATTTGACAAATAAACACTGAATTTAAAAAAGGTTTTTATGCTAGCATTAATACCTGTTTTGGCTTTCCCAATTGCTTAAAATTTTGGAGTCTGAATGGAATACTCTTTTGGTATCCTTGACATCTTTAGCTATTCTCATTTGACCACTGGGGCCTATTTAAATCCCAGGGAATGCCACTTCCTTGCCCTGCTGTCCTTGTCCTGTGTATTGGCAGATACTGTCAGCATGTTCAGGGGGTCTTGAGGGTCACTGCATGATTCATGGCTGAGAGGGTCTGCGGTAGAGTTTGGGAATCTGGGTGGGATGAGGAAAACAATCTTCTCTTTGGCATGGTATAGAGGTGAAAGCGTAAGAACTTGTAAGGAAATTAGAAAGTTTGATGAGAAGTAAATAACCTAGTGATTTTTACGTAGTTTGTAATTAGAAAACTAGAAACCTTCAACATCTGAACTCTTCTCCATATTTTTGTTTGTGTTTCACTTTAGTGAGTGCTGAATAAACTTTACTGAACTCGAATAATCTCACTTTCTTCCCCTTAATTTGTCGTAGTACGTCTAACCAGGGATTGCTTTGTTCCTCTTATATAATGATAGATCCTATTTATTGCCTAGATCACATAGACTCTCCAAAGAGTAATTTATGTCACGGGCCTGCTAATTCCATGTGCATGGTAAACATTGTTTTTATATCTGTGAAATATCTTGAAAAATTTACTTCTCTGGCTGTTCTTTTCTGTAAATGTTTTGTTTCTTCTGTAGGCTTCTTTGGATTTTGTAATACATAGTCATTGTTTCTAAAGCACTGTTAATTTCCATCTTGCAGTAGGGTAGACTGTTTTTGTTTATATAGAAGCACTTGAAAATAACCAGAGCCAAAAGTCAGTACTTAAATACATTTCTGAAATTTCAAAAAAAAAAAAATGTTAAACCACATAACATGGCTCAGATTAGAAATTTGCTATAGCACCACAATTAAATCCCATATCTTTCCAAGTAGTTCCCAAGACTATCTGACTTCTGTCAAGATTTCTTTCTTATACCATTGCTGCTCTGTGCAGTGAGGGCCTCTGCCAGCTGGACGGCCTGGATGCAGGGAAGACTGTACCTGGTAAGACCTTCCTCTTCTCTCAGCTGCAGGAGCCAACAACTAATATTGGGTCAGTTGTCACCCATGGCCAGAGATGAATTCACTTAGGGACCAGTTCTGATAATGTCAGAGAAGCCTGGTAGAATGCCAGCATCTCGGAATGAAGGTTGGATGAGCATTCAACTTCCCCACTAACAAAGCTCATCTCTGACCATGGGAATTTTCAGGAGGTAAAAGACCTGAATGGACTTGCTTTCCTTTGAATCCCACACAGCGGTAGCTCAGAAGTCAACTGGCACGCTGTGGGCAAAACATGGTTTGTGTTTTGTGTTTATTTTTCTTAATTTCCTAGCCACACTTGGCAGGATGGTATATTTTAAGGGAAGAAGTGGAATAATCTTTGGAATGAGCATATCTTATACTAAAACCGTTGACCTGGCATAAGCGAGTTGATTGTACCGGATGTGATAGTTCTGGCTTCTTGTATGTTGCACATGCTGCCCAACTTTGGACATTTTTGAAACCTGTAACCTGAGTTAGGGCAGGTTTGAATCCATAAGTTATGTAACGTTACTGTTGAACAAGAGACCTTATTAGTCATAAAATAGAGCTAGTTGGGGTCTTGTCTTGACACTGATCGTTTATATGGTATCGTCCAATATGCAGGTGCTTTGCCTGGTATCTTAGACTCGAAAAGGTTTACATGAAGGAATGTCAAAGGGAGACCTAGATTACTGGTGAAAATGTAGATTTCCTGACCCCATCCCTAGAGATTCTGAATTAATGTGGTTGGGTGGGGCCCAAGTAAATCCATTTTAACACATCTACTTGAGATTCTGATCAGATATTACATACATATTTCTGAGTTACTGAAGAGGCCAAGTTGTCATAACCAGATAAGCCTTTTTTCATTATTATCTCGAAGGTAGAGCATTTCTCCCAAGTCCATCCTTTTCTTCATAACCTGTCATTTTTTCAGAGATGACAGTGTCATCCTTCTAGAGAGGTTATTACAAATACTGATCACTTTTGCCGGTGGGACCCCAACAGGTATGCGCCACTGCCATTGAAGTGATTTAAAGCAGAGTGAGGTGATTAGTTTTGCTATTGGAAAATGTCATTCTGGCTCTAGTGTGGAGAATGGCCTGGCAGTGGCAGGAGGGGGCTTAGAGGGGCCAGATAATGAGGAATCCACCACAGTAGACCTGATGCGATGGTGGCCTGTTGTCCCATAGTGCGGCTTCTGTCGAGTCAGTAGAACGGTGATTAAAAGCAAAGCTCAAGTTGGATGGCTTGCCATTAATAGCTGGCTCTTCTCTTTGGTAGTTTGTGCCCTTGGGCAAGGTACAGTCTGTCTGTGCTTCCTACTCTATAAAACAAGAATAATGAAAGCACACACCTCATCAGGTTGTTGTGAGGATTGGGAGAGAGAATGCAGTGAAACCTGCCTGGCGTAAGCTGAGTGGTCAGTGGACATGAGCCACAGGCATGGGGATGACGGTCATTCATTCAACGAAAATTTATCAAAGAAACAAACAGTGCCAGGTTCTGTTTAGAGTGCTGGGGACACCACAATGAACAAAGCAGACAAAAAACTCCCTCTTACTGTGAAGCTTCTGTCCGTGTGAGGGGTGAGAGAAAAATAAGTAAACAAACTTTAAAAGAAAAGGTAACTTCAGTTCTTGATAATGGCTGTGAAGGAAAAGAAAGGAGGGCGAAGGGATGGAGAGCTCGGTTGGCTGCCCTTTAGGATGGTCAGGAAGGCTGCTTTTTGAAGACTTACCAAATCCTGCTATGTGTTCGGTGCTATTCTAAGGCCAAAGTTCAACAGTGAACAAAACAGACAGAATCCCTGCCTTCGTGGAGCTGATCTTCTCATGGAAGGAAAAAGACGGAGAGTAAAATAAATAAGAGATGGGACTTCTCCAGTGGTCCAGTGGTTAAGAATCCGCCTTCCAATGCAGGAGACGCAGGTTTGATCCCTGGTCGGGGAACTAAGATCCCACATGCTGCGGGGCAGCTAAGCCCGTGCGCCTCAACTGTAGGAGCCCGCGTGCCGCAAACTACAGAGCCCACACACTCTGGAGCCCGTGCACCACAACTAGAGAGAAGCCTGTGCGCTGCAGTGAAGATCCCGCGTGCCGCAACTGGGCTTCCCTGGTGGCGCAGTGGTTGAGAGTCCACCTGCCGATGCAGGGGACACGGGTTCGTGCCCCGGTCCGGGAAGATCCCACATGCCGCGGAGCGGCTGGGCTCGTGAGCCGTGGCCGCTGAGCCTGCGCGTCCGGAGCCTGTGCTCCGCCACGGGAGAGGCCACAACAGTGAGAGGCCCGCGTACCGCAAAAAAAAAAAAAAATCCCGCATGCCGCAACTAAAGACCTGACACAGGTCCCCCCCCCCAAAAAAAAAGAGAGAGATGTGATCAGAAGGAATAAGTGCTAGGGAGAGAGGAGTTATAGGAGTATGTGTGGTGGAAGAGGGGGAGCAGTTTACAGTTTTAAATGGGGCTGAGGGGAGGGGCCCACTGGGAATGTGGCACTTGAGTTAAGGTCTGCAGGTGAGGGAGGGAGTCATGAAGAGCATCCTGGGGGTGGGGGTCATCTCCGTAAGCCTCCCCTGCCCTGTCCAGGCCCATCTTGCCTTGTATATCCAACTGCTACATGGCCATGAGATAACTCTGTTCATGTTTTTCTCCCCTGACTATGAGGCCTCTGGGGCTGACTCTTGTTTTCCCTAGTACTTAATGCAGGTTATATGGCATACAGTCGGTGCTTAATTAGTGTATGAATTGAATTAAGGAATACTTGTGGAACAACCACATGCATTTAACATGATTCAGACAGATCTCCTTCTAGAGACTTAGCCTATAGAAGAGGCTAAACATTTACAGTGGAGAAAATGCCCACCTGTGTCTCAACCTGTGTTCAGCTGTGCATGCTTGGCAATAAACAAAATAAAAAATTATAGCAACAGCAATGCTAATAATTAAAAGAAAGAAAGGAAGAACACAAGAGAAGTAATTTAAGTAGCAAAAGGATTTAGCTCACCACTCTACCCAGCGAGCGCATGCCCTGGAGTGTGTGTGAAGTGAAAGTATGCAGGAAATAAACGCCCCCTTTCCCATTTGCCTTTTGAAGTTTGTATAACTCAGACGACTGAGGATGACTAGGCTTCAGAGATAGATATATTTCCTAGCCCCTGTGCCCAGTGTGCATGGGAACTACTTCATCAGGTCCTGAACTAAAAATTCAAACTACAAAACAATGACAACAACAAAACATGAAATCGATCTGTCCTAACACCAAAGGAAAAACTGGCCCTACAGGAATCATTGAGAGAGAGAGAGAGCACATGTGTGCATAAAAAACCTTTGCTGCTGTTTTAAGGGTTTTTCAGGGGTGTATCAATGATAGATGATCTTCCCCCCTCCACGGGCTTTAGAACCTGAGTCTGCCTGAGATGTGGCACCATCACATCATGTGTCCTCCTGCATGGGAGATGCTTTGGGGATGAGAGTCCTGCCTTCCATCAGAGGTCTGATCTGATTTATATGCTATGGAGAACAATCCTGGGTAGTAGGGAGTCTTAGCAATTCCTGTAGCATGAACAGTAGTCATTGTAGAATTTGGAGAAGGGCGGTGACCTTTCTTTCTTCAGTTTTGAAACTCCTACAAGTGCAGTACCTGTGGTTCTCCCATGGTGTTTGTCATACCTCTCACTCCAGGGTTGGACTCGTGTCTTACTGAGCTCTCTGTCGCCTCAGGAGCCCAGTCCAGTCTCTGGCACATAAGAGGTTCTCATTAAATATCTGAGCAGATGAGAGATCTCGGGCCCTCGTGCGGAAGTAGAGAGACCTGAGCTGGAAATGGGGCCCCCCCCAGGTTTTTGTCTT
Organism: Phocoena phocoena; assembly: GCF_963924675.1. Taxonomy (NCBI): domain Eukaryota; kingdom Metazoa; phylum Chordata; class Mammalia; order Artiodactyla; family Phocoenidae; genus Phocoena; species Phocoena phocoena. The sequence goes on from NC_089229.1 coordinate 56,535,050, forward strand.
GTTTCACGCTAATGACCTGTCTGACCTCAGGCAGAGCTAATGAACTGTGCTTTGTTTATCTGTAGGAACAGTGTAAGATGTCTGCCCGTCTATCTCATATGGTTCCGGTGAAGGATCAAATGGCATATTGTACATGAAAGGGCTCCGGATGGCGTGAGCGACCACAGCTGCTGCTGATACAGTTGCAGTGGGCTGGGGGAAGGCACAGAGACTGGGGTGGGGTGTGGGGGGGCACACAGTGGATTCTCGAACAGGAGGGTCACCGGAGGAGAGCAGGATTTAGAAACATTATCCTGGTAGCAATAGATGAGGGAGGGAGGAAGAACTTGGCATTTGGGGTGAGTTATCAGGAAAACTTTTGCTCTCTTCAAATAGTTCCCAAAAAATCAGTGAGCACCCAATTATAATTAATAAATGAACACCGTTTCTAACCTGAGGGTTTATATAACTATAAGGTGGATTTGGAGCTGTTTAAAGTGCCCCCAGAACACCACCTACTATGTGCTGAGTGCTGGAGAACAAAGAAAAATAGCACCCGGCCTCTGCCTCCCAGGGGCTTTGAATAAATATAATGGGCAGACAGACAATAAGGAATAAAGAGATACTCCAAGGAGGAGATGCCCTGGATAATAGAGAGAAGCAGAGGAGGGCTGTCCTTTCAATGTGTGTAGAGTGAGAGGGTGAGTGAGGTCTAGACTGGGAAGGAGACTTGGTTACACTGACAGGGATCAGCTTAGGTGTTTTACAGGTTTTGGGGGGGTAATTGACTTTTTTCTTAAGCAGTGGAATGAAATAACTACATTTCAATTAAGCACCAAATCTGCTTCTCTCCTTTTTCTCAAGTAGTCATTAAACAGTGCTCATATTCAAAGTCAAGTGCCATAGACCACTCAGTAATGTGACTTTGATAATTAACAGTTATGCCTTGCCAAATACCTGTTATCCATCCACCTTTAGAACTGTTCTCTGCTCTGAGCCTTGCTGTATATTAGGGCCACACCTCCTTTTCCCACAAAAGGAAATTGACCATTGCGTGGGAGTCACGTGAGCGTGGGCTTCTGTATGCTGAAAGGAGTAGAGTTGAACTAATGACTAGAAGTCAGATCTGCAGTGTTCTGTTAACTGTGTACTGAACCCGGCACCATGTCAAGTGGGAATTCCATCCAGAAGCATGCATTCTCATTGCAGTCCCCAAATCAGACTAATGAAAAATCAGTTTGGGAGACTTAAGAGGCTATTGCCTGGTTGCTTGGCACAGAATTTATTTAAATGATTCACCAAATTCTGCTTATAACTTCGAAAATACATTGTTATTTTAATAGCTCACAGCTCAGAAATAAAGCTGCATGTGGGAAAGGCAAGCATTTTTATATGTTCTCAGTGATGGTATAGCTAAGTAATTTTATAACCGTGAGGTAAAGCTCAAAGGTAAAAACAAAGGTTTTTTTTTTTAAACCAAAGCCTATATAAATCAGTATTTGAAAAGCAGTCACCAGTGTATCATGTCAATTAAGGAAATTAGGGAGACACTTCACTCAAAATGAGAACTTCAGTTTCTGGGGAATCAGGGTCTGATGAAGTGGACACAAACTGTATCCCATCTTTACCCACATGTGGGTGTAGACGAGCCCAAGGAATTTGACCACCTTAACTGAAAAATTCATCCCCAACTGTGTGCCCTACAGATGAGGATAAATGGACTAGTGTCTTCATATGTGAAGGACATTGCATTCGAGGGCCACCACCTTCACCAGGACAAGCAAGCCAGACATTACTGTGTTTAATAGCAGTAAGCTCATGAAGCCCATGTCTTACAGAACAAACACGTAAACACCTTAATATGATAAGTTGTAATCTTTTACTGGATTTTAAAATGTGTGTATGTGATTTGCACATAAGAGAGCTCACTGTACACAGAGCCGTATGTGTAATACTCTCTAAGTTTACCTTCACATTTAATCATAAACTGGTCCCCAAAGGACACATCTGCTAGGTTTTTGTATTCTCAAGTTACAGTGGCTGTATTTGAAACATAAATTTGTGATCGTGTCATGGCTCTTTAAACCCTTCAAGAATTTCCCATTGCTCTTAGATCAGGAGCAAAAATCCTTCTCAAGATAGACAATTCTCTGCGTGACCTAGTCCTCTTTTCCTGTTAGCCTTCTAACATTCCTCGTTTCTAGGAATGTGCCAGCTTGTTCCTGCCTCAAGTCCCTTTGCCTAGAAATACTCACCCTCCCCCAGCTTTTGCTAAGTTAGACTTACACATTTTCATATCTTATTTATTTACAATGTCTATGTTGTTATCATAAACGCAATCCCATTTTCAGTTGTATATTTGTGATTCTTTAATGTCCACTCCCACCACCAGAATGAAACTTTATAAAAGCTGAGATCACGTCTGTTTTTGTCCCCGTTGTAACTCTGTCAGGTAACTCAGCGCCTGGCATATGGTGGCCACTCAGTCCATGTTTGCTAAATGAATGACTGAGTCAGTTTCCCAGTCCAAATTAATACATAGTTAATTGCAAAAGAGACTAGTCAGTTAACCATTTTTGTTCCTGCCTCTCTGTACACACTTAAAATTATTTTCATTAATAAAACTTTGTTCCAAGGTGGCAACATTCTTTGATTTGACTTGGTGACCCAATTGGGCACCTTTCTTCAATGATGACTCTTGGAGCCCATAAAATTGACCCACAGTCCCTTGAACTTGACCTTCCAGTATAACTTGCCACAAGAACTCCTGTTTTACCAGTGTTTATCCTGAACCTACAGCATTTTCTCATCCTTTCCCTCAACTTCACGTTAGCCTTTTGTTGGCTGCTTGGAAGTATCAAATACAGCTCCTGCCAGAGACCTCTCTGCTTGTGAGGCTTGTGCTTCCAAGACCAGACAAAACAATAACGTTATAGCAGTTGCTTTCCATGACTGGGAGGCAAGATTCAACATGTGTCTCTGTCCTGGCCTAGTTACTTTTCCTCCTTCTCTCCTTTTACTGTCTGTGCTGTCCTCCACAGCCTAGAGGTATGGGATCTAGTTGTTGGTTAGAGAGACCAGAACAATGAAACAGGGCTCTAACCAGCACCTCCCCTTCTCTGTCTGGCTGCAAGTTGCTTAAGTACTAAATTCAAAACATGAAAGAAAAGACAGTTATAAATATTCGCACATCCTTTCTAGCACTTAAAGTCACCGGCCTGGCTGTCTCCCTTCCTCTCCAGAAAGCTTTAGCTGGTAGATAAAGCAGTCTCTAGAGTGAGGCTGAAGGCAGCATGAAATATTAAGGTAATATTCACTGCAAGTACCGTTCAGCACAGGATAAACATGGTATACATTCTGGGACTGTCAGTTTTACAATGTACAAGCCATTTTAAATTTTTTATAACCAAACGAACGTACGGAGTTAGAATCAAAACGAGCATAATTTTTTTGGAAAAAAATAAGATGCTTTTGTACTTCATCACCAATGGCCATGTCATCCTGCATAAGGTATTGGCCTGGGAATAGAGGGCAGTACTCTTTAAAGATGAAGGCATGTTTACAGAGTCAGGACACTCATCAGTTCATCGTATAAATCCCTCTTTCCTCTTATTCTCCTCCTCCTGTCAGTCTTGCTTTCACTTCCTCACCTCTGTCCTCATACAAGTATCAAGAAAAGGGTGAAGGGAATTAGAAATGGTTTACTATATTATATAACTGGTCAGAGCCCATGTCATGTTAGTTTTGAGTGTCTGCATGGAATCCTTGTAACTTTGAGTTGGAAGAGGCATTTCTCACTGAAGAGAGCTCTCTGGAAGAGAGGTTATGCAACCTCCCCTTGAGCCCTTCCGGGGACAAAAGCTCACTCCTGGGTGAGGAGCTGTTCCATTTGGTATAGTTCTAATTGCTGGGACTCTTTATTTGTTAAGCTGGGCTCTGCCTTTCTGTAGTTTCTGCCTATTGTCCTAGGTCTGTGCACCGGGGAGAACAACTTCAGTCTATTTTCCGCAACGTAACATAATACTGACAAGTCTTAACCTGTAAGGTCTTCTTAAAGCTTTCTCTTCTCCTGGCTCAAGTTCCAGTTCCCATTTTCTATACGAAGTGGGGTCTAGACCAGTGCGGTCCAGTAGAGCTTTCTGCGATAATGGAAATGTGTGAAGTCCGCTGAGGCAGCCGCTGGACACATGGGGATTGAACACGTGAAATGTGGCTGGTGTGATGGAGGAATTAACTTTTAAATTTCATTTAAATTTAAAGAGCCACATGTGGCCGGTGGCTATTATGCTGGGCAGTGCAGGTCTAGACTCTGAAAGTCCTCCTGTCACACTCGTCCTTTAGCATGACACTAAACTCCAGTGCCCACAGCAAGATATTGAGCTGGGGTCTAATGCAGAACACGGTGGACTGTGTCTCTTGACCAGAATATGGGATGTAAATGAAGCATAACATCATGTTAGCTTTTTAAGGACCATGTTGTATTATTGGCACATACCAAGTTGCGGTCAGCCGAGTCTATTGTCATTCTCGCAAGAATTGCTTCCAAATAGGCCTTTTTTAAATGATTGATTAAAAATTCAAAACACTGCCTTTCCCCAGCTTAATTTCTCTAGTTGCTTCTAGACCATCATTTTAGTATATTGAGAGGTTTGGGGTCATATCATCTAATGGATGAGTTGCACTTGATTATTCACATCTCTGTTCATATTCGTACAAACGTTGACAGCACAAGGCCACAGGTAGCCTCAGTAGCAGACCACTTAGCATCTTCCCTAAAGGTCCATGCCAGTCTCTGAATAAAGACTAGGGATGCAAACTCACTTGTCTGTGTGATCATCACCACCGCATGTTCTGTGTCTTATTCACAAGGACAAGTTAAGTACTTGGTGAGATCAAGACATTCTGTGTTTGTGATGTTCCTAGCCCATTGGTCTGTGGACCATATCAGAAAAATAAAATGACATTAATTTAGCCTGATGTGTTCATACAGGATTAATCCCCCGTATGAGAACTGTTTATTAATCTGAGGTTCAGAATAATGATGCCATGGTCTCTGGTTCATAGTGTCATCTTAAGGTAAAATTTACATAGGCTAATTTTTTGTTAGACTAAGTTGAATGATATTTCAATTTAAAAAATTACAATAACTTGTGAGGGAAGGTTTTTAGAGAAGAACTGGTCTTATTCACTGATCAGATTCCCATTAAAGACGTCCTGTAAGGCACGGTGGACTGAGCACATTTGTTTCCCTCTGCTCCATCCCAGAACCCCCTTAAAATGAAAAGAAAGGACTAAAGTGTACACAGACAGGAACAGAGAGAAAACAGGAGAGGAGACAGTCCAAATGAAAGATTTCATTAAAATCTTTCAATCCTGCACCCAAGCTGTAAATGATTTAGAGAGAATGGAGTGAATCCCCAAAGAAGCAAACGCTTTTTTGCTGCAGAAGCTCGGGATGCTTCAGGAATTCAAAGTCGGTAAAGATAGGGATGCAGAGTAGGACTGAAAATGGGGGATTGGTGAAAACTCTTTTATAAGAAGCAGACCTCCAGGTTCCCCCTCCAAAACTTAAGGCCCAGTGACCAACCCTCCCTTGATGGAGGCAGAAAACTAGAAGTTTACTCTCTAGAGAGTTGAAACGAGGTCTCTGGAATTTGGGGCACAGGCCCAGCTTGGGCAAGGGGTGGGGATTGAGGGGAGCATCTTCTGCAGTCAGGGAAATTAAGTCTGATCTGAATATGAGGATGACAGTCCTCCCCTCAGCTTATGTTCCTGTTCACCTTCCCAGATACTAGCAGTCAAGCTTATCCCCACCAGCCTGGAGGTTGGAGGATCTGAGCGATTAGACAGATGCATGTGGATCCATCATGAAACGGACCACCTGTGGTGAGACTCACCAGTCAGCAAGTCCTTGCCTCACAGCCCTCAGCAAGCTTTCCAGGGCCACTTTTTACTAAATATGAGTGGATAGCCAGTGATCACTGTCTCTTGAAAGGGTTTGTAAGAATAAAGTCAGAGTCCAAAATACATAGGAAGAGGGAACCAGAGACAATGGAAGGAGAAGGGAACTTCGAAACAACTTAGTATCTCCAGAGAGAAGAGAGATGTTATATCCACAAAATAAGAAAAGAGTAGTAAATAATAATAATAAAAGGAATATTTAAGAAATGGACCCTTAAAAGTTAAAAATATAATAACAGGGACTTCCCTGGTGGCGCAGTGGTTAAGAATCCGCCTGATGGTGCAAGGGACAGGGGTTCGAGCCCTGGTCCGGGAAGATCCCACATGCCGCGGAGCAACTAAGCCCGTGCACTACAACTACTGAGCCCGCACGCCTAGAGCCCGTGCTTCACAACAAGAGAAGCGACTGCAATAAGAAGCCCGTGCACCACAACGAAGAGTAGCCCAGCCCCCGCTCGCTGCAACTAGAGAATAGCCCGCGCGCAGCAACGAAGACCCAACACAGCCAAAACAACCATAACAAAAAAATATATATATATATTTATATAACAGACATTTTAAAAAGGTAATAGAAGTGTTGGAAGACAGTTGAAAAGCTCTCAGAAAGAACCAAAAGATAAAAAGATGGAAAACTGGAGAGGAAAAATAAGAAAATTAGAGGATCAACTTGCAAATCTAATTGGAATTCCATGAAGAGACATCTGTGGAAATAGAAAAGAGGAAATTATCAAAGAGGCAAAAAAATTTCCCAGACCACGGAACACACATCTCTAGGTTGAAAGACCCTACTGAGTGCCAGCAAATGGAAAAAAAAAAAAACCTACACTGAGGGATATTTCTGTGCTCTTTTAGAACATCAGGGTTAAAGAGAAGCTCTGAGAGGAGGAAAGACCAAATACAAAGCGGGTCACCTGTAAGGATAAATAGTGGTTCTCCCCTCGCCAGTGTGAGCCTCACAGCATCAGCAGCATCTGGGAACTTGGTAGAAATGCAGATTCTCGGGTCACACCCAGGCTTACCGAAACGGAAACCCCGAGTGTGGGGCTCAACAATCTGTGCTCCAAGAAGCCCCCCACTCCCAGGTCTGGTGCCTGTTGCAATTTAAGAAGCACTGGAGTTGAGAAACAGAATGGCCTCTGGCTCTTCAAACTTACATCCTTGAGTGTTGTGATAGGGTAAAACAGTCTTCAAAACCCTAAGGAACATGGTTTCTAATCTCAGCTCGGTACACGCCCAACTGTCAATCCCATGAAGACATTTCCAAGTATGAAAAAAAAAGTACCTCTACAGATGGTTTCTTAGAAAGCTCATGGAGGATATGCCCCAGGAAAATGAGGTAGTAAACCAAGGAAGACTGGGCAGCCAGGCAGTGGGACTCCCCTAGGAAAGAAATCCCCCAAAAGTGAGGCCAGGATCTGTAAGAGGCTACAGTTTTATATGATGATTATGTGAAGCCTCTGTAGCAAATCTGGTCATTTGCTGAATTGTCATCCAAATCCACAACTCCTTAGAGCTGGAAGAGGACATTTCCTTCCATTTCCTCCCATTGACAGTGAGAAAATCAAGGTTTACAAAGTATGGTAGATCAAGACGTACAACTGGGAACAGAATCAAAATCTACTTGCTGGGGAGCTGTGGTATGAACTGCTGCTTCAAAGCGATCCTACTTTTGACAGGTTGATTGATGTATGGAATCCCAGTTTTATGTTTACTTTTTCTGGCTGGCAGCTGTGGTGGTCATACCACTTTCTGATGGATGTATGCATCTTGAACCACAGTTGAGGTACATCCTTATGGGTCAATCTAAAGCTTGATCTAGAGTTTCAAGACTAATTAAGACTATTTGGTCACTTCAGAATCTTGAATCCATTCACTTAATCCTGAGTTTTGGGAACCAAATAATGAATCAGAGATTTTCTTCAATCACAAGTAAATCACAAACTTATGGGGAGACTCAAACTCACAGCTTAACCATAGCAGTGGTTTGACCTGTGAAAATGGCTGTGGAAGACCCTGCCTCAAAAGAGAGGTAGGGAAAATTTTTTTAATTTTACTAAACGAAAGTAGAGTTAATTTTTACTGTATATACTTCAATTATTTCAGATTAAAATAATGATTGAGTAAGTGTCTTGTTTAGGATCCTGTTGTCTTCTAGGACCTGCCCTTAAATTTCTGTTTACATAAAATAGAATAAATAGACTAAATAGAATTTATATTTGGGAATCAAAAAAGGTTTTTTATGTGGTGTAAATGAGTTTCCAACTTATATTTCTTTTTTCAAGCTTACATGTATTATAATTGGCACATAACTAGGGCCCTGATTATTGAAGATCTCTGTTTTAAAACATTGTGGGCAACTTTATCATGTTCACAGTCCAAAAGATAATTTTTTTTTTTTTTTTTTTTTTTTTTTTTTGCGGTACACGGGCCTCTCACTGTTGTGGCCTCTCCCATTGCGGAGCACAGGCTCCAGACTTGCAGGCTCAGCGGCCATGGCTCACGGGCCCAGCCGCTCTGCGGCACGTGGGATCCTCCCAGACTGGGGCACGAACCCGTGTCCCCTGCATCGGCAGGCGGACTCTCAACCACTGCGCCACCAGGGAAGCCCGATAATTATATTTTATGTTGACCTGACATTTAGCTGAAAGAATGGATTCTTTGCTCCTACGGTGGCTCCTTTGCTGCTTAATATCACTGCTTCTTCATCAAGAATCTTTCTTTTGCAAAAGCTTCCTCAGTTGGCTTTATCCTTAGATGCCACAGGGGCAGTGGACCAGTCTAAACATGTGTTCTTTTAATGAAACTTCTTAATTATCTTTTTAGAAAAAAAAAAAAAGATGAGCAGAGACAGTTTATTTTTATCTGCATGGGAGAGGTTCTTTGCTTGCTAAGTCTCTCCGCTAAAAGAAGCCTAATATTATGGGGTGTTAGTTATTCCAGCCAAGGTAGTTTTCAAGGAAGCTTTTTTTTGGTGGGGAGGGGGCGTAGGGAGGGGAGAGGAGTTATTGTTGGAAATATAAGTGATCTTTAATGTGTTTGCAAAATGTCGTGTTTTCTTTAACAGCTTGTAATACCTTTATAAATGGTGTTAAACCAGTTGCTTACAAGTTACATATAGCAATCAGTATTTCCTTGGGGCCAGGCCAACTGTCCCAGTCAATAGAGTTAATGTACTTGCTCTATGGTTGTGTGGAGTGACCACGGATTCAGCAATTTTTTGGCTGCAGTAACTGAATTGGATTTCAGGGATGTGGTCGGAGTAATGCATTCTAAGAAAGGGGGGCATTGCAACATGTTAAAAAAAATGGTTTCAGATTAAATTTCACTGCACATGCCCTCTCTAAAAGGAAAATGCCACACATGCATACCTTCTCTAAATAGCCAAGTTTGCACGTCTTTACACATCGAGCTGCAAAGCCTTCAGCTGCCTTTATGTTGTGCAGTAGGTAGGAGACACCTGAAACTATTGACAGATATTTCTTATTCACCAAGAAGCTACACTTTAATTGGTTTCAGGAATTCCAGTGTGACAAAACCTGATATTCTGGTTCCTCACAAAGAATATTCCACTCTGGGACTCTCTTCTCTGACTCCAGAAATACACTCATACCATTTATATCCACTTAGGTGTGCATAAAGTTCTTTTGAGACTCTCATGCTTTCTGGAGATCACCGTGAGTCAAAAAGAACCAATCATCATCGTACCAAGCGGTCAATAACCTCATAGATTATATTTTACTGTTATTAATCTAGTCCGGGTTTACATTAATTGCGGGTGTTCCGAGTATCAGAACAAATGCACACATTTCTTATATATAAGAATAACACATTTGTCCATGTTCCTAGTGATTACAGACCTGAAAATGCCAGAACTGGGCTATTCTGGTCAGTAGCATCTCACACCTGAGCAAAAGGGGACCCCCTGCTTTAGAGGGCCTCTCGTACAAGCAGACAGAACACAGGGGTAGTGAGTAGTGTGGATGGGAACTCCAGTAGTGCTGAACTGGCTCCCAGTGTCCAGAGGCTGCAGAGCTGGAAACCTGAGCCTGTATGTCAGGGGAGGGGGAAAGCACGGCCTGTGCCCTGGAAACCAGAGGAAGAACGGTGCTTCACCCCCAAAACGGGTGTCCAGGCAGACCGTCGCCATTGCCCCTCCATCCCTCCTCTGTCCTCTGTACTTCCTCTTGCCTGTCCCCCACCCAGTCTTTGTCCCCACTGCTGCCAGAGAAGTCTTTTCAAAATGCACATCGAGTATTGTCACCCCGCCGTTCGAAATCCTCTGTCCTCCTCCCTCTACTTGATCTTGAGACAAAGGCCAAATGCCTAACATGGTTTACAGGGTCCCACTTGACCTACTCTCTTCTCCTCCCAGCACCTCACTCGTCAACTTCCTCTTTCTCCAGTTTCCACTCATTTCCTCAAGGGAAAGAAGCCTTGCCTTGGTCTCACTTGCTTCTGCCTGGAACTCTAGACTCCTCCTTGCCACGGAAAGTTTTGCTGACGCCCACACCCCTCCCATCACTTTTTAGGAGACTGTCCTTTCTTCTTCCACTTATCCCTCTGGTGTCCACTCCCTTTTGCCTGCCTGTTCTCCCCCACTAGAATTTCAGTGCTGTGAGGTCAGGGACCATATCCGTCTTGTTCGTTGTCAGATCTTCAAGACCCTCAGAGCAAATATCATCCTGCAAATAGCATAAGTCGGGTTTGCTTCTGCTTAAAGGTATTTGGCAAAGGCTGAAAGGTGAAATTAGCGACGAAGTGAAACCATGATTGTTGGGCCTGAGAAGCCAAGGCTGACATACCTGGGCCTTCTGTTATTCCCATAGCCTCTGAGAACCCTGAGGGAACCATCTGCATTCCAGCTGACCAGGCCCCCAAGTCTGTGTTTGTCTATAAGGGACTGGTTATACTTGACCTCAGCAATGATTTGACCATGGAACGCCTTGTACTATCAACAAACATAGATGACCAAAATATTCGTGGTCGTTAAGATGGATTTGCACAAGGCTGAAACGTCTTCCTATGCTCAGAGTACAGATTTTTGAACAATGGAAAGATGACATTTCCACATTAACTTAAGTAATGGAAAAAGATAGTTTGTTTTGTGTTGTTTTTTGTTGAAGCCTTGCGCATTTCCTGCCAAAACTATTAATCAACTGCAGTGCTTTAATATGTTCATCAATTTTGGCATTTATCCGTATTTGGAGAAAAATTGAAGCTGGAGTTGAATTGAATCTTTGTCTCCTAGAAGTGGTTCCTTGTGACCCACTCTATTATGAAGTATGTTTATTTTGAGGGTTTTAGGTGATTAAAAAGATTTTTTAATCTAGTTTTTTAAGGTACTTGTCTTTTTTTTAAACCCTTCTTGTTTGACATAAAGCAAGTTTTTTTTTCTTTTATTTTAAACTCGTACCTATTAGGTGGTTATTTGCCAGTTAGTCTGAGAGCTCATATGAAACTGGTGTTTGGATTTAATTCAGTTCCATTAGAACAGAGTTAAAATTTTGTGATACAGGGACCATTATCCTGGCAGTTGTAAGGGATTTTTGTGCTAGGAAGCAGTGCTGACAAAGACGCACTGTACAGGCTCCGTTTATAACTGAGCACTTTCACGCTGCAATTTAGGAGGTGTGTGGCTCAGGAAATGGCCGGCTTCGGCTGGAGCAGACTTGAACTGCAAGGAAAATTTTATTCGTCACTCAAGTAATTGGCAGTTTTAATACCTTGTTCATAATTACCTTATGAACAAACGAATACACAAACCGAAGATTGTATGGCCTGTTATCTAACTTGTAGCCTTATTTGAGCAACATGATAGACACCTGTGGGTCTCCCTCTCCCTCCCACCAGAAACCAGTCTGCTCCATTTATTGCAAAAACCTATCGCTGTCCCTTCTTGTTGTTAAATGTAAGCATAGCTGTACTAGCTAGCCCCAGACAACCTGGGGACCAAAACCAGATGCAGAATTTGATGGGCGGCAGTGGCTGTGGACTGGAGGGAGAGGGAAGGAGATGAGAGGGGGGTGTTTCAGGGTTACTCTGCTGTTTGGGGGGGGGGCTTCCTGGTAATGCAAACATTTGGGTTGTGTTTTTAAGAGAACATTTTTGCCCCCTAAAGTGTGGTTTCCTTTAACCCACACACCCTGACCCTGAGGCCCTGTGGCTTGTCTCTTGGACTGAATCCATCTCCAGGATGTAGAAATTGACTAATTGTCTCACTTGCATTAGGCTGTACCTCACAGCTAGATCAAGGGGTTTACACACTCAGGAATCCAGATGTGGGAAATGGTCAGAATCAGAGGTCATGGCTGACTTGACTCTAAACAGAATCTGTAAGACTTCATGGGAATCTGAGGGGCTTGATAGTTGTGACTTGTACAGGGGACTGCTAACCGCGCCTCCCCCCCTCCTTTTTTTAAACTTACTATTATCACAGAGTTCAGCTGTTAGGGTATACATCACCCCTGCCTGTTACCGTGTATAGGATTACTTTAAAAATGGGGTTAGATTTTTGGATGACTTGGGTCAAAAAAGACGATTCCCCGACAGTCCTTAGAAGTAGCACAGGGAAGATTTTTCACAATATTTTGAGAAGTTTTGTTAGTTCATTGTTATTTAAAATGTACAACTTGGTTTCTCCACTTACTGGGGAAAGCAGCACCTGGCATTTGCACACATTCAGGAAGCTGGTCTTCTACTCTGTTGGCTGCCAAACACGTGCAAACTCTTGGTGACCCTCTTTTCCTCCTGAGGTGCAAGCACAGACTGGGGGGAGACCCGTTTCCAGGGCATCCTTAGTGTTGGCATGATGAGGGCTCAGTGAGCTGGTGTGGATTCCCACAGCAGTTTGGAACCAGTAGCTCAGCAGTTTTGCAAGAGTGGGAAGTTGCGAGACTTTCTGGAGGTGCATCTTCACCTCCAGAAAGTAAGAACTTAATTGCCAAAATTAAGTTGTTTGAATGTTTGAAACTGTGTTCTATGAAACAGCCTTCAGGGATTGCTTTGGAATCAATAGGGACTTAGTCTGTGAGGTGGCCTGGGGGGAGTACTTGGACTTGTTAGGTTAAAAGCTCTAGTTTCCTAATTTAAACAGCAGAGAAATGTTATTATGATTAAATGGCATAATATATGAACAATGCGTAGCATAGGGCTTGGCATCCAATGCCCTCAGCGTTATTAGATTCCATATACATTCCAAGACGGGGATAGATATACAGCCCTGCTTTAAAGGAGCTCACAGTATGGCAGAAAAGACCAACAGCGCAAAAAGTGCTGTGTCACACACAGCAGAGGATCTTGTGAAAACACGTAAGAGGTGCTCCTAACTCAGGAACCTTCTGTGATGGTGAGAGGCCTGAGAGTTACAATAATGCAACAGAACTTAATGAACTCAAAACACTATACAAATGCAGTTATTGGTAAGAAAGATACACATATGAAATCTCTAAGTTTTCCCCTTAAGTGAGGGTTTACCTAAAAATGGCAGCACGTGACTTATATGACATACAGAGTTCTACTTAGAGCCCTCGATCGTTTCATTGTTCCTTGAGCTGTAACGCGAAGACCCTTCTTTGTAGGTGGACTCTGCCATCATCCCAGCCCTTCTCCCTCGACGCGTCATTTTTCCCCTGCCTAATGTCTAAAAAGTCCAAGCTACCTGGTCTAATAGGACAGTTAAGACGGCTTGCACATCAGTTTGGTTCCTGTCTTCTAGCAAGGTTGTTGTCTAATGCTGAATCTCCCCCTTGGAAACTGTTGTATTGATGACCTTCTAAAAGCTTTGACTTGGCCTCTTTTTGTTTTATTTTGTTTATCTTTCCTCATTTGTGGTCTCGTGCCCACCAGCAGAGCTTTCCACAATAGTGCGGATGTTCTGTGTGTGTACTGGCCCATTTGACAGATACCAGGCACCTGTTCAGGATCTGACATGTGGCTACTATGACTAAGGAACTGAACTTTAACATGTTTAATTTAAATGTAAAGAGCCACATGTGACTACAATGTTGGACATCATGGTCTGGTGTTTAAGATGGTTAATGTCAAACTTTTAAAAAATCTAATTGCTCCCAGAGATTATTTAGACTGGTGTGCTCTTATTTTTATAATATTCAAAGCCTTGGAGCATATCCACTGGGTTTGAAGACAATGGCAATGCATTGAAACTTGCTATTTCCAAAGAAAAAGAGATTTCTCTAGGATGGCTTTTAAAAAGCCCAATCTGATGAGTATCTTAAGTTCATTGGCACCTGTAGCGTGTGTGCTTTCCAAGGGAAGAATGAGAAATGAATTAGGACTCAAGAAGAAAGAATAGGGAACTAACACACCAGTGCCTGGAATATGCCAACTTGGTGCTAGTCATTTCATATCCCATTTCATGAAATGATAAGGAAGAAAGACTGTTAACAAAATAAGAGAAAGAAAAATCAGTTTAAGTGCATCGCATTTAGATAACCACAGCTGTTAAACGCACCCAGATTTATATCGGAAAGCTTTTCATAATTCTAGAATTATGATTTACTATCTAATGCAACATTAAAGTGACTAAAGAGTTGCTGTTTAACTTTTTAACGTGCTGTGTAGAACAGTTTTCCAAATTTCTGAAGAACGAGTTAGAAATAGAACCTATTTTTCACCTTTCAGATTGTTGTACCATTAACCCTGTTATCTGTGCTATTCTTTAAATCCAGAGCTGGAAACAAGATTGTGGAAATATTACCTGAACATCTGAGACGGTTTCAATCCCTCGAAACTTTGGACCTGAGTGGCAATAATATTTCAGAGCTTAAAACTGCACTTCCACCCCTACAACTCAAATATCTGTAAGTCAAGTTGTTTTTAACAGTTTTCACCCGTGATGAAAACATTGTGCTATATTAAAAAAGGAAACAACTTTAAGATAGGAACCAGAATGCTGACCATTTCTTACTGCTGATGGATCAAAAATGTCACTTTCTTACTGACTGGTAATTTTCTGTAAGCCCGAATAACCACAGTCTTCATTTTATTCTTACACTATTGGATTACAAAAATTGAGACATCCTTTGACTGTTATAGAAAAACCAAGTGATTCTGTAAAAAAAAATAATCAAAATTAAACCCCCGGTGTATTTCATTAATAAATGAATTTCACAAAAATTGGGTAATGTTTGTTATCTTCAAATATTTTAGTCACTTTTTCCCCCAGAGAGATGTGTGAATCATAGTCGATATTGGCCTGCAAGGGCGTAAAGAGTTAATTATTTTAAGTGTCCATTGTTACAAGTGATGGGTAGGTTCTCTGGAGAATCTTTCATATACAGAGAATACATGCACTTTAACTTCCCAAAGGACCAGAAAGAGAAGCTCATCTTCAGACTTTCAACAGGTATATCAACAGCAACCGAGTGACATCCATGGAACCTGGGTATTTTGACAGTCTGGCCAACACACTCCTGGTGCTGAAGCTGAACAGGAACCGAATCTCAGCTCTCCCACCCAAGATGTTTAGACTGCCTCAACTGCAACACCTGTAAGTAAAATGTCCTCTTAGGTTCTGTTTCCTCACCTCCTCTAAACCCTTGGCACCTACCCCCTAAAATCCACAATGTGGCAGAAGGAGTTTAGAAGCAAGGATGTAGCCACCTTTCCTCTGAGAGCTGGAGTTGTAGAACCACTGAATCAGAAAGAGCCTTAAAAGTCACCCGGGGGCTTCCCTGGTGGCGCAGTGGTTGAGAGTCCGCCTGCCGATGCAGGGGACGCGGGTTCGTGCCCCGGTCCGGGGAGATCCCACGTGCCGCAGAGCGGCTGGGCCCGTGAGCCATGGCCACTGGACCTGCGCGTCCGGAGCCTGCGCTCCGCAACGGGAGAGGCCACAACAGTGAGAGGCCCGCGTACCGAAAAAAAAAAAAAAAAAAGTCACCCGGTACAGGCTTCTGCCTGACAAGGCAAGTTGGATTGTTCCTGAAAGAGTGAGCAGCGTAATCATTGAACAACCTCCATACAAAGCCATCATGATGGCACTGAAGACATCATGGTGACTCTCCACAGCTGTGGATCGTGAGAACAGTACCAATGACCGCAGGGCCCCTCATAGCTTAAGGAGCTGTAAAGCGCTGTCTCATTAATAACGGTGGAATAATCTGTGAACAGGCTCCTACAGTACAGTGGTTTTCAGCCTTGGTTGCACATTGCAGATACTTGGGGAGCTTTTAAAAATCCCAGTGCCCAGGCCACACCCTAGACCAATTACATTAGAACCTCTGGGGTAAGATCCAGGCTTCAGTAATTTTTTAAAACTCCCCAGGTGATTCCAGGGTGCAACCAAGGTTGCGAATGACTGCCTTAAAGAGGAAGCATTAAACACAGTACAAATTGTGACAGAGAGGAATCAACTTTTGTAAGCAGTTGGACAGGATAAACTTGACGGCCCTGCTTCTGAGTAGACCTCGTGTTTTAATGTAATATTCAGTACTCTCATTCTGGATACTTTAAAGACCAATTTTAATGTGTTTACTTCCATACTGAATGGACAACAGCTTAGAAATTGAAGTGCAATCTGGTGTCAGAATTTGATGATCCCAAAAATACATCACATGTTTCACAAGGAAATTTACTCACTGCTAGTAAATCAAAATTCTTCTCAATAAAAATGCTTAGAAATTTAAAGCATTCTACGTAATTTAACACAGGCTGGTTTAACTATATTGCAGTAATGTCACATTTTATTACTGCTTCCAGAGTTTGTCATATAAGCTAACTGTCTAACTGTAACATCCAATGTAGTGAACTGAACCGAAACAAGATCAAAAACATCGATGGACTCACGTTCCAAGGGCTTGGTGCTCTGAAGTCTCTGAAAATGCAAAGAAATGGAGTGACAAAACTCATGGATGGAGCTTTCTGGGGGCTGAGCAACATGGAAATCTTGTAAGTGCGGGTGATCAATTCCTACTCAGGTGGTATGATCATGGAATGCTCAGTGAGCATTCAGCAGCTTTTATTTGAAATCCTATGTTAAAATCTCATCATTTACAAGCTTATAATTTAATATTAAGTTTTGTTTCAGGTAATGTGACTGAGAATTTAATAAGCATGGTATTTTCTGCTGATGTCTTTGTGTAACAAAAGCTACACATCTCATAACAATAGGAATATGTAATAGGTTGTAATATGTCCCCTTTGAAGAGTCTAGATAATGAACTTGGGATCCTGCTTTTGACTCTTATTATAAATGTAGGCAGCTGGACCATAACAACCTAACAGAGATTACCAAAGGCTGGCTTTACGGCCTACTGATGCTGCAGGAACTTCATCTCAGCCAAAATGCCATCAACAGGATCAGCCCTGATGCCTGGGAGTTCTGCCAGAAACTCAGTGAGCTGTGAGTTGCCTTTTATTCTCCTCAGGTTTGAGAGCAGGAATCATGCCAGAGCATGAGCTTCTTACCACTGATCTGTGAAATTTTCATAACAAAGTTTCCAAGGTGACAGCTTTTTGCACGGGCAACCTAGTCATAGTTTTGTGATAAGTAGAAGCCAGCTCTACCATTTCAATTCTGTGGCACATGGGCTAAAGCCATGGTGGTGATTCTCAAATAAAGAGAATTTTTTTTAATTACTGGGATTAGAAATAATGTTTACCTGAGTATTATTAAGAAGGCAGAGTTTTAAAATAAGGGTAACTGTGGCAATATATATTACCTGTTTCTGTTCTTTTTTTTAAACAAATCATTGCATTGAACTGGAAAATAAAAGCTATCGTTTGTTTTTTTGTTCCTTTTTCCTTTACAGGGACTTAACTTTCAATCACTTGTCAAGGTTGGATGATTCAAGCTTCCTGGGCCTAAGCTTGCTAAACACACTGCACATCGGGAATAACAAAGTCAGCTACATCGCTGATTGTGCCTTCCGGGGGCTTTCCAGTTTAAAGACTTTGTAAGTTACACATTTTGCTGTTCCTCCATGAACCTAATTGGTTCCTAAATGTGCCCACTTTTCTCCAAGCAGATTTCCTTTGTTATGAAGGAAATGTGTACAGCCTCAGAAGTAGTGTCTTAATCTTTCACAGATCAGTTTGATTAAGATCGTCCATTTCATCCATGTGTGCTTCTTAAAGGGATTAAAAAGGACAGTGATCAGATTGGTTTGGTGATTACAGTCAGCCTTCTCGGGATCTCCAGGAAGTTGGTAACTGCTCAAGAGGAAAACAATTTCAAATCCACTAATTTTTCTTCCTAAAAATGCAAATTTAAAATTACCCAGAGCAAACAAGATATACAAAGTACAGCAAAGGAAGGCGCGCCTGTTTATCAGACCAGTTATATCCAGACTTGATCTCTGTCCCAAGAGGAAGAAGAGAGAGTTGGATTAAATGGCCTTTGAAAAATCTTTCAAATGTGAATTTTAACGTTGTGCAACGGGCTTTTGATTTTTGCACTGTCAGAAAGTTTTGCTGTGTTCACTGTTTGAAGCATGAAGCATTACATGACTGAAAGAAATGCCGTGTGCTTTGGCGAGCTGCTCCTTGTGTGGTTGGAGCAGAGGTTTTAAAGTTTAATGTATTTTTCAGACTATTCAAGTCTTGCAGAATTTAGTCATCTTGATAGAGGAGTTAATAGGGCCGGAATCAACTCTCCTCATCTCGGACAAAAGTATAAAATGCTGCTGAGGGAGGAGGGCAGGAGGTAAGATCTACGTTAGGGAGAGAAACAGTTTTCTATTGTTTTGAAAGGGGCAGAGAGAGATGATATGGGCAGTTACGAGGAATTATTCCAAATCACATGCCACCTGGTTGGGGATCTTTGCTTTCTAAGCATATGTCTAACAAGAATGCCTGTATCTTTTACTAAGTACCTGGTACCACTTTCCGTAACTCTCCCTTTTTTGAACCAGGGATCTGAAGAATAATGAAATTTCTTGGACCATTGAGGACATGAATGGTGCCTTCTCTGGGCTTGACAAACTGAGGCGGCTGTGAGTATGATTTGCTTCATAATTGGCGTTGCTTTCTGACCTAAACATTTTGGGTTTTTTTTGGCTACACCGCGCAGCTTTCGGGATCTTAGTTCCCCAACCAGGGACTGAACCCCGGGGCCACGCCGAGTCCTGACCACTGGACCGCCAGGGAACTCCCTAAACACTTTGTCTTAATTGAGCTCAGTTCCACACACAAGTTGACATCTTTAAAAAGTTTTAAAACAGGTGCTCAATCTGGTTGCTACCCTTGGTCAGCTCCACAAATGACTACTGTTACACGAGATGTGTATTGATTAGATTTTCTTCCTTGGGTATAGTGGTTTTACTCAACACTTGGGTTAGTGCAGCTGACTTTAGTATCCAGATAAGAATTTTAAGTTGTTTTGAGCGCTTAGACCCTTGGGATTACTACTGTGTAAAGGTTAATGCACTAAGTTCAGCATTTTGAAACGTGCAGTGTTGCCCTTCCCTCACAGGAATGTTTAAATGAAGCGATCCAGTGACCAATGATAACACTGCAGTGGGTTCCAAGCAATTCAGGATAAAAACGTGTTTCTATTTAGCCACAAAGTGGCCTTGAAGATGGCTAAGTTCTGTGTTTTAAGCAAGCAGTCTTCAAATTGGCTTCCATTTAGTCCTAAACTTCTGTGGGTGATGAAGATACCCATGGGGTGGGTGGGTAAGGAGAAAGTCTCCAGTATTACCTGCTCTATTTATTAGTGTTCTGAGACATTTTACTTGGAATAAAGTTTCTACCTCTTTGAAAAATCACTGCTTTGATTTAACCATCAGAGTAACTTCTCGAATACCTATTTTTGCTGGGTTCTCTGTCGAATGCTTTGCAACCATGCTGAACCATATTACTGAAATAGAGGGCACGGATACATTTTTTTAAGGATATCTTGTTTAATTGAAGAAAATAGAATATTCACAAATGATTTAAAAAGCAGTTCTTTTCAGGAGAGTTGCACTCCACAATGGCTTTTACTAACTGTTCCATTATAATTTTTTTTTTTTTAAGGATACTCCAGGGAAACCGGATTCGATCCATTACCAAAAAAGCCTTCACTGGTTTGGATGCATTAGAACATCTGTGAGTAGCAGGAATTTAGTTACCCTAAAGGCAGTCTGAAATGGTTATCTACTTATATGTCATGAAAGGTAACACAAACTAGTACATAATTTTGTTGGTATCCTCTCAGTACAATAAAATATACACATCTATCCTTTGTCCTTTGTCTACCTACCTACCTACTTATCTGTCTGTATATCTGTTTGAAAGTATAAGTGTACAGGTGCATATTTCTTTTGCCTTTAAGGGCATTGCTATACATCACTTTGGGGTTTTCTCTTAGTTATTTCTCTCAAGCAGTGGTATATTTAATTTTTTAAAAAAACTACCATTTATCACACACCTACTGCACATCAGGCATTATGCTAGGTACTTATTTATATTTTCTCATTTAATCCTCACGAGAAAACTATTTAATAGCTACTATTATCTTAATTTTTAAGTTAAGATGCAGTGGCTCTGAGGGTTCATTGATTCCATCGAACAGTTAAGAAGGCAACGCACATCTTAACGCTCAAAAAAGACAATCCCTCCAGTCCTGGAGAGTGACAGGAGAGTTTTAACACTACTTTGAGAATTTTGTTTATTGTTACTGTTGTTTAATTATAAAGCATACAACCTGTTTTTCCTCCTTTATTCTTTTTCTCACTCTCTTTTGCAACTAACCTGTAAGTTAGCAGCTGACGGAAGCAGGGCTCAAACCAGGGCAGCCCCTGCTCTCATAGCAGCTCTTGCCTTCACATCTTCTGCCCCCAGTAACTCCTGGCACACATTTCTGAAATGACACTTAGGCACTCGAATATTTTCAGGCACTAGGAGCACAGCCTTGATAGGAGTCAAAGCCTGCAGGAGCACAGAGCCAACCAGCTTCTGATAACCGTGGGTGCACGTATATGTGTTCAGTGGGAGTCTGAAGCAGCACAAAGTGTGTCCACCCTGACTATTAAGGAATGCTTATAGCCAAAAGTTGCATTATCTGTTAACCTGGACAAAAGAAGTTATCATGTAAGATACACGTTTGCTTGGTACCGTCACTGGTGCTGTGTGTTTAGCTGTTAATCTGTGCACCACCATCTTGCCGTCTTCGCAATGACTCATTGGTTGCAGGGAGCTCTGGATCGCCAGCCACGCCGACAGTGTAGCAGGGCAGGTTGTAGGGGATAACTCTGCAAAGCGTCATCTGGAAAGGCGGACCAGTATTGCTGGGCTTACTGAAACAAATTATTTTCAAAGGGAAACTAGCCAAAAGGGTTTGTCATCTGACCCATTTCATTTCTGGGAAAGTGGAGTTAGTGGATCCGTGGAGCGTTAGCCTCTGCTTCAGTTTCCTAAACCTTCATGACTCTCTCAGCCTCTTTCTCTGCCCACGTTTGGGACCTCGATTCTGTCTTCTGTTGCCACTTGTCTCATTCAAAATCCCTTTTCTCCACCCTTTTAAAGGAAAACAGAGTAGTAATCACTGTGGAGAGGACTTTAATCCAGAGCTCTCATAAGCACCAGTTAAAAATAAAGCCAGCCCAGAATATTCTCTCATTTTATAAATGTCCTGCCTGAAGTGTTTGTTGGTTGGTTTGTTTTAGTGAGAACCTCTTGTCTGAACACCTACCTGTCTCCCCATGAGTGAGTTGTGTGTGACAGAATAGGCTAGTGACTGAGAGCATAGGTTTGGAAATTGAAAATAATTGAGTTCAAATCTTATCTGCCCCTTTCACGCCAAGCCAAGGTAGTTATACCCTCTGCTTTTGGGTTGATGTGAGGATTAAATGTAATAATATGTAAATGTAAATCACTTAACATGGTTGTGTATCATAGAAGGTATTCTATATGTGATGATTTTTTAAAAGCATAATTACGAGGAATTTTATTTGTGCATTTAAAAGTTACTAATGGTTACTAATTTGAATAATAAGGAGTGTAATAAAATAACATGGCAGAACAGCTTAGGCCCTTAAGAGTCAAAAATCCTGTATGTGGTGATATGAAATCTCTCTCACCGTAACAGAGCCTGCCTCTGATGCAGATATCCTTGTTCTTGAGCCCAGGCTCCCTGATGAGTTCTAGTCACCCCCACGTGTGCATCTCAGCACAGAGAGTATTTTTGTGGCGAATGGCGTGGGCAGCGCGGGCCCACCCTTTGCCTGAAGGCACATGGTGACCATAATTCCCTCGAATGTATTTGATTTGGTTGCTTTTTCAGAGACCTGAGTGACAACGCAATCATGTCATTACAAGGCAATGCATTCTCACAAATGAAGAAACTTCAGCAACTGTAAGCTTCTCTTTTCCTTCCAAGAGTTTCACATAAAGCATGGAGGGGGAAACTGACGTGGGGTGGATTATCCTGGATTATGTCTCTATAGAAAGGGTCTGGCACACTCATCACATCCCTTAACTTTTGTTACCAGAAAGCAAGAGGAGTTGGTTTTTTGTTCCCTCTGTTGAAAAGAGGAGTTCCTTTTTCTTTCTGTTACAAATTGGCGGTTGAAGTTTGTGGGACCCAATACAGTACAGTGCCTCATCATAGTAACCAGTTTTCAGTAGTAAGGTATTTTTGGTGTATCAGCATTTCTGTCTCTGCTGGTCCGTAAGAACACCACCACCAACAAAAAAACAGTGTGAGTTCCATGTCCTGCATTTTAAGATGGACTATAGAATATTTAGTCCATGGGATGTGTGTATTTGGTTTCCCCATTCATTGCTTTGTTAATATTTACGTGAGTTTAGTTTATACTTGTAGGAATCTGCATTTCGTACAAAACAAATTGAATGTAATTACTCTCCTCAGGCACTTAAATACATCAAGCCTTTTGTGCGATTGCCAACTAAAATGGCTCCCACAGTGGGTGGCGGAAAACAACTTTCAGAGCTTTGTAAATGCCAGTTGTGCCCATCCTCAGTTGCTGAAGGGAAGAAGTATTTTTGCTGTTAGCCCAGATGGCTTTGTGTGTGGTGAGTGGAACTATGGCCTTTGACTTTTTTATTCATTCTTCTTTTTTTTTTTCTCCCATTTGTCCAAATAATGGACTTCAATAAATGTATGTTCCCTTAATAAAGCTCTTATTTCTGCTGAGGGAGATGAGAATGGATCTGTAGCTTGCTGAGGATCACAGTTTTACTGATGGAAAGAACATTTTTTTCTATAATTTTTAAAATTGGCATCAGAGTGGTTTGGCAGAAGGAGAATGATGTTGGATCTTGGGAGAACTGAAGGATAGTCACAGCCCTGCTACTTAACTGTGATTCCCTGAATCTCAGTCTTCACATCTATGAAATGGGAGCGCTGCTCTCTGCTCTCCCCAGTTACGGGGGTTGTTGAGAGGCTCTTGTGAGCTCAGTGAAGAGACTGACTTAAATCCTGTGCATATGCTGTTTATGGTGAGTAGAAAGAGAAAATTATTAGCTAGTGATTTATAGTCTGCTAAAAATTTTACTATTAGTGGGTAAAACATTACAAGTAACAGAAAGTTTGAGTTTATTGTAAATAAATGTAAGGTCCATTGTCTTAGCATCTAAGCATCTCAGCGTTAGAAATTTGCTTACCCAACTTCAGACAGCAGATCTGGATCAAAACCCCAAGTTTTCATCTCTCTGGTGCCGTCTTCCGTCTGCTTCACTACACTGCTGTTTACTATTTGCTGCCATGGAGACCTTTGTAAAACTAAATGTGCGTACAGAACACGAAATCAAAATTTGTTTGAATTTTAGTATGTGTGTTAAGATACTGCAGAACCTAATTCTACATTGGCCTTTAAAATTTTATCTAAAACTGCTTTGCCTAGGATTGTTTAGCTAAGTACAAGAAAACCATATTTTTTTTTAGGTTGCAGCATTAAATGGTGCCAACAGTTTCTGGAAATAAAACATCTGATGTAGCTTTTGGATCTAAGTAAGCATTTGGCATTCAGCTGTAAGGGTCTGAGCTATTCCTTTTCCATGGTCTTGATTTCTCTGTTCCGTAGTCTTCGAGATATGAACTCTATTACTTTGAGACACACACACACACACACACACACACACACACACACACACACTTTCCCATATCTACATAGTACCCATAGATTTTTTACCAGATGAGAATTTTAGAATAATCACACAGAAGAAGGAACTATCTTGATTACAGCATGCAGGCGTGGCATTGGAAATTACCTGCATTGCAGTTGTCAGAGGGTCCCCCATACCCCATTCATAAACACACACACACACACACACACACACACACACACACACACGTAATTTTTTTCAGAGCACCCAAGTAATACATTTTGGTTGCTTTAAGATGCTTCCTTCTGGGTTTAGACCATCTCTGAGAAACTGAAGTTCAAAAAGGTAACTTTTCCAAAAAGTAACAGAGAACTAAAAATAACTGTTTGGAATGAAAGAGTTGCTTAGCTGTAATTATAATGTAGCTCTGACAGTGTGGCACAGCGACCTGATGGACTGTCCACTCTAAACTCCAGGCTGGAGCCGGGGGCTCACAGGGAGCTTGAGAAATGCTTTTCCTTTCACTACAGGATTGTTTTTTCCTGCTCTACCTAAAAATGACTGGTCTTTTTAATGGGTTCTATTTTTGGTAAGTGGGGTGTTAATTTGCTGCCTTTAGTGGTATTGATTATCATTATTGATGTTTGATTTCTTAATTTTTCTGCTTATTTATGAAGAACATGGGGGAAAAGTGCAGTTCCTAATAGTATTTCAAGATGATCCATGAGCCTGGAAGTGTCTTAAACGATTTCTTCTTGTATTTATGTTAAAAAAAAAAAAAAAAAGCCAAGAGGTCTGCAATAAACTGTATTCCAATATATCAGTCTCCTCCCAGTTAATGATGGATAAATAGGGCTCAATCTCTAGTTGAAATGAATGAATTACTTTATAAACTCTCTCCCAGTCTGTTATTTTCAACACTGGGACTGCTGGTCCATCTGTGAAACATACACAGAGGGTAAAAACCTAAGCCACTGTTTGTTTTGAGTTTCTTGGTGTTCAGATCTGAGTAGCATTTGGACTCAAGCTTAAAACTGTTTTGTTTCCTCCTCTCCATTTTGAACAGATGATTTTCCTAAACCCCAGATCACAGTTCAGCCAGAAACACAGTCGGCAATAAAAGGTTCCAATTTGAGTTTTATCTGCTCAGCTGCCAGCAGCAGTGATTCCCCAATGACTTTTGCTTGGAAAAAAGACAATGAACTACTGCATGATGCTGAAATGGAAAATTATGCACACCTCCGGGCCCAAGGTGGGGAGGTGATGGAGTACACCACCATTCTTCGGCTCCGCAGTGTGGAATTTACCAGTGAAGGGAGATATCAGTGTGTCATCTCCAATCACTTTGGTTCATCCTACTCTGTCAAAGCCAAGCTCACAGTAAATAGTATGTGATCTGACTTTTCCTTTTGCGTTTAAAGATATGTTTTAGAAACATATTTCTCATTTCCTCTCTTTTTCTTACTGCTAACCCTATCCTCTGCTCTTACAGTTCTCCAGCTAACCCTTCTCACTCCACAAGATTAATAGTCTTGGTTAAGCAAGCAGTTTTTGTGTTGAAGACCCCATACTTAGCATGGTGGGTAACCAAGATGAACCAGACACTTTTTGCTCTGTGAGAGTTCACAATGTACTGGTCTGATGTGGGAGGCCATGAAGTATAGAGTTAAAGGATATCACCTTTTTTTTTAAAAATGAAGTATAGTTGACTTACAATACTGTGTTAGTTTCAGTTGTACAGCAGAATGATTCAGTTATATGTATTTTTTTCAGATAATTTTCCATTATAGATTATTATAAGATATTGAATATAGTTCCCTGTGTTATACAGTGAATTCTTGTTGCTTATCTATTTTATGTGAAGTAGTTTGTATCTGTTAATCCCATACTCCTAGTTTATCTCTCCCCCTCTCCCTTTCCCCTTTGGTAACCGTAAGTTGTTTTCTGTGTCTGAGTCTGTTTATTTTTTATATATATATTAGTTTATTTTTTAGATTCCAGATATAAGTGATAATATTTGTCTTTCTCTGTCTGACTTCACTTAGTATGAAATTCTCTAGGTCCACCCATGTTGCTGCAAATGGTAATATTTCATTCTTTTCTATGGCAGAGTAAATATTCCATTGTATATATGTACCACATCTTCTTAAACCAGTTATCTGTTGATGGGCACTTAGGTTGCTTCCATGTCCTGGCTATTGTAAATTGTGCTGCTATGAACATGGGGGTGCATATATCTTTTTGAATTAGAGTTTTCATCTTTTCCAGATATATGCCCAGGAGTGGAATTGCTGGGTCATATGGTAGCTCTATTTTTAGTTTTTTAGGAAACCTCCATACTGTTTTCCATAGTGCCTGCACCAATTTACATTCCCACCAATAGAGAGCACACCACCCTTAGCTCAGAGATCTGGGTTTGAACCCTGCCACTCCTGCTTACAGCTGTGGAACTCTCAGCAAGTTACCTAACCTCTCTGTGCCTCCTTTTCCACATCTTTCAGTTAGGAGTAATAGTACCTACCTTATAGAGGTATGATAATTGTTAAATAAAATAATTTGTGTAAAGAACTTAGCAGAATGCCTGGAATAGAGTAAGTGCTCAGTAAATGCAGTAAGCGTTAGCTGCTGTTCATAAAAGTGTCTCATCCTGTGCTCTGTGTGGCAGGTAGGCAGTTGTACAGTTTAGCATTTAATTGTTTGTATCTTTCATGGTAGAAAATATGATTCATTAATGCATTCATTCAATAAATGGTTGCTGAGGCCTCACAGATCGAACAAAAAATTGTGGGACAAAACACATGTCTAAAGTCATAGAATGTTAGAGCCAGGAGGGACTTAAAAAAAAAAAAAAAGATGGTGTGGTCAGGGTAACAAAGAGATAAACTCATTTGCCTAAAGTCTCACAGGTAATTATTGAGGAAACTAAAAAGCGACTGGAAAATAGCAGAAAGACCATCAGTCTGAAGCTCAGGTGACCTGTTTCATTCTGACTCCATCATTTCTGTACCTGTGTAACCTTGAGGGAGTACCTTAATCACTCCATCTCATCTTGCAGTTGGAAATAACCCCTGCCTTACTATGTCAGGGACATTCATAAGTATCAAAAAAAAAAAAAAAGGGAATGAAAATGAACCTCTCAAACTCCAGGATGCTAATTGCCCATGTTGTGTCTCTGATTTCAGTGCTTCCTTCGTTCACCAAGACCCCCATGGACCTCACCATCCGCGCCGGGGCCATGGCACGCTTGGAGTGCGCTGCCCTGGGACACCCGGCCCCACAGATAGCCTGGCAGAAGGACGGGGGCACAGACTTCCCGGCCGCGAGGGAGAGACGCATGCATGTAATGCCCGAGGATGACGTGTTCTTTATCGTGGACGTGAAGATAGAGGACATCGGGGTGTATAGCTGCACCGCTCAAAACAGTGCAGGGAGCATTTCTGCAAATGCAACTCTGACTGTCCTCGGTAAGTGGATATTTTCAGATTTTGTGATATACATTAGTCTTAAATATACCAGCTCACCCAAAGGCCCTAAGAAGCTGTGAGAAGTTGTGTCCGAAGTGGAGAGGGTGAGAGATGATCCATAGGACACTGCCCTTTCCTGGAGGGGACAATGGCTTCTCAGAAGCTTTGAAGTCGCGAGTGTATTACATCTTCAGGCCTGTGGCCAGTGAAATGAATCTGCTCCCTCCCATGTGAGGAGGGGGAAAAGTAAATGCTTTGATGCTTTCCCTTTTGCAGGAGTCACCTTTCTCTGCTCTTTCCGTCATGCAATCTCTACCAGAAGTCTTAACAATATAAAGAATATAAGAAAATAAGTGTATAAATAGATTGAAAGGGCCCTAACTTTTTTCTCAGCCTCCCATAACCACTGTGGAAATCTGAGTTCATCTTTTATCATTTACTTAAACAGATGCTTTTTAAAAATGTGAGCATGTCAATCATTTGTGTATCATTGAAAGAGTAAATCAGAGTAACCTATGAACACCAAATAATAAAAGTAAATTATTTTCAGAATTTTAATATAGGCTGGGACATCTAGCACTAGGAAGTTTCCCTTTAAAAATGTAGACATTCTGAATTTTTTCATCCATCAACACACAGTTGTGCTTGAAATTATTTTTATACATTTTCTAATTCTAAAAAATGTCTAAAATGTTTTGCTTTGCCCCACTTCCACCATTCCACAGCCTTGCCAAGAGTGAGACAGACTGAGAGAAAGGAAATAGTAAATATTATCCTTAACTGTTGTTGTAAGTAAATGACAGCCAAATGATAAAATGAAATCCCAGATGCTGTATACATGTGTAGGGTCTTAAAGAAGCATGGGCGTGAGGTTGTGGGAGAATACAGTTTTCAGCTCCCACTTGAATAAATTTAAGCGCGAGGTCTTATGCTGTGCGAACCCTAATTTCATGTCGGAGATGAAAAACGTAACTTGTCATTTCAGAGACGCCATCATTTTTGCGGCCCCTGTTAGATCGAACTGTAACCAAGGGGGAGACGGCCGTCCTGCAGTGCATCGCGGGAGGGAGCCCTCCTCCCAGATTGAACTGGACCAAGGATGACGGCCCTTTGGTGGTCACTGAAAGGCACTTTTTTGCAGCAGGCAAGCAGCTGCTAATCATTGTGGACTCTGACATCAGGGACGCCGGGAAGTACACGTGTGAAATGTCTAATACCCTGGGCACCGAGAGAGGCCACGTGCGCCTCAGCGTGATCCCCACCCCCACCTGCGACTCCCCTCAGATGACCGCCTCATCACTGGATGATGATGGATGGGCCACCGTGGGTATCGTGATCATCGCGGTGGTTTGCTGTGTGGTGGGCACGTCGCTCGTGTGGGTGGTCATCATATACCACACACGGCGGAGGAACGAAGATTGCAGCATCACCAACACAGGTGTGTCAGCAGAAGCCTGGCACAGGGTGCAGGAGTCGTGTGTGTGCTTATGGTCCCGCCGTGATTTCCTTCTGAGTGTGTGTCTCACAGTCTCAGGCCGTGTCACAGGGGTGACTCATTTGTTTCAAAGCTGCAGAACTACGGTTAGCTAAAAATAACACCCTGGCCCAGAATAAAGCTGATGGTTAAAGATGAGTGCTTTCTGTCAAAACCTCATCAGAATATCCTGTTGGCTATGAGAGACGATCCAAATCACAGCGTAAACCAGTCTGACCCCGTCACAAGCTGGTGATGGAGGACCAGGAAGAGCCCTTCAGTCGTGAGGCTCTCACCCTGCCGTCGTTTTTCGTTTTGTCGTGTGTGCATGTGTGTGTACAGGCATCTAGGGAAGATTCTAGTTATTGGTGGGAGAGGGGCTTTGACTTATATGTGCAAAACTCCTACATCAGTGAATAAAATTAAGTTGGGAATATGGCAGAAATCAAGTTTAATTCAAAACCTTAGATACGTTCCCATGAAAATTACCTTTACCTTTGTCAGCATTTGTTGTTTTTGAAATTTGGGAGGAATATCCCACAGGCCATAAAGTAGAAAGTCAGCTCAGGCGCCCCAGAGCAGCAGAGCCCTGGTTTGCCTTACATCAAGGTTTTGCAAGAGTCGACTGATTTGATTTGAACCGAAAACCAAACAGAACGTACCGTGCATCAGGGAAGCCCGTGTGGCATTTACGATCATTCTCGGTTAATGGAATGCTGTTGTTTGATCCCAGATGAGACCAACTTGCCGGCTGACACCCCGAGTTATTTGTCATCTCAGGGAACATTAGCTGACAGACAGGATGGGTACGTCTCCTCAGAAAGTGGAAGCCACCACCAGTTCGTCACTTCTTCAGGAGGCGGATTTTTCTTACCACAACACAGCAGTAATGGTACGTGCTTCAAATGAACGTGGGCTGTAGTTGTTTTGAAATAACCCAATGGAAATTCAAATATAATATTAATTTTCACAAGAAATTGATACCCCCATATATGGAGGGCCCTGGCCCAAAATCACTAGCAAAGCTGAAATTAAATAGTTATGCCCTTCTCTTAAATACTAGACAAATCTTTGTTTCTAGCAATAGCAGAAGACAAGTAGGTTAAATAAAATTTAATTCCACCAGGCGATGTAATACTTCCTTTGCGTTGTAAATGTTCTTTGGCCCTGGGTGTTCTTCTTACTTAAATGACATTAACTGGTTTCATGTGTGGTCTTAAAAAGTCAAAGGATTTAAAATCCTTTGTTAGAGACATCTAATACTGACTCTCACTTTAAGAACTGTATTGCTTGAAGAATAATAAGGAGTCAGCGTAATACAAGGGCATCAGCTTGGTTCAAGACCCACTCCTGACATTCCCTGCATAACCTTGGGCAGCTATAATCCTTCCCTATTAAGTTGTTGTGAACATTAAATACAATGATAACGGAAAATGACACATATTAAGGGCTCAGTAACTAGCAGCTAGTGACGTTATTCTCAAACATCTTACCATCTTTTCTCACAAGCGTTGATTGAATATCTGCTCTGCGATGGACTCCGTAGTTGGGAGGGAAGAATATTTGTTTCCAGTTTCACAGTTTAGTCAGTGGTGAGACAAAAAACTCCACAAATAATTGCAAAGTGCTTGGCAAGGCAGTGATAGAGGGTATAGAGATAGAAGATTTGAGCAAAAAAACTGTAGTCCCGGGCTTCCCTGGTGGCGCAGTGGTTGAGAGTCCACCTGCCGATGCAGGGGACACGGGTTCATGCCCCGGTCCGGGAAGATCCCACATGCCGTGGAGCGGCTGGGCCCGTGAGCCATGGCCGCTGAGCCTGCGTGTCCGGAGCCTGTGCTCCGCAACGCGAGAGGCCACAACAGTGAGAGGCTCGCGTACCGCAAAAAAAAAAAAAAAAAAAAAAAAAAAAAAAAGCTGTAGTCCCTGTTAGACTCATTTGGCTGCAAAGAGCAGAGGCCCAAGCTCATTCAGCTGGAGCAGGGTTTACTGAAAAGATGCTTACAAAAGTCTAAAGGGACAGAACTGGAGCATAGTAGTGCCATGTCGCCTGGATGCTGGGGCTGGAGATTGGTCCCCCCTCTGAGCAGCCCTAGAGGCCACTGGCATTACTGAGTCACATTCTGCACACTTGCTTCTCGCTGAGACCACCACCCACCCTCTGACTGCTCAATTCTTGCTGCCCGGGTACATGGTCCATCGTGGCATCTCTCACCCTCATGATGTCTCTTGTCCTTCAGCTGCTGTGTCCGCTACTAACCAGCATATCATTTCTGGGTCATTTAGCTCAGATACTCATGGATACGTTTGTGTTTGTTTGGCCGGGCTCATCTTTGAGCTGGCCATTAAGAGGTCATTGGTTAAATGCCAGTGCCTTATCCTGGTCATCAGTGACTTTCTGGAGGAAGCAGGCAGTGCTGGCGGGATCATGTGGTTCAGACCATGGCTGCTTCAGCTGCAGGGTCCATACACAGATCAGTGTCTCTTGGAAACGAGGTGGGGCCAGCAACGAGGTTAGCTCCAGTTCAATGGTTAATCAAGTCCTCCTTTAGTAAGATATCACACATTTACGCAGTTACTAATCCGTAGGCATCAATAAATTTTGAAAAAACTCTACCATAAATTTCTACAGTGTTTCCTTTGTATAATGGTCTATCTAAACCTTTCATCTATAAATATGGAAACTGTCAGAAGTGGAGAGAGACTGTTGAATGGTACTTGAACAAAATTGATTCAGTGACTAAGATGTGGTTTTTAAAGGGACATGCCACATTGACAACAGCAGTGAAGCCGACGTGGAAGCTGCCACAGACCCGTTCCTTTGTCCCTTTTTGGGACCCTCAGGCCCTGTGTATTTGAAGGGGAGTGTGTATGGCTCAGATCCTTTTGAAGCCTATCATACAGGTATGTGGTTTTCTTATCTGAGTTCCGTTTCCTGTAGAGACCTCCAGAAGCATTAACTCTGTCTCCGGATATTGTCCCCAAATTTAAAAGGTTGTGGTCCTGACCCAAGAACAGCTTTAATGGAACACTTTGAGCCCAGTTACATAAAGAAGAAGGAGGGCTACCCGTGTCCTCATCCTTCAGAAGAATCCTGCGAGCAGAGTGTCAGTGATACAGGATGGCCTTCCCACGTGAGGAAGTTACTCAGCTCTTCTTACTCTCAACACGAAGGACCTGGAATGAACAACTTATGTCTGAACAAGTCTTCGGCAGATTTTAGTCCAAGTCCAGAGCCAGCATCGGTTACTTTGAGTAAATCTTTCATGGGTAAGTTTATTAAATTATTAGACACCTTGACTCAGGACCCACATTCCAAGTTGCATTGCAGGAGAGCTATGAAAGCTTTCAATGCCAGACTGGTGAAAAATAGTTTTTGGTGTTGTCTTTTTGTTTGTTTTTCTTTTTAATGATGCTGTCGTGACATTGTATTAGTTAGTATCTTTGTTTCTAAAAGCAAAGGCAGATGTGGGGATTTTACTTGATTATGTATTTAATCCAGCGCTAGGCCTTAGGAACTTTCTGGGCAACTCTGTGTGTGGCATCATCTAGAAGACAAGAGTTTTGGAAGTGACTTAGGAGTGCAGTTTGTCAGTCATGTGGAAAAAGTGGTTTTGGGCTACAGCAGCCTTTGGGGTGGAGTTGTGTGCACAGCATGGCTGTGGTTTGGGATGTCTGGTGGCTTATAACTGAACTCACAGTCAAAGGGCAGACGGCGTCCTACCTGGCAACAGCTGATCAGCCAAGCTGGACTACCTCCCGCGAAGGAGGCTGTCAGAGCCCTAAAGCCCTCGGTAGTGCTGGTGGACACTGGCAGGTGCTGAGGTTCATTTGTGGATTTTTTAGTCTAGTGCAGGGGGACGATGAGATGGAAGAACTGAGATCATCTTTTCACTGCATGGAAAGATGGAAAAATTAACCACAACTTTTTTTTTTTTAAATAGAATTTTAAAATATTTTACCCAGCTTTTAAGAAATTTCATGTTTTGTCATGGTATAATTATTCATATTCCTTTTTGAAAAAATGAAAATAATATCTTTTACATGACTGAGGCAATAATTTGAGTCAATGGAATAATAATTTGCTATTAAGGAAGAAAGGGCAAGACATACGGGTTGTTTTGAGAGAAATGTGCTATACTCAGGAACAGTTGACTTGTACGTTACTATCCAAATGCGCTTTGTGGAGAATTGGGGGCTCTCAATTAATACAGCTAGGACTCAGGAGAACTTCTGTTGGGGAACTTCATTGCTCAGTGTTGAATGTTACTATAAGTCCTGAGACGTGGTGAAGAAGGGCTGCTTGTATTCAGTGGATGTGTGTATAAGAGGGGCACACATGCCCTCAGCTCCATTCTGTAAGGTCTTTCTCCATAGCACAGATATACAACCATACACCTGAGTCCCATAATGTGGACTTGTAGAACGTCCGTGGGGTATTCACATTCATGGGGGAAGATGCTCCTTCATTTGAAATGCATTTTGTTGATTGCTCCAAAAGGCCCCATGTGCTCAAGGGGATTCTTTCTTTCAGGAACGTTTGGAAAGCCTCTGAGAAGACCTCACCTGCATGCCTTTTCAAGCTCTGGACAGTCATCAGATTGTCAGCCAAGAACCTTTCACTTGAAAGCTCGTTCTTCCCCGAACTTGGACTGTGAGTCAGAGGAAGATGGGAAAGAAAGGACAGATTTTCAGCAAGAAAATCACGCATGTACCTATAAACAGACCTTAGAAAACCACAGGACTTCAAATTTTCAGTCTTCTGAGTTGGACACATAGACTGAATGGGACCAAGGAAGAGTTCTAACATACTACCTCAAGTGGACTTTTATTTAAAAGAGAGAGAATCCTATGTTTTTAAGTGGAGCTATGAATTTTAAAAGGATAAAATGTCTTATTTATACCGATGGACCAAAATTACAAAAAGTTATAGAAATTTTATACTGGGAGTAACTTTCATATAAGAATACCTTTTAAAACTATTTTACTATTTTATAACTTTGCTTTATGCAGAAAATATCTTATGTAAATTAATGGTATAAATCCATGACTATTTTATGTATTTTTATAATGCCAGATTCCTTTTTATTGAAAATGAGTACTAAAGCATTTTAAACAATAACTGTCCTGTACGTTTTTTGAATAGAGGTCGCTTCATTTTATTTTGCACATTACATTTAATAAATGTGTCATTTTGATCCCAAGCCCCATCTATACGATAACAATCTTTATTATTTTCAACACATTGTAGGCTTAATGATTTCATATTATCACGTCTCACGTTGGTGAAAATTGCATTCAGCACGTTAAAATATGAGCACATGATGGTTCTTCGTACCTCCCAGGGTGGTTGTAATATAGACTCAAACCAGGGAGCTACAGAGATCTGAGGTACATTAATTTATTTCTTACTCTACAAACGAAAAGATGTGTTGTAGTCCAGTGTACTGTAGTACAACCACCATTGCTGTAATCACTGCTCACGCCACGTTTCCTTAATTATAATAATGCTTTATGTCATCTAATGCTTTGTGCTTTTCCAAATAGTTTCACATCCACCATCACTTTGATTATAACAAGAGTGGTTTATTTCGCATTTCTATAGTTAAAATGTCTAGAGCAGATGTGGTGTTCATCCTCTGTTCCAGGTTATAATGGGATGCTGGTGGAATTCCTTGCTGTGCTTGGCTTTCTCCTGAATGAGCAGTTCTTACAGAAAAGGTACGCTTAAGCTATTCTGCAACATTCTTGAAGAATTAAAATATTTTCCTAATTTGGTTACCACAACTCTACTTGTTAAAAACTGAGTATCAAATCTGTTACTTAAACATATACAGTTATTTAAAATACTTGTTTTAAGCAGTACTTAGGTGAAAATATCATTACATGACTGGCCTATATACACATACAAAAAAGAATATAGTCATTTCCAAAATTAAGTGACATAGTTTGAAGTAATTGAATGAAACAAACATTAAGTTTAATAATTCAGACGGTGAACATTTTTTTTCCCTTATTAGCACTGAAGAAGTTAATATAGTACATTAAACTTTAAAATCTACTAACCTGTTGAAGGTGTGAATTTATGTCATTGTCAGTTCTTTGAACTAAATTAAAACCATGTATTAGAAAAGCAGATTCTTCTCAGAGGGTTTGCTGAGGGTAAAGTTTTCCTATTTAGTGAGTTTAGAGCTTTGTTGTTTGTGAGCCAGAAGCCTGGAACCCAGATTGCAGTAAGATTTTCCTCCTTTAATTTAGACACCAGAGTCCAAGACAGGAAGTTGATCCTTCCTGGGACCACCAGTGACTAAGAGCAGAGAAGTGATTTTGTATGGTTTGGCTTTATCATATTGCTAGATCTTCCAAATCGTGTTAATTTGTCTTCATTATTGCCAGATGTGATCCAGGCATCGATAAGGGTTCTACGCAAGGATTATGAACTTCTTTTAAAGGATTTAATTTTTCCGGACTTAAGCGCAAAGGTTTAAATCATTAACACCTGAAATTCAAAAGTTAGATTCACTCTACATTAACATGATTTTTCTTTTACTTTTCTTGTGTGCTGAAACTTATGGATGACATATAATCTTAGCTGTCTGGAGAAACAGTGGGAGTTTTGCAGGAAAAGAATTTGCAGGAAAAGAATATAATTTTGAGACTCCATATTGAATTAACAAAGTGAATCTAGTAGGTTAAGATATCCTAAAATAACATAGACTTAATTAAAAATGTAGATAAATGTCAAATCACTTGACTTATTTATGAGAAAGAATGCTTACAATTTTCAGTTTGATCTTTCTGTGCTTTGTGGTACAAGACTTCTTTTACAGTGTATCTTAATAGATGTTCACATAACTTCTGTATATTTTCTCTCAATTCCACTATTGACACTAAATGATGGGATAGTTATTGTGTATAATCTTATCTGTTTTTTTAAGATATTGGGGAATAAATATTCGTTAATTGTGGTAGGCAGCGTTTTATAAAAATTAAGTTTCTGTGAAACATCACCATTTATTTTCAGTTAGAAAATAACCAAGAAAGAAAGAAAACCAAAAAAAGAAAGAAACCAAAAGTTATTTCTCAGAATAAAGCCAATGGTAGTTACCATTTTAAAAACTTGATAGAAAAAAGAAGGGATGATTTGGTATTTCTACACACTTGAGGAGTTTTAGTCCTCTTGATTTAATGTGATAGGGAGTACTTTACAACCAATATTACAATAGATGTGCTACCCTGGTATTTTTCAAAGAGAATGAGAACTAAATGTCATTGCAAAATGCCTGCTCTGTCTCTCCTGCTCTTGGAATCTGCAGTGATTGGAATTGTGTAATGGGATAATTTAGAACTCACTATTTTTTAAGACAGCATTCTTTTAACACATTGAATAACACAATGTCCTGCCAAAGAAGCTATTAAAGTCTTCAGAGAGGGGTACGGTTTCTTCATGAATTGAATAGCTTCAGTATTCCAGAAATATCCCATTACCGGAACTTATCATTTCTGTGGGGCATTTCTTAAACTAACGTATAGAGAGTACTGAACAGTCTCGAGAGGTTGCAGATTTGACCTAAAATGGCTCAGAGGTACTTTAGTAGGTATTTTCTTTTAAAAGAGAAGAGGATTTGCCCACAATATTTATACTGAATTATCCCAATATTTGGGGCCATTTGGTTTTTGGTTTTTGTTTTGTTTTGAGAAATGTGATACTGGTAGGGTGTCTTTTAATAAAGATGTTCGATTTTACCTGAGGCATACAATCAAACTAAAACATACATAACAGTCCATTATAGATTGAAAGGTATACAGTTTATCGAATACATTCTTACCATTGCAAAAATTTCAAGTTCTTTTCCCATTTGTATTCTATTTAGTATCAAGGATCTGAATTCTATATCCTGAATTCCATATCCTCCCATACAATGATTGATACCTATGAACACAGAAATTATATCTACTATTCACCTGTAGCTTTTTATTAGAATTATTTTTTTAATTAAAGAATTTTTAAGAATACATTTTAAAGCGTAAGGCAAAGCAATTCACGACTGTTACAATTTCATTCTTGGATTTCTTCTACAACTATTTTTTTCTCCTGTCTTTATTGGGTTTTGTGGTTGAATTGCCCTTTAAAGAACAAGTTTAACTTTTTTCTTAAATCACGTTTGAATATAACACCTAGTGCCGTCATTGTTTGGCAATACATTGAGAGTACTGTCACTATTTTGGTGGTTATTGTGATATCTGTGCATATGGCTCTTTTCCCCCACTCATTACAGAGTGGGAGAAAAATAATAGTACAGAGTAAAACTACATATAACAGATATACATCCACACTTTTTAACGTATCATCTAGAGCTATCTCTTTTCAAAAAAATTTTTTTAATTGAAGTATAGTTGATTTACAATGTTGTGTTAGTTTCAGGTGTACAGCAAAGTGATTCGGTTATACATATATGTATTTATGTACACACATATATATATTCTTTTTCAGAGTCTTTTCCCATATAGGTTATTACAAACTGTTGAGTATAGTTCCCTGTGCTATACAGTAGGTCCTTGTTATCTATTTTATATATAATAGTTGTGTATACGTTAATCCTAAATGCCTAATTTCTCCCCCGCCAGCCCCCCGCATATGGCTTTATTTTGACGTATCTACAGCTCAGAGTTGGAATTTGGTAACAACACACCGTCAGTTGTCAAACTTTTTTATGTATTTATTTTGCATAGGTGATATGAAATGATTAAAATGATACTTGTCCCAGTTACCAGTGGGACAGGAAACGGGTTCATAAATAAATTCTTACCATACAGTGTGTTAAATGCTATGGGTTAGTAGGGAGCCAGTCACTGCCACCGATTTTGTCTAATTGTAACTGAACTACCTCGATGTGTTACATGCGCTCACTCAGCATGTCCTAGAACAAGCTGATTACCTGGTTTTTCCACCTGCGTCCCAAAACGATTCCAGATCTGGCACTCCCTTTTTTGTTTAATCATCAGTCATCACCATTCCTGTTGTTTTGCACCTGAATTTCCTCAAAGCTGTTTATATCTTCCCCCTTATCCCATTGCCATAGCCAACTTCAGACTCTTATCTGTCTCTTGCCATGGTGTCTTCTTGTCCCTTGTCTCTCTCTGTTTCACTGTTACCAGAATTGTGTTTCTAAAATAGATCTAAATGGGTCACTTTTCTGTTTAAAACCTCCGATGGCTAAACTTTCAATCCTAGTTACAGTGTATAAGACCTTTTACACACTGATCCCAGCCCACCCTTCAAGCCATGTCCCCTCCCCACTCCTCAACTCCCAACATTTGTACACACAGTACCTGTGACCAGCCCCTATGCCCCTCTGTGGCTTTATTTTGACATATATGCAGCTCAGAGTTGGAATTTGGTAACAACACTGTCAGTTGTCCCTGTGCATATTTTATCTTTGGTTCAACATTTTTTGAGTGACTACTGCGCTAGGCGCTGTCTTAGGTGCTTGAGCTGTAATACCATTAAAACAAATATTCTTCCCCCAAAAAGCTCCTAGACAGATGACAGAATTACTACCCTGAAATGTTTTTTCTCTTATCTGGCAGAATCCAGCTCCTGTTTCAAAACCAAGCCTTTGCTTTTACCCCAAGCACAGCAACTTCTTCCCTTAGGACTTTCTATGAACCATCATGAGAAAAACCACAGGGAAGCTGTTAATTACAGAGCCAGCTGTGATGTCATTGTACAAGAAATACTAAGAACAGTTAACTTGTATGTCAATAGGACATTTTCTAGGAAGAAATAAAGTAAGTTAAAAGATCAGTGGATTTTTTTTTAAAAAATCACCAGATGTTTTGGTCTATCACTCATCAGGAAAATCAACTCACATTCAGTCTATTAAAGGTCTACTAAAGGTAAACAGGTGGCTAGGTGTGTCATAATAGAAGATATTAATATGATCAATTAATTAGTGGATGTGATTTGCCTTTCTTATGACACAGCTGATCACTACTCAAAAAAACAATAAAAATAAAAAGTGCTGTTGCCCACGCATAGTTCTTTTGAGTGGCCTCATAATTCATATATGTTACATGGATGCTAATATCTAAGAAACTGCACTAATAATAATAAAAGCAGTGTAGGAAAAGAAAAGCCATTAAATCTGTGCAAAAACTCCTTGTGATCAAAAGTTAGAATTTTCTCCATAAGATTTAAAATTTATAGTTATACATTTATAACATAAAAACTTTATTATTGACATTTATCTTTTTAAATCTGAAAATGACTAGCCCCTAGACCTCCCCTTATTTTCCTCATTGAACCATAATTATATAATTGAAGCAATAGTTTTCAGGCATTACGCATTAGGCATCACAGGGCAGTGTGATACCTAAGAAAAGGGAAGAACAAATGAGGTGAGCCCTACGATACCAAGTGAGACCCATGTACTAGGCGTTAGCACAGGAGGAAAATGGAGCCAGCCATCTATCTGAGTCAAGCGGGCAGAGCTGGGAGTCTGGGAAGGCCAAGGCCACTAGGGCACTACAAAAGAGAGAACTGCACAGATAGAGAATCCTAGAGATCTGCAGAGGGTCCCCCTCAAGTCTTTGGCTGAGTACCAATCAGAACCTGCATGTAAGGCAACTATCAAAGACCAGGAAAAGAGGAACCTGTAAAAGGATTAGAACGAACAATTCTCGACGCTCCCAGAGGGGCCCACCAACCAGAGTGGAAAACCTCATGGTTCAAACGGGCAACAGGGAGAGTACTAAGGACATTGCCTCAGCCGTGGGGCAAAATTAAGCCTGGTCTGAAGACTGCTCTTGTTCGACCTAAAAAAGCTTCAAAAACAAGCCTTGAAAGGATCAACCTGTTTTCAAGTAACTTAGCTGTCTTTCAGAACAAAGCTCAAGAATATTTATAGGAATTCAGAAATATCCAGCACTCAGCATGGTCATATTCACACCATTTGATATACAATAAAAACATCACCAGGGATGGAAAGAAGCAGGAAAACCTGACTCGTAATAAAGGGGGAAAATCCATGGCTAGAAACGTATCTAGAAATGACACAGATAATAAAATTAGTAGATAGGATGTTTAAAAACTCATTGTAACTATATTCCATATATAAATAACATATTTAACCTTGTTATAGAAGAAAAGACTGTTTTTACTAACTCAGTGGATACAATAGAAAGAGGGTTTGTTTCTCCTAGGAGAGGTCAGAGATTTTCCAGAGGAGGGCATATTTGAGCTGAGTCCAAAGAAGTGGCAATAAAGGGAATGGAATTCCAGGCTCTGGAAACTGTAACCAATATCAAAGAGAGGTGATGGTATAAGGCTATTCAGGGACCAGTGAGTGGCCTTGGGTTAAAGAGAATGTGATTTATGTCGGGGGGGAACTAATGAGATGTAACTGAAAAGAGAAGTTGCCACCCCTCCATCTTAATCTCTTTGTCCTCAACCTATGGTTATGTGAGTCCTATAAAGCAATATTCATCTTTCCTTAACCTCACCTCTAGGTAATCCTCTCTCTTATTTTTCCTCAAACTTCTCAAAAGCATAATTCCTCTTCAACTTGGGAGTTAGGAATTTGCTCGAATTTAACTGAATTTGCTTTTGCCAAGATCACCAAAAGAGCTCATCAATATTCCTTATTGACTGGACTAATACATTGTTGCAGGCTCCTTCCTTTCTGAATCTCTACATTCTTCTAGTTCTACTGGTGTTTTGCCGATCATTTTTTTCTTGTTCTCCTTCACTGAAGCTTCTTCCATGACCCACTCCTTCAAAAGCAATGCTGCTCAGGGCTTAACCTGATTGGAGTGCCTAACGTCCATCTATTTATTCTATACCAACTTAATTTTTTATTTGCTTGGTGTAATCTTCTCCAAAACTGTCATTTTCAATCTTTCTGTGCAATTTTTAAAGTACAATTTTACTTATTTGAGGTACCTAAAGTAATCAAGTTCATAGAAGCAGTAAGTAGAATAGTGGTTACCATGGGTGGGGGGAGGGGGACAACGGGAGTCATTGTTTAATAGGTGTAGAGTTTCAGATTTACAAGATGGAAAAATTCTGGAGATCCGTTTCACAGCAATGTGAATACACTTAACACTACTGAACATGTACCTGAAATTTTTCCCTACATGGTGTTCTTTAGTTTTTTGTTGTTGTTCTTTTTAGTTTTTTTTTTTTATTGGAGTATACTTGCTTTACAATGTTGTGTCAGTTTCTGCTGTACAATGAAGTGAATCAGCTCTATGTATACCTATATCCCCTCCCTCTTGGACCTCCCTCCCACCCACCCCCTACCCCAGCCATCTAGGTCATCAGAGAGCACCGAGCTGAGCTTCCTGGGCAATACAGCAGTTTCCCACTAGCGATCTGTTTTATACATGGTAGTGTATATATGTCAATCCTGATCTCCCAATTCATCCCACCCTCCCCTTCCACCCCTGTGTCCACATGTCCGTTCTCTACGTCTATGTCTCTTTTCCTGCCCTGCAAATACGTTCATCTGTACCATTTTTCTAGATTCCACGTATACACGTTAATATACGATATTTGTTTTTCTCTTTCTGGCTTACTTCACTCTGTATGACAGACTCCAGTCACTGTGGTGTTCTTTAGTTTTTAATAGAGGAGTTCAAGCTGTTATCATTTCCGATCACTACTGTATTTGGAATTATTTCTGCCATTTTATTTTGTTCTGCTTCCCATCCTTTTTCTTTGCTCTCTTCATTTCTCCCCTTCCTGACTTCTATTACATTACTGAAATTTTCCTTGTTTACTTTTCTTTCCTCTATTTTTTTTTTATTCTTTAGGAAGTTACCACTAAAATTTTGACATGTATTTCTCTCTCTCTCTCTCTTTCTGTCTCTTCCTTCTTTTTTCCTAACAAAAGGTGAAACTTTTCTGTCCTTCTCTCAAACCAGGTAATAACTTAAATACATTTTTCAAACACACTGAGTTCCCACCACATCCTACTACCCCCACCATCGCTACTGACGTTTCTGGAATTTTTTTGCATAAAGTATAGATTGCCCAACACATTTTACCACCCCTTTAATCATTTTTGTTTCCATATTTAATTTCATTAAGTTTGGTTCACTTTTTTTATGATGAACTATATTATTTGGGAATTCTTTTAACCTGCTGAAAGCTACATTTTCATGGCTTTTGTGGGTCTAAAGATAGCTTCATATTGTCCTCACTCTTGAATTATGGTTTAGCTTAGTGTAAATTGTTAAATTGATGGTAGTTGTCCCTTAACATTTCAAAAATATTACTCCGTTGTCTTCCAGTATCATTTGTTGAAATCAGTTCTAAGTGTAATTGTCTTTCTTTTTGCTGCTAATTTATCTTTTCTCTCTGGTAGCTTTTAATACTTTTCACTTTATCTTTCATGCTTTTCAATTTCACAGGCATGGGTCTAGATGTGGGTTTATTTTTATTTAACATACCTGACACTAAGGATGTACTTTTAATCTGAAAATGCGTGTCCTCAATTCTGAAAACTTAATTTCAAGAAAACTGCTTATCTGTCTTTCTGTTTGTTTTTGAATTCTCAAATTTCTTTAAGATGTGTTTTGAAGCCTCAAGTAATCTTTCGCATTTTTCATTTACTCTCCTCTGTGTTCTTTCTAGGAACAAGCTCAGTAGTATTTGAATCCTCTAATTCTTTAATGACATTCTAGAAGTTTCTCTTTTTTAAAGTCAAAGACTCTATACTTGATTGCTGGTTGTTTCTGTTTTTAGTCATTCCTTCTTGAGTTATATCTGCTAGTTTGTGTTTCACAATTTTTTTTCTGGGTCTTACATTTTTGTGTCTCTGAGAATCTTAAAGCAAAATGATGTCAGAATCACGTATAGATTGTTCCATTATTTTTATTTTTTCAAGACTGACACAGTCTTCCACTTGTAGATCTTGTTGGCTATCTCTTTTAGTGTTAGTTTTAATTATGTGCTTTGGGATTTTTTTGTTTGCAGGTTTATAATTCTTCTTTGCTTATTTAAGGACCGCTTTCCCTCTGTAGTCATCTTACAATTGCCTTGGGGCGCTGCTGGACCCCTAGTCCAGAAGGAAGTTTTATATTGGAAGCTAAACATGATCTGGGGCACTTTTCAGATTCAGTCACAAGAGCTGTCTGGCAGCTTGGGGTAAGTCCAGCCTGTCTCCTTCAAACACTGCAAGTGAACAGATTGACAAATGCCTTAGACCTGGTCAATGGTCCCTGATTTTCCTACAACATTTCACAGGTAGAGACCCTGTCCCCGTGTCCAGTTTCATGCAGTGAGCCTGGCTTCATTCCCTTTGACACCTGGGAAACTTTTGACTCTTGGTCAAACTTCTGGTTTTATCTGCTAGTTTTCTGACTTAAAGCTTAATAGACCCATGACTTTAGCCTCTGTTACTGCTGTGTGTTGCTATTTTTTTGTTACTTGAGTTGGTCCATAGCTATTTTCATGTCATGTTTGAGAGTCACTATGTCATATATGTGTGCACACACACACACACACACACACACACACACAAATATATACATATATATATAATTGCCATACATACATAGGTGTTTATACTTGCTGGGTGAAGATTGAGGCAAGAAATCATGTCATCCTGACCAGGAACAAGATCCTCTAACTGAAATTGAAAGTGATTCTGAGGGAGAAACTGAAGAAGATACCAAAGTTCTACCTTCTGTGATTAGATGGATGGTAGCACTGTTAACCAAGATACAGAACATGGTAAGGTCGGAGAGAGAGGGGAATGAATTTTATTTTACACAATTTGAAGAACTTATTAGCAAAGCAAGTGAAAACTTCAGGAGGCTGTTAGGAAGAGAGCATACAGCTCAGGAGAGTGAAAAATGCTCCTGATGGAGAGATGTGAATCATTATCACGTAAGTTAGTCTAAGCCCTGAGAAGTTATGAGACCAAGAAAGTTTGTAGGGTGAGTAGATAAGAGCCA
This sequence comes from Phocoena phocoena, assembly GCF_963924675.1. Classification (NCBI taxonomy): domain Eukaryota; kingdom Metazoa; phylum Chordata; class Mammalia; order Artiodactyla; family Phocoenidae; genus Phocoena; species Phocoena phocoena. Next base: position 56,578,895 of record NC_089229.1, read on the forward strand.
AAAGTATAGGGGACAAATCAATGAAGTGGAATTCGCGATGCAGCCTGGAAAGAGTTTTCAGAAAGGTAAAAGAAAAATAGAGAATAAAAAGGAGACTTAAAATGTATTAATTGCCTAGTATTCATTCATTTATCTAACAAACATGTATTGAGCACTTTTTATATGTCAAGCATTATTCCACTTGCAGGGAATACAAGGACAAACAAAATAACTGGAGTTGCTGCCTTCACTGAACTTAATGTGGAGGATAGACAGTAAGCAAGATGAGTTAAATACGTAGTATGTTACCTAGTGACAAATGCTAAAAAGAAAAATGAAACAAAGAAATGGGTTTAGAGGTATCAGGGATGGGGCTAAAAATTTTATACAGGGTGGCCAAAGAAAATTCACTATCATTTGGGTGGTCTTAAAAAAGTGAGGGATCCATCCATTTAGGTCACCGCAGAGCACTGAGTAGAGTTCCCTGTGCTCTATAGTATGTTCTCACTAGTTATCTATTTTATACATAACTGATTCACTTTGCTGTACAGTAGAAATTAACACAACATTGTAAAGCAACTATACTCTAATTAAAAAGAAAAGTGAGGGATCCAGCCACGTTGATATCTGGGGGCAGAGCAGTCCACACAGAGTGGAAAACCTGCAAGTGCAAGCGTGTTGAAACGGGAGCATTCAACTGGGGAAGGGGTGGAGGGGACAAGTGAGAAAAGAGTAGGAGGTGCTGCTGGAGAGGTAACACAGGGGTCAGATCATGGGGCCGTAGGGGCCACTGCAAGAATTTTGGCCTTTTCTCAGTGCAGAACGCATAGACCTTGAAGGGCTTTGATCTGAGGAAAGACTTCTATGTTAACAGGTTCGTGTCATGGCTGTGTTGACAATAGACTAAAGAGGGCACATTGGAAGTAAAGAGACTAATGATGTGACCATTTTATTAATCCAGGCAAGATGTGATAGTCCTTTGGGCTAAAGTTATAGTTGTGAAGGTAGTGAGGATTATATTGTTTATATATTTTGAATCTAGAGTTAACAGGATTACCGATGGGTTGGATGTGAGGTGTGAGAGAAAAAGTGAAATCAAGGATGACCATAAGGGCTCTAGTCTGAGCAACTGAGGGATGGAGTTGTCTTATCTCAGATGCGGAAGACTGTGGGAAGATCAGGTTAGAGAATATCAGCTCGGGTTTGGACAGATCCATGAATTCTTAGTGACATCCAAGTGGAAATGTCAAGTTGGTAGTTGAAAATGAGTCTTGGATGGCTTTACAAATTCAGGAATCATTAGCATAAAGATGGTATTTAAAGTCTTTGGACCAAGTCAGCTCACCTAGGGAATGAGCATAGCCAGAGAAGGAGTCCAAGGCTGAGCTCTGGGTTTCTCCAACAATGAGGACCGGGAGATGAGGAAAATCCATCTACACTGACTGAGAAGCCAGTAGTTAAGTAGGCGAGAAACAAGCAAAGACAGTGTCTTTGGAAGCCAAGCAGAAAAAAAAAATGTGTCAAGGAGAAGGGAATAGTTGACCATGTCAAATCTGCTAATTCAGATCAAGAAAGAGCAGGACCGAGAATTTATCATTGGATTTAGCAATGTGGAGATCGTTTGTGACCTTGACAGTAACCTGTTTTGGTGGAGTCATGGGTGTGAAAACTTGATTAGAGTGGGTTCAAGGGAGAGTGGAAAGAAAGAATTTAGGTACAGAAAGTATAAATGATTATTTCAAGGTGTTCTACTGTAACAGAAAAGAGAAATAGGGCAGCCACTGCAAGAGAAAAGCCAGGCAAAGAGAGGTTTTTTTGTTTGTTTGTTTGTTTGATTTTGTTTTATAAGACGGTCAATAAAATCCCAGTATGTCTTTAGGCTAATGAGAAAATTCTAGTGGAGAATTAAAAATTGCTAATGCATGAGAAAGAGAGGGAGAGAGAGAGACAGAATTTTAGGACCAGAGTTTAGTGTATCAGTGGGCCAACCTTAATCATGAAACCATGAGCATGGGTGACATCCACCCTGGTGTCAGGAGAGAAAGTGGACCATGTGGACACTGATACTGGAGGGTGGGTACATGTGGTGATGGGAGATAGTGGGAGTTCTCTTCTGTCTATAATATCTTCTAACTTCTCAGTGAACAAGGAGTTGGCTGAGATTGAAATAAAGGAGGAATGTTAGAGATTGATTTGATCTCAGCAGAGTAAGAGAGTGATGTAACTCAATGCACTTCCACCAACACAACACTTTCTAAGAACCTGAAGAGATGGCTCATAAACTCTGGATTCCTCTTGGCCACATTTTAAAGCTTCATGAATGACAGGATAAGCTAACTCTTTAATGATGTAATCGTTGTATGATTAAATTACTAATTTGTGACCAGTTTAATACATATTGGTAACCATGGTCAAATTATGTATCTACCTTTCCATAATCAAGAAGTCTCAACAACTTTCTGAGGGGCAAGTTGGAAAGAAATGTATGAATGAAACCTACCTATCTTTTTAGGATTCACAATTCAATTTATTTTCAGGGAGGCCATATTTTTGGAATTTGGGGGGAGCATTCACTATTGAATGAGAGATAAGTGTGTGAAGGGGGTGAGAATAAGAGAGAAACTTCCTATACAAACAAATTAGATCAAACCTCATCAGTGCTTTGTATTTATTTTTGGAACAAGCATTGAGACTATTATATTACAAATAAAACAAGTGTTCATAATTGAATGAGACACATCAGTTTAGTGGTGAAGTCCCAGATTCAGGAGTCAGACATCCCTGCTCTAACTCCAATTACCTAAGATGTGAATTATTTAATATCTCCAAACCTCAGTTTCCCTATATGCCATTGGGCGATAACACCTACTTTCTAGAGTTTCTGTGAAGATTATGTTATACAAAAGAATATGGTTCCAAGCACCTGGGTTAAATAAAGATAGCTACTATTATTATTTATTTTACTCTTACTCTGTTATTGAATAACATAGAGCGAATAGGAAACCTGGTTTCATTTCTGCCAGTGAAAATCTTGGACAACTTCTTTGTAATGGGGGAAAAAAAAAACACACCCTCTCGTATCCTTATCTCACTCTGAAATTGTAGATGTAAATGAAAAGCTATATCTTTGAGGACAGAGATTTGGGTTCTCCATTTGACCTGAAACTATACTTTGAGTGTTTCTGGGAACTATTTTTCATTTCCTCACTTTTAAAATATGGTTCATAAAATGAGTAAAGTGTTTGTCACAGGGATGTTGTGGAGATCAGGGAAATGACATATCTGAAAGCACTCAGACTACGGTGCCGTAGACACAGCTGAGTGTAAAGGGCCCAGGACCCCACAGTTGAAAATGGATTCCATGTTCTTACTGCGTTTGAGCTGATAGTTTTTGAAGGATGTTGAGGCAGGTCTTTTCATTGCTCTTGGGATCAGCCGTAAGCCTCCACTGAAGAAGAGGACACAGATTTGACTATGAAGAGCTTTCTTCAGCTGCAGTGGTCTAAAGGATGTTGCAGAATCACCTGTCTTCTGTTCTTCAGAATAGCAAAGTGACCTGCTCTCTAGAAGGTTTCAGCCCCGTTTCAACATAAAGGAAGAAATATGAGAAAATGACCTCTATACATTTTTCCTTAAGCTATACAGAATTTACACAGTGATGGGGAGAGTGGAGCGCACTGCAGATAATTCAACAAAGGCTCACTGAGTAGTTTGTGAATAGAAATGTGCTGTCGTGTTCTGTTGGTGAAGGAAAGGCATGTTTTTAAAAAGACAGTGATGAATAAGATGAAGGGACAGATTCCTGTCCATTGCCACCACTACCTCAGTGTGGTCCCTGACAATGGCAGAGACAGTGACTGTAGGCCAAAGGGAGAAGTGATTGATTCTCACTGGCAACCATCTGGCAAGATTTCCCAGTGGTGGTCACATCAGAGGTGAGTCTTGAAGAATAAAGCGCTTTATTTTCCCTAAAGTAAATGAATTAGAACTTTGAAAAACAATATAGAAGTTTACAACAAAGAATAAAAGTGGACTGTAATACACTCTCCAGAGAACTAATTGTTATCATTTGGGTGTAAATCCTGTAGCTATCTTCTGCGTGTATGCATACATATTTCCAAAATGCCCACTTTAACACTATGGGGCACAAATTCTTTTACTATGTATCAACTTAAATACTGTGTATCTTTTACTGTGTGTATCAATCTGATTTTGAGTACCTATCTTCCGGGCTATATTTGTGTCTCTGTTGCTTCGCTTCTGGAATCCCACCCTTGCCCTCCACCACCATACTCTAAGAGATTATTTCTAATTACCATTACTTTGCAAACAGAAGTCACCTCGTAGCCACATCGTGCTGTGACCCAGATGAGCTATGATTCCGGCACACAGTGACCCAGGTACACGGTAACAATCGTGTAGCTAGTGACCGAGGCATGCTAGATACTCTGACTCATGGAGACAGAGGCCCACGATAACCAAGGGCTGCTGAGCCCCATCCACGTAGATACCTGCATGAGAAAGAAAGCTGTGGCCAAGATATCATACGACCAAAGCACGTTGGTGCCATTACAAAGATATACCAGGTCGGGCTTCCCTGGTGGCGCAGTGGTTGAGAGTCCGCCTGCCGATGCAGGGGACACGGGTTCGTGCCCCGGTCCGGGAAGATCCCACATGCCGCGGAGCGGCTGGGCCCGTGAGCCATGGCCGCTGAGCCTGCGCGTCCGGAGCCTGTGCTCCGCAACGGAAGCGGCCACAACAGTGAGAGGCCCGCGTGCCGCAAAAAAAAAAAAAAAAAAAAGATATACAATGTCAGAGGAGCTCTGTGCCAACATGCTGGGACCAAGTCGTATGGGGACCAAGGAGCTCTGTGACGCAATCATGGTGTGACCCAGGTACATTCTGACCAAGATGTGCCAGGTCTAAGGAGTCTGTAACTGAAGCAAGTTGTGATCAAAGTAAATGGTACCCAAGGAGCCCTGTGACTGAGGCATGCTATGAACAAAGTGTACCCAGTTTAACCCAGGCACAAGGGGATCAAGCAACACTGTAACCCAGGTCTTCTGTGGCCCAGGAGTTCTAAGACCCAGGCACACTATGCCCCTGGCCTGCCACCAGGACCCCGTTGACCAGCCAGTAGTTCTCTGGGAGCAGCAGAAAGACGCCCCTTCCCTAGAGTTACTGTCAGCTGTGGCCACCCCACAGCCAAAGGCGCAGGTAAACCTAAGTAACTCCTTTCCTTCATCATAGAGCTCATAGTCTCCACGCTCACACCATGCCTATCTCCTCTCATCCCCCACCCCTGCCACACACATCTTGCAGAAGCTTCAGGATGGCACTGTGTAAATCGTTGCAAATTCACATACCAACAGAGTCTAGGCACATAACCTAAATGTGTGATGGAGCCAGATAGGATACATTAGGGAGTGGCAGGGACTGTGGCGTCCATTAAGGATGCCAACAGCTAAAATCATGTTGCCCAAGACACTCTGGGAGCTCCACTGTTTGGGAGCTCTTGTATAAACCATTTGTGCCCAAGGACCAAATGCTGCAGTGAACGGAATGCCGTTGGCATTCTCACTGCCATCCCCTTTGGCTGATTTCTCCAGTTTCTCTCAACTTGGACCTAACCTCAGACCAGGTGTTTCTAAATGAGTAATGTAGATTTATGTTTCTAATCCAGGAAGAGTGGAATCTAAGTATAAAAAAGAGCTATTAAAGCTAACTACTCTTTTTTTTTGTAAATGAAGGCTGTCAGAGGAAAATGTTCTGAAGGAATTTCTTGGTTTCTTTATCCTCACCCCTCAGGGAAAAATGAAGCCCACCTTTTAGGGCCAGGTGTTCCTTTCAGTTAAGTGATAGCATGGCAGGGAGAGGCTAAGCTCAATCAACTGTTCACAACATCATAAAAGTTTATCCTGGTTTTGTTAACATCTGTAATTTTAAACATTTCGCGTAAAAATAAAACAGTCAGAAAAACATGGTGTCTGTGTTCAGTTCTGTGCGCAAACCTCTCCTGTCCACAGGAGGCTTGGGAACTGGGTTGTCTGAAGTGGACCCAGGCTCCCCCCAACCCTCACTCCACCTCATTCCTACAGATGCTAATATAAATCAATTAGGGGCTGACACAGCAATTGGCTGCCTGACAAATGTTCCATAATAATACAGCTCCAGAGAATGTGGAATTTCTGACGTGCTGGTTATAACACTTTCAATATAGCTGTAAATTCCATGCCATGTCAGCACAGGTGGAAAGCTGAGTCGTAAATAAAATGTTTCCCCAATTCCTAAAGAGCTCCCTAGATGATTAACCAAAGCAAGTTGTGATTTAATTCAACCACTTAAACTTCATCAAATTCAGACCAAAAAAGGCAGGGTGGGGCGGAAAGGGGGGTGGGGAGGAGAATGTGGTATAGAGAATAGGGGGGAGGAAGAAAGGAAGAGAACACTGCCGGCCAAGTACTAAAATGACGGAGGCTGCAGCGGCCGAAACAGTAATGAGAGGACTCATTATTTGGAAAACAGTAAAAGAAAAGACCATGGCTAGACGTATGCTCCGTTCCATGGGAGTAATTAAAGGAGGCACACTACTTCTCCCCTTCTGTGGACCACAGCATGCCGTGCATTCGGAGACTTGAATTTTCCACCGTGTTTTAATGGCTGATGATGGACGCATACATGATTCATGTGATTCTACCTGACCCCTCTTCCACTTTGAGAAGCCTAACGGATTTAAGCCAATCATCTCAGCTGAGTGGAGGATGGAGGGAGAATGGTAGTTCTCACAAATTTTCTCTGTGAACCTTCCCAAGAGTAGGTACTTCTTGTAGTATTCTCCATTGCTTTTAGCGTAACTCTGAGTACGTAGTAGACACGAAAATACTACAGTGAAGGATGAATAAAACCAAAGGGGTGTCCTCAAAGATGCATTACATCAGGACACAAGATAAGTAGGGCAGTATTAGCAAGTTTAGCTGAACACCTAAAATTTGAATATACTGCAAGCATGACTTGTTCTTAAACTGGAGTCTCATTACTCTGTCAAATTTGCTTTTAATTCTTTATAGTTTTAGATGTCATTATGTCCAAGTATATTTCCATTATTTGTGAGAGGAATAAAAACCTTTTAGAGATATAAGTATCAAAACATATTACTATCTGAATTGATGTTAATGCGTACTCTTATTTTCGGGGAGATGCCTAAGTAGAGCGAAAGAACTCTTATTGCCAAGATAGTAATTGGTTTTATTTTTACGCTCTTCCATTTCACATTTTATCTAGCTTCCCTGCCAAAGTTATGAATATCTATGTACGTGCATAGATGTGTGTTTGTGTAATTCTGAGTATGCTCTTAGGATACTACTAAAGATATGAAGTATTATATGTCATTAAATACCTATCTGATATAATAGCTATAAAGATATTACAGAGCTAAAGATAATATAGTCTGTTGTCTGTGAAATGATTAATACTTTTCATATTTGTGTTTCACAGTTATGCTTACTTTTCCATTCATGGGACTAGGTGTGACTTTAATTGTGGATATCAACAAGTCCCCGTGTATCTGACTTTCCTAAGTATTTATAAATTCCTTAACTCTTGACTTGCACTTGAAGACTCCTAATTCACCACGTATTTTTATTATCAATGTCAGAGAAGACCAAATCCCTACCTAGTCAAAAGTAATTAAGAATAATTATCTCTTTGTTAATATATTTTAATCTTTCTTTCTTATTACAGATATTATCTATAGAGTCCCATGAAATATAAGGCAGGAAGAGTAAACCTTCCACCTATCTATTTCTACAAACTCAACTCCTGCTTTCCGCTCATTGTGTACTATACTCAGTAATATTTATATTCAATTGTGTTATGCTTTTCCTGGTCTCCAGGTCTTAGCACATATACTATATTCCCTTTTTTCAGAAGGTTAAGTCCCCTGTCCATTCTGTTGACTCCAGCTCATTCCTAATGTCTCAGCTTCAAGATCCCCTTCCCCAGGAAGATTTTACAGACTCCCTAGATAAGGCAAGTCTTCCCATTCTCCTAGATGATCATTTTAACCTCTTCTCTCCATGAGCCTCCCACACCTCCTCATCTCCTGTCCTCACTCAGCGAACTTTACTGAGAAAATAGAAGCAAACAGAATAGAATTTTCACAAACTCCACCACTACCCACCTATCTGCATCAATGTCCAAATAACTTGCCATCTCTCTTATTTTAGATGAACTATCCATTCTTCAACCAAAGGCTCGATCCTTCTGTACTGTTTCCACTTTATGCCTCACCCAGACCCGTGCACTGTCCTGTCCTCTGCCTGGAGCACCCTGACAACAGTATCCACCATCAAAGAGCCAGGTGTATGCTGCTGCCACCACTGCTGATACAGGACAAGGGGGCCATTCTGGGCTCTGCTGTCAGTCTCCAGAGTTGCCGTGAGCACAACCCAATGGCACCTTCTTTTACTCCTTTGCTATGCATGCACACCTCTCGCCTCCTACCCCGACTCTCCCCCTAAGCAAGATAACTTTGACAGGTGGGAGGCATGAACTGTTGAATAAATTCTGGACTCTTTAAGGACTTAATGTCTCTGATATGGCATCTCTGAAGATGTCCCTCAAGACAGAGCGATCAGTTTGTCACAAAGGTGTAGTCAGATCAGTAAGATTCTCTTGTTTTTCCTCCTTTCCCACCACACTCTCTTTATCCACATTTCTGCTTCCTTGAGACTTCACCCTCCCAATGAAATGATACCATGTGAAGCTTCGTTTTTCTAGGGAACTTCACGAAGCCAATTTTTGTTGTGCACTAGATACTCCCTTGCCTTCTCAAGGCCACTGACCCAGTAATTTCCCCTTTGTCATCATCAATTTTTCTCTCTATTCTGGATTTTTAAAATAAGGATACAGACCAGTGTTGTTTCTCTCATATTAAAAATAAAAATCTGGATGCCACGTCTTTCTCCATCTGCTCCACTTCCTTCCTCTTTTTTATTTTCCTTTTTTCTATTTTTCAAACCACAACACTCTTGGAACAGTTGTATCTAATTCCTCACCTCCTATCCTTTCATGAACCCATTCCCTTCAGGCTTCTGATCCCACCTCTTTTCTAAAATTTCTTTTGCTATGGACATCTCTGATTTTCATGTTTCCAAATCTAGCGGTCACTTCTCAGTCCTACTTCTGCCTGACCTACCAACAGCATTTGACAGTTCATCAGTCCTGCCCCCTTATAACATCTCCTCCTCTTGGCTTCCAGGATATTTTTCTAATCTTCTTTTTACTCCAGAGACTGTTCCTTCTTCCGTGGGTGGTTCCACCTCATTCTCCCAGTCTCTTAACATTGGAGCCCCCAAACGTCTTCTCCTCTCTATCTATACTCAGTCTCTATGAGCATTGTCTTATCCCATGACTTTAAACACCATCTAAATGCTGCTGATATTCATGTCTCTATCTCCAGCCTCAGTCTCTTCCCTAAACTCCTTCTATGCCTCTGTCTCCTTGACATCTCCATGTAGACGTCTACTAGACATCTCAAGCTTCACATGTCAAGCCATGGACTCTTTATCTTCCCCTCTCAAAAGCTTTTCCTCCTCTAGTCTTTCTCATTGTATTCAATGGCAATTCCATTCTTCCCTTGCTCATGCTAAAACAATAGTCACTTTTAATTTCTCTCTTCCTATGCTACCCTATTTCCAGTCCATGAGCAAATTCTGTTGACTCTGCTTTCAAAATATATTCAGAATCCAGCAACTTCTCACCTAATCCCTTGCCACCAACCTGTTCCAAGCTACCTCCATCCTCACCTGAATTAGTGCTCTATATTCGTAATTGGTATACTTGCTTTAGTATTTGCTATCCTTCAATCTATTCTTAGGAAAGCTACCAGGGTGATCCTATTATAGCATATAGGTCATGCGCCTCCTATGCTGAAAACATGCACTGACTTCAGAGTAAAAGACAAAGACCTTTATATTTGTCTGCAAGGCCATGTAAGATCTGAATTACTCTTACCATGTTAGAATTCAACCATATGAGTATCTAAAACCAACTTTCCCTAAATGCCTGTTGCAGTGTTTCTCCATGCCCTGCTCCTTCTTTGCCTTTTTTTTTAAAAGAAAACAACAAAAATATACTTTTATTATTGTTGTTCTTATTACAAAAGTAATCACTGTAAAGCTTTAGAGGTATTAGTTAAGAAGAAAATAAAATTCAAATGAACTGTCATTCCTCTGGTGATAAATCTACGTGTATATCATCTTCATGTATTCTCTACTTGAAATCTGATCATATTTTTACACCTTATTTTCTATGTAAAACACGATATGTTCAAATATATAGCATTAAATATATGTATATATAGATCACATATATGTATAATATAGGCATAATTTTAAAGAATATAGCTAGACCTAGTGTGGTGATTATTTAATAATATATACAAATACCTAATCATTATGTTGTACACCTAAAATAACATAATGTTATATACCAATTATACTTCAGTAAAAAACATATATGTATATCATAATTTATTTACCCATTTTTATATTTTTGGACATTTAAGTTACTTAATTTTTCCTTAATGAAGATAACACATTGATAAATGTTACTCATTTGTTCAAAACAAATATCTAGAAGAGGAAACATTAGATCAAAGGATATCTACATTTTAAAGCTTGATATACTTTTTCTTTTGGAAGACTCCATCAATTTATACTCAGATAGCAGAGGAGACTAATTCCCTAGTCCTTATCCAGAAGTATTATGATGTCCACAAATTTTTGACAACCTGAGAACTGAAAGATGGATCCTCCTTGTTATTTTAATTTACCTAAAAATTCTTCAGTGCTTACTCTATGCCAAACACCTTTCAGAGCACTCCACGTGAATTACATGATTGGATCCTCACAGTAACCCTGTGAAGTACTATGAGGTAGGTCCTATTAATACCATCATATTACAGGCAAGGAAAATGAGACACAGAGAAGTGAAGTCCTTTTTTGTAGGTTAAAATGTTAAACTAAAAAATTTACCCTAGGTTAAAAAAATGGTAGCTGTAGCCAAGCCTGGATTTGCACACACGCGGTCTGACTTTGAGACTAGTTCCTTAATGCCTGTGACAGCGAGACAGAATTTTTTCATATGATTATCGGTTCTTTTTCTTTCTCTTGTTAATTTACTATTCAAGTCATTCTCCCATTGTTTTTTTTAGGGTTTTCACCTTTAATTGATATGTAAGAAATATTTATATGTTAACTCTAAAAATACTTCCTGATATAATTTGCAAATTTATATCAGGTGAGTCATTTGTCTTAATTCTGTATGTAGTAATTTGGCTTAAAGAAGTTTTATATTTTATGTAATCAAATACATCACAGGCTTCTTTCCTAGCTTTTGCCGTGCTGTAATATTTACTAAATCATCTTTATACCAGAGGTATAGAAACGCCACCTATATTTTCTTCTGGTTCTTTCAGGGGTTCATCTTTTACTTTTAACTTATTGGTCCATCTGGAGTTTATTCTGATGTGAGGAAAGGACCTAATTTTTTTCAGATGACTTAACAGTGTTCCAAGACCATTTATTAAACCATCCATTCCTCTGTTACTGATACAAAGTGCTTCCATTTTGTATACTAAATTCTTATGTCTACTCAGATCCATTTCTAGATTTTTAACCTCCCTTAATTTTAGAAAGGTATATTTCAAAGTGCCATCTCATGGGGTTTTTAGTGTTGTGATTTGGAAAGAACATGGAATTTGGACTTCCTAGATATTCCAGATGAGGAATTTCTTTGGTCCTCTTTTGTTTTAATATAAAATAAGGAGGAAGCATAATATCTGCTCAACCTACAGCTAAGTTTACTGTACAGCAGAAACAAATTTTTAAGGAAAACATATTTAATTAACCAAAAACCACTACACAGAGATTTTTTAGTTGCCATAGTAGGTGATAGTCATTGAATCATCATTTTAAAAAAGTTGAAGGTAGAAAACAGGTTCCTTACTAAAATTAACTTGAATAAAAGAAATTATTTTGTCAATTCACATTTAGTTTGTAGTGTTACTTCTCAACCAGGTCAATAATTTCATTCTTTGTAAGAAAGGAAGACCCTTTTAACACACAGGGGCAAAGTCTTCCCTCGTGTCCATTTGACAGCCAGTTTTCCCCATTTCCTCTCTTTCATAATAGTTTTCTTTGAAAAGTCAGGTGTGTACTTTTCCTCTGAATATGAAAGCAGATGTGGACATTTTCTCCAAGTGGTTATATATTAATGCCAGAAGATCACAACCAGCTTTGAGAGGTGCCTGTGCAGACTCTCCCTCCTCTTGAGCTGGAGACCCCATGGTCTTACCCACATGCGTGGCTCAGAGGCCCACAGGTTTGCTTAATTATCTGCAACCCACTCTTTACAGCGCATAGAGTTAAGGATTCCTTGTGCTCCAGTGAGTCTCGTCGGACAGAGAGGCAGTCACCTGATGAGAAAGATGTCAAATATCCTGGCGCTGGTCCTCACTTAAATATCCCAGTTTTGGGTCATAGAGCCTGAAACCGCACCACTTCTTGGGTTTTGACAGCTCTTTCCTGGTTGTGCAAAGAAACTTTGGAAAAGCCCTCAAGCCCAAATGCCATCTCAGGCTCTGTGACCAAAAAATTTAGGATATTTTTGTGCTGATGCCTTCAGCTGGATGCAAATTCTTCCTTATCAGAACTCTGTCTCACCTGAAACCTCCCTTACACAGATAAGTACATGCTGCGCTATATTAGAGTCATTTGTGTTCCAGGTCTCTGTTTTCCCAAAATAAGCTCTTGAACATAGCTTTGTTACCTTAGCCCAGAGCCATTCCTAGAGTAGTTACCCAATATATGTGAGTTGGTTGAAATAAAAGTCAGTGTGGGGGGGGAAGTTATTTAAAACTATAGGAAAACAAATTCTCCAAGCACAAAAAGGAACATTTAAAAAGATTTTATCTCTGTCATGGTTTTGGCATGCAGCATCCGTTAAAGAAAAATATATTTATTATTACTCCAAGTTTGCCACAGTCGTACCCCAAACCCTCTTCCTGTGGTTGCCTCCCATTATTCTGCAACATTTTCTTTTTTTGTAACTGAAGTATAGTTAATTTACAATGTTGTCCTAGTTTTATGTGTACAGCAAAGTGATATATATATATTCTTTTGCAGATTCTTTCCATTATAGGTTATTATAAGATATTGAGTTTAGTTCCCTGTGCTATACAGTATGGCCTTTTTGGCTATCTATTTCATATATAGTAGTGTGTATATGTTAATCCTAAACTCCTAATTTATCCCTGCCCCATCCCCTTTCTCCTTCGGTAACCGTAAGTTTGTTTTCTATGTCTGTGTGTCTATCTCTGTTTTTAAAATAAGTTCATTTGTATCACTTTTTTAGATTCCACATATAAGTGATATCATATGCTATTTGTCTTTCTCTCACTTACTTCACTTAATATGATAATCTCTAGGTCCACCCATGTTACTGCAAATGGCATTATTTCATTCTTTTTTATGGCTGAGTAATATCCCATTGTATATATACAACATCTTCTTTATCCATGTAACTGTTGATGGACATTTAGGTTGTTTCCATGTCTTGGCTATTGTAAATATTGCTGCTATGAACATTGGGGGTGGATGTATCTTTTTGAATTATGGTCTTCACCAGATATATGCCCAGTAGGCTCGCCTGATCCTATGGTAACTCTCTTTTTAGTTTTTTAAGGAACATCCATACTGTTCTCCATAGTGGCTGCACCAATTTACATTCCCACCCACAGTTTAGGAGGGTTCTTTTTCTCCACACCCTCTCCAGCATTTATTATTTGTAGACTTTTTAATGATGGCCATTCTGACTGAAGTGAGGTGATACCTCATGGTAGTTTTGATTTGTTCGGCAACAACTTCTACACCCTCTTCAGCATAGCCCTCGTGAACAGCAGTTGTGCAAGCCTATCGCTGAGTCTCTTTCTCCTCCATGTAGCAAATATTGCCCAGTTTTAAAGATGCATCTCAAAGTCAACTTCTTTTGAGAAGTCACATATTCTTCCTTATACAGCTGTCCAACATCCATAGGTCTTCATCATTCATTTGAACCTAATTTACTGAATGGTATTATCAGTTACCTTTTACATGTTTATGTCCTATCTGTATAGCTGGACCATTAATTCTTTGAGGGAGCATACTATGTCTGAGCCTTTTTAAATCACCTTTTAAAACTATACCAAAAAAAAATACTATACCAGTGCTTCAGTTAATACTAAATAAATATTTACTTAATTAAATTGATTTCTTAGCACACATAGTATGTCTAAGAGTCTTGACAGGCAGCTTAAAAACTCTCTGGAACCTGCCCTTCACTTTACATTCATTTTTCCTCTCTCTTCTTCCTGTTATAGCCCCACTATACCCAGGGGCTGCTCAACAAATGTTAATGTCCATGATCTTTTCAATCAGCAATTTGTAAAGTGGGTGATTATTGTCTATAAGCAACAAGGGAGACACTATTTTCTATTCACGCTAATAAAAGTCTTGACTTATGAAGACAGTATCTACAAACAGTGAATGACTAAACCCCTTAGCTCTTCCTAAGCAAATAGGGTCCAGATTCAGGAGGAAGAGTGACACCTATGGTTCAGGAGATGATCATTGGTGCTTCCCTGTATTGATCCTTGCCTGTGTCAACAATAGGAGCTATAAATAATACCAAGTCTAATGCATAGTGGTATTGCCAGCCCTTTGTGGCACTGGACATCTGATACCAGCAGCATTTGGTTTGTCACGTTTATTGATGGTTCACACATTTTGGCAGTAGACATATTTTAATCCGTGCCCATTTAAACAGCAAATCATTAAAGATGGGAGAAGAGCTTTGTGAAAATACAAAGAAGGCACTTTTTTAAATTACTAAAGAAAACCATGAATGATTCCACTAAGGGTGCCTGGTGAAATATGACTTCGTTGGATAAAATTATAGCTCTGTAATTTTAAAGACAAAAATGAAAGCCTGTAAGTTTTATGTTACATGTGACCTATATAAAAAATAACTTCTCCTAAAAGTTCATTGTCAACAGCCAAGAGGACACTGACTTTTATGTGGTCAATTTGGTTTTTTCTGTTTTATTGTTTTTTTGTTTTTGAAGCTGGAGAAAGGCCTACTGGGGATAGTCTGACATCCAGCCTCAACTTCAACGTCTGCAGTGGCAGGAATTTCAGTATTCCTTGAGGCAGATACAACAATATGACATGGCAATACCTGCCTTAGCCTTGTCATAGTGCTGTTGAACAGATCCAATGGTAAAATGTATATGAAATGGTAAATGTATTTTGAAATGTTTGTAGTACTCCTACAAGGCCTGATGAATATAATGAAAGCCACGTCTATCCAGAATTTTTAAGGTATTAGTTAATCTGCATAACATAACTTTTAAAATGTTATTATCCCTTTTTAAAATTTTATTTATTTATTTTTATTTTTGGCTACTTTGGGTCTTCGTTGCAGCGCGCGGGCTTTCTCTAGTTGCGGTGAGCGGGAGCTACTCTTCGTTGCAGAGCACGGGCTCTAGGCACGTGGGCTTCACTAGTTGTGGCTCGTGGGCCCTAGAGCGCAGGCTCGGTAGTTGTGGTGCATGGGCTTAGTTGCTCCGCGGCATGTGGAATCTTCCCGGACCAGAGCTCGAACCCATGTCCCAAGCATTGGCAGACGGATTCTTAACCACTGCGCCACCAGGGAAGTCCCTAAAATGTTATTATGCCTTTAAATACTACACAATATATATTGCAAACTCTGCTGGAGATTGGTATTTCTGTAGAATATAGCTGCATTTTTGGAGTTGCTCAGAACAGTTTGCCCCAAAGATAATCTAAAGTTCTATAAATGGCTCGCAATCAGCATTCTAAATAAAGACTCTCATTTATATATGTTTTATAAATTACAAGGCTATGTCATTCACATTTAACACAAAATATTTGCTACATTCTCAGTGTAGTGTGAGTAGTGGCACAAAGTCCATACCCTCCAGAGAGTCTCAAAATGAGCTGATTTTAAAGCAATGTGGGACAAGCAACTTGGAAAATTAAAAAGGGAGTTTTTAGGCCCAAATTTGCGAAAGATATAACGGTAAGATTCTCAGAGGTACTGAGAACATAGGATGCTTATGTGTCAATAATGTGAAAATAGAAGGGGCAAGGTGAAGGGACAAAGAAAGGAATTCTAGGCAAGGAAAGAACATGCGTCAAGGCACAGAGAATAAGGAATGTTTTATAATCGTCAATTAGGCCAAGGTGGTTAATAGTGTTGTTCAGAGCTTCCAAACTCTTACCTTTGTTTGTTTGTTTGTTTTGGGGTCTGTTTGTTCTACTAGTAATGGAGAGACAGTGTTGAAGTCTCAAATATATTTTTGATTGTCTATTTCTCTTTGCAGTTCTATTGGTTTGCTGCATTTATTTTGAGCTCGGTTATTAGGTGCATAAACATTTAGGATTCTTATCTCTTCTTGATGAATTACCCCTTTATCATTAGGAAATTACCCTCTTTTTCTTGGATGATTTACTTGTCTGGTATTTACTTTGTCTAATATCAATAAGCCCATTCCAGCTTTTATTTGTTTAGTGTTAACAGTATATTTTTTTCTCATCCATTTACTTTTACTTTCAACCAATTTTGTCTTTACACTTTAAGTGAGTTTCTTGTAAGTGGCATATAGGTGGGTCTTCCTTTCTAATTAAATCCTACATCTGCCTTTTAGACATTTAAACCATTAACATTTAATGTGAATATTGATACGATTAGGTTTAAATCTGCCATCTTTGTATTTGTTTTCTAGTTGTCGCATCTGTTTCCTTTTTATTCTTTTTTTATGATTCCATTTTATCTTTGCCATTGGTTTACTAGCTATAACTCTTTGTTATATTATTTCAGTGGTTGCTTTGGAGTTTATAATATATATTTTTCACTTATCACATTCTCCCTTCAGATAACAGTACATCACTTCATATGTAGTATACAACAGTGTTTCCATTTCTCCCTTCCCAGTCATTGTGTTATTAATTTGCTTTATTACTATCAATACATATGTTATAACCCCACAGTACATTGTTATTATTATTATTATTTTTGGCGCTACATGGGCCTCTCACTGTTGTGGCCTCTCCCGTTGTGGAGCACAGGCTCTGGACACGCAGGCCCAGCGGCCATGGCTCACGGGCCCAGACGCTCCGCGGCATGTGGGATCTTCCCGGACGGGGGCACGAACCCGTGTCCCCTGCATCGGCAGGCGGACTCTCAACCACTGCGCCACCAGGGAAGCCCCATCGTTATTATTTTTGTTTTAAATAGTTGACCGTGTTTATAGAGATGTAAATAATAAGAAAAAAGACTTTATCTATGTAGTTACCATTTATGGTGCTATTTATTCCTTTGTGTAGGTCTGGGTTTCCATCTGGTATCATTCTCCTTCTGCTTGAAGGATTTCCTGTAACATTTCTGTTTGTGGAGGTCTGTTGGTGATGATCTCTTTCAGTCTAAGGTTAACTTTTTTCCACTACTTATCCAATAACTTTCTAGTACTCTAACCCATGCCCTGTTAGTTATGAAGTTTCTGCCCTGACTGTGGGAGAAAAACACTATTCCTGAAACAGTGTTGAGAGCACTGTTTCCTCTAATTCTTCCAGCTGGTTTTTTTTCCAGCCTTAGGTGATTTCCTCACATACACGTACTGATAAGTCCTCAACTAAACATTCAAAAAGTAATGTCTGCAAATTCCCAGGATTCTCTCTCTGGGCAGCTTTCTTCTCGCTGGTACTCTGTCCTATGAACTGTAGTCATCCTGGGCCCTGAGGAGTCCCAGGTGTACCTACCTCCTCATCAGGTTCTGCTGGGTTTCCCTGAACTGTGCTGCTTCCTGGAAACCTTCAGGCAGTAAGCAGAGGCAATGGCAGGGCTCACCTTGCTAGTTTTCATCTCTCAGGGATAATTTCCTTTTGTTGCCTGAAGTTCAATATCATGAAAACTATTTCATACACTTCTCAGGCTTTCAGTTGGCAGTTAACAAAGTGAATCTGGCCCCTGTTACTCTATTTTGTCGGGAAATAAAAAGATACTAATTTTAAATTATACTTAATTTTAATTAATTTAAAGTTAGATGATCACACTTGGCTATATTGAATAGCATAGAAGGTACTGATTACAGAGGCATTCAGCCTGTGAAATTTCATTGAGCTCTGCGTTTAGCATATACATGCCTTTAGGTAACACTTCAACAGCAACAAAAAAAGGTTTGAAGAGCTAAGATATTTTCCTAAAATTTGCTCATCAGAAGCATCCTTTATTTCTGGATTACTGATCAAGAATGCTGACAGAAGTTTTGCGTTTTGTTTTGTTTTGTTTTAATCATAGTAGTTTAGCAAGGAGGAGGTAACCAAATAATACCCTCACTTATTTTTCCCCCAGGAAATATAAAAGGATGAGAGGTAAAGAAAGCATATCTACTTAAACTGCATATACTACATTCATATGGCAAGATTAAGGACTGTGTCATCTTTAAATCCCAGTGAAGTTAAACTAAGTGATAAAAGATATCTATAGGGTATAATAACTTTATTTATTCCTGATTTATTCCTCTTTTGTACTTGACTCAGTTTAATTCCAGCCTTTTAAAGCTTTAAAAAAATATATACATAACCCTAGCTGGCTCAGTTTGACTCATTCTTCGCATATGACAGATATCTGAAGAGGCAATGGGAAATATGTACTGATAGCCTGAGGTGAATAAAATGGGTCCTTTTTCTTATTTTTCACGTAACTTTATATTTACCTACAACCTGTGCTTTATTATTTTTAGTACGAATTGAATACTTATTTTAAATGAAGTAACAAATCATAATAAAATACTAAATTCTAAAAGCTGAAAAATACCACAAACATAACAAAATCCAGAAAAAAATTTGACAGAACATGTTTACTAGTGAACTGCCTACCACACCTCTATAAATTCCAAATTTTTAGCTATCTCTTTATATGATAAAATCTTTTTCTATTATCTGTCTATAGGGCAATGAGAAAGATAATTCAGTCTGCTAGAAATTTGTGGGGCTTTTTTATTATTGGTGATTTAGAAATTTTTTTTTTTACTTCCAACTCATTATAATGTCACGTAAAATATTTAGAGTTTTGTCAAATGTATGATAAGCTCTATCTAGTTTCCTTCATCTGTGAGCTATATGAATCACAACATTTCAGGTTTCTTGTGCAATGTCTAATATTTTTTTCCAGCTTTATTGAGATATATAATTGATATACAACATTATGTAAGTTTAAGGTATACAACGTGATGACTTGATATACATATCTATTATAAAATGATTACCATAATGGTTAGCTAACATTCATCACTTCACACAGTTACCATTTGTGTGTGTGTGTGTGTGTGTGTGTGTGTAAGAATTTTTAAGATCTATCATTTAGCAACTTTCAAGTATACAGTACATCATTCAGTATTGTTAACTATAGTTATCATGCTGTACATTACATTCCCTGAACTTATTCATCTTATAACTGGTAGTTGGTACCCTTTAACCACCTTTACCCATTTCCTCCATTCCTGACCCCACCCCCGCAACCTCAACTACCAACCTCCAATACACTCTCTGCTTCTAGGAGTTCAATTTTTTTTTAGATTCCACATATAAGTGAGACCATACAGTATCTATCTTTCTGTGTCTGACATTTCATTTAGCATAATGCCCTCAATGCCCATCCACCTTTTCACAAACGGCTGGATGTCTTTCTTTTTATGACTGATTTCCTTCTTTTTATATATTGTATATATACACCACATTTTCCTTATCCATTCGTCTGGTGATAGCCATTTAGGTTGTTTCCATGTCTTGGCTATTGTAAATAGTGCTGCACTGAACAAGGGGATGCAGATATTGCTTTGAGATAGCGATTGGAATTTCTTTGCATATATACCCAGAAGTGGGATTGCTGGATCACGTGGTAATTCTATTTTTAATTTTTTGAGGACCGTCTATACTGTTTTCCATAGTGGCTGCACCAGTTTACATTCCCACAAGTAGTGCACAAGGGTTCTCTTTTCTGCACCCTCACCAACACTTACTATCTTTTTTTTTTTTTCGGTTCGTGGGCCTCTCACTGTTGTGGCCTCTCCCGTCGTGGAGCACAGGCTCCGGACGCGCAGGCTCAGCGGCCATGGCTCACGGGCCCAGCCGCTCTGCGGCATGTGGGATCTTCCCGGACCGGAGCACGAACCCGTGTCCCCTGCATCGGCAGGCGGACTCTCAACCACTGCGCCATCAGGGAAGCCCCAACACTTACTATCTTTTGCCTTTTATTTTTTTCTTTTTGATGATAGCCATTCTAACAGGCATGAGGTGATATCTCATTGTGGTTTTACTTTACATTTCCCTGATGATTAGTGATGTTGAGCACCTTTTCATGTACCTATTGATCATGTGTATGATCAATGTCTTCTTTGGAAAAATGTCTATTCAGGTCCTTTGCCCACTTCTTAATCAGAATATTTGGTTTTGGGTTTTTTTTTTTTTTTTTGCTATTGAGTTGTATGAGTTTCTATGAGTTTTAGAGAAGTTGAGTTCCATGGAGGTGAAAAAGCTTTATATACTTTGATTTTCTGAATAAATAGGTGTTATTTCACCATTGTTATTATTTTTAATTAGAAAAACAAGAGGATTGAATGGAAAATCTATTAACTGATAATTAAATTTTCCCTTCCAATGCTGACTCATCCAAACATATTATGATATGTTCATGATAAAATTATTGATTATTCTAATAAATTCTTATTAACTTAATTCTTATCAATGACTCATTTCTTTTTGCTGATCTTGAATGTCTTATGAATATTGCAGAGTGGCTCTCTGCCAAGACAGAACCCGCTTTGTAGGATGACTATCACTTATGAGTTGTGTGGCCTTGGCTACCTTACTTACCCTAAAAGAACCTGTTTCTTTTTCTGCAAAATAATATGATAATAACAATAGTAGGATTATTATCAAGTTTAAATGAATTTATGTGTTTAATTTTAAGTAGAGATTAAGAATGTAATATTGCAGGGGCTTCCCTGATAGCGCAGTGGTTAAGAATCTGCCTGACAGTGCAGGAGACACAGGTTCGAGCTCTGGTCCGGGAAGATCCCACATGAGGCGGAGCAACTAAGCCTGTGTGTCACAACTACTGAGCCTGCGCTCTAGAGCCCGTGAGCCACAACTACTGAGACCACGTGCCACAACTACTGAAGCCCACACATCTAGAGCCCGTGCTCTGCAACAAGAGAAGCCACCACAATGAGAAGCCCACGCACCCCAACAAAGGGTAGCCCCCGCTCGCCGCAACCAGAGTAAAGCCCGCGCACAGCACCAAAGACCCAAAGCAGCCAAAAATTAAATAAATAAATAAATTTATAAAAATAAAAAAGAATGTAATATTACAACTTTTTCTGCCCAAATCAGACTGAGGAATAGATCAAATTAGTACTTACAGGGAATGATGCCAAAAAAAAAAAGAAAAGAAAGGAATATTTTTATATAAGAATATACCATATTTCTTTAACTTGCATTTGCTTTGTGCTCCAAAATCCCCTCAGTGTCAGTGTCTATTTTTCCCCTTGAAGCAAGGAGAAACTTTATAAAAGATTAAATAGACAAAATACAGCAATATAAATAAAGGGATCCAAATTGTTCTCTATTGCTTGGGAATTTCACCGTTATTTTATGATTTTTTGCACCTAGTAGCATGAACAGTTTGCCCCTAACAAAATTATAAGTGCCTTCAGGACTATCACAATTACATACTAGAAGAGAATTTGCCAGAAAGAATTTTATTACAAAACAGGGTTGCACTGAAAAAATACTTGTTTCAGCTACAAATGGGAAAATAGCTTCAATTAGTTCTCTGAGGAACTTTGAGTTATGTAGATCAGCTGATGAATCAAAGGAATTTAAGTTACTGGATTTACTAAATTCAATTTAAGGTACTACTTTGGGATAGCACATAAAACGCTTCACTCACTAAGTATTCATTAGTAAGACAAAATGAAATAATCACTTTATGCTTCTAGAAACTATCATGATTTTATACCATTACCTGGAGGAAAAAATGAAATATTTAAAACATATATATACACGTAAAATGAATTGAAATCTGCAACTGTGTTAAAAATTTATAGAAACTAGAAAACCTGATACATTTGGTGTTTGCATTAAATGCCATGTTTTCTTTTTTTAAATCCTCAAGTAAAGAAAGTAACTTAGAGACATCTTAAAGAATCCAGATAGACATAATTCCTTACTTCTAAAACAAGAGTTTCCCTGAGTGGAACTAATGTTCTAGAACCTTCCAACAGGCAAAGGATCCAAATAGGAGCTGGGGCAGATACAATGCTGCAGTTCTGAGGAGGCTTGATTCACAGAAATGGTCTCCCTTCCTTAAAAAGTAGAGATGTAGCCAGGGCAGCACCATCCTCAAAACAGTATGGGAGAGAAAATGTAAACAGAGGCTTAGTTTTTCTTACCTCTCCTTCTGCCAGCCTTGCTGTTGGAAGCAGGGTGGTGTTACAGTCAGGAGACTTTCAGCTGCGTGTAAAAGCTGCACGTAACAGCAATTCAAAATGATTTAAACAAGGAGCATTTATTATCTCACGAAACAAGAAGTCCTGAGGGAGAACAGCTCCTAAATTAATTAATTTAATGATTCAAATACATCATCCAGGAGCTAGGCCCTGTCCACATTTCCAGACACAACACCTAGCAGGAGAAAAAAGAATGTCCCTTTAGAAGGGTGGAAACCTTTCCCCAAAGTCCCAAAGCTGTCTTTCCTTCACATCTCACTGGCAATTTTGGTCATATGCCCTTTCCTAAACCAATTACTAGAAAGGGGAATGGGAATATTCTCTTTGCCTTAAACCGAGGTAAATAATCTTCCTCTGGAAGGGGCTAGATGGTAAATATTTTAGGCTCTGTGGGCCATACAATATCTGTTGCACTATTCACCTTTACTGCTATAGTGCAAAAGTAGGCATATATGATACATAAACAAGTGGATAGCTGTGTTCCAACAATACTTTATGTATAAAAACAGGTGGCAGTACAGATTTGGCCCATAGGCCATAGTTTGCTGATCCCTGCCTTAGAGCAATTGGCACTTCTGATAGTGTCTGAAACAGAGAAGTCCATTTGTGTACAAATAGTTCTCTTTTGTTCTTTTGCTCCAGAGTCATGACCAAGAATTTAGAGATCTTCTGTGAGTTCTGAGCTTCTTTCTTAACCTTTTATTTTTCTCCTGCCTTTTTCCACTAGAAACAGGCACTGTAGAATCCTAATACTCGTTGGCCCATTTTTCGTTCCCAAGACTTTTGTAAGAATGTATATTTGAGAGTTCTTTTAAGGAAAAGCTTTTGCTCAAAATAATCTATAAGTCCACCAGTTAGATCCATTTGGGTGAACAATCAAACTCCATTTTCTGAATTGAGTAATATCATTTACTCACAGCTTAATATATTTCAATTTAATTTTGTTGTTCTTTTCTTCAAATTCTGATAAGACATATGTTGTGTCATAGAAATAAAGGCAAGTAGTGAAAAATAGAGAGTAGACTTCTGGTTCAAGATTATGAACTGAGCATGTGTTTATGTCCTCACTTCCTCTCCCCATCTTGATGCTATATTAAAATGAAAATAATGGCATAAAATGTTCCAAATCCTCAATAATGAAGAGAATGGAGAGACTCTTTGGCAGATAAAGAAATGAATAAATTTCTGGAAAGTAGATTTGAAAAGCATTTACTGAGGAAACACAGAAGAAAAAGCTAGAATTAGCTCAACATGTGAAGAAAAGGGGATGTAGGCAAGGAGGGTGCCTATGTGGCCAGCACAACCTTGGAGAGGTTTTGTAGTTAGGTATGGTGGGGTGGTGGGTACAATGAAGACTAGAAGCAATAAAAGGCATTGAGAACAGGAGACAAAATAAAGATGTAGGCAGAAACTTGACTCTTCTTGATTCCCTTTAATCATCTCTATGTTCATCATGACTAAACACTTATCCCAGGAAAATATTGGAGGATTCAATCTCTAAAAGAGAAGCCTTCCCCTAGACTGTTCACCAAGAAGTAGAGCTTTTTCACCAGAGCTCTTGTCCTTGTGTACAAAGTTCTATAACCTCATTCATTCATTCACTCAATTCAACAAATATTTGTTGAGGGTTTAATAGGCAGTGGGAAAAAACAAACTCTGTTATCATGCCATTTACAATACTAAAAGGATTACCAGACTATGAGAAAAATTGTAACATGAAAGAGTAAAACCAAAAATTTTTAATAATCTAAAGTAAAATGCACTCTGACCAGGGTATCCCAAGACTTGGAAACAAGGTGTTGGCCAGGTTGAGTTCTTGTCTGGAAGCTCTTGAGAAAAATGTGCTTCCAATCTTATTCTTGTTGGCAGAACTCAGTTCCTTGTAGGACTGAGATCATGGTAGTACAGTTCCCAGAATCTAGAGGCCACCTGCATTCTTTACCAAGTGACCCCCTCCATCTTCAGGCTAGCAATGGTGCATTGAATCATTTTTGTGCTTCCAATCTCTGGCTTTCTTTTCTGTGTCCAGCAAAAAAAGAAAAAAAACAAAAGCCCCAAACTCTCTGATTTTAAAGGGCTCATGTAATTAATTCAAGCCCCCAGTAATCTCCTTATCTTACGTTCAACTGTGTCATAAACATAAGCTACTCAATGGAAGTAAAGCCTGTATCATTCACAGACCCTGGGATTGTGTAGGGCATGTAGATCAGGGTGGTGGAAAATCTTGAGAGAATCTTAGAATTCTTCCTAGCACAGACCTACACTAGACCTATTATACAAAATTTTAAAACCCCAAAGTGATTAAAAGATTCTAGAGTAGAAAAAGTATATCACATACCATGGGATAAGAAACAGACCATTATCACACTTACCAGCAATAACAGCTTTTTTAAAAAAAATTTTATTGGAGTATAGTTGCTTTATAGTGTTGTGTTAGTTTCTGCTGTACAGCAGAGTGAATCAGCTATACGTATACATATATCCCCTCTTTTTTGTATTTCCTCCTCTTTTAGGTTACCGCAGAGCACTGAGTTCGCTGTGCTTTACAGTAGGTTCCCATTAGTCATCTATTTTATACATAGTATCAATAGTGTATATATATCAATAACCATCTCCCATTTCATCCCACCCTCCTTCCCCCTTGGTATCCATACATTTGTTCTACACATCTGTATCTCTTTTTCTGCTTTGCAAATAAGATCATCGATACCATTTTTTTAGATTCCACATATATGCATTAATATACAATATTTGTTTTTCTCTTTCTGACTTATTTCACTCTGTATGACAGTCTTTGGGTCCATTCATGTCTCTACAAATGACCCAATTTCATTCCTTTTTAAGGCTGAGTAATGTTCCATTGTATATATGTACCACAAATTCTTTATCCATTCCTCTGTTGATGGACATTTAGGTTGCTTCCATGTCCTGGCTATTGTGTTGCAATGAACACTGGGGTGCATGTGTCTTTTTGAATTATAGTTTTCTCTAGGTATATGTCCAGTAGTGGGATTGCTGGATCATATGGTAATTCTACTTTTAGTTTTTTAAGGCACCTTCATACTGTTCTCCATAGTGTTTGTATCAATTTACATTCCCACCAACAGTGTAAGAGGGTTCCCTTTTCTCCACACCATCTCTAGCATTTGTTGTTTGTAGGTTTTCTGATGATGCCCATTCTGACTGGTGTGAGGTGATACCTCATTGTAGTTTTGATTTGCATTTCTCTAATAATTAGTGATGTTGAGCAGCTTTCCCGGTGCCTCCTGGCCACCTGTATGTCTTCTCTGGAGAAAGGTCTATTTAGGTCTTCTGCCCATTTTTTGATTGGGTTGTTCAGTTTTTTGATATTGAGCTGCATGGGCTGTTTGTATATTTTGGAGATTAATCCTTTATCAGTTGCTTTGTTTGCGAATATTTTCTCCCATTCTGAGGGTTGTCTTTTCATCTTGTTTATGGTTTCCTTTGCTGTATAGAAGCTTTTAAGTTTAATTAACAATGAAAGCTCAGAAAGAGAAATTAAGGAAACAATCTCACTCTCCATTGTAACAAAAAGAATAAAATACCTAGGAATAAATCTACCAAAGGAGACAAAAGACCTGTATACAGAAAGCTATAAGACACTGATGAAAGAAATCAAAGATGACACAAACAGATGGAGAGATATACCATGTTCCTGGACTGGAAGGATCAATATTGTGAAAATGACTATACTACCCAAAGCAATCTACAGATTCAATGCAACCCCTATCAAGTTACCAATGGCATTTTTCACAGAACCAGAACAAAAAATTTTTACAATTTGTATGAAACACAAAAGACCCCAAATAGCCAAAGCAATCTTGAGAAAGAAAAACAGAGCTGGAGGAATCAGGCTCCCTGACTTCAGACTATACTACAAAGCTACAGTAATCAAGACAGTATGGTACTGGCACAAAGACAGAAATATAGATCAATGGAACAGGATAGAAAGCCCAGAGATAAACCCACGCACCTACGATCACCTAATCTATGACAAAAGAGGTAAGAATATACAATGGAGAAAAGACAGCCTCTTCAATAAGTGGTGCTGGGAAAACTGGACAGCTACATGTAAAAGAATGAAATTAGAACACTCCCTAACACCATACACCAAAATAAACTCAAAATGGATGAAAGACCTATGTAAGGGCAGACACTATAAAACTCCTAGAGGAAAACAGAAGCAGAGCACTCTTTGACATAAACCGCAGGAAATCCTTTTTTGACCCACTTCCTAGAGTAATGAAAATAAAAACAAAAATAAATAACAGCTTTTAAAGGTAATAAAACAATTCTTTCAAACTTCTAAGGGAGTATTTTTTCAAGACCAAATTATATTTCTAGCCAAATTATCCCTTAACTATATAGGCAGAATAAAGATATTTTCAAATATGCAATGAGTCATAAATTTTTATTTCTCACGTACCCTTTCTTAAGAGTTAAAGGAGATAGAAAATCAAGAAAGGGGATAACACCAGTTTCAAGTAGATCCCACACCAGAGAGCAGTAAAGGGAACGCCAAAGATGAAAGCTGTTTGGCAGGTCTAGATAACCTCAGTCTAGACAGGAGCAAGAAAAAAGGAAAAAGGTTTCAATAGAAGCTTCAATTTCTTCCACCCTAAAATGACCATAATATCATACTAATTACCTGCTAGTTCATAAGGTCATTACAAAGGCTAAATAAGTCAACATGTACAAAGGGCTTAGAATAGCATCTTTTAGTTATAAACTCTTCACAAGTGTTTTTGGAGTACTTTTAGAAAACTAGTTTAGGAAAATCTTTTCTTTTAACCCATGCATCATCACAAAAATGACAAATTGGAATTTAAAAAATTCTTTTATCATGCATAATTTGAGAAGCACCGCTTTAGAGCACCTGCTAGGTACAGAGAGATCTGTCCTTGAGAAGACTTGGGTTCTAGCTCCCAACCTGCCGGCAAAGGACCTGGGGGAAGCCCTTGAACTTCTCTAAGACTTAATGTCTTCATCTTTCACATAAGGGTGATCGTTCATACCTCAGAGAGCTGCTGTGGAGGTGAAATGAAATAAATGGCTGGGAATTGATTGGTTCCCTATATAGAGGAAACAATTCCAGATGGACCAGATAGCCATCATTGTTCTATGCGCGATCTAAGAAAGAATCTCTGCCATTTCTCTGGGAAATAGTACTTTGTAAAAATGTATTTTGTCTTCATTCATTTTAGGGTTCTTTGGCAAAGTGTCTCGCTCCGATGTTGTTTGTATGGAACTGTGCAGTAACAGGTTTCTTTTTAGAGTGATTAGCGAGCTCCTAACATGTCTCAGATTTTCTCTCCCTTTTCATTGTCTTGCTGATTGTTGGCAGTGCCTTGCATCATTAATTTAGTGGATAATGAATGAAATATTGTTAGCAAACCCTGTAATGTTGAATTATAATGTCATTAATCTTTCACATTCCTGCTGTAGATTCAGCTGATCTTATGCAAAGCGAACGGACCCGGATTACCCTCAGAGACTTATCAAACTACCCGAGGGAATGCAATTCCTTTAAGATCCCTTTTCTGTTTTATTTTTATATAATCATGCATTTTAGTAGCTGACTGAGATGGGATACATGCATGAGAGGTATTCAGAATTTATATCCAGTTAGGAAGGGCCACTTTATACTCTGTAGATGCAGTTTTTTCAGCTGTCAACTGTAAGTTTGCATGCATTTGTTCTTAACTCTTTTTAGACTTTGGGTTCAGGATGGAAATTACCCTTTTCAAGAAGGTTTACCTAGATAGGTGTAAATCTACAATATCTTGGCAATAAAATAGCCCCAGAGGAATAACTTTGCAAACCCGTTTCAATCTTTATACCAATTAAATTGGTATGATCAACCTCACCACCGTCACACAAAACAGGCTTCTAGGCCATGTCTCACCTTTTGCTTAGAGAAAGCCATCAGATTTATTTGGCCCTACTCAGATTTAAGATCATATATCTTTTTTCAGAGCTTGATGGCTTCTAATAATAACAACAGAAAGTACTGAAACAAACCTATTTTCATGGTTGCCTTTCAATCAAGATAGAACACACTTTCTGTTTTGTCTTCACCAGAAATAAATTGTACTTTAAATCCCTGTTCTTCTTAGGTATGTCAAATATGTTGGGTATGATGTCATCTCTAAAGTGGAAATTTCTTGAGATGGCATTGTTAGGAAGGCTTAGAAAAGTATTTTGCAAGCCCATAACATCATTCTAGAACAGGTTTTATTGCCTTAGAAGATACTAGCATTCTCCGGAGATTAAGAAATTGCTATAATTGCTATGTGAAAGAGCTGGCGGAGAGATCGTTTTTGCTGATAAAAGTTAAGGTGCTTTAGAAAAGAAAGTCAGAGTAGCTTTAACTCTATCACCTCCTTTTCTTTCCTCCTAATTGCCTAAATCCTATTCCTCCGCACCCTTGCCCCTCATTCCTTCCACTTACAGCTTCAGTTTGCCTCAGCCGTCTGTGACATAACTTTAATAATATCCAAGCAATTGAGTCACTTGGAGAGACATCTGCTAAATTCACAAGGAAACAAGCATCTTAAACAGCTGAATTTATTGTTTTGGAAGGCCACAGGGTTTTGTGTGTTAACTTCTAGGAACAAAAAAAGAAACAAAAAACCATGAACTGTGGCTATAATTTATGCCATGCCATATATTCCCTACTCTACATTTAATGCTTAATTAATTTCTTTCATCAGTTAGATTCGTTGGCAGCATTTTACCTTTTTTAATAGCTGCTCCTTTTTCCTACCCTTCTCCTAGTTTCCTTTAGCCCTCTCTAAAGGGTACTATTCTTTTTTTTTTTTTTTGCGGTACGCGGGCCTCTCACTGTAGTGGCCTCTCCCGTTGCGGAGCACAGGCTCCGGACGCGCAGGCTCAGCGGCCATGGCTTACGGGCCCAGCCGCTCCGCGTCATGTGGGATCTTCCCGGACCGGGGCACGAACCCGTGTCCCCTGCATCGGCAGGCGGACTCTCAACCACTGTGCCACCAGGGAAGCCCTATTGCAGATTTTGAGGCTGTAATATTTCTTTTGTAAGAATGCACCTTAATTTATTAATTTATTTAACTGATCTTCAGTTGTCAGGTATCATTTTTTTCATAATATGTATGTGGTGACAGTGATATGTTGATATGTTTCCTGGGGGAAAAAAGCCCTTATTTGTAATGTTTGCGAAATTCCACGGTGTAAGTACTTTCACCATGACTGATTTTGTTTCCAACTGTGTAACAATTGGCTTGAAAATTTCCTAAAAATTTAAAAATAGGTTGCACACCTCTGCATAGCCAGGATGCATACCCTTGTAGCCAAACCTTTCTCATATCTTTTAGTTTTGATTTCACAAGGAAAAAATACATAAAATTATTTAATGATAAGTATTAGAGTGATGTATGTAAACATTTCATTGTTAAAGATTCATTATCACTTGTGATGATTATTGATTCTTACATATTTTTTTCAGTCACTTTTTCTTATCCACATATTGGTAGTTTTTGTCTCTCTGTCTCTGTTTCTCACTTGTGTTTAAATCTAGGATGATCATTGAAATATACAATATTTTGAGATTACTTGAATTTGCAAATTTAAAACTTATTCTCAGGACCAGATGCAGTAGTATCATAGACAGATGTGAATTGTGATATCAGTTCTACCAACTAACAGATTGTTAAATTCGGGCTATGTACTAACCTCTCTGAGGCTGTTTCTTCATCGGCAATACAGAAACCAAGATGTTCATTTCACAGGATTATTGTGAGAGCGTTCTATAAGGTTTAAAGACTCTTAGTGGTGGGACACAACATGACGACACTGGGACAGGGGAAACTCTAAGTTGCTTACAACTCCATAAGATAGCACAGGAGTTGTTCCAAGACAAGGTGACAGCAAGCTGGGCTGGGTGAAGGGGTGGGGTGGCAGTGAGGGTGCCGGGCACCTTTGGCATGAGGAGCCAGGTGAGAGGGGTCGCTTTCACAGTCTTTCAGTGGATTGCCCAATTAGAATGATTTTCAGGCTCCAGGGTATAGGGTCTGTCCCTTGTTGTCTGGTATCTGCCCCCAGGGGCAGTTAGGGCTGATGTATAGTGGCCTGGGGTGTGAGAATTTGAGGGAAGTGTGTGGGATGCATTCAAGAAAGGAAATGGACCAGCTTCTAGCCAGGGCCTCAAAACTGGGTCCTGACAGTATGGAAATATATCTAGATTAGTAAATAAATGAGATAATGTATGTGAAGGTCAAAGCCCAGTTTTCTGGGTCCTTCACCCTCATTTAAAGGCTCTCGTAAGAGAGGAAAATGAACATTATCCATAGAAGCTGTAACAGAGTACTTTTTAACCTTTGTATATAATAGTTTCATCTGTAAATTGAATATTGGGATAACAGTGGTTCTTAACATTCTCAGTGAGTCAAAGGCTCATTGAGAATCCTTTGAAAGCTATCGATAGCCTCCCCTGAAATGTGTAAGACTTATATACAGAAAATTTTGCTGCAGTTTTTTGCTTTAGAAACTGCACTTTATGGAAGCATTTATTTTGGTATTAGATATCTCACTCAGCCTCCATTTTCTTTTCTGTTGAATCACTTTGGTCAAAAGAGATTATAGGCCTTCAGTAAAAGCATGTTAGTTATTGCAGGGCATTGAAACAGAAAGCTACCCGATTAGCCTGGCTAAAATTATCCACCAAACCAACCAGGTCAGTAATGAGCCTCTCCTTGTCAAATTGCTTAGAACAGGCTTTCTTTAATCCTCAATAAAAGTGAAACTTCTTCCTCAGGTTCAATCAAGTTTTTTGAGACTTGTCTTCTGGAAAATCATAGATTTTTGTACATAGTGAAAAATAAATGTATGCTCTGTTTCCATTTCTTATACACTTCTTGAAGAAATTTTATTTTTCATGAAGGTGATGACCTCATAGCAATAGACATGGCTTATTTCAAGATAATTGGCAAAAATCTTTGATGTCATTACATTCTGATGTATTTGTAATAATTAATTTAGCAAATATTTATTAGGTACCAATTATGTATCAAGACTTCTCTTAGGCTATAAGGATATAACAAGAAATAGGAAAGATAATTACTGCAATGAGCCCTAATGATGTGTAGCACTTCTATATTTAGCCAACAAAAAGAGGCAGATGTACTGCCAAACCTTTCAAATGCTCTACCTAACCATGATGCCCCAACATTTTCTTGCAGTCAAAGACACTGTAGTTTTCTTTTTTACAATCCAGAGACATCGGTTTCCTTGAAGTTTCCAGAACAGACACAAAATAAAAAATATTTTTGATGGCATCATAATTTACATATTCAACAAATATATTGAGTACCTACTGTATGCCATTCACTGTGGATGCAGCAGTAAACAATCTAGACCTGGTCCCATGCCCTCTAGTGATCTGCGAGGGAAGAAAACTAGAAAGTATCTGCACTTGGAGACAGTAATTCCATCTAGCTTATGCTGAAGAAAAATGGCACATCTGCCAGTTTCTCTAAAACCTCCCTCAAAATATTAAGTGAAATATTCACATTTCTGAAGTGGATGATATAGACAGGCACAAACCACAAACCAAGGCAGAACCCACTTCTGTTTCCAAAGCATAGATTCCTTGAAGGCTCTCCAATTTATGTCACATCTCTACTTGGCAGTACAATAAAAAACTCACAGAGAACTTTGGCTTTTGCATTGGGACTTCGAGTATTTACAGGATTGTCTATCATACCTTTCTAAAAATTCTTCTTTCCTCTAAACATGGTAGCTCACAGGAGCTACCATGATTCTGTAACATGACCCAATTCAGTGGCCACAGCCATTGAACTAAGAGATGGACACCTCACCCAGACTGGACAAATACATCTTTTATCTGAGGAATTTGGATCTACAATGAAAGAATTTAAGAAAAGAATACATTTAAGAAAGGGATTTCAGAACTACCTAATAAGAGCAAGAATACATTTTTTTCCTAATGTTTATCAGAGAAAAGTTATTCTAGACATCATGACATGGCAACACGACAAGCACTGCCATTTTGCTGTCTACAATAGTGCCTCAAGCCACTGTACAGTTGCCTTAAGGAATACTTTAATAATTCAACCTTATTAATTTGACAACAGTTTGTCCAAAGGATAATTTTCAACGTAATAAAACAAAAATGAAAGAAGAAAATTCAGGATTTGAACAACCCTGAATCCTATCCTTGGACCGCCTTGGAGGCCCGTGTTCCAGGATCTTAGAGGATGTATTTTTCTTTCATTACTCAAATGTTTGGTGTTGATACCTATTCCTTCCCAGCCTGGAAATGACTTGGCTCTCTCCAAGGCAGACACAGTGGACTCCCACTGATCTGGAATATTAGTGGGAACTGAAATCTGCAGGAGAGAGGAAAGGCTCCCCCTTGTGAATTATAATCCCACTCTCCAAGTGCCAGATACACGAGAACCACAGGGTACAGTTTGTATCGGGACCTCCACCGCCCCCAGAGCTGTGGCTTGGTTTCTTCTCTAGTCCTACATATTAGTTTCACTGTATTCTAAAGTTTCCTTTTGAAATACGTGGTTGCTAATTCCAGCTTTGGGTGTGGGGAAAGAGCAACTCCATTTTTTTCATGTGTGATTCCCATCCCTCTAAGTGCATTAATGGCAGTGCCCATCATTTCTCAGTTCATTTGGGTTTATTCTAAAATATCATAAATGATCATAGAACATTAAAGCTAACAGGGCCCTTACTGATTATCAAACAGCCCTCGTCATCTTACAGACCACATGACTGAGTTTCAGAGAGGTGAATGAATTTGTCCAAGGATATGCAGTTACTTAGCACTGAAGTGAGGTCTTGTACGCAGGACTCCTGACTCTTAAAATCATTTCTTTTCATGATGCCAGGTCGATCTTTCTCCCTGAAGAGAGTGCAGGGGAAAAGATTGCCACATTCCTTTTTAATCTCAGAAATCAGCTGTGTAATATTTTTCTAGATAGCAAGCTTTCACCCATTGCTTTTTTCCTGAAATTTTAAAGTAATTCTCATGAATTATTCCAAGCACATGGAAATCAGGCATCAGAGAAGGAAGGCAGGAAGAAGAGCCAGCTGCAAGCAGGAACCTCTCCTTTATATGGGGGATATTTAATTTCCAATTACTTGTCTGCAGGAAGACATCCAAAATGCCTCAGAAATAGTTACTATCCAATATGAAGTCTTCCCTGCTGCTTCTGCTAGCCAACATTTCATTTCTTCTTGCAACCACCCCTGCATTTATTTAGTTTTAATCCAGGGAGCTAATCCTTGTCTTGATACTCTGTTCTTGGTATTGCTGCATTGAGCAAAGATGTGTATCCTGTCCCTGGAACATTCCCCTCTCGCTTGTACTCTTTATCTTCGGACTGAGTTGAGATATTGGGAATTCTAATCACTGTAAAACTTGAGGGAAACACTGTTCTCATGTTTTAAAAGATGGAAACATGAAGCAGCTCCCCTAGGCTAGTTTGGAAAGCCCCAAACGAGCAGACTACTATACAGTTATCTGATGATTTCAGGACCGCGCAATTTCTCCATCTTCCAAAAATCAGACTTGGGTACTTCTTATTTTCTCCAAAGGGTTCTTATATCAATAAACAACACTGTCTTGATAAGTCCCTGGTACTAATCCACTACATATTTCAATGCTGTCAGAAGATGCAAAATGACACATGAAGTTAAATTGTAATGGAGCTAGAGATGATGGGTCTATCAAGTGTGACTATCTTTATCCATCAACCTTAAATTTTGGAGTCAGGAAGAGTAACTCCAGGACCTCTCTACAGATGTCCCTTTCTGGCATCACGGGAAAGTGAGGAGTAGGCTAAAGGGATCAGAAAGCCTGTCAGCATGCCATTCTCACGAAGGTATTGCCACTTTCCATTTCAATAAACTATTATTTCACAGGGGAATAACAAGTGCAATTCTTACTAATAGGAATTTCTTACTTCTTACTAATAGGAATTTGTGTGTACTATCAAATTATTTTTACATTTCCACAATCCATCTCACCTCACCTCAAAACGAAGGAGATGAAAACCTTCTTTGTATCAGTTAATCTATGCATCCACCCCTGGAAATAACCCATAGTGGGAAGAAGCAGTCAGCTCTGGTAACAGCAAAAGGGCAGACAGAAAGAGATGTGACTGAGGCAACAGCCAAACTCTCAAACACAGATTATTTCTGACCTAAATGTTGCCAGAGAAGCAGATTCCTAGATGTATCTTGGGGCCTGCAGCTGCCAGGAATGTTTTCTGGGTGGTCACAGAGCTCATTAATCACTGCTCTGTGTTCACTAGCCTGGTGGCAGGTTGATGTGTAGAAGCCTTTAAGGAGTGTGTAAACCTGGCAAATCTCATCATTTTATTGGCTTGCCGAAATCCCTTCAAAACCCAAACTCCTCTGCATGGCATGTGAGGCATTTCCTGATGTAACCCTACACTCCTCTTCCATATCATCTCTGTCTATTCCCTCTGTCCTGGCCTAAGCTTTCAGTTTTGCTTCCATGCCTTTGTAAATTCTTCTCCCTTGGTTGTAATCCCCTTCCTCCCCTTGTCAACCTGGTGAACCATACAGCTTTCAAAACCCAGATCAAGGGACTTCCCTGGTGGTACAGTGGTTAAGAATCTGCCTGTCAATGCAGGGGGCACGGGTTTGAGCCCTGGTCCGGGAAGATCCCGCATGCCTCGGAGCAACTAAGCCTGTGAGCCACAGCTACTGAGCCTGTGCCTAGAGCCCGTGCTCCACAGCAAGAGAAGCCACCACAGTGAGAAGCCCACACCCAGCAGCAAATACCCAACATAACCAGAAACAAACAAATTAATTAAAAAAAAAAACAAACCCAGTTCAAGCTCCACTTATGGTTGATTACTTCCTAGGTTCCATCCTCATCACACAGTTTTGTAACTTTTTGTTTACCATTTTGTAACCATTGTTTATTATTGTGACTTCTGTTTACTATTGTAACTATTTACCATTGTAACTACTGCTTATGTTGAAACAATTGTTTACTACTTTGTAACTATTCTGTAGGGGTAGGAATCAACCCAAGCATGGTCTTATCTCAGCACAGAGCACAATACCTGGCACATGACTAGTGCTTAATGAATATTTGATGAGTAAATGAGTGAACGGGTCCAGCCAATGGATGTCTGGATTGTGGCCAAACAATGCTATAGTCAATCGTACTTTTATTGTAGAATCTAACTATAAACCAAAATCGGTGCTGTCAGTCCTAGGTGTCTAAAATTTGGGTTTGGAAATAAGGTCAAGAGACAAGGAAATTTAGACAGATCCAAAAGCCAGGCTACATATGGAATTGGAACAAAGGTTCCGAGTCAGTGACTGACTTTTCCATAAAGAAAGGGAAAAAGAGACAGGGTCACAAATCTGAAGTTAGGACTGAAAACCATAGAGTGGCCCAAGGAGAACAGGAAGAAGACAGCTGTGGACTTCAAATGGTCAAAATCATGTTACCGTCCCAGAGGTCTGACTACACAGAACCAGGGTTACAGGAAACTTAGTTTGGGTCCAGCAACAGAAAATTCAGTCACGGAGGGCAAAATAGGAATCCACTCTGTAAATGTCTCAGGAACAAGGAAGACAGTCTAAGAAGAACTAAGAAATAGATCAACAAGAGTGCCTCAGGCCGAGTCATTTACCTGTGTGTTTCTACTTAGATTTTTTCTGCCAAGGACAAGCCCTGGTCATAGAATTTAAAGGACTATCCATACCTGTGGAGCAGTGAAACCAGTGTGTAATAGATAAAATGTGGAGTTAGACTGCCTGGACTAAAAGCCTCAATCCATTGCTTTCCAGCTGTGAGGCATTAGTCAATTACTTAAGCTCTGTGAGCTGTAAAATGGGGCTGAAAATAGCACTGACTTCATAGAAGTGTTGGGAAGATTGAATGAGTTAATCCACTGGAAGAACTTATCCCAGAGACTATAAGATTCAGAGCAAGTAGCCAGGCAGTCAATTATACTTTTAGAGAAACCCACATATTTAATTTCTCACGTCAAACTAAAAGTTGTTCTCTTTCTATTTATTTGCTTCTATTAAATAATTATCACAATGTCCTTTAGAAGAAAATATATACCAACTAAAAGAGATATCCCTTTGAGCAGAAATAAGAACATATAAATATATAACCTAGCTAAAACTTTACAAAAGAAGTAGAATTTTAATTGCTAATCGATGTGTTAGTTCAAATAACGGTTTGGTTACAGCTTTTTAAGCAGTTGCTTAAATAATATAGCAATATGAAATATAATTTAATTTTATGCATAGGCCATAAAGGATTGGCCCCATCGTTGTGCAGGCTCTGGACTTCCAGTT
This sequence comes from Phocoena phocoena, assembly GCF_963924675.1. NCBI lineage: Eukaryota > Metazoa > Chordata > Mammalia > Artiodactyla > Phocoenidae > Phocoena > Phocoena phocoena. The sequence continues at coordinate 56,615,883 of NC_089229.1, forward strand.
TTCTGTCCCGCCATCCCAAAAGTGAGCTATCATGGTCCTTTGACTTCAAGATCATGGGCCTAAGAACTCCAGTCATCACATGTGCATTCTAAGGATCAAAAAGGAGGAAGAGGGTTTCCCTGGTGGCGCAGTGGTTGAGAGTCCGCCTGCCGATGCAGGGGACACGGGTTCGTGCCCCGGTCCGGGAAGATCCCACATGCCACGGAGCGACTGGGCCCGTGAGCCATGGCCGCTGAGCCTGCGCGTCCGGAGCCTGTGCTCCACAAGAGGAGAGGCCACAGCAGTGAGAGGCCCGCGTACCGCCAAAAAAAAAAAGGAGGAAGAAAAGAATGCACTTTTAATTAAGAATACGTCCCAAAAATCTCCAAATCACTTCCCTACACTTGTTATAGGCCAGAACTTAGTCATTTTACCACAACTAGTAGCAGAAAAGACTGAGAGATAAAATCGGTGTTCAGGTGATGATATACTCAACCTCAAATCAGGGATTTTATTACTGTAGAAGAAGAGGAGATATGGCAGGCTACTAACCGCCTTTGCTAGAGCTGGTTTGCATGTGCTCCCCGTGGACTGGGGTTAGTCTCATAACTGCTGTGATAAAAGCATTTGTAGGAAGGGAATGTGTTTGCCTGTTAGTAACTCATTAAGTTAAAATCAGACTTTCATGTGTTTCTCCTTATCCTTGAACTTTGTGTTAAGGAAATCGTTATTTCTGACCAAAATGAATTTCTCTCTTTGTGGAACTATTTCTCAGACTAAAAGTCCAATTTCTATAGCAGAAGCAATATTTGTGAGGTGTTGTAGATTCAAGTCCAAGAAACTCAGGAGAACTTAAAACTGCCTTTTTTCTTGATCAGTGGCCCTCTGTCCACGCCATTCCCATTGCTGTAAGTACCTTTTCTCTATCTAGCAAACTCTTGCTCTTCAAAATCCATCTTAAACTTTTCATCTTAGTGAAGCTCCTCCAGTTCTCCTAGGCACCTTTGACTCTGCCTCCCTCTTGGCTCCCACAGTACATTGGTTCCGTCTCTGGTGTCACACCTGGCACATTGGATTGTGACTACTGGCCTTCCTGCTCTCTCAAGTTGACGGTGAAGTTACGGAAGCACACAGGCTTTCAGAAATATTTGTTTAATGAATGAACAAGTTGACTCCTCTTCCAAATAGATATTGATACACAGGGCCGCTAGGTCAGAGAAAGTTCCTGTCATTAATAGAAATACAACATGGATCATAATAACCATGTTGATAATAGCGGCGCTGGTGGCTGTGGCAGCTACTACTGTTTTTCTTGAGTATAATAAGAGTGTCTGAGTGTCAGGAACTTGATATATATAACGTGTCAGATCTCTTTAAAACCTTTAAAATTAAGTGTTATTATCCGTACTTTACAGCTGAGACAGTTGAGGCCCAGATAGATTGCGTACCCTGCAGGTGGTGGAGCTGTTGACCCCAAACTCTGCTGTGAATCGAATTTCTTAATTAGCACTTCACTCTCTTGGATTAAGCGGAGATCACTACCCTCTTCAGATGTTTTTGTTTTAAATGCAAACTCTCTGAGAGGCACTGTCCCTCAAGTCCCTCACACTTAGGGCTTACGTTAAGACAGAAGCAGCAGGAGATGCACAAAAGCCCTGAAGGAGGAGACAAGGTTAGAAATGAGGGGAGACTGACCCAGATTCACCACCACAGTCTAGCCGAGCATTGGCTTTCTCCAAACGATTAGGCCATATCGGTGAGACATTGTATTTCCTCCTGTCCCAGCTTACTTGAAGATCTCCCAACAAGTGCTTTACTTGTGTATCTCTTCAGTGTCATTCCATGCACACACACAAGCACATAACACATGCGACCTCTTCGACTTCACAGAGAAAATAAAACCAGCAGACTGAAAAAGCCTTCACTTTTCTGCCATCAGATCCATAAACCTTCCTGCATCCCTATCTCTCATCTCATCTGCTTTCATTCCCTCTTATGAGGGTGCAGGAGATAACCCTCCATCTGTGATAGAGATCCCACATCCCCACGCTTTCCCCAGAACCTCACACCGGTCCTTTTTTGTTCTTGTTTCTTTCACTTCTTTCTATGGCACCCTTCTCATTATTATTTAAATATATGCACATGTTTACAAAGTGAAGAAACATTCACTTTCATATTAGAAAGAAACACCATTTTGGGCCTCTACTTGCCTTTTGATTGTTCCGGTATTTTCTCCTCTCCTGTACAAAGCCTTGAAAAAGTTGCCTGTACTCACTGATTCACTTCTCTGCCATTTACGCCTCAACTCTCTTCAGGGCTCCTCTCCCTCTCCTTCATCCACATGGCCTCCTGCAATGGTCACCAGTGAGTTCTCTATTAGCTAAGCCAATGGGCATTTTTCTGTCTTCCTGTTATTGGACCCCTCAGCACATTTGAGATTGTAGACTACTCTGTCTTTCCTGAAACACTCCACTCTGGGCTTCAGTATGATCTAACTTTCCCTGTTTTCTTTTAGCTCTGGGATTAATTCATCTCAGCGTCCTTGGCTAGATCACTATCCTTTATCGACTTTTAATCTTAAGTTATTCAAGGCTTTGAACTTGGTCTCTTCTTCTTCTTACTTTATATTCTCTCTCTCATAATTTATTCCATGCCCATATTGTTAATCATCATCTATATGATGAATACTTTCAAGTAATTATCTTCATTCCAAACTTTCCCTCTGAGCTACAGACACATCTAGCAAATTGCTGACTCAGTGCCTCCAATTGGAAGTCTCAAATTCACCACCAGCTTAACCATATCTGTAACCAAGCTCATGGTCTCCTTCCTCAAACTCAGCCTTCCACCAGTGTTCTATTGCTTAATAACAGACATTTCTATCTATCTAGTTGCTCCCAGCAGAAACCTGAGAGAGAGTTCTGTGTGGCCTGATTTCCTTTCAATCTCAGGTGACTTTGGTGTATTGTTGTAGGCAGTCTCTAAGATGACCATCAGTGATCCTGCACCCTGGTATTCATTCTTATGAATACGCTCCCCTTGAGCGTGGTTGGACTTGATGATTCACTTCTAATAGAAGGAATATGGCAGAAGTAATGGGATGGTACTTCCAAGATTAAATTACAAAAGGACTGGCTTATATCTTGCCTCTCTCTCTCTCCCTCTCTTTCCACTTGTACTGGATACAACTAGCTCCCATATCATGAGCTCTCTCAGTAACACTATGAAAAGGCTCACACATCAAGGAACTAAAGGTTGCAAATGCCATTTGAGGAGTGAAAAACATCTCATTATTGTTTTATTTTGCATTTCCCTCATGACGTGATGTGGAGCATCTTTTCATATGCTTATTTTCCACCTGTGTATCTTCTTTGGTGAGGTGTCCGTTAAGGTCTTTGGTCCATTTTTTTCACCAGGTTTTTTGTTTTCTTATTGTTGAGTTTTAAGAGTTCTTTTTATATTTTGGACATCAGTCCTTTATCAGATATATCTTTTGCAAATATATTCTCCCAGTCTGTTTCTTGTCTTTTCATTCTCTTGACAGATCTTTCACAGAAACATTGCCCTTTCTCAGAGCCCTGCCAATAACCATAATGGTAAGGTTGGAAGTCAATTTTTCAGCCCTAATTAAGCATTGAGATGTCTTCAGCCTTAGCTGGTGGCTTGACTACAACCACATGAGGAGCTCTGAACCAGCTAAACCATTTGCTGTTTTAAATTGCTAAGTTTGGAGAGCTACCATATGATCCAGTGATCCCACTCCTGGGCACATATTTGGAGAAAACCATAATTCAAAAAGATGCATGCACCCCAATGTTTACAGCAGCACTACTTACAATAGCCAGGACATGGAAGCAACCTAAATGTCCATCGACAGAGGAATGGATAAAGAAGATGTGGGACATATATATAATGGACTATTACTCAGCCATAAAAAAGAAGAAAATAATGCCATTTGCAGCAATGTGGTAGACCTAGAGATTGCCATACCGAGTGAAGTAAATCAGAGAAAGACAAATATCATATGATATCACTTATATGTGTAATCAAACAAATGGTACAAATGAACTTATTTACAAAACAGAAATAGAGTCACAGATGTAAAAATCAAACTTGTGGTTACCAGGGAGGAAAGCAGTGGGAGGGATAAATTGGGAGATTGGGATTGACATATACACACTACTATATCTATTTTATAAATAGATAACTAATAAGAACCTATTGTATAGAACAGGGGACTCTACTCAATACTCTGTAATGACCTATATGGGAAAAGAATCTAAAATAAGAGTGGATATATGTGTATGTATAACTGATTCACTTCGCTGTACAACAGAAATTAACACAACATTGTAAATCAACTATACTCCAATAAAATTTTTTTTTAATTGCTAAGTTTGGGGTAATTTTTAATACAGCAGAAGATAACCAATATGCATTTGAAGACATACTCTTGTGTACTTAGAGAAACCAGATGGCTCTTTATAACTTTATCATTTTGTAGAGATTGCAAAACAGACATATAGAATATTGCATAGATGCTCATCCAATTAACAACACAATTAATTTACGTTTTCCCATAAAAATAACAGCAAAAGTTTGTTTTTAGTGTGAGTTGTCTTTTTTAAAAACTTTATATTTTTACAGCAGTTTTAAGTTCACCGTATAACTGAAAAAAAAGGTATAGAGATTTTCCACATACCCGCTAGCCCCACACATGCAGTTTCCCCCATTACCAATATCCCTCGCCAAAGTGGTATATTTATTACAATTGATGAATCTACATTGACACATCACAATCACCCAAAGTCCATAGTTTATATTAGTGCTCACTCTTGATGTTGTATATTCTATGGCTTTGAACAAAAGTATAATGACATATAGTCATCATTATGGTATCATAGAATAGTTTTACTGCCCTAAAAATCTTCTGTGGTTTGTCTATTCACCGCTCCTCTCCTCACTTCCTAGACTGTCTCTTACTTCTGAAAAACTTCAACTGCTACACAAATATAAAAAGAGGATGCTAAATATCTATGATTTATGACCTCTAGGCATCAACAAGTAAACTGACAAAGCTTAGGCAACCCATTATTGATCTAGTCTCATCTTCACACATTCTGCTGAAATATTGAGTGGCAAAATTTCTATTAGCTGTCCAAAGACTTGTGAGAATCACCTTACAAGTTCAACACACATGAATATGTCCCATTTCCTGTGTACAGTTTTTTATTTTTAATTCAAAGCTAAAATTATTAAGTATTTTCAATTCTACCTTTTAACTGACTGTAAACCAATCCTTGTTTGACTCTCAATCTCCCTCTTCCCCTTTCTCCCTCCTTAATTCACTTCTTATCTGCTCTTTCTTTTTTTCTACTTTTCTGCCCAAGGATAATGGTCATTTATTTCTCATTAATTTTATACCCAATCACAAAGGATGCAGGAACCAAAGGCAAGTACATATAATAAAAAGTAGTAACACGGGCAATGACTAAAGTCAAACGTTATAGCCTAAGTAAAAATAAAGATGCAAGTTTTAGTTCATTTCTTCTCTGAGAAGAATAACATACTATAATGGTTTTAGCCCTTTATAATAACCAGACAACTTTCTAAGAACAAATGCAGGCACCCCAGAGCATTGACATAGAAAAACATATCTTTCAAAACAGACAACATTTAGTAATAAACACATGGTTAAACTTGATATAAGAATAAAAAATTTCTTCACAATAAGTATTAGAAACCCAAACAATATAGTACCAAAATTTTAACATGAATAAGAATAATTTAATCAAGAATGGAGCATGATATATAATTGTATCTAATAAGAAAAATGTTTTTAAATATTCAATAGTAAATTATAGTAAACAGTAATTTACTATATAGTAAATTTACTATATAGTAAATTATTGAGAAATAACATTTAAATTTTGCATTAAATTAGCATCTTTTTTTAGAACTAAAATGGCTATAAGAATGTCATATTTATTTATTTAAATTTAATGCTGAAAATAAAAGACTAATTTTTTAAAAGAATCTTCTGTTAACTTATCTAATTGTTTTCATTGGCATTGTGTGAGTGGAAAAGGTATAGAAATAACTGCTATGAATATATTAATCAAGCATTGCTGGAGAAAGTATTATTTTAGGAAAAATCATTAAAGCAAAACAAAAAAATCTTTTTCTAATACAACTAGGTCATTCAATGTAAACTTTTAGCAGTTACTGCTCTTCACCATTCATTTTTTTGTGAGCTCATGGACCCCTATAAATGTGGCACATCATGGGAAACTGATTGATCACAGTAGATGTTGTTTTTAAATGGCACCAAAGATTCTTCTGCTTTGGAATTAATCCACCAGTTACCACGCTGCTGATAGATCTCAGTTTGCATACATCCTTCAAATTAATGAGAAAGCCACATTTTATTCAGTGCCATTTCTACATACACACACAAACACACACAGTCCTACCCCAAAACATCACTAACATCTACAAATATTTTTGCCTTAAATCTTCCATAATTTCCAGTTAGCTACATTGTTTTGCTTTGTCAATTTTGTCTTCATCTATAAAGGTTTTCTTATACCTCTTCTATGTGGAAAACCATACAGTAATAATGCCAATAATTACATTAAATATTTTTTTATAAAAAGCAAAAGATCAAGCACCAGAAAGATGCCTCCTATGCTAATCATATAAAATAAATTTTCATTAGCTATATCTCAACTATATCATGGTGACATAAAGTTTGATGAAAACCAGTAATAATTCTGTTTTATTAAGATATAATTTAACACAATAAAATTCACCCTTTTAAAGTATACAAGTCAGTGGATTTTAGTATACTTACAAATTTTTGCAGCCATCACCATTTGGTAATTCCAGAACATTTTCATCACCCACGAAAAAACCCTATATCTATTAGCCATCATTCCCATTCCTTCCCTCCTCCAGCCTCTGGTACCTACTATTTGTCTCTATTTGCCTATTCTGGACATTTCAGATAAATGGAATCATACAGTATATAACCTTTGTGACCAGCTTCTTTCACTTAGTGTAATGTTTTGAGGCTCATACATGTTGTAGCATATTTCAGAACATCATTCCGTTTTATGGCTGAATAATATTCTGTGGCATGAATGTACGTTTTTTTCATCCATTTATCATTTGACAAACATTTGGGCCATTTCCACATTTTGGCTATTATGAAGAATGTTGCTGTGAACGTTCATGTACAGGTTTTTGTGGGAACATATGTTTTCAGTTCTTTTGGGTATATACCTAGGAGTGGAACTTCTGGGTTGTATGTTAATTCTATGTTTATCATATTGAGGAACCACCAAACTGTTTTCCACAGTGGCTGTAGCATTTTACATTCCCACCAGCAATATATGTGTTCCAATTTCTCCACATCCTCCCCTAATACCTGTTATTTTCTGTTTGTTGTTGTTTTTAAATAGCTATCCTAGCCAGTAATGAGTGGTCCCACTGTGGTTTTGATTTGCATTTCCCTAAGGACCAGTGATGTGGAGCAACTTTTCACGTACTTATTGGGCATTCGATAATCTTCTGTGCAGAATGTTTTTTCAAATTCTTTGCCCACTTTTAAATTTTTATTATTTTACCCTGTAACCCTGTTAAACTTACTTATAAACTGTAATAGTTTTGGTTTTGGGGGCAGAGGAATTCTTAGGATTTTCTATATGTAAGATCATGGCATCTGTAAATAGAGATACTTTTACTTCTTTCTTTCAAATATAGAAGATGTTCATTTCCTGTTCTTGCCTAATTTTCCTGACTAGGACGTCTAGTAAAATGTTGAATAGAATGGACTTCCTTGCCTTGTTCCTAATCTTAGGGGAAAACATTCAGTCTTTCACCATTAAGTATGATGTTAGCTTTGGGGTTTTTATACAAGTCCTTTAACAGTCTGAGGAAATTCCTTTCTATCTTAGTGTATTGAGTGTTTTGTCAAATGCTTTTAAAGCATATGTTGAGGTGATCATGTGGGTTTTGACATTCATTATATTAACTGGTATATTACATTGATTGACTTTGGAGCCAAACTTGCTTTTCTGGGAAAAATCCCACTTGGTCATTTTGTATAATGCTTTTCATGCATTGTGGATTACCTTTCTAGTATTTTGTTGAGGATTTTTGCATTTATATTTATAAAAGATATTAGTCTATAATTTGCTCTTCTGTTGGAGTAGCCAATTAAAATGACAAGCCAAAGTAACAGTCAAGCCTTTAATCACTTACTGAGATAGTAAGAAGCTAAACTGGAGAAAATGCTGATTCTCCTCTGTTCCACTTTTCCTATGGAATGACACTGGTCAAGGGCCAGGTTAATTAGCACAGATGTGGGAATCATCTCACTGTAGAGGGAGCCCTAAACAAAAGTCTCCTAAAGTTTTATCTACCCAGACAAGGGCAAAGGCAGAGTGTGGGAAAGTACTGACTCACAGTGAAGAAAACTGTCATCAGGGTTCCGCGAATCCTTTCCCTGATAAGGTGGACTCTGCTGAGGTAACTGAGGAAGGCCTCTAATGAAGGCTCCAGGTGAAGAGGTCTTTGAATGAAGGCATCTGGACTAGTAATGCTGAAAGCATACTTTGTATGATTTCAATCCTTTTACATTTACTGAGATTTGTTTTATAGGCTAACATATGGTCTATCTTGGAGAATGTTCCTTGTGTACTTGAGAAGACTGTATATTCTGCTGTCGTTCTGTGGAGTGTTTTTAAAATGTCTGTTAGGTCCAGTTGATTTATAATGTTGTTCAAGTCTTCTACTTCCTTGATAATCATTTGTCTAGTTGTTCTATTCATTATTGAACGTAGGGTTTTGAAGTCTCCACTTACTGTTGAATTGTATATTTCTCCTCTCCGTTTTGTCAGTTTAGTTCTCGATTTTGAGACTCTGATTATGGTTTATATATATAACTAATATATTAATATACTAACAATATATTAATTAATATAACAATTAATATATTAATATTAGTCATATCTTCTTGATGGATTGACCCTTTTATTATTGAACATCCTATATGATCCCATTCTCTTCTCTCTCTTTTGTCCTTTTATTGTTGTTTAAATTACATATTTATATACTGTATACCCATCAGTACAAATTTAACATTATTGCTTTATACAACTGTCTTTTAAATCAGAGAAGGAAAAGTGTTAGAAACAACAAAAACAATTTATACTATCTTTTATATTTACCTATGTAAATATTTTTACTGCTTCTCTTTATATCTTCAGATGGATTTGAGTCACTATCTAGAGCCATTTCCTTTTAGCCTGAAGAACACTCTATAGTATTTCTTATAGGGCAGGTCTTTTAATGATAAATTCTCTCAGTGTTTGATTACATGGGAATGTCTTAATTTATTTTTCTTTTTTGAAGAATAGTATGCTAGCTATAGAATTCTTTGTTGGCAGAGTTTTTTCCTTTATGCATTTTAAAATGTAATTCCCTTTAAGCCTCCACATTTTCTGATGAGAACTAGCTATTCATCTTTTTGAGGATCTTTTGTATGTGATAGTCATTTCTCTCTTGTTGCTCTCGTGGTTCTCTCTCTGGCTTTGGCTTTTGACAGTTTGATTATGATGTGTCTAGATGTGGATATCTTTGAGTTTCTCCTACTTGGATTTCATTGAGCTTGTTGGATGTGTAGACTAATGTTTAGCATCAAATTTGGAAAGTTCAGCTTTTTTTTTACGTCTTTATTGGAGTATAATTGCTTTACAGTGGTGTGTTAGTTTCTGCTTTATAACAAAGTGAATCAGTTATACATATGTTCCCATATCTCTTAGCCATTAATTTTTTGAATATTATTTCTGCCCCTTTCTTTCTGGGATTCTCATTTTATGTATGTTGATACATTTGATGGTATCTCACAGAACTCTGAGGTTCTATTCAGTTTTCTTTATCCCTTTGTCTTTCTGTTTTTCAGATTAGATAATCTCAACTAACCTATTTTCAAGTTTACTGATTCTTCTGCCAGTTGAATCTTCTACTGAGCTTCTCTACAGAATTTTTCAGTTAGGTTATTGTCCTTTACAGCTCCGAATTTCTCTTTTGTTCTTTTTCATCATTCCCATCTCTATATGGATATTCTCTATTTGATGAGATATTTTTCTTTTATATAATTCTTTGAATATATTTAAACTAGCAGATTTTAGACTAGACAAAGTGTCTTTGTCTAGTAAGTCCAATATCTGGGTTTTTCCAAGTGCAATTTCTTTGGGTACTTTTCTCCTCCTTGTGTATAGGCCATACTTTCTTATTACCTTGCATGTCCTATAATTATTTTTGAAAACTGGACATTTTAGTGATATAATGTGGCAACACTGGAAATCAAATTCCTCCTCCTCCCCAGTGTTCGTTGTTGTTGCTATTTTGTTTTAATATGGCTTTAAAAAAAATTGTTTCCAATTCTGTAAAATCTGTGTTCTTTGTGGTGTGTGGTCACTGAAATCTTTGCTCAATTAGATAAGTGGTCAGATAATGACTGGACAGAGATATTTTTAAATGCCTGAAACCAGTAAGTCTCCCAGCCTTTGCTTTAGGGCTCCATGTATATTTTGGGATATGCCTTAAATGCTCAGGCAGGCAGTTTACAACTTTGTCTTAGTCTTCACTTCCTGATTGCACAGAGCCTCAAAGTCAGCCAGAGGTGAGATGGTAGGGCCCTCTCAGGTTTTTCCTGGACATGTACAGAGCCCAACGCATGTAAGTTGCTTTTTAGCTTCTCAGGAATACGTCAGAACTTTTTTTTTTTTTTTTTGCGGTACGCGGGCCTCTCACTGTTGTGGCCTCTCCCGTTGCGGAGCACAGGCTCCGGACATGCAGGCTCAGCGGCCATGGCTCACGGGCCCAGCCGCTCCGCGGCATGTGGGATCCTCCCAGACCGGGGCACGAACCCGTGTCCCCTGCATCGGCAGGCGGACTCTCAACCACTGCACCACCAGGGAAGCCCTGTCAGAACTTTTTAAAACCTCCCCTGGACATTTCATCCTCCAGGTATTTATTTACGTGTTTGTTCCACTCGTGGTTTACCCCAACCTTTATCACTGCTTCAAGCAGCTGTCATGCTAAACAGCTGCCATTGATTGTTTTTGACAAACACCACAGAGAAAAGGCTGTTTACACTGAGACAGCTCTCATTCAGGTCAAATAAAGACAAGCTTCACGAAAGGGTTTTTCTAGGGAAATGCCAGAGAGGCCAGATAATAACAGTTATCTGGGAAGGAGGCCCTGGAGGAACTCAAACCCCTTCTTTGGCCTCCAGAGTCTGTTAGGCTGCTGGCTTTCACCATGATTGCAGGGCTGTTGGTTTTTAAGACTCACAGAACAGGGGAAGTTGAGTGGGACTGGGACAAGGTAAATGCCACAAAGCTTGCTGTTCTTACTGAGATTTAGTCATTTTTCCTAAATAAATGACCCCCAGATTGTTGCAAGCCTTTGGTTAATTTCCAAAGTTTTTTTTAAGATTTTTTTTTTTGATGCAGACTATTTAAAGTCTTTATTGAATTTGTTACAATATTGCTTCTGTTTTATGTTTTGGTTTTTTGGCCACGAGGCAAGTGGGATCTTAGCTCCTGACCAGGGATCGAACCTGCCCCCACTGCATTGGAAGGTGAAGTCTCAACCACTGGACCACCAGGGAAGTCCCCAGAGTTTTAAAAAAGTTGATTTGGATATCTTTTTGCCAGTGAACTTATTGCTTTTATGAAAGAGAGGGTTTTTGGTGGTTTTTACTTAGCTATTCCCATTGCCATTCAGCATCAGTTCTTAAGATGACATTATTCTTTTTCTTTTCCAGAGGATTTTTACTGAAGCAAGTTATAGTCAGTGGATATATTAACGTACCAAATATTTTTATAGCAAACTTGTATATGTATCTGCTTCTTTGTTCCTAAGAAATATTTTTGAAATTGGAAACTTTTTTTTTAAATATTTATTTGGTTGCACCAGGTCTTAGTTGCGGCAGGCGGGCTCCTTAGTTGCAGCATGCGTGTGGGATCTAGTTCCCTGACCAGGGATCAAACCCGGGCCCCCTGCATTGGGAGCGCGGAGCTTTATCCACTGCACCACGAGGGAAGTCCTGAAATTGGAAACTTTTTAAAAAACAAAACTTTTGATATGTTAATGGAATTCAAATGAGTTTAGTAATTTTTAGATACAACATCTTGGTACACAGAGGTCTCCAAATGATAGATTGGCTTGAAAACCATTAGGTCAAAAAGAAAATGATGATCTGAGCCACAGTAACCATTATTATTCCTATGATTATTACTATTGATTATAGCAACTATATATTGAGTTTTGCTATATGAAATGCCCATTTGGGGAGAATTACAAAGCAAATAAGACTATATTTATGATTTAATACAACAAACTTCATTACATTATTAATCATTATGGTCATCGGTTACCAGTGTTTAAACAGGAGAGATTTATTACTACAGATAAGTCAATATATCTGGTGCCTTTTTTTGCTTAAAGTCATAAAAAATATATATGACAAGTCTTAATGGTTAAGATTTTCTGCATTATAGCTTTCATTTTCTAATATAGTATACATAATTTTTACAACAATGGCAAAAGAAATGTAACCTTTCCATTGATGTTTATTTACTATTTTTATTTATCTCTGTACTTTCTTGCATTTCTTCATGAATACAAATAACACAAATTCTTTTGGCTAATATGTTCATAATTTTATATTGTGGGCTTAGAAAACAGTTTTCAAACCAAACATAAGTAAGAAAGCATTTGCTGATTCCCTTAATATGCAAACTATCAGATGCCAATTAGTTTGTTGATTCTTTCCACTGCAGTTGCATGTGTGTGGGCAGGAATGAAGTCCAAGTTTTCATTCCTTTTTCTGTTTCTTGTCATGTTGGCTTTAGACTACTGCTATTGGATCCAGCTGAACCTCTTCTCACAGTGGGTGGGCCTGGAAATATTTTCTCCTCATATCCTTTTTAATCCTATTCCCCCATTTGTGGTAAACATCTTTATTTTCACCCAAGTAAAAATCTGTTTGCTTTCTGACTTTTATTGCAAGATGATTATTTGGCCCACAAAATTTTTTTTAAATAAATACTTTTATATCTAGAGAAAAATTTTACATTTCAGTGAGAGATCTAGTGGATAGACTTACTTTAATTCTTTCAAAAACATTTTAGGCAGTATTAGGTTTGAATACTACTTGTGTGTTCTCTTCCAAATCATAAATGGGCAATCCTCAAAGGAGTAAGGTGAAATCTTACATCTGAGGGCTGATCCAACCTATTTAGATTCTTTGGGTCCCTAAGACTGAATAGAACAAAACATTAAAAATATTTTTTCGTTGTTGTTGATTCTGGAATTTATCCTTGTTGTAAGTAAGAAAGTTTTGAGGGAAACAGAACAGTCCTATAGTCACCATGATTAAGCTGTTTAGAGAGGAACAAAATTACAAATGTTTCCGATCTTAATGTAGCCAATAAAAATTCCTCATGTTTACCTGTAAGATCTAGAAAATAGAGGCAAAATGAACTAGTGAACTTGATGTTTACTTCCTTTTACTTCTCTTTTTCTTATGGCATAAATGCTGAACAGAGGAGGAATATTTAAGAAAAAAAGACCTAAACTGAATGTCAGAAAGCTGAAGTTACAGACTTGTATTTCTATTTTAATAGATTCTATGATCTAAATGATGACTAGTTCCTTGAAATAAGGATAATAAAAATTATCCCTCAAATTTCAGAGATATATTGGAAAATCTGAAGATCAAAGTGCTACACACACATGAAATATTATTGGAGATATTTGTATTTTAAAGGAGAGAAATGAACAAAATTTTAAATTCTGTTAAAGGCTGAGAATAAGAAACAAGGAAACAAACTTGTTTGGTACATCTCTCTAAATGTATCGGGAGTGAATCTGTAGTGTGGGCACCAATTTCTTCATATTCCAACCTGAGATTTTCGTAGATTTATTTGACAATAGTCATTTCCACTATCATTATTTCCACTACCATCCCAACTGTGTGAACAAAGAATACATAAGAAAGGCCCACAGTTACAAGGTGCCATTTGTGACACACAGTGATAAGCATTTAACAGAATAGTTTCCTTTCCTCTTGGGACCACATTTCTCAGCTGCCCTGCAATTAGGAGATTCATGTGGCAAAATTCTGGACAAGAGCACGTGTGCAGAAGTGATGTAATACATTACCAGGACTGGACTTTAAAATGCTCCCACGCATGACTCTTGTACTCTTTCCCTATCTTCCAGGTAAATAGAGAGGAGTGCACGGACCTAGAAAAAGGGAAAGCTCAAAAGGACAGGAGCCTGGGTTCTCTCCTTTTCATTGTGCTAAGTTACTGAGATTTGGGGATTGTTACCTCAGTTAAGCTATCTTTACCAATGCACTATCATAGGATTTTATAGTCAGTTTAATTTAAAATTCTGGTTATACATTATGAAAAAAACTGTCTATGTCATCAATTTGGAGTAAATATTTGCAATGATTGTTTGACAGGCTATGAATAAAACAACTGGTTAGTTGATCCAATCTTCAAAAATCAACTTGCTGCTTGAGTGTTGTATTTGTAAATATAGCTCGAGTAGCTGCTCTCTGGGAGTTTGATGTAAAACACAGAGTTTCCATATTGATCCATGAATGAGCTGTAAAGAGTGGCTAAATGTCTGGGCTTCCATTTGTTTGAGAGACTCCTTAGCCTCTGGGGGAACAATAACTAGACGGTGCTGGCAGCTGGCATTATCTACAAGACTTTCAAGGATGAGGAGCAATTGCAGAACAAGATGAAGACCTGCTGACATGTTTGGCCAAGGAAAATGAGTTGAAGGGAATTTCTACCAACTTAAGCAAATATTGACCTGGACAATAAGGTTAAAACAAAAAGAAAGCAAAATGATAAATTTGGGCTTAAATGTTGGAAATATTGTTGAAATTCTCTTACAGTTAAGCGCTAGACATTGGGGCTGCAGTTTGTAATGAAGCATACCATATCCAATGCCCAAAATAGGCCTAAATACGATGATGACTGGCAAGCAATTTGAAAGAGCCAGGATATTAAGCCTTCTAATATGAATGCAAAGCTCACTCGTGAGAAAAACGAAGTTCCATTGTCAATCAGTCAAGTGCTTTTTTCATAAGGGAAAAGAGCATTAACAATGTAATTGCAATAGCAAATTTAGAAAATTTGAGTTGCTGAATATTATAGGGGGAAATCTCTATACAAATGGATATACTGAGAAATAAATTGAACTCTAGGCCACCATTCAATATTCCAGTAGATACAAAGACAAATATTCTTGAAGCGTCTCTGTGTCTTGGGCGTGAAAACAGAGAGAAGCTCAAATATCACAGCCGAAGTAGCAATATTGAAGCAATATTGATGCATCAAAACTTAGACCTTTAAAATGAGGCCATCACAGGGATAATCTGTAGTCTGGTGAGACTCCAGCCTAGATTACATAAAGAATTATGGCACACAAAACAAAGCCCAGAAGTGTAGTGTGTAAAGAACAGCAAGTAGGTGTGGTTTCTCAGGTGGAAGGAAGACTGAGAAATCGCTCTATGAGGTGACAACTTTTTAAGCCCCATCATGCCTCATTGCATGCTATTTTCCACAAAGTCGGTGATGGCTCTGAAGAACGTGAGACTGAGACAGTCAATTAAGTCATTAGAAAGGGTCGGTTTGGGTAAGTTAAGGTCCTATAATTTAGTGATTTCATTCTGTCACCAGAAAGAGGTAGCTTTAGCCTAAAAATGATGGATCATTTTCTATGTGATATTCCCATTACTCAGAGGCCTAGATTTCCTGGAAATGGTAAGGGATGCTGTGTGTGTTAAAGCCATTTTGAAACTGATTTTCACTGAGATAACTGGCAGGTATTATTCATATACACAGACATAAACAGAGTTATTATGTCTATGCGGATCTACCCAGTTTGTTGACCTAAAATCACTAAGATTCACTAGTTAAGAAAAGTAGGGAAGCAACAAACAAAATCTTACAACTAATAGCTTTCAAAATGTGTACATTTTGAAGTAACTAAAGTACCAAGCCTTTACCTTACAGAGTAAGGTAAAAAATGGAGGCAATTGGCTAGATAATTCAGAAGATACACCTAAGGTGGATTACTTAAGCAGCTCAGTACAATGGCTTCGGAAGAAATCCAAGTAGACACATAATGACATTAATTTTGTTATTTGTTTTGTCAATGACAAAGGGATCCTTATGTGAATATTTTCCTAGAAAATATTCTAATGCTCTTTTATTAATACTTGAAAATAGTTCTTGGAAAAAAAATTACCTTTGATTGTTAACGTTTCTCTTTTAAAAAGAGAGAGCTTTTATCAGGTTTGAAACACCTGATATGAGAAAATGGTGTTTTTATTTCCAAAGTCTTTGCATTGTTCCCAGATTTTATTCAAATGATTTTCAGGAAATAACAGTACATAAAAGGGAATCATGGTGGGAAGAAAAATTAGATGAAGCTTGCTCAAGGGGTGTGGCACTAACAAATACCAGGTGTTTGCAAGCTCACAGTGATTAGTAGACAACAACCTACCGCCCCCCTCCTCAGAGACCAC
Organism: Phocoena phocoena; assembly: GCF_963924675.1. NCBI lineage: Eukaryota > Metazoa > Chordata > Mammalia > Artiodactyla > Phocoenidae > Phocoena > Phocoena phocoena. The sequence continues at coordinate 56,632,492 of NC_089229.1, forward strand.
CGTTCTTATTTGTGTTTCATACGTAATTGCCCTGTATGCTGGCCTCCTGCATACAGGAATAAGGAAGGGGTTTCCCTTGGTTTCCTCTTCCCGATTTAGTTTCCACAGCCAGTGTTAAACGTCCACAGTCAAGCGTACAGAATAACGGCCCATCAGGAATACACTGTGCTGAAGGGCAGCTTCTTACAGGGGAGGATGTTTATCTTGATAGCAATTGACAGTTGGGGCTTCCACCTTATTTATATGTGTATAATAAAGTCTGAAGTTACCTATATTCTCATTCTTGTTGTGTTTCTTTTCGATATATTTAATTAAAAACAACAGAAGGAATGAGAATGTTATGTTACTTTTCTATACAGTTGAACATGAATATATTCTTTCTTAACCTGTAACTTAGAAACTAAACTGCCTAAGTTCAAGTCCTGGCTCCACAGCTTACTAGTTTCCTGGGCAAATGACCTAACCTCCCCATGCCTTAATTTTATTCTTTATAAAATGAAGACAGTAGTCCTACTATCTTTCAAGATTATTGTGAGGATTATATGAGATGGTGCTTGGAAAGCACTTGGTACATGGGGTGACACATAACGAGATTTCAATGCATGTTAATCACAATAAACTACTAACTCTCCACCATGTGGTTTTGGTATTAACCTATGCAGAGCTTGATGAAGTTCTGAGCCAGATGCAACTAAAGGAATTCATCCCACAACTTATTTTCTAAGAACCTGCCTGCATAACCTATGTTCTTTTGAGTTCACACTAGTCTTTGACAACCAGTTATTTCCTCATTGTAGGATGTTTCATACCAACTGTTCAAAATTTCTGTTACTGCTCAAAGTTTACCCTTGAGAATCCTCACCATGTATATTTCTAAGGAACATCGGCTTTTCTTCAATGTGTTAAATAAAATACTGAAGTCAAATCTTATTGCATAAAAAAGAGCTTCTTCCTCTGCCAGCATTTCTTCCCCAGCCTTAACTCTCACTCTCACCTGATTCAGATTTTGCTTAAATTAATCTTCACAGGGAAGCCTTTCCAAACCTGCCCATTAAAAATCATAATATCTTCCCTTTTCCCACAATTCCCCAATCCCTATCTTTCCTTTCCTGATAAGTTTTTCTCTATGGCATATGTCACGTTCTGACGGTCTCTGTTTTGCTTATTTTTATTTATTTATCTTTACTATCTTCTACAAGAACATAAAAGTGGACAGAGATAGTTTGTCTGTTTCACTCACTACCCTATTGCAAGAGCCTAGAATAGCACGTAGCAGGCGCTCAAATATTTGATGTACGAATGAATGAGTGAATGAATGAATGAACAATCAGAGTTGTCTCTTTCCTTCTCTCCCTGTATTCTAAGGGTTACTTTATGGTTAGATTTTCTTGCTTCTTGTGCCTCTGTTCTGCTGCAATATTAGGAGCATTGTTCTATAATCCAACGTTTTCAGACGATAAGTCATTTCCAAAATTGTTTCAGACAAAAGAAGCCTCCCACCTAATTTTGAGGCCATGGGCACTTTTATCCCACCAGTGTAACACCATTAGGAAGGCCCTGTGGTTTTATCCACGTAGAACTGTAACCATTCCATCACCCTATCATGTCACTCACCTGCAGTCTGAATAAAGCCTCGTTAGAAACCGCAGCTGTGGTTAAACATAGGCATGACCTAAGCTTTATGCTGTGTCTTGGAAAAATAACATTCTGGGCATGTGCTACAAAGGACCTACCAAGAAATGGCAGGTTCCCAAGGTGTATATCAATTTTTGTTTAACTGTCAAGCTATTGTATTTCATTAAAAGAAATCTTTCTTTTTAAATGAATTTTCCAAGCTTCTTCCACAGTAGGCAAATAACATTGCCCAACTAAATAAATCGGCTTTGGAGTTCTCAAAACCTCTCTAGCTGGTCTCCTTGTGTTACCTAGGAGGTGCACTCCAAATAGAATAAACAGACCTCAACAGTACCTACCTGTTAGGGATCAAATTCCTGCCTAAGGGAGCAGATGGTAATGAATTTGAACAGTGTTGTCTGAATCTGCATGACATGGAACACTCCGGACCATCATAAAAAACTCCAGGCTCCCTGTTGTGTCTCCGAGCTACAGATTTTCTCTCCTCCTCCTCCTCCTTCTGCCCTCTTCTTCTGAAAATCTCCAAGAAGATACAGACTTTTTTTTTTTTTTTTTTTTTGGCGGTATGCGGGCCTCTCACTGCTGTGGCCTCTCCCGTTGCGGAGCACAGGCTCCGGACTCGCAGGCTCAGCGGCCATGGCTCACGGGCCCCGCCACTCCGCGGCATGTGGGATCTTCCCGGACCGGGGCACGAACCCGTGTCCCCTGCATCGGCAGTCGGACTCTCAACCACTGCGCCACCAGGGAAACCCTTGCTTTTTCTTTTCCTACAGAATCTTTAAAATTTAGAGCTAAAATAGCCTTCAGAGACTATCTAGTCAGTAATATGAATGCAGATACATCAACGTTCATTTATTTATTCAGTACGTATTTATTGACTATATGTTTTGCACATAGGTGCTGAGTGACAGGGGTTAGTTTCTAAAGTCAATAGTCAAAGATTGCAAGCTTTCTGGTTAGATGCCACCCTAGAAACTACTCTCACTCAAAATGGACTTCTATCTGCAAACAAGAGATGAAGCTTATTTTAAAGGTAAATAAAGATATCTTGCTGAAATGAGGTGTGATAACTTATTTGTGAACACAATGTTTCATCCCATTAGAGCACATAGAAAATTCCAGAGGATAGTTAAAGGTTTGGAAGATGTAAAACTGGGGGTGGGAGTAGATTAATAACTTTATGAAGATGACTTCCAGATTTGATGTGAACTCTGTCAGCCTTCCAGACATGACCTAATCAAGCACTTCTACAGTAAATAACGAATTGTGTAAGGTTTCCCAAGACAATCCTACATGGCTAGTCCCATGGTTTTGAGAAAGCTGGAAATAGTCTAGGGTTCTGGGGCAGGTATTAAATATAAACACAGAGATTTGGCATTGATGTTTGGGTGAATGAATTATAGAAAGCAGTGGATAAGGCAAGAATTGGTACCTAGGAAGGCTCTGCTATGACTAGGAATCAAGTCAAACTAATGATAAGAAAGGGTTTTCTTGCCATAAAAATCAATACCAACTCATAACCATAGAGAATGCAGTTATATAATATTCTGGTTGCTTTCAAAACATATCAAAATCCAAAATTAGTGGGGCTTAACATATTGGGGACAGTTTAGACAATGCTTTTGAAAACCATCCTGAATATTTGCTGTTCTTTAAATACACCATGCTGTCTTGCATGTCAGTGTTTTTCACATCCCTTTCCTTTTATCTATAATCTGCACTCCACCTTCAATTTACTGTCCTGAGTTCTACTTGTTTGTTAGGACTTAGTATAGAGGCCACCCTTCTTAGATACTTTCCTAGCAATCAGTTCTTAACCTTTAACATCACAGCAGGTCTCATAACCATCTAAAATTCCTTGTATATGTGTTCTACCTCTTCTCTAGACTAAGAACTCTCTAAATACAGCAACTGTGTTTACTTATCACCAAAATCCCTAATACTTCACCAATTTACTGGCACATCATCGGAGCCTAATACATAATTTTGTAATGTCGATTGCTATTTAATGACGATAAAAGCAGCTAAACATTAACATGAATTTAATGTTCATATTCTTCCTTCAAATTCGGCAGCCTAATCTTTGTTTTATTATTTAATAGATTGTAATAATAATGCCTCTAGTGTTGCGTGATTAATTATTTTTGGTTTAAAGTAGTTTTATTTTCTATATTAAGAAAGGACCTTCTCATTCCCTGCTTATGAGTGTTTTCATAAAAAACAAAAATGGGACACTGTAGTCATAAATTATTCATACTTCTCTAATGCAAAAGTGTTTAAAAAGTCAATCTTTCGCCGTGTCTTTATTTTGCTCACATATATTCTTTTTTTTTTTTTTAACATCTTTATTGGGGTATAATTGCTTTACAATGGTGTGTTAGTTTCTGCTTTATAACAAAGTGAATCAGCTATACATATACATATGTTCCCATGTGTCTTCCCTCTTGCGTCTCCCCACATATATTCTTGATTCATGTTCTATTAATTTTACTTCTTATTAAGTCTGGTTTCAGACCACTAGACAGACTGTTTTGCTGTGCTACACTCTGCTTTGCTGACCATGAAAGGACATGTTTAAGTGTGTGTTCTGTTAGGAAATAAAATAGAAAACTAGGATTGTTCTCCAGATATGTGATGTGCCATGGCTCTCTCTTCTCATGGTTGTCTTTATATTTCAGAAATGCTTGTTTGCCATTTGAATGACCATATTTGGAAAAGGGACACACTATTACACTCTTACTCATAGTTTTATATTTTTTGAACCAAAAATGCTTCACTTTTTTGTTGGACTTATAAATTATTTACATGCAACAAACCTCCTTGAGTGTTAAATAATCCCTAACTCTCCTCCCAATTATAGGAGCCTTATGACTGATACTTTATTCATTAAATTAAATATTATTTAAAATTAAATATTATTTAAATATTTTATAAGAATAAATTAATAATCAGAAAAATAAAATATTAAAGTGAAAAAAACAAAAGATTAAGCTGCCTAGGTGAATAGCGTAAAAGAAGCTGTCAATTACCCCACTGGTTTGTTAACCTGGGATGATAGTTAAGGCAGAGACTAAAGGGAGTGAAGCCCTACACAAAAGTAATCACAGGACACAAGTTGTAGTTCTACAAAATGATCTTACTGGTGCCTTTTGACATAACCTGCTTCCAGTTTTCTGCTGTTCATAAACAACTTTTGAGTGGTTCTAACTTTATTTTAGTTAATAATAATGATTAACTTCTCTCTATAGTGTATCCATGATAACATTAGCTATTACTACACTTTGGTTGTGAGGTCTTGCAGTGGCCATTACAAGCAATGCTGTGTGTGGATTGTGTAGGGGGTGGGGCATGGTTGAGTTCTGTTTGGTCCAACTAATCTGAACATCAGTCAGTGACAGAAATTCATAAGAATGCAGATTGTGGTAACTTCTCTTGCTTGATAATGTTGTCCATATTTTATCTGTTATGTTAAATATAATTATGTCTATTTTTTTCAAATTACAGTTATAAAAATGACCAATTCACAGGAGGTTGCTGATAAAATGCGCCAAGATATTACCTCCACCCCCAAAAAGGAGCTGAAAATGCATTTATTTTGTATAGTTTTTACAAACCAAATCTGTGGGAATGAAGCAGGAACAGTTGTTTGCTTATCGTAGTCTAAGGCGCTGCATTCTTGAGTTGGTTTGGGAAGGCTTTTACAAAGCCTGTACCAAGGCCTGTGCTATGGCGAAACCCTCACATGTGCAAGCAACCCCCTATTTTGCCTCCCAGGATGTGAGATGTGTATCTTTGTGATCAATTATTCTCTTGAACTAATCTAAGTATGTTCTAACAATAAAGAGTAGAAACTAGCAAATTATAGGACAAAATCGATTTCTTATGGTCTCATTGGAATACTGGTCCAATCCCTTCATTTTACAAATAAAGAACTTGAGGAATGATTAAGTGGCCTTTACAGGGTTACAGGGCCAACTAATGTCAGAGCCGGACTCAAACACAGGTCTCCTGATTATCAAGAAAGGGCTCTTTCCATAATACCCCATCATAGCCTCTAGAAGGGACACTAACCTCTAAAAGACTCTTGCCTATAGGATTCAGTCCTACAGCTCATTCTTTCAAAAGTACTAAAATAAAGAGTGTGGAAAAGTTGGGGATTTTTAAATTTATCACCGTATCTTTTTTTTTTTTTTTTTTTTTTTTTGCGGTACGCGGGCCTCTCACCGTTGTGGCCTCTCCCGTTGCAGAGCACAGGCTCCAGACGCGCAGGCTCAGCGGCCATGGCTCACGGGCCCAGCCGCTCCGCGGCACGTGGGATCTTCCCGGACCGGGGCACGAACCCGCGTCCCCTGCATCGGCAGGCGGACTCTCTGCCACTGCGCCACCAGGGAAGCCCTATCACGGTGTCTTTTTCATGATTGTAGCTGTCACTTTTAGAAATAAGGTAAGCTTGACTATGGCTCTGCTTTGTGTATTTAAGCTTGTCTTTGCCAGCAATGTCACCTCCATAATAACCTAAAGCCATCTCCTGGCTTTTTTCTTGAAGACATGTCTTCAGGCAGGGAAAATGATTTGTGGTCTCTGGAGTCAATGCAGAAGAATAGGTTTCCATTACAATAGCCCTTTGACAAGTACAATGTGTTAATTTCACAAAGCACAGTGCTGACACAAATGACCTGGTCTCAAGAGTCCTTTTAAATGGTAGTCTCTTGGTACTGTACCACTCAGAGCACAAGGCTAGGACCAGAAAGGCAACTCTGTGCAAAGAAAACTGAATGTACTCTTATGGCTAAAATCACCCACAACATGTTTTCTTATTTCTCTGAAAAAAAGAGAAAGCTAAGTGATACATTTCCAATGCTAGTGATTACTACCTTTGAAATATTGCAGAAAATGTAAAATTTGACTGCTCTTACATTATTATAATAACACCTTACTACACTGATAAGATAACCACTTAAAACTAGGGCCTATGACTCTCAAATTATACTGATGCTCTAATTAATCATATAGAAATTCTCTAGATGCCTCACATCAATGCTACAATAAGTAGAAAATATTAATATTATATGTATGTTAATATGTCATATGAAAATCATCATGACAGCCCTGCACAACTTTCACAAATTTAAATACTGATAGCGAAGTTTCAAAGCCACTTGACCCAAGTTTTCCATTGTGGCAAGTCAAGGTGGCCTAGAGAAACTGGAGAAATCTTGATAAGTAGTAACAATAATTAAAGAGGTGAGAAATGGGAGAATATATTAAAGAAAATTGTATTATTTAGGACAGGGAAGACAAGTCTGGAGGGTAATTTAATAACTACATTCATATAGCATTTGTAGAGGTATAACAGAGCACATGTAAAGCACAAAATTATTTCCAGGCTTTGGAGCATATTCAAACTTTTTTCTCATTTAGCTCAGCTTAAAGCCTTGCACCAGAGAGTAAAAGCAGGCATGGTGTATTCTGCTTTGGTGGTATGACACAAACTTTATGCAGCTCTTTCAAATTAAGTCTCTCCGCTGTTTCTAATCTACATTTTAGTGACTCTTTTACTTTATAGAGGATTCTACCAATGTGTTTAATATGGGCAATGTTCTTTAAGCCAGTGTGTAATGAAATGTCTGTGGAAACAGCTTGCCTTTCAAGCTGCCTTCTTGCATTATGAGTGTGTCTTTGACTTGTTTCCAATTTATTATTGAATGTCAGAAGATAAAGGACCTTGGTATCCTAGTAACAGGTGGGTTTTCCTTTTCATCCATCATTCCTTAGAGGTTTACTCTGGAATGCAGCCCATAGCATTAAGTAAAATTGACTCTGGCTTGTATGAAGGGCAGCATGGAGGGGAATAAAGAGAGCACCTTTAAGAGTGTGTGTGAATGTGTACATGGGTGTTACCAGGGAAAGGACACTTAGCGTCAATATCTTTATCTTTATTAAAAACGTTGAGGCAGGGACTTCCCCGGTAGTGAAGTGGTTAAGAATCCACCTGCCAATGCAGGGAACACGGGTTCGAGCCCTGGTCTGGGAAGATCCACATGCTGTGGAGCAACTAAGCCCATGCAGCACAACAACTGAGCCTGCGCTCTAGAGCCTGTGAGCCACAACTACTGAGCCCACATGCCACAACTACTGAAGCCCGCGCACCTGGAGGCCGTGCTCCGCAACAAGAGAAGCCACCACAGTGAGAAGCCCGCACACCGCAACAGAGACCCAAAGCAGCCAAAAATAAATTAAAAAAAAAAAAAAAAAACCGTTGAGGGAGGTAAAGTTTCAGCGTGGCTATACAAAGCTGTCATTCTTATGTTTATTTCTAATTGTTACCTAGATGCCTCCTAAAATAGCGAACCAGAGGTTTGACACATTTCTTTATTGTTTCTTGCCAGGTTCACCAAAGAAGTAGTTTAAAATTTTCAATTGTCTTTAGTTTATTCACAATTGTCACCATTTTGCCTGCAGATTCAACCACGTCTAAAGGTTTATAAAATCGTTTTCTATACTTTAACTTCTTGAACTTAGGAAACTCTTATGAAACTTCTATAAGGGAGAAACTACACATATTTCTAACAAGATGTAGTTGGCAATTTCTTTGCTCTATGAAAATTGTTTTGCAATGTATTTTTCCATTTGTTTTTCTTCACGTAATTTACCTTGTCCAATGTTGCTATTTCAGAATATGTGGTCTCTGATTCTTTTTCATATTAAGAGGGCATATCAAAAGATTTCCGGTGTCTGACAACAATTTATTTTGCAATTGCTGGAGCAAAAGGAATCCATATACATTGTTTACATGACAGCATAATCATACCAATCTAAAAGCCTGGAGTAGTTCCAAGGTACTTCTATGAACTTGATGCCACGAAGGTTTGCATTGTATTTTTCCATAATATATACTTTAGCTTTGCAGGAAGTTTGTTTCATGTCTGGAAATGAGACATCTATATGTCATTTAAATGGATGACCTTTGCAATTTATTTGGAGTGACATTTTCCATAACCTGAAAGAAAGGAGAAAGCTAGAGTTGATAGTTTAACGTTCCACCAACTTGGAACAGAAATATTTTTGTCTTATCTTTCAAAAAGAACAAGGGATGGAAGCTACTTCTTTAAAGTTGAATATGTAAAAAATTGGATACTAAATAAACAAAATTCTATGTGCCCAACATCTTACCCCTAATTTCAAAAAAAGGCAGGTAGAGAAAATGCCAGTATTCATGGAGATGATTTATTATAGGACTAAGAAATTGAACTTTTTGGAAACTTGAACAGCCAGCCGAAGTTGATCAGTTCCCCATGTGCCTCTGTGAGTCCTCAGAATGCTTTACCAAATAAATAAATAGACCATCTCTGTTTTCAACCAAAGAAAAAGGTGTAGAAACTACAAAATGGAAAACAAATATTTGGTAATTTTAGATTTTTCAAATGAATTTTTCCTTTTGATGCAATTTAATCATTTCTTCAAATGAGCGACTTAGCCTATTGGAAGGAAGATATTCAGTTTTATAACAAAACTGACATCCAAAATCTGTCATGAGACTTAAAAAGGAGCTCCTGCAAGCTTGCTTTGCCTTTAATGGTTCTGTTGGTTCCTTAGTTGCTGCCAAATGGACACCAGCCACGAAAGCCTCCAGAACTCTCATTGCAGAACATAGAGCATCTCAGGCATGCATTTATTGTGTTGTCTAACTGTATCTGGCTTACTTGATCATGTTTTTCAATCTATTCCTGCCTTTCTCCTGAGGAGTGGGAGTAAAATATTCTAATGTCTAAATTTTAAAGATGGAAAAATAGTACACGAAAAACCTGAGAAAATAATGTTAAGTTAGCCTTTGTGTATTGCTCTGTTATGTGTGAATTTGTAACAATCAAAAATTTTCATCAAAATTTTGTTATAGTCTTGATCTGTCTGTGCCTACCTTTTAGTCGAAATGGAAGTTATTTCGAGTCTTGATTAGAAATAGATTTCACAGTTTTGGCAAGAATGTAAAAAACCTTGTGCTAGGGGCTTCCCTGGTGGCGCAGTGGTTGAGAGTCCGCCTGCCGATGCAGGGGAGGCAGGTTTGTGCCCCGTTCCGGGGGAGTCGCGCGTGCCGCGGAGCGGCTGGGCCCGTGAGCCGTGGCCGCTGAGCCTGCGCGTCCGGAGCCTAAAAAAAACCAAAAAACCTTGTGCTTCATATCAGAGGCCTGAAATATCTGGTGGTTCTGCTTTTAGTGATGCTGAGAGTGATCAGTGGTTTCAAGGGGTGACAATCTGGTCCCTCCATTGTAATGCTCCACATCGATCTTTCTAATGCCTATACCCATGAACAATAGTTGCCAAATTAATTACTTCTTTAGGGGGTTGAAAATGGTCATTTTCTAATTCTTTTATGCTTTAAAAATTTTTTTAGTTGGAATTCTTTGATAAAGAAGAGCTTTCTCTCATCAACTAGGACTACGTTAGTTTCCTTGAAATACAGTTTATACTCAAGGCAGGGTAAACACTCAGTTCTTTCCTTTTTTTTTTTTTTTTGCGGTACGCGGGCCTCTCACTGTTGTGGCCTCTCGCGTGGCGGAGCACAGGCTCCGGACGCAGGCTCAGCGGCCAGGGCTCACGGGCCCAGCCGCTCCGCGGCATGTGGGATCTTCCCGGACCGGGGCACGAACCCGTGTACCCTGCATCGGCAGGTGGACTCTCAACCACTGCACCACCAGGGAAGCCCAGTTCTTTCCTTTTAATTATCAATTTTCCAAGTAAGAAGTTGGTACTCTAGTTACTTTCAATGGTCTCCACTGAATTATACTTTTGATATCTCTTCATCTGCATAATTATGAACACAGATGGTTTGGTATATTTGATATGTTTCAGTCAATTTCTTGTTAGTTTTTGTTCACATTGTCCCACCTTTGGTCAATTGAAAGCACCTTCACATTTGCTCCTGTGACCAACTGACACACCCCACTTGTCCTTGTTTCCTCCTTTTTAGGCAAGAGATGTCCCAGACTCATATGTTTTCTGTCCCAGACCTAGAATTAAACATTTCCTCAAGGAGCCCTGGTTCCTTGAGGTAGGATGTGAAATTCAGACTTCAGAGTCTGGGTGCTGGGTGTGTTCATTTTCACTGGGTTTTTTTCTAGGCCTTTTCAGTTGACAGAGCTGGAAAATACATATTTTCAAACAGAAAAAACGTTAGTCCGTATGGATATTTACAGTTAAAATTTAGCATTCTAAGATTTTTAACTTCCTCAAAGTTAATTTTAATTAACTTGATTTTATACTTGTATCTCTTTTATCTTACCCTGGAAATCTTGGTTTCTAAAATGCTAATGTATTTTTATTTGCATTGTCCCATAATATATAAAATAGCTTTACAATAATAAATTAATATTGCTATGAATAATTAGACTGCTAAATCAAGTTTAATATATTTAAAATTTTCCTTATCTTCAGCATGCGGTTATATCACACATTTGATGCACAGATTCATTCATTCTAGTTTTTTTCAACTTTTATGAGTTTTCAATTTTTTTAATTTTTATTAGTTAAAAAAATTTTTTAACCCTTGGCCTCCTCCACACACCCCAGTGAGCTTGAGGAAATGCATCAGCAGCACAACCACATGGTTACTGCCTAATTTCATATTTACATCCGTAAAATATATTCCATTTTGAAATACTTTAATAGTAAATCATTTCTACTTACAAATGAATTTTAATTGTCATAAGAAAAGTAATGTTGGAGTGTCAAGTGAGAAAAGACAGGTATATTATTTTTATAGATATTGACTTTTTATAAATATACTTAAAGAAAAATACTTCAAGGAAATATTCTAAAATGTTGGTAGTGATTGTCTCCAGGTGACGTGATTCAAGGTGAAATTTTGACTCATTTGTATCAAGGTAAAATTCTGTATCATTTACTTACAAAATCAAAGTAAGTTATTTTAAAAGATAATTTCACCTTGATTTTTTCCATTCAAGAATATATTCTTACACTTATTGAAATAATTACCGCTAAAAGTAGTCTTAAAAGTAATTTTCTAAGAATGGCTTTTCAAAAAAGGGCCTCTAACGATTGTCTTATTTCCTTCTCTGTTTGTACAAGTTTTAAACTACAGTCAACCTAATGATGATTTACAACACAGCAAATAAGGCTTAAGCTTCAGGGCATCCCTGAAAGGATGCCGGTAAGGTGCTCACATGGTCATATGTTTTGTCAGCTTTCAAATGTATTTTAAGCACATTGAGTGAAGGCTGCTGTCTCTTTCCACTCTGACTTGCATTGTCATCTTTGTCAGGTGGCACTGGAGTGGCCACCAGCGTTTCTGGGATCAGGCTTAGGGAAATCCCATTGGACATGCCTTTAGCTTGGATTTTGTAGAAGACATATATGCACTTTGCTGTCATTTTTAACTTATTCCCAGCTCTCTCAGTGAGTGAACAGCTTCCGAGAGGGCTTCTAGTCCCTGCTGTGCTGACTGACAGTGCTTTGTGGATCAGGGTGAAGGGACAGATGTGGCATCTTGATATGAACATGAACTACTTCACTCAGCCCTGGAAGTATGGGGCGGTGATGGAAACATAAGGTCTGAAATGTAAGGAACCAGATGTTAGTCTGGGGGAAATGTTGCAATCGTGAGATATTTAACACTGTAAACTGAAGATTTCTTTTCCATCAATTATCAGTCAAAAAGATATTCTCTTGTCTCAAGGATATACTGAACAGTACAGCATATAATATTATAAAAGCACCATTTTTTCCCTTTTTAAATAGGAATGATGTATTGAATAAGGTCAGAAAACACTGCTAACTGAAATTCGATGAGATGTTTTGGAATGTGGTAATAAAATAAGTGAGAAATTACACATTACTATAACATATATAAAAAGTTTGGTATTTAAAAATACCAAAATAAAAAAATCATAAAATTAATAGAATGTGAAACAAAAGTGATAAATATGAATAATGAAATCAGTAGAAAGTATCCTTATATCAAGAAGCAATTTATAACAAATTTTACTGTCAAAAGGAATCTTCTATTAAGAGGAAGATATAAATTTCAAATTAAAGTGTGGACTCTACTTCTCTGTTAATAAGATTAATGAAGAGTTATGAATTACTGAACACATTAGAATACTGTTTAATTTCACGTTGATTAGACACCAAATACTGTTGAAAAAAATACTTACAATATACCGCTACAGAGAGTGTATAAAGAACAAACTGTTTAAGTGTCAAATATTCTGAAGGTATTTAAGATGTCACTACACTAAAAAAAATCCCCCAAATCATGTTTTATATATTGATATTTATTGATCATTGATATTTTCTCAATTTAACAATCAGCCTAAAAGTTTGAATGACATTTCTAATAATATTATTATAGAATTATGTTATAATAGAATTATAACATTGTAGAATTATAGGTTATAACGACACAAGTAACTTTCCCAATTACCCACTGTAAAATAAATTCAAATGCCTTTATATTCTATCTATAGAAAACAGTACTACAAGTTTGTTGGTATATGAAGATGTGATTGGAGAATATGCCACCAAAACATGTAGGAAAGAAGTATTATAGAGATATGTCAGGCAGTTGAATAATATTAGCTTTTTTCCAGATTTTATTGTGTTTGTGATATTTGCTAGGTTTTAAAAAAAGTTTGTCTTGTTACGATTTCTCATTCTCAGTAAATATTCAATTTAACTCCTAGTTGTGCATTTAGTAACGAAGGGTCCCCGTTATTGTGTAAGCTTCAGGCGCCACAAAACTCAGGTCCCACTGCGTTCTTAACATTGGGCTAGGTGGCCTTAATTAGAGATACAAGGGCTTGGTTGGAATACTGAGGGAAAGGAGAGTGGAGAAAATATACAGAAACCTTGAAAGAAGAATAGGAACTTGGCAGGGACAGATAGATGGAAGACAGATGTGTTCTCCAAAAACATTTTAAAAGCTGAACGTGTATCTTTTAGAATAATGAGGATTCTGTTCATTGAATTACTTTCTCATTTATTTATGGTCTACCGATTTATACAGTGGTTGAGTCTAGTGACAGTAGAAGCACACAAAATAAAATACTGAAATATAAAAGTCAAAATGCAGGAAATAAAAAGTAGACTAAGAAAGCGAGAGCAGAAACCCAAAAAGAAAGACAATACTGTGCAGGCCATAAGGAGAAATATACCCGTTATCCGAACTGTAAATTCGACTCTAAATTTCCTGGCACCAAATGAAGGGGAAAACATTTTTATGCACATAGTTTTTCTGTCAAAATCACAATCACATCATTCCCCCCGGGGGAACAAAAACTTTTCTCAGCCTTCGGCTCTATATAAAGTATTTTAAGGGACACTTTCATACAAGGAGTGATGTCGTGGACAAAGTTCTCAAAATATTCTTAAAGCAAACACAGTAATAGTTTTAAACTGCCTGTTTGCACGACAGCTGTACAATATATTTGTTACCTCATGAAAGCTGCATTGGGCTTTTGTTGCTTTGGCTGTGCAGAATTGATTCCACTTTGGTGGGGGGGAGGGGGAAGGGGAGGGGAGGGGGAGGTTCCTAGCATCCCTATTCTTTTAAGGAGATAGTTATCTCCTGTTAAGGACAGTCAGCTAATCTCATATCTTATCCTCCCTAGGTCGGTGTAGTCGTGTTAGGATAAAATATAAACAAATGTAAAAAAGAAACTTTGAAAAAAAAAGAGGTGGGAGTTTTTCTCTCTCTTAGTAGCCATTTCAGCTTTGCTACAGAGCATCATTCCAGGATCCCAGCCCTTCTATATTGCTGTTCTGCCATCCCCTAGGCTACTGTCATCACCTGGTCTGCCAACGCTGGCCACAGCTAACATGCTCCACGTGTCCATGTTTCTGCATGTGGGAATAGACAAAGCAAGTCCTGGGGGACATGGCTTCATCTTTAAGAGAACCTGGAAGTTGTAAAATAATTTCTGTTCACATTGTATTGATCAGAACTGACTCACCTGGTCACACCTGGCTGCAAAGGAAACGTGGTCTCTAGCTGGTCAGCCTGTGCCTAGCTGAATCTCAGGAGTTCTGCTGTGGAAAGAAAGAGAGAGAAAATGTTACCACTCTCTGCCACAGCAAGGCATTAGCAAGTTAACCTAAGACAAACCAGTTAGATGCTCCCTCTGTGAAATATGCAAATTGAAAAAGCAAACAAAAATGGTCAGAGTTAATTCAGTTTGGTGTCTGATAGCTTTAATCAGTTTATCAGTTGCTGTTACCAAGGTTCTCTGGAGCTGGTCTCAAGTCTGATTCCTGTCTTGTCTTTGATCTGGGTGGGTCTCCCATACAGTCCAATAAATCCCCTTTCCCTGCAATAAGACTGTCTCAAAGGATCAAAATATCTGTCAGTGAGGGCAATTCTGTTACGGATGAACATTAAATAGGGTGCAAGGATGTCATTTTACTTTCATCATTTAAAACAGGTTTAGGTTATTTTATTCTAAAAGTATACCGCTATATTTTATTTGACTAGAGAGAGAACGCTAGATAACTGATTCTGCAATAAGCAAAGATCCTAATACTTTCACTCCATTACACACACAGACACACACACAAATAAATGTCAAAAATGTTTTTAAATTATGTTTTTAAATAAATGGATGAACCCTCGAGCAAGTTAGTGAATCACTCCAAATACACACAGAAAAAGGAGCACAAGTTGAAAGAGGGAGGTAGTGATGAAGTTGCTGGTATCCCCAGAGGGCATGTGAGAATCCAGTTGGCTTACAGCTTCTACATACACACTTGGGGAGAAAGGGAAGAGCCTTGGACCTAACTAGGGTGGAGAGCCGGATCACAGCCCCCTTAAAAACTCAGAATTCATGAAAAAAAATCACATCTTCAGGAAAATAGTAAAAAAAAATTTTAAATGTGCTTTCCTTTTTTTTCTCCCCAGGTGTATTGAGGTATAATTGACAAATAAAAAGTGTATACATTTATGGTGTACAACATGACATTTTGGTATAAATATATATACACACTGTGAAATGACTACCACAGTCAAACTAATTAATGTATCTGTCACCTCACATGGTTATGTGTGTGCGCGTGTGTGTGTGTGTGTGTGTGTGTGTGTGTGTGTGTGTTGAGGACATTTAAGATCTATTCTGTAAGCAATTTTTGAATATAAAATACAGTATTATTATCTATAGTCATCATGCAAAAGTCAATGATGTTTCTATAAACTAACAATGAACTCTCCAAAAAAAATTAAGAAAATAATTCTATTGACAGTAGCATTTTTTAAATATTTAGGAATAATTTAACCAAGGAGGTGAAAGATCTATACACTGAAAACTATAAAACATTGATGAAAAAAATGTAAGAATACACAAATAAATGGAAAGATATCCCATGTTTATGGATTAGAAAAATTAATATTGTTAAAATGTCCACACTACTCAAAGCAACCTACAGATTCAATGCCACCTCTGTCAAAGATCCAATGGCATTTTCTACAGAAATAGAATAAATAATTGTAAAATTCATATGGAACCACAAAAGACCTCTAATAGCTAAAATGCACTTTTCCTAAATCATATATTTTCTTCTTATGATTTTTCACTCTTCAACATTCTTTTATATCTTTTTTTTTTTTTTTTTTGCGGTACGCGGGCCTCTCACTGTTGTGGCCTCTCCCGTTGCGGAGCACAGGCTCCGGACGCGCAGGCTCAGCGGCCACGGCTCACGGGCCTAGCCGCTCCGCGACATGTGGGATCCTCCCGGACCGGGGCACGAACCCGTGTTCCCCGCATCGGCAGGCGGACTCCCAACCACTGTGCCACCAGGGAAGCCCCAACATTCTCTTATATCTTGATAACTACATGAATTAAATACATTACCTATACATTTCTCTTTTTTTCTTAATAATTATTTCATAGAAACATTTTGTTTTGTTTCTTCAGATTGGGTTCCTTTTCCCAAACATCACTGACGTGTGTCTATCCAATTCCATTGTTCATTTCTATAAAAGGGAGCCTAGACAGTGTCTGGAAGCTGTGATAGATTATCTCATTCCTTTATTCATACAACAAACATTCACAGAGCAACAACTCCACACATAGCACTCTTCTGGGTGCTGAGGATACAACTTTAAATAAAATACACAAAGTAAAAGTCCCAGCTCCTATAGAGCATACATTCTAATAAAGGAGTAAATAAACAAATATATAATTTTACATGCAGTTAAGTTCTGTGAAGAAATATGAAGTCTGATAAAGGGTGGATAATCCATAGAGAATATAGGGAAAAGCTTCTCTGAAAAGGTGACATTTGAATAGCAACCTGAAGTGAGGGGAGTTATCTACCTGAAGGTGTAGGGGAAAATTATCCCAAAAGAAGAAAGTGGCAAATACATAGACCTTAGGATGGGAAAAGGATGTGTGTTCAGGGACCACAATAAGGACAGGAGGGTTGGAACAGAATGAAAAGAAAAGAAGAGTGTGTGTGTGTGGCAGGGGGGGTACATGAAATAGGAGCAGTAGACAGGAGCCAATCATGCAGGACAATTTGGCTATGAAAATGGCTTTCCAACGTATTCTAAGTGCAATGGGAAATCATTGTTAGGTTTTTACATGATCTAATTTACATTTGCCAAAATTATGCTGGCTACTTTGTGAAAATTAGATGGGACTAGTATGAGTAAAAATAGAAGGATAATTGTCGGGTGTAACCCAAGCAAGAGTTGATGTGACTTGGATTATGATGATGGAGAGAAGAGGTCAAATTCAGGATATATTTTGAAAATAAAGCCAAAGGACTTTTATATGGATTAGTTGTGAGATATCAGGGAAACAAAGGATTTACGCGTGAGGCTTAGTGTACGAACTTGAACATCTGTGTGAATGGAGGTAGCTTTTAGTTAGGTCAGAAAGTCTGAGGAGGGCTGAGTGCGTGGCGGGACTGAGGAGAGGTTGATCGGTGGTTCAATTTTCCACATATGTGAAGTGGGATGTATGGATTAGACATCCAGCAGAGGTGTTGAGCATACAGTTTAGACATGAGTCTGGAGCTCAAGGGAGTGACAGGACTGGAAGTAGAGGTGTGGGATTCAGCAACATATAGATGGTATTTAAAGCTCTGAGATTATGTGAAATTACCTTGGAATGGAGAGGCGGTAGAGAGGACTGAGTCCTGGAGAAAAGCAGCAATTAGAGCTCCGGAAGAGGAGGAAGAACAACAAAGGAGGCTGGGATGATAAAGAAGGAAGAAAAGCAGGAGTCTGTGGGGCCCTAAAGACAAGGAACAGTGTATTAAGAGTGAGGGAAATGTCAACGAATATCAAATGCTGCTAAGAGGTCAAAATAAGAGAAAAACAGAATTGACCTTTGGGCAACGTTGAGGACTGTGTCAAAGACTGTGCTATGCAGATTTTTAGGTAAAAGGAATGAAGGAAAGTTTAAATTTGCTATAATACCACCTTGCCTGGAGTAAGAAGGGAGGTGGAATGGAATCCGAGCTTCTATGGAAGATGTCTTTATTTTGCTTCCTAAAATAATCGTTTTTGTGTCAGCCATGAGCTGAGGCAGGGTATTCATTCTTCCCCAGACGACATTGCCCTCATGGTCAGCCTGTGTTGGCGGGACTCTGCCCTTTGTATAATTGGGGCAGGCTCAGACATGTTTAAGCTAGAGGTAGGCGCTGCCTTGGGTTTTCTGTTGTTGTTGTTGTTTGTTTGTTTGTTTGTTTGCGGTACACGGGCCTCTCACTGTTGTGGCCTCTCCCGTTGCGGAGCACAGGCTCCGGACGCGCAGGCTCAGTGGCCATGGCTCACGGGCCCAGCCGCTCTGCGGCGTGTGGGATCATCCCGGACAGGGGCACGAACCCGCGTCCCCTGCACCGGCAGGCAGACTCTCAACCACTGCGCCACCAGGGAAGCCCGTGCCTTGGGTTTTGACTCTGGCCACGGGCATGCTTGGGGTAGGCGTGCGCTGGACTGGTCCTGGCAGCCCAGCCAGAGCACCAGTCAGTTTTCAATCTGCTGCCTCTGCACTGGGACTGAGAGCAAGCAAGTCTGTGTGTGGTCTCTTCAACAGCAGTCTGTTTCTTCCAGCCTCACTGGTTTTCAGAGCAGCCAAGGGGGCCCATCTTCCTGGTGCCAGACCCAGGGCTGGGGTGCCTAATATGGGACTCGAATCCCTTATTCTTAAGAAGGACCCTCAGGCCTGTGATATACCCCTACTCTTCTGGGTTACCCACTAGAGATGTGGTTTCTGAGTAGATCACTTCTCCTCCCCTCCCACCTGACTCTGTGTGGTTCTTTCTTTATCGCCCTGGTTTTAGAAGAGCCATTCTGCTAGTCTTCAGGTGGTTCTCAGTGAGAGCTGCTCTACATGTAGTTGTAGTTTTGATGTGTTCATGGGGCGAGGTGAGCTCAGGATCTTCCTACTCCACCATCTTGGTCTCCCTCCTTCGATTCTTGATATAGGTAAGAGATGTGACTTCATAGCAAAGAGATGCAATTATCAAAATTTCCACCCAGAGCATCCTTAAATGTTGAAACTTACTACCTGTTTGTGGCACTCTGGAGCTCCCTCCTCATTGATAACAGGCATGGCTAACAAGAATGAAATTGTTTTTGAATGTTGTTACTAAGATCCATATTTATCTAAAAATACTGTGACACCATAGCAGAGTATTTGCATAGAGATAAATGATATGAGGTGCGAATTGCTTTCGCTTCTTTAGGGTTGTATTTTTCCAAAATAGATCACAATGTAGTACACAGCACATCACCCAGTGGACAACAAGTTGAGCATGACTTTCATTTGGGGTCTATTTGTTTGATTTTTCGTGGTCGTTTAAAATTTTTTTTTAAATGAGAACACACATGAAAGACTAAATTCATATGAATTTTTAAGGTAAAATGGAGATCTCAAAAACTTTTTCTTTCTGGCCTTGACTGCTTTGAGCTGTTATTTAGAACTGGACAAGATCTGTTTTATAAGCTGAGGTGACACAAATCCCACAATAACAAGTGGTCCACAGATGTATGGTCATTTGAGCATGGTGTGTTTCTGAATACTCTCTTCAGATTGTTGCATTTTCTTCTCTGCAAAGCTCTGTTTGCTACTTAGAAACAGCAAATGTGAAAGAGTGCTGATGAACTTCATTGCATCTGTGATTTCTATATGCATGAGTCATGATTCCAGCATCCCATCTCTTCTAGGAAACATTAGCTCCACAGAGTACAGATGCCTGCAAGCTCCATATTGCCTTTATCATGTCAGCTCCTTGAGGGACATGACTAATATTTCGACGTCCCTCATGATGACTAAAATGCAGGTAGTGATGCCAAATCATATTTGGGGAGTAAATGCATGGCAATGCCAAACTCAACACAAAGATGAGATTGTGAGCAGTCATGTATTAGTTGTTATTGCTCACAGCTGTTTTCTCATTGGTGCTACGAAATGTTTCATTGAAAAAATAAATGATGGGGCTTCCCTGGTGGCACAGTGGTTGGGAGTCCGCCTGCCGATGCAGGGGACACGGGTTCGTGCCCCGGCCCGGGAGGATCCCGCGTGCCGCGGAACGGCTGGGCCCGTGAGCCCTGGCCGCTGAGCCTGCGCGTCCGGAGCCTGTGCTCCGCAACGGGAGAGGCCACAACAGTGAGAGGCCCACGTACCACAAAAAAAAAATAAAAATAAATAAATAAATAAATGATGTATCCTAGGGAAGTGAAGTTTCATCTTGTCCTCCAGGCCCCCACAAACAAATCCCATACTTTGGAGCTTAGGTCTACATCAGTCCATCTGTTACACTTTCTTGAATGTATAGGAAGCATAGGATTGAGTAGCTCAGAACCAACACTTGGGATTGAAACAGATCAAGCTCTGTCGTTTCCAACTCTGTGATCTTCAGCAGTCCCTCAGTCTCTCTAAGACTCAGTTTCCCCAAATGCAAAACAATAATGAGGTTAATACCATATACCTCACTAGGTACTTGTAAAAAATTAAGTGAGTTAGTATACGGAAAGTGCTAAACACCATACACAGCAAAGACTAAGTTCATAATTGATGATAATTAATACCCAGCAGCACAGCAACATACCATGGGGAATGCAAGGAACCACACTTGGGCTCTGCCTTCAACACTTTGCCATCTAGTTTGAATAAGTAAGATGTACACATAAGTCAATAAATCCCAAAACACAATGAGGTGTGCTCTTGCACGGCACAGGGAATGGTTATTATCTAATTTCAGGGCAAAGAAAGATCGAAGAAAACAGAAGTCAGAGAAGAAATCACAGAGAAGGCAGGATGTGAATCGGGCCATAAACAATGAGCAGAATTTCAATACACGGAGGGAGAAACGTGGGTTGAGGGAAAGGCACTACGGGAAAAAGAACTGTGTGAACATACACGGAAGCAGTGAGCACCGCACCTCTGGGAGGGAGGCAGTGAGGCCATGGTCGGCGCGGAGTAAGGGCTCCTTTTGGGAGCGGATGGAGACTGTTCAGCTGCAAGTTGATTCTAAATAGAGAAGACAAGGAACAAGAAGAAACTTCAATTTCTTTTACTGCGAAATTAACTGCTATTACTGCATATCGGGGTAGAACAATGGAAGAAAAAATTATGTTTAAGAAAAATGAGTATATTTCATGTATTAATACTATTAATACCAGATTATGGCGCCATGACCAATGGAAGAGGTTGAGTTGGGATGCCATCTCACCTGAGGACTCAGCCAACCCTAAAGAGAGCTTTGAAACTGGGATGACCCTTTACAGGTGTCCTCAGTTGGGTAATGGGACTGGGCCTTTATACCCCACACAGATCCATCCTTGAGCTGGGTCATTACAGGAATGTAGTGCGACTGGATACAGAAGCTCTCTAAATGGAGGTGATCGCTGTAAGGAACGGACAGGGAGGACCATCTTCCAGCAGCAGTCCCAGCACTGGGGGAATAAAGCCTCTATTCCCAAAGGAGTATCCGGACAACACAGCACGGCGCCCACCACAGCCACTGATACCTTGAAAGGAGTCAGGTACAGAAGAGTAAGATGGTGACTGATGGTCTAGTCTAATTATTTCACTCCCATTCTTCCTGCCCTCAGTTTAGGACTCTTCCCTGTACAAGGTTGCAATGGGGAAAAAAATAAAACAAGAGTTGGGCAACTAAAATTGAGTGAAACAAATGATATCTCTACCAAAGGCTCTTGAAAATGCCAAATGTGTTTACAATTCACAGATAGCACAATCTCTTAAAATCCTCTTTCCCCATTTCTCTCCTCCTTAGTATCTCATATAAGCATTAGCGGCCCCCGATTCCCTCCCCTGACTCCTATATGAACATCAGCCACCCCCAATTCCCTCCCCTGACTCCCATCACCAGTTCAAACCCAGCCCTGCTGCAGTGGTCTCCCTCTTTATAAATCTCTTCCAGGCTCATCCACTGGAACTCTCTTGCTGTCAGTGAAGATCATCCCTGCGAGTTTGTGCTCCTCTCTGATCTCCATCACACCATTACTTCGTTTTTTTACAGCCAAGAGCCCAAGTGAATGTGTCAGACACCTCTCGGCCTGCAGTTTACTCCCCATTTTGGTGGCAGCCAGTTTTGCACGGGTATAACCCGACAGCAACCTACTTCTGCTGTATCTTGTACCACTTGGCATCAGCCCCTGACCTTCTCTAACACTGTGACCTGGGACATCTGTGGACACCTGTCTCCCATTCATTCATGAACAATAGGTGGAACAAGAGAATTAATACCCCAAGGGGCAGCCCCGGACCAAAGACAGATGGAAGCTAGTAAATAAATGCTCTCTTTGTCCAGTGGGCAATTTTGAGGCACACCCCGCACGGCTCATCGGGAAGACCTTGTGGGATTGACTTCCAGTTGCCAACGATGGTGAACCATTTGAGGACACACTCATGGATAGGCTTTGCCTCTGTTCCTGGTCTCCCTGTTCTGTTCCCTGGGATGACTTCCCCAAATAAACTATCTGCACATGAATTCTTGTCTCAGGCTCTGCTTTCTGGATGAAACTCAGAGGAAGAGACAAAGGCAGTGAATGAATAAATGGATGAATGAATGAGTGGGTATAGAAGAGAACTCTATGGTGGGATAGTTTCCCTAGATAATCAAGGAAACTTTAAGAATTCACGGATTACTAGAGAGATGCAGAAAGAGCTTCGTTGTTCTGTTGTCCTACCAAACACTTTAAACACTTTACATATGATGCAAACGCAGATCTTTACCTAGACTTCCTGGTGTGTGTGTGTGTGTGTGTGTGTGTGTGTGTGTATGTGTGTGTTAGCTGGAATGCATTGGGCCTCAGAATAGTTTCTAGATATATGACTGCTTCTGTCAAATTCTGCTGAGGGTATGTGTGTGTTCAAGGTGCATGTGTATTTGTTTGTGTAGGCAAGAAGTAAAGGGTTAGGTGTGCCTTAAAGAGCTTTTGCAAACTCTGATGAGTTAGAATCACAAATTAAATCACTGTCCATTCCTTTAGAGAGAGAAATGGTAAAGCAGAACACCCGGGACAATATAAATTAACTCTTGGATTTTTGATAAACTACCACCTGCTTCTGAGCATTTACATAGGAAACAAACTTTCATTTGATTAAAAAAAAATTATCAAAAATTTTGCAGCCTCCTTTCAGAGTGCTCCTTTAAATCACTCATTTAGAGAGACTTAATTTTCTTATGCTTTTGAAATTGGTGATGAGTGAACATGAACATACCGTTTTCAGCTAGAATTAGGCATCTTATTGCAATGAGACCTGATGCTAATTTCCAGGTGTACCCAACCCTCCCTTCTTCTCATTCCATACAAACTATTTCATCTCCCACATTTACCAACACTACTATCTGGGTATGCATTTTAGTTCACTGAATCAAAAAGATTAAAATTATTTCTAAACCATACTATAAAATCGGCTATTAGGACAATACTCTATTGAAATGTCTATTCAGTCTGAGAGATAAAAATGGAACTGTGAATTCCTATGAACGCTGATTGGGAGGGGACATGCTATACCTGTCTTCTGGTTAATCCCCAAATATTTGACAATTGCTATGGGCAAATCATTGGGCTAGATGAATCACAATTACAAAGACCTACAGTAATCCTTCCCCCATGGTGACTTCCTCTTATACAAAATTTAATGCCCTGAGATTTGAGTCGCCCTGACGTTTTTCTCTGGGGCCGCACAGGGCTTATGCCGTTGCTCTGCATTAGCTGGAAAATAGAGAAAGTTATCTCCCTCTGTCCCTCCTTCTTTTTCTCTCTTTTTATTTTCTTTTTCCTCTCTCTCCCTCATCATTTTGCTCTTGAAGAATAAAGCCTTGAGGGGCAGACATGAGAGTTTCAGCAAGATTTGTGTCCCGTGAGAACTCTCCTAATTGAGAAACTGTTAGCTCCATATATTCTGAAAGATTAGGGCTAAAGGGAGCCTTGAGTCAGCAAAGAGCTGGAGCAGCCACATCTATCAGAACAGGGATGGGAGGTGGGGAGGAGGCTCTGGGTGGGGCAGTTGCAGGGACAAGTAGAGAGGAAATTTGTTTACGGGAGGACGCATCAAAGGTGACACAGACCAGGAGGAAGCAGAAACCAGAACTATTCGCACATCCCTGTGCTTAGTGCACCTGTTTCCAGAATGTCTCCCCGCATCCAAGAGCTACTGCCTCCGATGCAAATGCAATCCCAGCTTACATCAAAGGGAACATGAAATAGCTGTACAATTCCTTGTATTTTATCAATAATAGAAGTCAATGGAAGAAATGGAATAACTCACCTTTGACATGCCTTATGGAAAGTTTGGAATGAGATCATAACCGATTTTTCAACTTTTATTCTGATAGATACATTAAAAAAAAAAACTTTACACAATGTTTGGTTGAAGGAGTCAATGGCATTAACTGACATTATCAGACACTAGGTTTTATCTCTTGGACAAAAGGCCAATCAATCTCAAAGAATCTCAAAGATTTGGAAGGTGCGTCTTCTTACCATGCTGAAAAGTATCAAGACATTTGCAAATTCAAAATAAAGCAGACCATAAAAGCCAGAATGCTTTTGGTTTAACCTTCAAAATTTAAGGACATCACAGTAAAAACTGATCTCTCTTGAAGAGAAAAATCAAACTTGAATTTATGCAGCAAATATTCACTGAGTACCTCCCATGTGCCTGGCACATAGTTGCTGGACGATTCACTATAATCTTGGAAAGATGTTCAGGGAGGCTTTAACAAGGATCATTTGTGTCTTGATTTTTGTTTTTCTTTAACCAAAAGAGTATAGGAAATAATTTCAGGAAAACCTGAAATATTGTATAGAAACATACAAATGGGTGGGCTAGGAAATTAGCCTGCTAGAGCACACATATGAGAGATCAGCTGCTCCCCTCTGTGACCTTTGGGTCTTCCTTTCTCTTCTCTTCATCTATAGGGGAACCTTGGTAATAAGGCAATAAGCATCTCAGGGTCAAAGGCAATTGGGAGTTTCATAATATTCGTCCTTACTCATTTAAGATGCTTAAAATGCATAACTAATTGTTTAATGTGCAGCCTTTAAGTGAAGTAAAAGAAAATTTAGCAGAGTTAAAATGTTTTCCTGTAAACTTACTCTTATTAGGTCTTAATTTCTCCTCCTTAGGGTTTTGGGGACCCTTTTCTCTAGCCATTCGGTGGGATTACTACAAAATGCCTTAGAGCTGTACTATCCATTATGGAAGACCCTAGCACATGTGGCTACTTAAACTTAAATTAATTAAAATTTTAAAATTACCTGTCAAGCGTTCACAGGCCAACCATGGCCAGTGGCTACCATATTGGACAGCATAGACACAGAACATCTCCATCATCTAAGAAATTTCTCTTCGACAACTCAGCCTTAAAATTACCTTTGAGGAGGTTGTCCAGAGTTACTTGGCGTAGCTCAGGTTAAGAGCCAACAGTCCAAGTTCTATTGCTGTATCGTACAGCAGCACAAGTGTCAGGTGACTGGTGGTAGTAATTAGTACTTTAGGAATCAGAAGAGAGAGAGCTCACTGTGAGTGAAGTGGTCAGGGAAAGCTTCATGGAAAAGGTGGGATTTGAGTTGAGCCCCAAGGGGCTGTTAGGATTTGGACAAGCAGCAAGTGGCAAAGGTATTTTATTTTATTTTATTTTAATCATTATTATTTTTTTTTGCGGTACACGGGCCTCTCACTGTTGTGGCCTCTCCCGTTGCGGAGCACAGGCTCCAGACGCACAGGCTCAGCGGTCATGGCTCACGGGCCCAGCCTCTCCGCGGCATGTGGGATCCTCCCGGACCGGGGCACGAACCCACATCCCCTGCATCGGCAGGCAGACCCTCAACCACTGCGCCACCAGGGAAGCCCACAAAGGTATTTTAAATGAGGCAAAACCCGAGGCAGTATATAAATGCCAAATAATTTAAGGTATATTTAGGGCAGTGAACTGAAAGTTCATATTTAGAAAAGTAATTTGAAATAATATTGCAGATGATCTTGGAGGCTAAGGTGAGTGAAACGATGCAGCACAGTTTTAGAATGATGTTGAAAATTCTTGAAATTTTTCTGAGGTCTATTTTCTACAGAGGATATATGAGCAAGACCACTATAGACCAAATAGTGCTTTAACTGTGAATTAGAAAAGGGCTCCCTTGAACTTAAGTATTTTTAAAGTTGGTATATTTTAACATATCTATAACAAGTAAAACAAATGTAAAATGACTTTTGTAAATTATACAAATTTGAAGTAGTAAACATAAAATTATAGAAAATTGAAACTTTAATCACAATAATTAGGAACTCAGTTACAATAAAATATAATTTATTATAACATAATTATACATCTTACTTTCATAGGAAACAAAGCACTTTATGACTGCTTCAATGCTCACTTGTTTTATTTCTGCACAAAAATGGCTACTAGATCTTTTTTTGTAATAGATCTTTATTGGAGTATAATTGCTTCCCAATACTGTGTCTTAGAGTTATTTTTCCTTGATTAGTGTCATCATAATTCTTCAAATTAAATGTCATAAGAGTACTAAAAAGGCCATAAAATTTTTTATGATCACAAATTTATATTGTTGGGTATGAATTTTTTTAAAAATTGATCTTGAAATTTAGTTTTGAATCCCGAAATGATAATGGGGGTTGAGGTCAAAGTAACTTTCCCCTTTTCTATGTTGGATAAATTGGTGTCAATGGAAAGATGCTCACAATTTGTTTGGCGTCAATGATATTGATTTGTAACTACTATCACTTCTCACTGTAAGAAAATTCTGAATCACTTTGAGGCTTTCAGGTACATTACATATATTAAATTTTGATTTATACGTCATTTCTCTTAAAACATTGAGCCAAATTAGTTCTTAGCAAATAAATTTCAAAAAGGATAGTTTTGAAATACTTTTGGCTTTGCTAATGTCACCAGCAGTTTCTATAAGAGCACACACTGCATCTAATCGAGTTTTAATGGCCTAATAACAATAACTTAAATTCTCATTGTAGATTCCACAGTGGTTTCACATTTGTATTCATTAAATGTGTTTTCAAAACATTTCATTGTTTCATTGAAGCCAAAAAGTAGTAATTATATAGTCCTTGGATAATGTTTAAAAAGGAAAAAAAAAAAACCCTAAGTGATAGTAAAAGAATTTTGTTTGCTTCATTGTTTGTTACAGAACAAAAAATTTAGAATGGCTTAGATTTTTTTTCAAGTATCTTTTGCAGCAAATCATTATAATTTCTATGTTTCCAAATTGAGACGCTTTAGAATCCCAGGCTTCTAAAATGTTTTTGGCTTAAATTTATTCTTTTTTATGTAGTCTATCCAATTTATCTATTTGTTTGTTCTTTTACCAATATATATAATATTTGCCAGGATCTGGTTTTATA
This sequence comes from Phocoena phocoena, assembly GCF_963924675.1. Classification (NCBI taxonomy): domain Eukaryota; kingdom Metazoa; phylum Chordata; class Mammalia; order Artiodactyla; family Phocoenidae; genus Phocoena; species Phocoena phocoena. Next base: position 56,659,998 of record NC_089229.1, read on the forward strand.
GTTCACTCCCTAAATAATCTGCAATATTACCTGTTAATGTTTGTATTCTGCATAAAAGTTCTGCCATAATGCTTTCAAATTTGGCCTTGGTTTCTGCTAAATGAAAATTCCCATTATCACGCACATAAAGTTTCTTGGATGATTTTCTGGATGGTGAGCATCACCTTGCCAAAAACTAAATCATGTATTGTGCATTCAAAAACAGCACACCGCCTGCCGACGCAGGGGACACGGGTTCATGCCCCGGTCTGGGAGGGTCCCACATGCCGCGGAGCGGCTGGGCCCGTGAGCCATGGCCGCTGAGCCTGCCCGTCCGGAGCCCGTGCTCTGCAATGGGAGAGGCCACAACAGTGAGAGGCCCGCGTACCGCAAAAAAAAAACAACAAAAACAAAAACAAAACAGCACACCTATATTTTCATCATTAGTGTATAATGTCTTCACCATATCCTTGTGATAATTATATCCATAAAAATGATCTCAATTTAAAAATACTATGACTGATGAGTATTTTACTTTGTTTATGAAAATGCTTTAAGTGCTGCCAATAATTGTACAATCAGTTTCAATCTTCAGTTGATTTTTCCATCAGCTGAAGAGTTTGAAATATAAAAAAGAAAATTACATAATCATCAAAGATAATAAACTAAACAGGGTGCAATGGGTTTTTCACCATTTTGAAGAATTTGTGTCTAATAAATTTCTGAAAATGTCATGTTAGTGCTATCTTTTGGAAAACTAAAATGTCTTACTTATTTAGGCAATGTACCTGGATCAGCAGACAGTACGCTTAGTGTAATAAGTTCTTTGTGATTTTTTATTCCTGTTTTTTCTTGAAATTCTATAATAATAGCTTCCATGGGGATATACCCTGTATTTACCCATGTTTCATCTGTACTCGAACTGGCCACGTTCTGCTCACATTACGAACTCTGAAGAAATTTTCATTTTTTTCTACCTTTCCATCTATTTTCTCCAAAATTTTATTCAATGACTATAATAGTTTGTTTTCTTTTATAATAGCTTTCTGCTTTTTGATGAACACCATTTTTTAATAAAACCTTTTTGAATTTCTAATCATAGCTTAGCATTTTATCATTTAAAACAATTACAAATATATTTATGTAATAAGTTGCTATCTTTTCTTAGGAATTAATTTTTGTACAGGTGAATATTTTTGTAACAATCAATAATCAATAACATCACTGATTTTGTGGCTCATTATATGGTGATCTTTAATTTAAATGTATGAGGTACTTACCTTAGAGGTTATTAATGGCACATGGATATTGCTTATTGCACACTGATTCATATTACAATGAAAATACTTGTATATTTAAATCAAGAACCCAGTAATATCATCTGGTACAGTAAATAAATGGCATATAAAATTAATGAAAATATACTGTCAAATTTAGCCATGTACTAATATTAATAGGGATTTTTAAAAATTAGATACTTACTGACCACTAAATATATTAGCTGTAAAAGCAGCATCTTATTTAGTGCCAAAGCATATTTTAGATATGATCAGATCAACAAGGTCTTTCAGTTATCAAACTTTTTCCTCTTTCAGGTTAGCGTGGTATAACATTATATGTATATATATAATTATATGATATATAATATGTCTTAGAATAACACACTTTACTCCCATTAGTCATAAAATTATCATAATGTATTCATTTTTTTAGAACAAGACTACTACCATCAGAAAATTGTCAATATATAAATAAGAAAGTCCATCTTTGTAGTCAATGGACAGCACAGAGAGCTATTATACCTTTCCGGGACAAGAACTGATCTAAACCTATGTCCTGGTTGCTTGTTCTATAAGTGAATTCTATTTCCAGTTATTAATGTTTTATAACAGTCAGTAAACTTTAAAATAGTCTATGACATTCAGTAATGACAATAATGCTTGAAGAATATAATATAGCTAAGTCTTCTTATAACCAGCTTTCCCTGCTAGGAAAGCAAAATTAATTGTAATCACTTCTGTCAAAGGCCAGAGGTGATATCCTACCTCAAAAGTATCTCCAAACTCCTAGTTTATATGGAGACTGGTAAATTATCTCAGAGCAACATGTTGGTGTATGGAAGGTGGTTTAAAATCGACTCCTCGATTTATTCACTGATTTTACAATAAATCAACTGCTTTCTCTATGCAGTAAAATATTTTCTGTTAAACAACAGGTCGATTGGTTAAGCATCACAATTTTGTTGTTCTCTGTAAAATGTTATAGTGAGTAAAATTATAGAGTAAAGAACACGCATGCAATAGCTTTGATTTACTAACCTAATTCTTATCCATATGAACTGCCACTCTCAGCTTCTTTAGTCATCCCGTCTTTTCTAAATACCATTGTTGTAGCTCTCCATAATACCATTATTTTTCTTTAATCTTGAAAGAACACAGACAACTTCACAAACAAGTTGTTATTTATCTTTGAAGAGAATTTCAATATATAAGCCAAGTTAATTGTACAGCAACTTGAGGGTTTTTAGAGTATTATATTCTTTTCTATAGGTTGACCAGCAGGTCTCTTCAATCTCAGTTGCTGCACATAAAATCATATTCGAGCACTTGTCTGTATATTTTTAATTTCACATGTTAGATCATCTTTTTTTTTATCTCCCTGTAGAAAATGAAGTTGTTTGGAAGAACGTTGTGAATAGGTTAGTTATTAATGTAAGAAGCTGAGAGAAGAATATTCACCCCATCATTTTATTCCTGTTGCAGGATATATTAATGCTTACCACACAGATATGAAAAACGGTGACGCCACTAGCCACATATTAGATAATGTCTTGGCAACTTCTGTTAAAATGAGGAAATTGACTCAAAGTGGACTGTTTCCTGGGTCAAGGTATGTTTGATATTTTTCTAGAGTCCAAACGCCACCTATTGGTGGGAGGTTTCTGCAAAGTGTATTAAAACGCAAAAACAACAAACAAAATCACAGGATAAGTTAGAATTGTGTGAGATATATTCACCAAATATTGAGATCATACATTTGTCTGAACTACAGATATGGCAGGTGCCTTATGGTTGATTTTGAGGAAATGAATACGACAGGAGAAGACTGATATTTGATATTTTCTCCACTGGTATTGTTTCCATTTTCAAACTTCTGGAATTTGGTCCCTTAACATATTCATAGAAATCAACATGCTTCTTGGGACTACCTAAAAGTTTTAGACTTAGAACTGTCTTTTGTTTGTACTGTAGCCATGGACTAGACTAGAGGGGAGTTTCTGAGGGAGAAGTATTTTACAAAAGCAAGTTTAGAAAAAATGTGAAGATAATTTTTAGCTATAAAAATTGGTCAAAATAAAGAACATGTCATAGTTATAAAATAATCTAAAGGACAGTTGTGTAAGCTGTTTGAATGGAATCAAATAATTAAGGTAAAATTCAAACATTAAAACAGAGAAGAAGACAGTCATCAACTCAATATAACAAAGGAAATAATCCCAGTAATGTAACCAATATTCATACAAGAGGAATAAATAAGAGAGAGAGGGAGAGAGAAAACTAATCATAGGAATCCCTGTTTCTACTTTCCTCATTTAGCCGGTATCTTCTCTTGATTCAAGACCTAAAGTCCGTCTATGTGATTCAGGTGCCCCTCTCCTGACCACCTACAGTAGTCTATAGGTATATTATCACAGGAGTCTTTCCACTGCACTGTAACTGTTTGTTCCTCATTGACGGGGGACTGGGGATCAACTCTGTATCTGTGGTGGCTTGCACAGTGCCTGGCCAAAATAGCTGCTCATAATTGCCTACTGGAAGAATGAATAAACTCCAAGTTCACAACTCCTACAAATCCCAAATGGACTAATGAAAAACATTTATTTCACTTGGCTTTCAGGGCACTGCAGTCTCTTGGGTTTTTCTTCTACCTCATTGGTTGTCCTTTCTCCATCTCCTTTGCTCATTCCTCATCATCATCCATGTCTCGTAAGGTTGGTATGTCCCAAGACGTGGTCCTTATCTCCTCTCTTCTGTTAATACTCAAATCTTTGAAGATATTATTCAGTCGCTATGGCTTTAAATACCACTAATGACTCACAAATGTGTAACTTCAGCCCAGACCTTTTCCCAGAACCCCAACTGCTTACCGCACATTTGTACTTAGATGTCTAATGGCATCTTAAACCTAACATGTCCAAAATGAAACTCCTGATTTCCAGCCCACCAAAATCTGCTCAGGCAATGGCAACTGCATACTGCAGTTATAGACCAAAATCCTGGGGCTATTCTTTCCCTCACAGCCCATATCTAATATGTCAGCAAATACTATCATCTCTACTTTGAAAATATATCCAAGATTGGAAAACATCTTACTGCCTCCACTGCATCACCCTGACAAGCCTCCTTATCAGTGGTTTTCCTGCTCCTGCTTTTTCCAGCCCCTTTATTCCCAATGCAGCAGCCAGAGTGATCCTATTAAGCAGAAGTTAGATCATATTGGTCTCCGCTTAGAACCCTCCAATGGTGTCCCGTTTCATGAGCAAAAGCAAGAGTCAGTTTAATGGCTTAAAGTCCACATGACCTGGTCCCTCTCTGACCTCACACCCTACAGCCTCTTCTCCTACTGTTTCTTGCTCTGCTTTGGCCACACTGACTTCTTGAAATTCTTCTAAAAACCCATCCTGACCTCTCTACTTAAAATTACAAATTCTCGCCACAAAATTTCCCTGTTTCATTTTGCTCCTCAATGTATAACTATCTTACATGCTTTATAATTAACTTATATTTTTAATTTTGTTGTCTACTTCCTTTTACTCCCTTTTGCTTACTTCCTTTATGTAAGCCCCATGAGGTCAGGAATTTTTATCTGTTTGTTTAGAACACTTCTTGGCATAAAATAGGTGTTCAATAAACATTAATTCAATAAATAATTGAAAGTTTTATTGATTCATTCATTCATTTGCTTATTCAACAAATATTTATTGAGGACCCACTATGTTCCAGATATTGTTCTAGGCTGTTTATCCAGCCCCACTACAATCACCACCCACCCCACCCAGATTTTTGGCCAATGATTATGACTTTGACTGGTGTTGAACATAATTTAGTGAATCATCTCTTTCCAATTCCCTCCCTTTGCTCCTCGTCATTATGCATGTGTTTCTTCTTCCACTCTGCCAATTGTTCTTCTACCTATCATAGTTTATTCCTTCTCACCTTCATTTGTCTTACTCTTTCGGAAGTACGAAAAACATGACTTAGTCAAGCAATTTAAGTATCAAAGAAAAGAGAACCATAGTTTTTCAACTGAACTTGAACAAACAAAAAAAAACAAATTTCCTTAGCCTCTAAAGCTTATAGATGTCCAAGTCCTTTTTGCGTCTTTAAAATTATTTGAAATATTTCCATCCATCATAAAGAAGATGCACTACATATATATTTATACACACACACAATGGAATACTACTCAGCCATAAAAAAGAATGAAATAATTCCATTTGTAGAAACAGGGATGGACCTAAAGATTATCGTACTAAATGAAGTAAATCAGAGAAAGACAAGTATCATATGATATCACTTACATGTGGAATCTAAAATATGATACAAATGACCTCATTTATGAAACAGAAACAGACTCACAGACATAGAAAGCAAACTCATGGTTAACAAAGGGGAAGGGGGGAGGGATAAGTTAGGAGTTTGGGATTAGCAAGCACAAACTACTGTATATAAAATAGATAAACAAGGACCTACTGTATAGCACAGGGAACTCTATTCAATATCTTATAATAAACCATAATAGAAAAGAATATGAAAAAGAATATATATATATAAAACAAAATCACTTTGCTGTACATCAGAAACTAATACATTTTAATTCAACTATACTTTAATTTTTAAAAAAAAGAAAATATTTCCATCCATCTCCTTTTCCTTTTAACTTACTCTGCGAACACCTTCATCCAATCCACATATATATTCAAACACTTCTCATTATACAATTTTATTAACTTTTCCATTTTAATAGATTATATTGTAATAGGATGTTTTATTATTTTACATTGTGTATATATGTATATATGTGTGTGTGTGTATTCACATATCATTTGTGTGAAGTTAATTCTGATTATCACCTAAAGATAAACTTTTATAATACACTTTGTAACTTCCTTGTCATTTGAAGACCATCTACATTTCAAAGAATGATCTTAAGTAAAATTCATTTTCCAAAACATTTTTCAGCTAAGTGGCAGGTAAGATGTGTAAACTATATGAAAGCAGTAATTTTTGTATGTTTACTTTTCACTGATGAATCCCTCGCATCTAGAACGGTGCTGGGAACAGAGTAGGCACTCAATAAATATTTGCTGAATGCATGAATAAAAGATATGACATGGGAGTGAATAGTGAATAAACTTAGGAAAAGGTAAAGATTGTACTGGCAAATATGGGTGATCCAGTTAAAAACTCTATAGATCAGTTAGTATGAGACGGTGCTAATTTTTCATGTCTTTCATATATAAACACAAGTCTATTGGGCTCATAGTTTTCTTTTGATTTCTTGGAATAGGGGAAAATATGAGCAGGGCTTTGAAATTCCGAGCCAGGTTAATTTTAAAGGGTGGGTACAAAGTTAAGGTTTTCCCTTTATCCCTTACCGTTACTTTCAAAGAAACACCGACTATGAGGGGTGGTCTGGAATCTATGGAGCCACAGCAGCATATCTGCAGTGAGTCTTGGAGCTTTCTAACCATAGAACGGATGCATGGAGTCTCAAATCTCAGAGGGCAGGATGAAAGTAAATATCAAATGAGTATCTAATTAGATAATATATTCACAGCAAGAGTTCAATAAATGATAGCCATAAGCTATTGTTAATGAAAGTCTGACAATTCCTTGATTTTGTATTACACTTATGGCTTTCCACACATGCACCACACACACAATCATTGATAAGTGACAGACACTTACTGTGGCTTACAGGCATTAAATTATGACTAGAATTCCCCATGTCAAAGAAAGAGAGACACCTTTTAAAACTGAACATAGAAATCCTTTTTCCACATCACAGGGGATAATTCTTTTTTCAAAATCTACCTCATAATTCTGCAATGTAAATATGGCAGTCCAGGAAGATTCAAGACTGAGAGAGTAAGTTGACTTATTCGAAAGCAATAAGAAAATATGTATCTCCTTTTTCAGTCATCAGCTTGTGTAACAGAAATATTTTAGGTAGCAGAGTGTAATAATTTAAACATATTTTGATCTTCCAAATGGTTAAGTTCTTAGGAGAATTCTCAGTGGAAGCCCAGAGCAAAGGCTAGCCAGAGATGCCTTGATTTTTCTCTCTAGGACCTGTGGCAACGCAACCAGTAGAGGGAAAAAAAAGTGACCATGCAAATGAGACCCCTCTACCACAGGTCCCTAACAGGAGACAGGGACAAGTCCCAGAGTGGACAGTCGCTATTCATTTTCCCTAACCCCTGTCTCAGTAGGTGTCTACAAGGCAGTGCTCCAACCTGTTCTCTCCATTACCCACTGCAGTTCAGGACAAGTCTCTTCAGTTGAACCTGGATCCACTTTCCCATACACTCTCAACCAGGAATTGTGTGATAATTAGAGGATACGTTACATTTTAGACACAGTAATTTTGCCCAACTAGTAATTTGTTCACCACAAATGTGTTTTGGCCCACGCATTTTATCTCGAAACTCTTTGCTCTGGCATTCTCTAAAATTACAATTCTAAGGTAAACCTAGATATACTGGTAAACCTTTCAGTGAAGGTCATCTACCCTAAAATCATCCCCCCAAATTAAGATGAAGTGCCACCTGTATTGTGCAAATAGGATACCATTGATAGGAGTGGAATTCAAATGGAATTGGTTAATTTCTGCAATTCTTCCTCTAAACATCAAATATTGTGCTCTAATTACACAGTGGAAATCTAGTGACTGAAGGAAGTTCAAGCATCTTTAAAAATGAGCATTTCTTCACATTTCTCTCAGGAAATAAAATATGGCTAGAATAAAATAAATGTGAGAATCCAAATATTATTTCAAGTTTTAAAATGCTATAGTTATTTGCTATTTCACTTGGGTGGAATATTTAAGGTAATAATTACTATTTGAATATGTGCATTGGTTCTGTCCTTTGCATAAGAAAATCAAGCTTAGAATAAAATTAATTACAACTTCACATTAACCTTTGGGATTACTAATTACTGATTAAATTGGCAAATGAGCCTCTGCCAGAAAATCTCATTCTAACTCCATGAAAACCAAAGGCCTTTAAAAGCAGCTTCATCAAATGAAAAGACTGGGGGAAGATGTTAGTTAGATCTTATTATTTCTAAATTAATTTGTTCTCCTTCTTTCAACTTGCCTCTATAACCACATTGTAATATATCACATACTTTTGAGTTATCCCTGATGTGTCCTTCTTTGGTCTTTGTTAGTTCATTTATTCATTCACTCATTCATTCCCTGTACCTGTTAGCTTTCTTTGGTTGCAGTCTGTAGAAACAGACCACGACTAACAAAGCAAAAATGAATGAATGAGTGACTTATTGCATAGACATGGAATAGCTCACAAAAATCAAAGGAAAGGGCTTCCCTGGTGGTGCAGTGGTTAAGAATCCGCCTGCCAGTGTATGGGACACAGGTTCGAGCCCTGGTCCGGGAAGATCCCACATGCCGTGGAGCAACAAAGCCCGTGCACCACAACTACTGAGCCTACACTCTAGAGACCGTGAGCCACAACTACTGAGCCCACGTGCCACAACTACTGAAGCCCGCATGCCTAGAGTCTGTGCTCTGCAACAAGAGAAGCCACCGCAATAAGTCCATGCACTGCAATGAAGAGTAGCCCCAACTCACCACAACTAGAGAAAGCCCACGCACGGCAACGGAGACCCAACGCAGCCATAAATAAATACATAAATACATAAATAAATACATAAAGTTATTTTAAAAACTCAAAGGAAAGATGATGATTTAGTCCTTTTTTTTTTTTTTTTTTTTTTGCGGTACGCAGTCCTCTCACTGCTGTGGCCTCTCCCGTTGCGGAGCACAGGCTCCGAACGCGCAGGCTCAGCGGCCATGGCTCACGGGCCCAGCCGCTCCGTGGCTTGTGGGGTCTTCCCGGACCGGGGCACAAACCCGTGTCTGCTGCATCGGCAGGTGGACTCTCAACCACTGCGCCAACAGGGAAGCCCCTGGTCCTTTTTCTTGAGTCAAAACCAGCGGTTCTCCAATGACGTAGGAAAGAAAACAGATGGATAGTCTATTCTCTTTAAGGTACCATTGTATTGGATAAATATGCTCCAAATATCGTGTGTGTGTGTGTGTGCGTGTGTGTGCGTGTGTGTGTGTGCGTGCGTGTGTGTGCTGTGTGTGTGCGCGCGCGCGTGTGTGTGTGCGCGTGTGCGTGTGTGTGTGTGTGACTGAGAGAGAGAGAGACGCCCACCTCTTCGTCAGGGGTGGGCAGCACCTGCACAGAAGCGCTCTCCTCCAAGACCATATCTATAGGTGGACAGGTAGTTTCTCAAAGCCAAATTAAGATTGCTGTTAACCAAAGAATGGAGCATTGATGGCGGATAAATTAAAATAACTGATGACCACTACATTCACTTTCTTTCAGTAAGTACTGAGCATTCCAGTTCATGCTGTCTTCTAAAAATGCATGTGTCTTTTAATTGCAACCCTTACTTCTATGAGCTCACATGCAGAACAGGGACTCATCATACTTCTCTTGTAAGGATATTTGGATTATTCTTATACTTTTTTCCCTTTGCTACTATAAGCAAAGCTGTGATAAACATACTGGCAGTATATGTTTATATACTTATCATTTTTACTTGTGGTAACTTTCTATAGTGGGATTCTTGAGTCAAATATTATACAAATTGTATGTATTGGACACGTATATGTAGGGGCATAGAAAAATATCTAGAAGAATATATACCAAAATGTAGTCAATGGCTACTACTTGGTATATTTATATTCATGAGGGGGTCGATCATCAAAATAGAATTGGAAATTTACCCAGAGGAGAGAAAGCTTCCTAGAATGCTTCCTTTACCTCCTGTGGCTTCTCTTCTACTAGGAACCTGACATTTTCTTCCGAAGAAGAAAGTTTCAAAAGGCCTAGTGTTCCCTTACTTAAAAAAAAAACCCTTCTATTTTGCCATAATTTCAGACATAGAAAAGTTGAAAAGTAATACAAAGAAATACATGTAGCCTCTATCCAGATTCCCCAAATATAAGCATTTTACATTTGCTTTCTCTCTCTCTCTCTCTCTATATCTATATATAGATATAGATATATAGATATAGATATATAGTACGTATAGTGTTTTTAAATCTGTTTGACAGTAAGCTACAGAAATAATATCCCTTTAACCCTGTGATAAAAGTCTGACTCCATTTTCTGATGTTTGCTGCTAGCTTTAAACAACATTCCCTCCTCTTCTTCTCTGAACAATGTGATGAAAGCCCGATGTTCTTTCCTTCAGTGCCATGGGGAGATTCAGACCATGCAACCCCTGCCTGAGTGTGGGAACCCTCAGTCTGGTCCCACGCCCCACCACGACGAAACCCTGAGCCAGCCTCCAATCCTTCCTCTCTCGGACCTGCTTGGGATGCTTGCCCTGTTCTCCCAAGATACATCAATCATGTAAGCAATAAATCTTCTCATACCCTCTTTAAGTGTGTATGACATCATAGATCTCAGTGTTGAAACCAAATTCTGGATGAGGGACCTCCCTATACCTGCAGAATGATCACAACAAACCCTAAATATAATCTCTTACATAATCACAGTGTAATCATCAAAATCAGGAAATTAACATTGATATACCTTGATTATCTAACCTACAAACCCTTTTCAGATCTCTTCATTTGCCCCAATAATGTTCCTCAAGCCAAAGATCTTGGATGATATTATTAGTCAGAGGGCATGTATATGTACCTCCTTTATCTAGAACAGTTCCAGTCTTTCCTTGCCTTTCATGACCCTGACATTTGGAAGAATACTGTTCCATCATTTTGTAGAATGTTTCTCAATCTGGGTTTGATGTCTCTTCATAATGAAATTCGGTCTGTGTTGTACTGGAAGTTCCTTTTGTTTCTGCTTGTTGACTTTGTGTGCTTTTTGCCCTATGAAAGGGCTTTTGGTATTCCTATTATCCTTAATATCTCTCAGGTAGGAGCAATTCAAATCCAGACTTAAGTCTTGAATATCCAAAGGATGAAACAAAGCCACTGGACGATGTTTTCTACTGGCCCTCTTGTTATTGATTTTAGGGTGATAGAAGGTGTCAGTTACTGAGAGGTGGTGGATAAAGCATTGTATCATTTGTGCTTTTGAAAAACTTTGTAAAGGTTCTCCTCTCTTGAGTCAGGCTTGGCTGAAATCTGACGTGAGAGATGCCATTTTTAAACCTCTTGAATAAACCTCTTTCTGCCTCTTTTATTAAGTTACCCTAGAATTTCAAAGAGCTACCAAAAACTAAAGGGAAGGGTATAGTTTCCAGTAATTATAGCACTATTACAAGGAGTTGGACTGACCAATGATTTTCACATTTTAATGTAGACCTTTTTGGATTATTTATGAGGAACGTGTACTCCTTTCATAATCAAAGAATAAATAGGATGAAGCTTTCCATTAAAAAAAACCTTACCCCTAGTATGTAACAAACTAGTGGTTACCAGTGGGGAGGGCAATATAGGGGCAGAGGAGTAAGAGGCACAAACTATTAGGTATAAAACAAGCTACAAGGCTAAATTGTACAACAGGGAATATACCCAATATTTTATAATACTATAAATGGTGGATAATCTTTAAAAATTGTGAATCACTATATTGTACACCTGTAACTTATATTTTACAGCACCTATACTTAAATTAAAGAAACAAACTTACCTCTGATCAAAACTGTTTCTGACGCTAATAATTATTATCTCCTTCCCTTTGAAGCCAAGTTCTTTTCTTTGTAAACATCTTTATTGGAAGATAACTGCTTTACAGTGGTGTGTTAGTTTCTGATTTATAACAAAGTGAATCAGCTATGCACATATGAAACCGAGTTCTTGAAAGATGTCCCCAGCTCCTTATGTCCAACTGAGTCCTGCAGTGACCTTCTCAGTGGCACTTCTCCATCCTCTCTGGCACTTGATCAGTTTTGGCCACTTCTCCCTTTGGCATCTGATTGAACATCATCTTTATTTGCATGGCTTGCTCTTCCCACACCATAAATATTGCCCACATGTGTCCCTCCCTCTTTTCCCTGTTCAATGATCTCATGCACTTCTGCGGATCCAGCTCCCACTTTTCCATGATGATCCAACATCCAAACCTAGTCCTCGCTTCTAAACTCCAGGATCTTAGGCCCATCTGCCTAATGTACTTTTCCACTGTAAAACCTCACACTTCAACATGAGTCATTACCTCCTTTATGCCTTTGACTTGCTGTGTGCTCAGCACTCTCTTAGGCAATGGTTCTAAGATTCAATCACCCAAGTCATGAAGTAAGAGTCATATTACATCTTTCCCTTGCTCCCCACATCCAAGACCTGTTGAGTCCAGCTCCTATATAGTTCTTCTACATCCCCTCTATTACCTAGCTATAATGAGAAGTTTGGTATCGATGCATAAGAAATTCTATTCATTATACATTTCAGAAATTTTGATTTTAGTCATTTTTTTTGTTTGTTTCTTCTTTCAGCTTTCAAATATCTCCACACTTGAAAAATTCCCACTATCTTCCTGACAACTTTCATCAAAAATTTATATAATAGTAAAATCTTCTGGGTCATTCTTTCTACAAAAATCAGAGAAAATGGCTGAAAGTTATGAACCTCCACTTATTTGATCCATTGATTTATTATAGAATGAGTTTCCAGGTTTACTGAAAAGCCTTGAGGCATTCAACTGCTGCTTTTAAAATTTCTCCTGACAGTGAAAGAGCATCACCTTTTGTCATTTCTCCTGGAATTATTCTTCAAATTTGATTTATTTTCCTATATAAATATCCATTCTCTTACACATTGTTGCATAGATGACTTCTTAATGTCTGGGTGCCGATCTTCAAGGAACCACCCTAAAGCTTGGTATTTCACTGTACGTGGTTCATGTCTGATTCCAGATGTCTGCGAATGTGTTTGTGTTTGATTAACTTCATCTAAATCTTCAAACAAGAAAAAAGACCATTCAGAAAAGAAAAATTTCGTTCATCAGAGAGCAAAATGTAAGCTTATCTTCTTGGATCCATATTTCCTATTAGATCACACAGTACTTCAAAAGTTGGGATTAACTTTTCAAAATGTGTCTGTACTACCTGCACACCTTCATAATGAACTTCCCAGCTTGTCTGGGAAAGTCTTTCCACTCTTACACCTTCATTTGCAGCACTTTCCAGTAATGAGGTGAGACTAAAAAGAATAAATAATTTTTCCTCAAAGCTCCAAAAAATGACACACCTGAAGAAATAGTTTCACCAGAATCTGCAAAGATTCTGGGAATGATTATTCGTGAGATCAAATAAGAACTTGGACTAATTATTTAGTATTTCTCTGAACACCAGTGAGAATACTAGTCACGGCTGCAACATTATTAACTCCTTCAACATTGTATGCAGTTAACAGAAATTCCATACATATGCAAATTTATGTATCTAAAGTAACTCTACTAAAAAGAACACAAGATTCAGATAGGACAGGACTAAAAGTCAACAACAAATCATCTTCTATATAAGCACTAATGATGAGGGAGAGAAAGAAAATGTTTGTAAAAATCAAAATCATATATATATATATATATATATATATATGTGTGTGTGCGTGTGTATGTAGAGAGACAGAGACAGAGACAGAGAGACAGAGATAAGACTAGTGAAGACCAAGGCCACCATTTGATACAGAAGAGATAATTAATGATATTTTAATTTATTCTGATATTGCTTCTTGACTAGTACTGGTTCCAGATGATTTGAGAGTTAATTGTTTAAGAAAGGAAGTGAACCTCTTCAGATTAAGGATGAACACTTCCAGTTCAATGAGAAGGAAAAAAAAGAGCAGAGGAGGTGGTTGACACATAACAACTTCATGGTTTTATAAATCTTTATCAAATGGCAAAAAATGTTGAGACCTTGATTTATGCAAAATCACAAATGTGTTTTCTCTTTCACTGAAGACTGTTTGCAGATATTGAGACAGAATTTGGAACATCCAGCTTTATAACTAGCTTTAAAACGAAGTGGAAATTCACACCTCAAAGCCCTGAACTTGAGACATATGGACATTTCTGCAACTTAGAGAAATGGAAGACATCAGCAATGTTACTGAGACTCAAAAAAATTGTTGCTAAAACCTATCACATGGAAAGAGAGGGGAAATGGGGAGATGTTTTACATCATCTTTTTGACATACAATGTTTTTAGCTACACAACACCTTCCCTTCTGTGGTCCTAAAGAGGATGTCATTTACAAACAAAGGAAGCTTTTGGAGTTATTAGAATTACTCTCAAATTGCAACCCAATTTTAAAGGACATCTTATTAAAATTAAACATTTATTCCTTCTGAAGGGAGAATAATTTCATATTTGTCTCAGAAGATCATTTTCTGGAAAATCACGTTAAAAAATAGTGAATATTTTTTAAAAGTTGGAATTATTTTGGATAACTGAACTAATGCAAAGGATGAATTGTCAATCCCACTCCCAATAATCTTTACAGAGCTTTAAGGATAAAGACAATCAAGAGACTCAGAGCCAAGAGGTCTGGAGCCTCTCAAGTGTCTCCAAGGGTCCATCTTTACCATGCTGGACAAAAGAACAACAGACAAGGTCTCCATGATTTTGGCGGGGGCCGGGGGGATTCTTCACATTGCACAGAACATTTAGCTTAAGAATATTTTCATGTAATGCCTCAGAATGTGGTATATAGCTTAGGGGAAATTCTCTAGGGAGTCATGCCTCAGACATGGGTTTATTTATTATAAGTAATCCTTTAGCCAGAGACATCCTGCAGATCAGACCTCTCCTTCCTAGCAACTATCATTCGTTTATTTATACCTGCAGGTCCATTTGACAATGAGTGTAGGCTCATCTTCTTTTCTTGTCCCTAGAGACCTGCTTCCTTCTTACTAAGGGAGTGAGTGATCTCAGGCCGGGTCAGCAATTCCTTCCTTCTGTAATTCTTTCTGTAACTCCTTCCTCCAAATAGCACTCTCAGTGTTTCACAAACTGAACAAATGTGCAAAGTATATGTCCACATTGAAGATGATAAAATTAAAATGAAAGAGTCTTCCTTGGGCTTCTTCCCCGTTTCTGGAAAGATTGTTGCTCAACTAACAAGACTTTGAAACAATAGATAGCGATGGATGGAAGATAATAAGTTTGGCAGAGATTCATAAAAGTCCCAATTCACTGTAAATCTAGAAATTTCAATACTGTCTTTGTTTCTTCTAAAAGCTTTCAAATATCTCCAGAGGTTAAAATTTTCTACTAAATATCTTCACCAGAGAACTCATCATAAATTTCTATTATATTTGATTAAATATTCTAAAGTTTATCTTCTGGAAAATCAAACAAAATGGCTGAAAGATAGCAAACTTTGAAATTATTCCATTCATTGCATTAGAATAAGTGTCTGGTTCTTAGTGATACTTGAATTGAAACATTCAAATATTACTCTTTCCATTTTTTTTTTGTTTTGTTTTGTCTTGTGAGTTTCAGTAAGTTAATCTCGTTTCTTGTTGGTAAAGGTACCTTGCTCCAAATGTCTTTTAAAAATCCAGAGTAAGTAAGAACCAGCTGCTGGTTTCACAACTATCTTGCAAACAACTACAAGTTTTCCCCAAGTTTCTGAAAGACAAAAAAAAAGTTTGTTCAATGTTATGTGTATCCTTCTAAAAATGTGCACTTTGATCTTTTAATGACACAAATATAATGATAGTGTAAGTAATCATCCAGTAACAAGTTAGTGATTTTTTTTTTTTCCTTTACGGTATGTGGGCCTCTCACCGTTGTGGCCTCTCCCGTTGCGGAGCACAGGCTCTGGACGCGCAGGCTCAGCGGCCATGGCTCACGGGCCCAGCCGCTCCGCGGCATGTGGGATCTTCCCGGACCGGGGCACGAACCCGTGTCCCCTGCATCGGCAGGCGGACTCTCAACCACTGCACCACCAGGGAAGCCCAAGTTAGTGAATTTTAATAAAATCAAACACTTGCAAATAGTACAATTTAAGTAACAATTAAGTCATACTCTTTATGTAACATTCTATTTTTCTTTGTTCTTTAGCATTAAAACAAAAATTTTAAAACATGTTATATTTCAAAGATATGTTTATTTTGTATGAACTAAAACTGCCCAAATGCCGTTGAGAAGTCTCCATAACAGTAGACATTATTTTGGTTGCACGTATGTTCTTATGACAATTAAATGTAGCTATACTATTGTCCAATACCCCTAAATATCTGAGATAGCCTACTTAGGCATTGCCAGTAATACTCCTGCCATCAAAATTGCTAGAATTTATTTTATGGGAAAATAAATGGACCATGTACCTTACAATGTATTTCTAATGGGCTATGAATATACTCAGTCTAACCACAGACTATTACTCTATTCCCCACTGGCTGATATTTCAACTCAGTATGTAAGACAGTCTTCTGAAAGTATCCTACACCCCTAGCAAGTATTTTCTAAAAACTTTGTCAAAGCAAAAGTACTTCTGCCTCATCTATTACCACTTATCTGTACCAATATTGCTTGCTCCCATCAACAATATTCTACTTTGGATGACTTTTCAGAATCCACAACGTATTATGTGTTTTTCTTCATTCATTCCATTTTTTATTCAACAAACATTTATTAAGTACCTTCTAAATGCTAGTAAGGTGCTGAAAATACCAAGGTAAAAGATGTGATTCCTTCCTTTAACAAGATAATATCTGGAAAGGTAGACAAATAAATAATAAATTTTGGTTGATGATAACATAGAGGCTGGAACATATCTATTCTAGAGTTTACTCTGAAAGCTTGGGGGTTTGAAGGACTTTAGGGATGACTTGGAAGTTGTTAACTAAAAAGGAATAAAATCATATAAAAAATCATTCTGACCTAAAAATTAATGCTGAAAAGTCCAGTTAATAATCACAAGTTACATCTCATTAAAGGAAATCTAGAAAAGAGATTTATAAATATGGCGGTTGGGCAGAAATGGCCATCAAACTCTTGTGCCCAATATCAGCTTATTCACCTCATCAGAGTGAGACCATGGCTTAGTCATCTTTGTACACCAGACCATAATATTAAGCACTGCCTCAAAAAATGTTTCTTGAGCCAGACTTATGGTAATATTTCTGAAAATTAAAACTTGAAGCAAAAATTCTGAATTATCTATGTATCACTCCCCCTTCCCCCCCACAAAAAAATTTGACAACGTGGAAGAACTACATTTTTTTTAGTTTCCCAAACAAATTGGATTTATATTCATCTTTTGTTTCTTTTAGCTCAGTGAAAGGCACTAAGTGGTAGAATAATATCTATAAATTGGCAACTAAGGGAAACAAATATCTAGAAAACCCACAATCTTCAAAATTGCCTACTGGGTAATTCAGAACTGGCATAATTCACTCCATAAGTGTGTGCTGAGGGCCCTACTGTTCACTGGGCATTGCAAATAAAAAAAGGTGAGAGTTTTGAATGTATAGGATTCCAAATTTTAAAGGAATATAATGGGATTTTTTTCTCCTTTTAAAGGAATATAATGACCATAGAAATTACCCCTTTCTCTTTCCTAGACTTCCTACTCTCCTCCTGTTCTTTTTTTTTTTTTTTTTTAACATCTTTATTGGGGTATAATTGCTTTACAATGGTGTGTTAGTTTCTGCTTTATAACAAAGTGAATCAGCTATACATATACATATGCTCCCATGTGTCTTCCCTCTTGCGTCTCCCTCCCTCCCACTCTCCCCATCCCACCCCTCCAGCCTGTCCCAAAGCCCCGAGCTAATATCCCTGTGCCTTGCGGCTGCTTCCCCCTAGCTATCCACCCTACTACGTTTATTAGTGTGTATATGTCCATGACTCTCTCTCGCCCTGTCAAAACTCACCCTTCCCTCTCCCCATATCCTCAAGTCCGTTCTCCAGTAGGTCTGCGCCTCTATTCCTGTCTTATCCCTAGGTTCTTCATGACATTTTTTCACCTTAAATTCCATATATATGTGTTAGCATACGGTATTTGTCTTTTTCTTTCTGACTTACTTCACTCTGTATGACAGACTCTAGGTCTATCCATCTCATTACAAATAACTCAATGTCATTTCTTTTTAAGGCTGAGTAATATTCCATTGTGTATATGTGCCACATCTTCTTTATCCATTCATCCGATGATGGGCGCTTAGGTTCTTTCCATCTCCGGGCTATTGTAAATAGAGCTGCAATGAACATTTTGGTACATGACTCTTTTTGAATTTTGGTTTTCTCAGGGTATATGCCCAGTAGTGGGATTGCTGGGTCATATGGTAATTCTATTTGTAGTTTTTTAAGGACCCTCCATACTGTTCTCCATAGTGGCTGAACCAATTCACATTCCCACCAGCAGTGCAAGAGTGTCCCCTTTTCTCCACACCCTCTCCAGCATTTATTGTTTCTAGATTTTTTGATGATGGCCATTCTGACTGGTTTGAGATGATATCTCATTGTAGTTTTGATTTGCATTTCTCTAATGAGTAGTGATGTTGAGCATTCTTTCATGTGTTTGTTGGCATTCTGTATATCTTCTTTGGAGAAATGTCTGTTTAGGTCTTCTGCCCATTTTTGGATGGGGTTGTTTGTTTTCTTGTTATTGAGCTGCATGAGCTGCTTGTAAATTTTGGAGATTAATCCTTTGTCAGTTGCTTCATTTGCAAATGTTTTCTCCCATTCTGAGGGTTGTCTTTTGGTCTTGATTATGGTTTCCTTTGCTGTGCAAAAGCTTTGAAGTTTCATTAGGTCCCATTTGTTTATTTTTGTTTTTATTTCCATTACTCTAGGAGGTGGGTCAGAAAGGATCTTGCTGTGATTTATGTCATAGAGTGTCCTTCCTATGTTTTCCTCTAAGTGTTTGAGAGTTTCTGGCCTTACATTTAGGTCTTTAATCCATTTTGAGCTTATTTTTGTGTATGGTGTTAGGGAGTGATCTAATCTCATACTTTTACATGTACCTGTCCAGTTTTCCCAGCACCATTTATTGAAGAGGCTGTCCTTTCTCCATTGTACATTCCTGCCTCCTTTATCAAAGATAAGGTGTCCATATGTGCGTGGGTTTATCTCTGGGCTTTCTATCCTGTTCCACTGATCTATCTTTCTGTTTTTGTGCCAGTACCATACTGTCTTGATTACTGTTGCTTTGTAGTATAGTCTGAAGTGAGGGAGCCTGATTCCTCCAGCTCCTTTTTTCGTTCTCAAGATTGCTTTGGCAATTCGGGGTCTTTTGTGTTTCCATACAAATTGTGAAATTTTTTGTTCTAGTTCTGTAAAAAATGCCAGTGGTAGTTTGATAGGGGTTGCATTGAATCTGTAGATTGCTTTGGGTAGTAGAGTCATTTTCACAATGTTGATTCTTCCCATCCAAGAACATGGTATATCTCTCCATCTATTTGTATCATCTTTAATTTCTTTCATCAGTGTCTTATAATTTTCTGCATACAGGTCTTTCGTATCCTTAGGTAGGTTTATTCCTAGATATTTTATTCTTTTTGTTGCAATGGTAAATGGGAGTGTTTTCTTGATTTCACTTTCAGATTTTTCATCATTAGTATATAGGAATGCCAGAGATTTCTGTGCATTAATATTGTATCCTGCTACTTTACCAAATTCATTGATTAGCTCTAGTAGTTTTCTGGTAGCATCTTTAGGATTCTCTATGTATAGTATCATGTCATCTGCAAACAGTGACAGCTTTACTTCTTCTTTTCCGATTTGGATTCCTTTTATTTCCTTTTCTTCTCTGATTGCTGTGGCTAAAACTTCCAAAACTATGTTGAATAAGAGTGGTGAGAGTGGGCA
This sequence comes from Phocoena phocoena, assembly GCF_963924675.1. Lineage (NCBI taxonomy): Eukaryota > Metazoa > Chordata > Mammalia > Artiodactyla > Phocoenidae > Phocoena > Phocoena phocoena. The sequence continues at coordinate 56,680,028 of NC_089229.1, forward strand.
ACCTTGTCTTGTTCCTGATCTTAGTGGAAATGCTTTCAGTTTTTCACCATTGAGGATGATGTTTGCTGTGGGCTTGTCATATATGGCCTTTATTATGTTGAGGAAAGTTCCCTCTATGCCTACTTTCTGGAGGGTTTTTATCATAAATAGGTGTTGAATTTTGTCGAAAGCTTTCTCTGCATCTATTGAGATGATCATATGGTTTTTCTCCTTCACTTTGTTAATATGGTTTATCACATTGATAGATTTACATATATTGAAGAATCCTTGCATTCCTGGAATAAACCCCAATTGATCATGGTGTATGATCCGTTTAATGTGCTGTTGGATTCTGTTTGCTAGTATTTTGTTGAGGATTTTTGCATGTATGTTCATCAGTGATATTGGCCTGTAGTTTTCTTTCTTTGTGACATCCTTGTCTGGTTTTGGTATCAAGGTGATGTTGGCTTCGTAGAAGGAATTTGGGAGTGTCCCTCCCTCTGCTATATTTTGGAAGAGTTCGAGAAGGATAGGTGTTAGCTCTTCTCTAAACGTTTGATAGAATTCACCTGTGAAGCCATCTGGTCCTGGGCTTTTGTTTGTTGGAAGATTTTTAATCACAGTTTCAATTTCAGTGCTTGTGATTGGTCTGTTCATATTTTCTATTTCTTCCTGATTCAGTCTTGGCAGGTTGTGCATTTCTAAGAATTTGTCCATTTCTTCCAGATTGTCCATTTTATTGGCATAGAGTTGCTTGTAGTAATCTCTCATGATTTTTTTTATTTCTGCAGTGTCAGTTGTTACTTCTCCTTTCTCATTTCTAATTCTATTGATTTGAGTCTTCTCCCTTTTTTTCTTGATGAGTCTGGCTAGTGGTTTATCTATTTTGTTTATCTTCTCAAAGAACCAGCTTTTAGTTTTATTGATCTTTGCTATCGTTTCCTTCATTTCTTTTTCATTTATTTCTGATCTGATTTTTATGATTTCTTTCCTTCTGCTAGCTTTGGGGCTTTTTTGTTCTTCTTTCTCTAATTGCTTGAGGTGCAAGGTTAGGTTGTTTAGTCGAGATGTTTCCTGCTTCTTCAGGTAGGATTGTATTGCTATCAACTTCCCCCTTAGAACTGCTTTTGCTGCATCCCATAGGTTTTGGGTCGTTGTGTCTCCATGGTCTTTTGTTTCTAGGTATTTTTTTATTTCCTCTTTGATTTCTTAAGTGATCACTTCATTATTAAGTAGTGTATTGTTTAGCCTCCATGTGTTTGTATTTTTTACAGATCTTTTCCTGTAATTGATATCTAGTCTCATGGCGTTGTGGTCAGAAAAGATACTTGATACAATTTCAGTTTTCTTAAATTTACCAAGGCTTGATTTGTGACCCAAGATATGATCTATCCTGGAGAATGTTCCATGAGCACTTGAGAAAAATGTGTATTCTGTTGTTTTTGGATGGAGTGTCCTATAAATATCAATTAAGTCCATCTTGTTTAATGTATCATTTAAAGCTTGTGTTTCCTTATTTATTTTCATTTTGGATGATCTGTCCATGGGTGAAAGTGGGGTGTTAAAGTCCCCTACTATGAATGTGTTACTGTCGATTTCCCCTTTTATGGCTGTCAGTATTTGCCTTATGTATTGAGGTGCTCCTATGTTGGGTGCATAAATATTTACAATTGTTATATCTTCTTCTTGGATCGATCCCTTGATCATTATGTAGTGTCCTTCTTTATCCCTTTTAATAGCCCTTATTTTAAAGTCTATTTTGTCTGATATGAGAATTGCTACTCCAGCTTTCTTTTGGTTTGCATTTACATGGAATATCTTTTTCCATCCCCTTACTTTCAGTCTGTATGTGTCTCTAGGTCTGAGGTGGGTCTCTTGTAGACAGCATATATAAGGGTCTTGTTTTTGTATCCATTCAGCCAATCTGTGTCTTTTGGTGGGAGCATTTAGTCCATTTACATTTAAGGTAATTATCGATATGTATGTTCCTATTCCCATTTTCTATATTGTTTTGGGTTCGTTACTATAGGTCGTTTCCTTCTCTTGCATTTCTTATCTAGAGAAGTTCCTTTAGCATTTGTTGTAAAGCTGGTTTGGTGGTGCTGAACTCTCTCAGCTTTTGCTTGTCTGTAAAGGTTTTAATTTCTCCATCAAATGTGAATGAGATCCTTGCTGGGTAGAGTAGTCTTGGTTGCAGGTTTTTCTCCTTCTTCACTTTCAGTATGTCCTGCCACTCCCTTCTGGCTTGTAGGGTTTCTGCTGAGAGATCAGCTGTTAACCTTATCGGGATTCCCTTGTGTGTTATTTTTCCCTTGCTGCTTTTAATATGCTTTCTTTGTATTTAATTTTTGACAGTTTGATTAATATGTGTCTTGGCGTATTTCTCCTTGTATTTATCCTGTATGGGACTCTCTGTGCTTCCTGGACTTGATTAACTATTTCCTTTCCCATATTAGGGAAGTTTTCAACTATAATCTCTTCAAATATTTTCTCAGTCCCTTTCTTTCTTTCTTCTTCTTCTGGAACCCCTATAATTCGAATGTTGGTGCGTTTAATGTTGTCCCAGAGGTCTCTGAGACTGTCCTCAGTTCTTTTCATTCTTTTTTCTTTATTCTGCTCTGCAGTAGTTATTTCCACTACTTTATCTTCCAGGTCACTTATCCGTTCTTCTGCCTCAGTTATTCTGCTATTGATCCTATCTAGAGTACTTTTAATTTCATTTATTGCGTTGTTCATCGTTGCTTGTTTCATCTTTAGTTCTTGTAGGTCCTTGTTAACTGTTTCTTGCATTTTGTCCATTCTACTTCCAAGATTTCGGAACATCCTTACTATCATTATTCTGAATTCTCTTTCAGGTAGATTGCCTATTTCCTCTTCATTTGTTAGGTCTGGTGGGTTTTTATCTTGCTCCTTCATCTGCTGTGTGTTTTTCTGTCTTCTCATTTTGCTTATCTTACTGTGTTTGGGGTCTCCTTTTTCAGGCTGCACGTTCGTAGTTCCCGTTGTTTTTGATGTCTGTCTCCAGTGGCTAAGGTTGTTTCAGTGGGTTGTGTAGGCTTCCTGGTGGAGGGGACTAGTGCCTGTGTTGTGCTGGATGAGGCTGGATCTTGTCTCTCTAGTGGGCAGGTTCACGTCTGGTGGTGTGTTTTGGGGTGTCTGTGGCCTTGTTATGATTTTAGGCAGCCTCTCTGCTAATGGGTGGGGTTGTGTTCCTGTTTTGCTAGTTGTTTGGCATAGGTTGTCCAGCACTGTGGCTTGCTGGTCGTTGAGTGAAGCTGGGTGCTGGTGTTAAGATGGAGGTCTCTGGGAGATTTCCACCATTTAATATTATGTGGAGCTGGGAGGTCTCTTGTTGACCAGTGTCCTGAAGTTGGCTCTCCTACCTCAGAGGCAGAGTCCTGCCTCCTGGGCTGGAGCACCAAGAGCCTTTCATCCACATGGCTCAGAATAAAAGGGAGAAAAAGTAGAGAGAATTATTAGAAGTATGAGGAAAGAAAGAAGGAAAGGAGGAAAGGAAGGAAGGAAGAAAGAAGGAAAGAAAGGAGGGAGGGAGGGAGGGAGGAAGGAAGGAAGGAAGGAGGGAAAGAAGGAGAAAATGTAGAGAGAATTAGTAGAAGTATGAGGAAAGAAAGAGGGAAAGGAGGAAAGGAAGGAAGAAAGAAAGAAGGAAAGAAAGGAGGGAGGGAGGGAGGGAGGAAGGAAGGAAGGAAGGAGGGAAAGAAGGAAAAAGGACAGAAAGAAAGAAGATACAGTAAAAATAAAATAAAGTATAATATAGTTATTGTACGAAAAAATATTTAGAAAAAAGAAAAAAAAAAAAAAGGGACGGATAGAACCCTAGGACAAATGTTGGAAGCAAAGCTATACAGAGAAAATCTTACACAGAAGCATACACATACACGTTCACAAAGAGAGGCAAAGGGGGAAAAATCATAAATCCTGCTCCCAGAGACCACCTCCTCAACCTGGGGTGATTCGCTGTCTAAAGGAGGGAAGGAAGGAAGGAAAGAAAGAAAGAAAGAACGAAGGTAAAGTACAATAAAGTTATTACAATTAAAATTAATTATTAAGAAAAAAAAAATTTTTTTTTAAAAAAACCATGGACGGATAGAGCCCTAGGACAAATGGTGGAAGCAAGAGTATACAGACAAGATCTCACACAGAAGCATACACGTACACATTCACAAAAAGAGGAAAAGGGAAAAAAATCATAGATCTCGCTCCTAAATCCCCCCTCTTCAATTTGGGATCATTCCTTGTCTATTCAGGTATTCCACAGATGCAGGGTATATCAAGTTGATTGTGGAGCTTTAATCCGCTGCTTCTGTGGCTGCTGGGAGAGATTTCCCTTTCTCTTCTCTGTTCTCACAGCTCACAGGAGCTCAGCTTTGGATTTGGCCCTGCCTCTGCGTGTAGGTCGCTGGAGGGCGTCTGTTTTTTGCTCTGACAGGACGGGGTTAAAAGAGCCGCTGATTCGGGGGCTCCGCCTCACTCAGGCCCGGGGTTGGGGGATGGGGGAAGGAGGGGCACTGCGTGCGGGGCGGGCCTGCGGCGGCAGAGGCGGCTTGACGTTGCGGCAGAGGCCGGCGTGACGTTGCACCAGCCTGAGGCCTGCCGTGCGTTCTCCCGGGTAAGTTGTCCCTGGATCCCGGGAACCTGGCAGTGGCGGGCTGCACAGGCTCCGCGGAAGAGGGGTGTGGAGAGTGACCTGTGCTCGCACACAGGCCCCTTGGTGGCGGCAGCAGCAGCCCCAGCGTCTCCCGCCCGTCTCTGGGGTCCGCGGTTTTAGCCGCGGCTCGCGCCCGTCTCTGGGGTTCTTTTAAGCAGCGCTCTTAAACCCCTCTCCTCGCGCACCAGGAAACAAAGAGGGAAGAAAAAGTCTCTTGCCTCTTCGGCCGGTGCAGGCTTTTCCCCGAACTCCCTCCCGGCTAGTCGTGGTGCACCAACCCCTTCAGGCTATGTTCAAGCCGCCAACC